>NW_027362771.1:305536494-306153994 GCF_046119375.1 Phyllobates terribilis
TGGAGTTTGGAGGCAAATGGGAGCAGCGATATGGGGCGATAGTTGGACAAGGCGGTTGGGTCGAGGGATGGCTTTTTGAGGATGGGTATGATTGTGGCATCTTTGAAGGCAGCGGGGAAAGTACCAGAAGATAGTGAGAGGCTGAAGAGATGGGTTAGGGATGGGATGAGTGTGTGGGGGTGAGGTTGGGGAAGAGGTGGGATGGGATGGGGTCGAGTGCACATGTGGTGAGGTGTGATTTGGAGAGGAGACAAGTAAGGTCTCTTTCCGTGATGTTGGGAAGGGAGGTTATGGGGGTAGGGCAATGGTGTGGAAAACAAAGAGGTTGTGGTGGTCGGACAGTAAAGACTTGCCTTGTTTGGTCAATCTTGTTTTTGAAGTGTGTGGCAAACTCCTCAGCAGAGATGACGGAGGTCAAAGGGGGCAGTGGAGGGCGGAGGAGAGAGTTAAGTGTTGAATAGCTGTTTGGGGTTGTAGGATAGGGAGGATATGAGGGTTGTGAAGTACGCCTGTTTAGCAGAGGAGAGTGCTGATTTGAATGCGAGTGTTGCTTGTTTGAATGCACTGAAGTCATCTTGAGTATGTGTTTTCTTCCACCGCCGCTCCGCAACCCTGGATGCTTGTCGAAGCTGTTTAGTGAGGTTGTTGTGCCAGGGTTGCCTATTGACTCGCCACGCTCTGCCACGCACAAGAGGGGCAACTGAGTCAATAGCTGATGCGAGAGTGGCATTGTAGAAAGCAGTGGCGCTGTCTGTGTTTTGGAGTGAAGATATGGATGTCAGTGGTAGAACAGAGTCAGAGAGTGTGTGAGTGTCTAGATGTGCAAGGTTTTTGCGGGGGGTTTGCTAATTGCCGGACATGGGTGACAGGTGAGGAGGACAGGGATGAGAACGTGAGCAGATGATGGTCAGATAGGGGTAGGGGGGAGGTTGTGAGGTTAGATAGGGAGCAGAGTCGGGTGAAGATGAGCTCTAGTGTGTGTCCATCTGTGTAGGTGGCTGAGGAGGACCACTGAGTAAGTCCAAAGGATGAAGTAAGCGACAAGAGTTTGGATGCTGCTGACTGGCGAGTGTCAGTGGGGATGTTGAAATCGCCCATGATGATTGTGGGAATGTCAGCAGAGAGAAAGTAAAGAAGCCAGGAGGAGAATTGGTCAATAAAGGCAGTGATCGGGCCCGGCGGTCAGTATATGATAGCCATTTGGAGGTTGGAGGGAGAGTAAATGCGGACAGAGTGGACTTCAAAAGAAGGGAGAATAAGGGAGGGAAGAAGAGGAGTAGGGTTAAAAGTGCAGTTGTTAGAGAGGAGAAGACCCACTCCTCCACCATGTCTGTTACCAGGGCAAGGAATGTGGGTGAAGTGGAGGCCGCCGTAACACAGCGCAGCAGGGGAGGCACTGTCAGAGGGTGTCAGCCATGTCTCCGTGATGCTCAGGAAGAAGAGGTAAAGAGGTCGTTGACAAAATGGAGCTTGTTGCAGACAGAGTGTGCATTCCAGAGTGCTCCAGAGCAGCGGGGTGGGCGTCAGGGGGACAGGTTTTGCGTAAGAAAGGTTACTGTAGTTTGCAGTTTGTTTGATGCGATAGGTGGGGGAATTGGTGAAAGGTGCAAGCTGTGGGGGTCCAGGATTGGGAGATATGTCGCCAGCAGTGAGGAGAAGCAGAGAGAGGGAGAGCAGGTTGGAGGAGGAGAGTGTCCGGCTTGTTTTATGCTTTGGTAGGATAGATCTGAGGTTGAGGAGCTGGTCTGCAGATGAGGTTAGGTGGGGAGGTAGGAGGGAAAGAGAGATGATGATTTGGTTAGAGGGTGCTGGTGTTTGGGGATAGCGAAAGAGAGTGAGGATTAGTGGGGCAAAAACAGGAAGGGCATATGTAAGCATGATGAAAGTGTAAGGGAGAATGAGAAAGAGAATCTAAGTATAAATAGTAGATAGTTATCTATACCTTCTGGTCTCTTCTGGCATATTTCATTTTTAGCCCCTTAAAAAGCAACCCTTTAAAAGCCAGACCCGCCTGTGCCAGACTTGGCTCCCTTGATTTATGGAGCTCTGTCCAGCACATTAGGTGGGTCAGGTGTGCAGAAGGAGAGGAGTCGCAGGGACACTGCTCACAAAAGCATGGGTGGAGGGGGGGGGGGGAGTAATTAGGACACAGAGGCTAAATTAATTCAGGAAACAGACAGCTAGGGACCAGTGTGTATTCGGATCAAAGGATTGAGGTGATGAACATGCAGATTAGACTGAACATACTAAGGACAGATACAATGAAATGAAATTAACAAGGATCAGTGGATACACAGCAGATAGTGGATACAGGGAACGTCCCGGGAGACAGACAGATACAGTTTGGGAAAGAGAGTCAGATATGCAGCATGGGGTTTGCAGGTAGGGTCAGGTGACGTATCGGGAGGCATACAGATAGATAGATATATATATATATATATATATATATATATATATATATATATATATATATATATATATATATATATATATATTGATAACAGCACCATTTAATAATAACTCACTGATGGGTGCCAAGCCTCCAAACAGTCTGTCCAAACTGTTGCTTATCAAAGAAGGTATATCAAAAAGGCAGCACTCCTAATAGTTTTTTAGAGAAAAAATGGACTTTATTGAGCCCAAACAGCAACGTTTCGGTTCACAGAACCTTTTTCAAGCCTTTTCCTAAAAAACTATTAGGCGTGTTGCCTTTTTGAGATACCTTCTCATATATTTATAATACATGTTAATAACATAGGGTACTTAGTTGGCACTATTTTGATAAACAAAATTGTAAAAGCCATGTATCAGACATTGGCTGCATAATTTCAGCGCTATATGTTTAATTCTGAAACGCTGGGACAGTTCATAGAAAAACATAGTTTAACCCCTTAACAACATTTGCCGTACTAATACGCGTCTGTGCCCTGGGACTTAAGAGCCAGACCCGTATTAGTACGTCATGGCGATCGCGCGCGCACACAGGCTGTGCGTGCGCGATCGCCGCCGGGTGTCAGCTGATTGTCACAGCTGACACCCGGTACTATGTGCAGGGAGCTGTCCTGCACCGCTCCCAGCACATTAACCCCCGCGATGCTGCGATCGAAGTCGATCGCGGCATTGCGGGGGCAAGGGGAGGTGATCGCCGATACTCACCTCCTCTTCCGGCTTCCAGCGCAGTCTGCAAAGGCTTCCTGGGTGTTGCCATGACGACCCGATGTCGTCATGACAACATCCGGGTCACCAGACAGCAGGAAGATTGCTTGGACATGTGCAGTGCATCTCCAAGCAATCTTCACACTGTGCATTTCTGACAGCTTGCATGGCATAGGGATGGTGCTGCATTCCTGTGCCATGCAGGTGATCAGAGAAAAAAAAGTGAAAGTCCCAGAGTGGGACAAAGTAATAAAGTGTATAAACTGTGTGAAAGTGGAAAAAAAAAAAAAAAAAAAAATTTGCAAAAATATAATAAAAAAAATAATCCACCAAAAATAAAAATATAATGTACCCATCAATAAATATTATTATAAAAAAAAAACAAACAATAAAAGTACACATATTTGGTATCGCCGCGTCCGGAACAACCTGACCTATAAAACTGTCCCACTAGTTAACTCCTTCAGTGAACACGGTAAAAAAAAAAAAAAAAAACGAAGCAAAAAAACAATGCTTTATCACCATACCGCCAAACAAAAAGTGGAATAACACGCGATCAAAAAGACGCGTATAAATAAAAATGATACCGCTGAAAACGTCATCTCGTCCCGCAAAAAACAAGCCGCCATACAGCTCCATCAGCCGAAAAATAAAAAAGTTATAGCTCTCAGAATAAAGCGATGCTAAAAAATAT
Source organism: Phyllobates terribilis (assembly GCF_046119375.1). Taxonomy (NCBI): domain Eukaryota; kingdom Metazoa; phylum Chordata; class Amphibia; order Anura; family Dendrobatidae; genus Phyllobates; species Phyllobates terribilis. Next base: position 305,540,345 of record NW_027362771.1, read on the forward strand.
TTTTTTCTATAAAATAGCTTTTATTGTGTATAAGCGCCAAAACATAGAAAAATGATACAAATGTGGTGCCGCTGTAAACTTACTGACCCGAAGAATAAAGATACCTCATCAATTTTACCACACGCGGAACAGAATTAAAAAAAAAAAAAAAAAAAAAAAACAATTCCTGAATTGTTGGTTTTTGTTTATTCTGCCTCCCAAAAATCGGAATAGAAAGCGATCAAAAAATGTCACGTGCCTGAAAATGGCACCAATAACAACGTCAAGTCATCCCGCAAAAAACGAGCCATCACATGACTCTGCCAAAATCTGGAAAAATTATAGCTCTCAAAATATGGCGATGCAAAAACTAGATTTTACAAAAAATGCGTCTTTTAGTGTGTGACAGCTGTCAGTCATAAAAACCCCATATGATTCTGGCATTGCTGTAATCACACCGACCCGAAGAATAAAGTCGTCTAATCACTTATACCGCACAAGGAACAGCGTCAAAAATAAACTCTTGGGTTAGGATTGGGCTAGGGTTAGGGCTGTGCTGGGGCTAGGGTTGTGCTGGGGCTAGGGTTGTGCTGGGGCTAGGGTTGTGCTGGGGCTAGGGTTGTGCTGGGGCTAGGGTTGTGCTGGGGCTAGGGTTGTGCTGGGGCTAGGGTTGTGCTGGGGCTAGGGTTGTGCTGGGGCTAGGGTTGTGCTAGGGTTAGGGCTGAGGTTGGGATTTTTTTCAAAAGTAAGAAAAAAAAGATGACGATATGGCGACTAGTGTTGAGAGCAAGTGCTCGCTACTTGAGTTTGCATCGGGTGCTCTGGTATGCATTGAGTATCGTGGGTATTTGAGTGACATGCTCGAGCCCCATATGCTTCGCGGCCAAAAAACTTTACGGGGATTGCCTGCCATGCACGAGCGATCCCCGCATGTTTTTTTTTTGGGTGTCTAATAACCGTGAAACATGCGGAGCAGGGACTCGAGCATGTCACTCGAGCACACGCTGTACATGGTGCATACCTGAGTACCCGATGCAAACTCAAGTAGCGAGCACTTGCGCTCAAGAATAATGACAACTTATTCAATATGATGACCTAATGTAAACAAATTCTGTGCCGTACCTCTGGGTTCAAAATGTTCACTATACACCTTAATAAAATCCTTGAGGGGTAGAGTTTCCAAAATGGGGACACTTGTGGGGGAGCTCCACTGTTTAGGCACATCACGGGCTCTCCAAACGCGACATGGTGTCCGCTAACAAATTGAATGGAAAATCGGCTCAAATTGTTAGCGGACGCCATGTTGCGTTTGGAGAGCCCCTGTGTGCCCAAACATTGGAGCTTCCCCACAAGTGACCCCATTTTGGAAACTAGACCCCCCAAGGCACCTATTTAGATGCATAGTGAGCACTTGGAACCCCCAGGTGCTTCACAAATTGATTCGTAAAAATGAAAAAGTGAAAAAAAAAACACTTTTTTGAGCACCTTGAGGGGTGCAGTTTTTAGAATGGTGTCACTTTTGGGTATTTTCTGTCATAAAGACCTCTCCAAGTGACTTCAAATGTGATGTGGTCACTAAAAAAATGTTTTTGTAAATTTTGTTGGAAAAATGAGAAATCGCTGGTCAACTTTTAACCCTTATAGCTCCCTAACAAAAAAAAAATTTTGGTTCCAAAATTGTGCTGATGTAAAGTAGACATGTGGGAAATGTTATTTATTAACTCTTTTGTGTGACATATCGCTCTGATTTCAGGGCTTAAAAATTAAAATTTTGAAAATTGCAAAATTTTCAAAATTTTCGCCAAATTTCCGTTTTTTTCACAAATAAACGCAAGTGATATCGAAGAAATTTTTCCACAATCATGAAGTACAATATGTCACGAAAAAACAGTCTCAGAATCAATGGGATCCGTTGAAGCGTTCCAGAGTAATTACCTCATAAAGTGACAGTGGTCAGAATTGTAAAAATTGGCCCGGTCATTAACGTGCAAACCACCCGTGGGCTTAAGGGGTTAAAAGCCGCCAGGGCTTTGCCGCACAGGAGACTAACAGACAGGCGGGTCTCCAGTTGCTCCTTCCAATCTGCTTCCAGTGTCTGACATCTCTCCCTGCCTGCGCAGAAGGTGATACTAGCTCTTTTTTTAGTAGGAATATGTTTAGGATTAGGAGGGTTAGACTTTCCCATTCTTCTATGAATAGTGAGGGTTATTCATTCAACATTGAGGTGTAAAAAGTCACATATTAAAAAAGGTGGATAAAGAATTAATGAGACTGTAGAATTAGTTCATTCTTCTCAAACCACCTAATGCCATAAACTGTTTAAGACCACCTGAGGCTGCACTTGGGGTAAAATACCACACCAAGAAAGGGATGTATCCAAAGCTTGAAATTCTGTCCTTGCTAGCATTGTCAGGTGTAAGAATATGATTGTGTTTGCTTGCCTTTCTGAAATTAAAGGGAATCTGTCACCCCCTGGGACTTTTCAGACCTCTAATATGGGCATACAGGTGATAGAAATGTGACTCTATATTTACCTGTATGCCTCATATTAGAGGTTTAGTTTCCTTGAAATAGCTTCTTATTAAATTAGTTTTGGCAAGCTTCCGGTCCGCCTATTAGCTTAATTTCCATATCCCTCCCCTCCCCTTTTGCGCTGGCGACAGGAAGGCAGTGTGACTCACCGGCGCCTGCGCACAAGTTTCCTGCTCTACAACGCTACACAGACGGCAGGGATTGCTGCGCCTTGTGTACAAAGTAAATTGCGCCGGATCCGGCCAGGAACTGCACGTCCCAGGGCCCTGTGATATGTAGGGGAGGGGGATATGGAAATTAAGTTAATAGGCGGAGATTTCTTCGCGTCCCCCGGACTGGAAGCTTGTCAAAACGGATTTAATAAAAAGCTATTTCAGGGAAAGCAAACCTCTAATATGGGCCATACAGGTAAGTATAGATTCACATTTCTATCACCTGTATTGCCATATTAGAGGTCTGAAAAGTCCTTATACATGGTAGATTTGGGGCATTTCAGCCAGTATAATCACCTAATCACAGGACCCCAATGACCGTATCATTTCCAGGTCAAATGCTAATTGATTGTACAATACTGTCTGAGGTTGGCACAGTTGCCACAGCTGCTGTATTGTGGAGCATACAGTAGCATCTCACCATGCTAGATGCTTAGATCAAGCAGTAAATCAAAATTACAGGTAAATCTGTTGGCCAGAATTCTGGTGTTGAAAAGTTTCAATGCAAGGCTGTGCTAAAAATTTGGCAACTTAGATGTTTTCACGCCATTTTTGCCTAGCTCTGACGAAGTTAAGGGAGCTGTGGCAGGACTGGGGATGGTTACTCCCACTTGTCAAATCCAGCCACAGACATCCGCCTCCTAATGAATCAGGAATGTCTGACTCTACCTCCCCCTTATCAAGATCTGTTTGAAAACCTCCAATCTTGATGAATCTGGGCATACATTTTTTCTTTGTGATCAGTACAACAAATGTATATACCTGAAATAATAGATCTCATAATATTTTACGGTTTATTATTTTTAATTTTCAGAATTATCAACAAGAAAAAGAACTTTTACCATGAAAACATATTAATAGATACTGGAATATATGGTTTTATTATTCTTTTCAGTAGCAACTGTTGAAGTGCTTCACCTCTGTCTCATGAAGCTTTTATAGATCTATTGAAAAACTTTGTTCGCTTTTGAAATTTCACTGTATCTTATGAATAGAAATGACAGAATTGACAATGTTGTAATTGTTTGAGAGTAATCATCCATGCTTTGATGTGTTGAGTATGCTACATATGTCTCATAAATATTTCAAACAATTGGATTCATTCATTGCCTCTCTACCTGTGGAACAAATACTTAGAAAATTATATAAATTAATTTACTTGTAGAAAATCACATGAAAGCTCAGTATTGTTTTCTTTTAATTTAATGAGTTCTGAATATTAAAAATGATGTGTGATGGAGTCTAGGGATTACATACACTACAAAGGTTAGAGATATTTTATGTTTTCTTATAATACAATATGTTTCAACCTTCACCATTCAGTTGTAACTGGAATTCTAGGGCTTCAAATAAACATAAATCGTGGTAAAATTATGGTCATGATCCTCTTATTCCCTATTGCAATAAAAAAAACGTTGCCGACTTTTGTCTGACATGTACCATACAAAGAATACTGGGATGATTTTATTTATTTAAAGGGAATCTGGCACTAGGTTTTTGCCATTTAATCTGAGAGCAGCATGACTTGGAAACAGAGTCCCAGATTCCAGCGATGTGTCACTTACTTGTCTGCTTGCTGTAGATTTGCTAAAATATCTGTTTTATCAGTATGTGATTATCACTAGAGAACTAGTAAAACTGCTGCCATGTAGTTCTCCATATTCATGAGCTCTGTATAACCCTTCCCCCTTTACTGATTGGCAGCTTTTTGCCTATACTCATTGTACACAGAAAGCTGCCAATCAGTGGTGTAGATGGGAATGTACAGAGCTCAGTGTTCAGATAACTAGTAGATCTACAGCAGAGAAAACTGATTTGATCAAAACTGCAGCAACCAACAAAGTAAGTGACACACTGATTGAATCAGGGTCTCTGTCCCTACATCATGCTGCACTCAGATAGGGTAGCACAAACCTGGTGAGGGGTTTCCTTAAAAGGGGTGGTCTGACATATAAAGTAATTTAAATCCTAAATCCCAACCGAATACCATAATCTAAACTATTTTCTGAACTACTTGAATTAAAAATTCCCAACTGTTCTTAACTACACTATCTAACTGCTTTTTTTTTTCTACTCCCTTTTTTGATGATGCTTCGTTTGAGAATCCCAGTACATGCTGGGATACTCAAAGAAGCGTTATCAGGGGCAGAGGCTGCAGTCTTTTTAGGGGCTAGGCTAGTTTCCTGTGCATAGTGACGCTGCACTCCCTGTTGCCAGCTCAGATCAGCAGTAACCAGCCGGCACCAGAGCGCACTGTCACTGTGAGTTATAATATTACCTGGCGTGCGGAGATCAGTGGCAATCCCGCAAGTGACGTAACTTTAAAAGACGGTGCTGGCCTCTACACGCTGGATAAAATTCGGCATCTTGCCCATACTAATCTGTTTTCATGAAAATAATAACTATTTCATGTAATAGGACAAGTATCAAAATCCCTATTGAGATAGTACCATTGAGAAATCCTGTTACACTTTGTTCTCTCTCCACCTTGTCTAAACTGCTTTGATGAGTTATTTTAGATATCGGTACATCCACACATTCTGTACACAAATTCCCATTTCTGCTGCCCGCTAAAAGTGCCCATAAATGCTAGTTTGCGGCTACTACAAACACTGTGAGAGACAGAAACACAGATGCAAACAACACAGTGAAGATAAATCTAATCCCAATGGACCCATGTTATTGCATATAGGACTAATAAAGAGAACGGGCCATCATCTTGTAACAGTAAAGGAAAGGGGGGATTGTTCCTCTGTGAAGCAGAGAAACAAAAAGATGGCCACACAAGTTCAAAATTGTAAAGAAGTAAGAAAATTCCTTTATTAACACATGTAGTAAACACAAATTACAAAGATAAATGCGGACGACAGAGTAGACACAGAGTGCTGGATCCACATGAATAAAACAATGTTAAAAACTGTGACACAGCGCCCGAAAGGTCAGCCTATATAGCAAGTGGAAATATAAGGGGGACAGCAACAGGGTCACATGTATTAATAAATATATACCACCCATCAAGAATACCTTTTCCAAATTGTACCCCCAAAACAATAATATCCCATCAAAATCAAAATACCCAGAAACAAAAGGGTTAAAATCCTTATACAGATGGAAGTAATACAAACAATTGGTCATAAATAAGCTAAAATAGCTATGTACCTGGTTAAGGCCACCAGACAGGCTCTGCTACCGTCACCCCAACGCACGTTTCGGTAGGAAAACCTTTTTCAAGGGGTCCACACTGTGCATGCCAGCTTTGCTGCCAGTTCTCTAAAATATTGTGCCCAGTAATCTTTGCAACCAAAAAAGCGTTCAGTAATAATATTGCTACCCATAGTCCCGAAAAGTAACTGTGCCAGAGTCCCCACCCCCCACCCCCTTTGGTAGTGCTGTAGTATTAAAAAGTAACTTTTGCCGATGGACCCAAATAATAAAAGTACCCTACCATTGTCCTTCTAATCAGTACACACAAAATTAGGTGTATTGAAAAGAAATTCCACACTTGCCAAACTCCCATTCTTTGTGACTTCCAGGGGTGCGTTACCGGCATAAAGCCTTTTTCGGGCCTTCAGCTTGAGCTGTTAGCAGCTTTACATAGTTGGGCAAAGTGACGTAATTTAACTGCTGCTTTCCTGATGTCATTGATCACAGGTCTAAATGGCCTATAAAGATGAACCGCAGGACAAGGCCTTTTGGGCTTCTGTGTCCCAGTGCACCATTCAACTGTATTTGAATCCTAAGAAAACAGATACCATTTAGGAGTGACCATCAATAAAGATTCAATGTGCATTTTGTCTAATTCATACATAGTAATCCCCAAAATAAGCCTTTTTCAAAATGTTTACTTTAAAAAAAGAATTAAAATTCAATTTTTACACAGCAAAAAGGACCTGACTCAGGGCTGAACTTTAGTTTAGTGGTTTCCAATGACCCTCAAGGGCAGCACTTGCAGTTGAAAGTGAGATATCATGATTTTGAATAAAGGAGCGCTGCCCGCAACATTAAAACAGTTACTGATCACTAACTGCTGTAATCATGTTACTGATTAATTCCAACACTTTGGCAGTAGTGACAGGTTAGTCATCTGCAGTGTCACTGGGAGAAGCCAGACCGGGGCAAAGCCGGAGTCGTCTACTCTGGCTACGGTCACCAGCCGGATCTTTGAAGTACCGTATTTTTCGGACCATAAGACACACTTTTTTCCCCCCTAATTTGGGAGGAAAATGGGGAGTGCGTCTTATGGTCCGAATGCAACTTACCGGTGGTGGTGGAGCGGGATCGCAGGGTGGCGGCGGAAGAAGAGGTGAGGCGGGCTGGTATCTGGCTGGGGGCCGGGCATCGGGGCCGGTGTATCGCTGTGAGCGGAGTGACAGAGCAGAGTGAGCGGCTTCCGGTGGCCACGGCCGTGTTCCTGAAGCTGTACTCTACAGGAAAATGGCCGCCGGTGCATGCGCTCTGCTGAGCCGGCGGCCATTTTCTTGTAGATCACAGCTTCAGAAAGATGGCCGCGGCCACCAGAAGCCACTCACTCTGCTCTGTCGCTCACAGCAATACATTGGCCCCGGCACCAGGCCCCCAGCACCCCAGATACGAGGCTACCAGGACCAGGGCACCAGACCACCAGCACCCCAGGTACCAGGCCCCCAGCTACCAGGCCACCAGTACCCCAGGTACCAGGCCACCAGCACCCCAGGTACCAGGCCACCAGCACCCCGGCCCCCAGGCACCAGCAACTGGTCACCAGCACCCCGGGTACCAGGCCCCCAGCACCCCAGGTACCAGGCACCAGTCCACCAGCACCCCAGGTGTTAGAACCCTCCTGTTAGTTTTTGCTATCTTGTGTTTTGTGGTCACGTGACCAGCTGCCTATATATTCCAGCTCCGCCCTTCTGGCTTTGCTGGACTTCAGTGTTGTTTAGACGGTCTCTCTAGCCAGGTGCTTCGGTGCCTATCTCTGTCAGTTCTTGGTCCTCTGGGACCTTTAGTACTTTTTGTCAGTTTGTCCTTTTTGCTCTGCAACAACTTCTGTTTAGGAGGTGTCCCATTTTTGTCCCAGTCCTTAGTTCATTTAGGGACCCCTCCCTTGATTCTATAGGTCTCCGTTCAGACTAGCCGAGGACGAAGGCGGGTCTGTTCACAAGGAACAGGCAGCCCGCTACATCGTAGGGATTCAGCTTAGTCTTACTGTAGGGACAGCTTTCCCCTATCTTTCCTTAGTTTATGTTGCAGATCATAACACCAGGCCACCAGCACCCTGTCCCCCAGTGCCAGGCGCCAGGCCACCAGCACCCCAGATACCAGGGTACCAGGCCCCCAACCACCAGGTACCATCATGCCTCCACTTCCGCCGGCTTCCTGAAGGACCCTGCCTCCTGTGACCCCAGCTCTACCGTCCCCCCCAGGTAAGATACCTATTCATACTATAAGACGGACCCCCATCTTATAAAAAATATTTTTGTTCCTATTTTCCACCCTAAAATTTGGGGTGCGTCTTATGGTCCGGTGCGTCTTATAGTCCGAAAAATGCGGCATATTTTGTCTGAAACACCGGAGGTCTGATTCATGCTGCTGTTTGTTTTTTTCGGCAGCATGAATTAGGTGACATGTTCCTTTTAATGAATTAGGTGACAGGTTCCTTTTAAGTCATTTAGGGTCATTTTTTTTATAGATTGGTTTTAACTCTCTTAGTTCTTCTGAACTTTATAATGAATGTTTGTTTCCTGTTCCCCCTTCTTAGGAGTACTATAGCTTGCCATACTTTTATTCATGTGATTGTGTAACCTCTAATGATTAGGACATTCTGATTGGTGAAATTCGTGACTGTCACTTTAGAGACCTGCATTGGACCTGTAATTTTTCTGTTCTCGTAATATATTTTGCTGCTTAGTTGACATGAGCGCCCTTTATACTAAATATTTTGATTATAAATGCCACATTTCAGAATTCAAAAAATAATTGCACATTACACTGTGAAAAAAAACAATCAGACCCATCTGAAATCAAAAAGTGTCATACAAAATCTGTAAATGTGCATTTATTTCTGGATGGTGTTGAGTTTAATGAATGATCATAACATTACTGTCACCTAGTGGTGATCTGACATATCTGACCATTTCACACTGCTGCCTTTTGAGCTTTTTACAAGGTTGACCTTTATTTGCTATGAGGATCTTAGGTTTACTGAAACATGATGCGCACATTAGATAACAATACGTTTGATATTCAACTCTGTTATCTGACATCTCCACAGTCTATTGTCATGCTTTAAAAATGTCATCTATGTTTTTGCTAGCATTGATCACATCTGATTTAGACCCATGCATTACAGGTCATTGCACATCAATAAAAGTGTTACAGGAGACAATAACATTAAATGTTTTTTAGGATAATTGACACCTGCTCTTCCCTTTAGTATGTAATTTTTTGGCTTGGCTAAGCATGGATATTTAAGGGGTTGTCTCTAGTTCAAAAATGGGTAATATTAAAAAGAGCTTGTAAAGATAAGCAACTTTGCAACTTACACTTTAAGGCTACATTCACATATTCCGATTTTGGTCAGTATTTTAAATCAGTATTTGTAAGCCAAAATCAGGGGTGAAACAATAAGAGGAAAAGTATAATAGAAACACGTCACCACTTCTGCATTTTTCACCCACTCCTGGTTTTGGCTTTCAAATACTGATGTAAAATAGTGACCAAATACGGAGCATGTGAACGTGGCCTAACAAAAATTCTCCCAGTTTTCAATAACCAAGGGATTTATAATTTTATAGTATACAGATTATCTGGTTCCAGCCACTCTACAGTCCCAGCATGGCCGGTTACCTAGGTAAGGAGTGCGTGGCCTTTGTAAGCTCTGTTTTACAAGCTGCTCATGCTGCGCTGAAATTGGTCGCATCACTGGATCCCCCCTGCTTTTTCCGTAATGCCGAGACAAAGTTGCCATCGGTTAGCAGCCTGGGAGAGAGTACAGTTTGGTACAGCGGTTCAACTGTACAGGTGGTCTGAACTCTTTCTGCAGTTTTTTGCCATTTACCCACATGACCACTGCAGCCAGTCACTGGTCTCAGTGGTCATGCTGGCATGTACCACACCAGACTGCTTAGATTAGTGCCTGGCTGCAATGGTCACCTGGGGAGAGTGGATAAATAGTATCTGACCCAACACGACAAATATCTAAATACACGCTTGTGCCTAAGTCCCTATGTAAATATTATGCAAACAAGAAGAGAAAAGGGGGACAATAAAGGCACCAAGCACGCTAAATAATTGAATATGGATGCAATATCATGAAAAAAGTATATAAATTTTATTAGGACACTAGACACAACCATTTAAAAGCATCATTAAAAAACTTGCAAGACAGAAAAAAGGACACATAAACAGAAGAATCCCCTTACATAAATAGACATATCAATCCGATATGATCTTTGATAACAAACAATTGATCTGTGGGAAATATTTGGCAAATATAATAAATAACCTGATAAGTCTGATGTTTGTATAATAAAGTGATTTAAATAGACCCTCCAGGACCACTACATATCTTAATACCTAATATATGGTCCCAAAGAGAATGGGATACCTAATAAATAAGTATATGATAGGGTATAAAGAGAGAGGTCCCAAGTTAAGGAGGAATCAAAAAATACAAACCATATGTATCCACAGAAGAAAAAAGGAGATGTCAAATATACGACTCCTACGTGTTACACCATCCAAACATGGCTTCCTCAGGGGTATAATGTCAGTATCCTAAAACGTTTGTGATATATATTCCAAAAACACACACGCCCATTAGTCAAAAAGAGAGTCCACTAATACCAGTGCTGGACCAAAGTCCAAGAGGAGATAATACCCCCCAATAAAGAACTCACTGCGGGATAATTTGCCAAATATTTGCAAATATTTCTAACAGATCAATTGTTTATCAAAGATCGTATCGGATTGATAGGTCTATTTATGTAAGAGGATTCTTCTGTTTATGTGTCCTTTTTTCTGTCTTTTAAGTTTTTTAATGATGCTTTTAAATGGTTGTGTCTAGTGTCCTAATAAAATTTATATACTTTTTTCATGATATTGCATCCATATTCAATTATTTAGCGTGCTTGGTGCCTTTATTGTCCCCCTTTTCTCTTCTTGTTTGCACCTGGGGAGAGTGCAGATTGCTGCTTCAGGAAGTAAACTGAGACCAACGGTTAGCACTAGAGCAATAGCACTGATGTAGTAGGGTATTTATCAGGTAATTCCTTTTTGTTAAAGGAGTTATCCATGACTATATATAATTTTTTTTTTTACTACAGGCCTAAGAGCTAACAGGCAGGTAGTTGCTAACTGCCTGCCTGTTTGTTCCCAATTCCAATGTCTGTCGGCAAAGAATGGTTATAGACTGTTCCTGCTGGCAATTCAGCAGCTTCCTCTTATTTTGCGATTGCAGAGCATGGGCTTCTCATCCTCTTTGCTCTGTCGATGGGTGTGACTGCCGACGTCGTGCTGATTGACATGTGGCTCCATTTGTCACGGGTGTGTCAGGTGTAATAGACAGTCGCTCTGGATCTGGCTGTAGAAGGTCACTGTGCTTGGCATTACAGACGCCTTCTTAATCTTTCTTCCTTTTGGACCCAGCGGCGACCTCCCTCCTGCTCCTGATTGACACACCCTTGCCTGGGAGGTAAAAACACTCAGTTTGCTCCAGGGAATCGCCGGTGATACTTCTATGTACCTTTGTGCAGGCTTGGAGCACTATCAGATGGCTACCTGCTTCTCTGGTGCCCTTGGAGGACAGTTAGTGTTTCTCCTCTGGTGTCTGCTCAAGTTAAGTTTATCCCCTTTGTTTGTCTACCTTGTTGTCTTTATTTTGTAGTGGGGCTTGATCAGTGCTCGCCCCTCCCCCTCCCTATCTAGGACCAAGCACTAGGGACATCCAGGGCGTAGGGTTCTGCTCGGCGATAGGTGTGGAAACTATAGGGATGGTAGGGTAGGCAGGGTGATATTAGATCAGTCTAGGGGTCTCCACTCCCCCTTTTCCTAGCTTTTGGGCTTCCTCGCCCTCTTCCCTTCGCGTTGCACTTAGTCTTATCCTCACCTCGCATGACGTTATGCTGCCTAACTGTGAGAGCCGGATGCCAATCATCATGCCCTCGGCAGCGACTTTCCGTCGACAGAGCAACCCAGAGGAGCTGCTCTTTTGACATGGAGCAGTTGAATCACCCGCAGGAGTGGTCGGAGACCGTTCTGAGCCGGTGCCGGAAAGAACAGGTAGGAAGTTGTCTCTGTTAGCAGCTACCTGCCTGTTAGTTTTTAAGCCTATAGTAAATATATAATAGTCCTGGACAAACCATTTAAATATACAATGTACTATCTTCAGTCTTTTTTTATGTGAAAATAGATTAACTAAATAAAATATATGTAAAAACCGCAGCCTATTCCTTTCCCCTGAATAATAGAAATTAATAATCTAGTCTCTGTCAGTTCCTGAAACCTTAGTACCCTTTTTTTTCAGTATTTTGTGTTACACTGGTAAATGAGCTGTGTTCTCTTCATCTTCAGTTTTATTCACATGCATGCATTCACATATGATGACACATTTTCTTGTTGACTGAAGCACCTTTCTTTTTAGTGACCTGATTAATCAACATTATTAAATTAGAATAAACTTTTTATTCTGTGCTACAAAGTTCAAAACATGAATGCACTGCTCCCGCCTGCGGTGTAAGCTGCTGTCTTCTACCAGCTTCACTTCATCCTTTTTAGTTGTGCATTTCAAAAACAATTCTTGTAAATGAAATTAAGAAGCTGAATTATCCAGAGAAATGGAAGGACAGGCACATTTATAACCAGCTGTGAAAAGGATTTTGCATCTGCCATTCCAGTACTGAAGAGGTGTCTACAATCTAGGCACTGATGAGCTTTTTTAGTAATTGCTCTTGTTTTCTTGGTATCACAGTCACCTTTGTTTTGCAGTAGATATCCAGTGCTCTCATTGGGCCACTACTGAAGATCTTCTCCCAGGTTTTAATCAGCCTAGAGCTGTCATTTCTCGACCATCACCACCGCATTAGTAGCTAATCGGCACTTGCTGATTAGTAAAGTGGATGGAAATCACCGCTCTGTGTGCGTCCAAATAAGATGCTCATCAGCTGCATCGGTGATAGAACCAGCTAGCTTCTGTAAACTTTAATCAAGGACATCGATGTCACCTCAAGAGGATTTGTTCTACACTTTGTAGTCTTTGTTTTATACATAGTGCATGGAATCAACGCCTATTAATCAGCATTGCAGCCATTTAGTAGTAAAATATTTAGTCTATCAACCAATGATGCTTTCGGAATGTAAAGCCCTCATTCTATTATATTTTCCATTTTTCAGCTATGAATATCCCATCAATAGGGTACCATTTGGAGGAGCCATACAGTGGCACACAAAGTGCCTTCTGTTCCATAGTACTGAGCCTTCAAGACTCTGCATGCTTCTTATAAGCTCTGTTACCATGGCTCTGCCATGTGCAAAAGGTCTTTAAAAGGGTTGTCGGACCACCCCCTTAAAAAAAAAATAAATTTAAAAATCAGCTTTTTGAAGCTTCTTCTCCAGCAACTCCAGTGATAGCATAGCAAGGTGTGGGAATGCCTGTATTTCTGCACATGGTGCTCATTCTCTGTACTGAATAAATCAAGAAATTTTGAAAATTTTGTTAACATTTTTTTTCATCATATTCCTATCATTAACATGTCTATCTATGTAAACATTGGCCTTTCCCTCATCCTCTGCTACAATTTCATCCAGATAATTTTTTATGGGGCCTACACTGTATTTTTTGGGTCTGTTATTGTTTAGATAGCTGAAGAATATTTTTGGATTAGTTTTACTTTCCTTGGCAGTTTGCTTTTCTTTCTCAATCTTTATTGCCGTTATTTTTTTTCACGTAATTTTATTTTTTTAATACGAAAGGGCAGATGGTGAATACGCAGGAAGGTTTTCATGACGTTGCTCGACCCAGTGAGTCGATCTGCATATGTGCCGCCCCTTGTACTAATGGCGCTTGTGAGAGATCTTGTTTAGGGGAAGCAGGTCACTGAAAAAGGGTGACTTATCAGTTTGACACAGGAGAGGGAGGGGGAGAAGTGAAGAAGGGCAAGAGAGCTGCAAAGGCATTGTCCCACCCTAAAGCACTTGCATATCATTTGCATAATATTTCAGTGTTGGATTGCAGAGAAACACCTAAATAACTTTCTAAAACCATGGTATGGAGTTCAGCCTCAAAGCACCTATACATACATACTTGCAAAAGAATATGGCAGCACTCTGTAAGTGCTAAGATGTATGCAAACATTGAATATACCACATTTAGACTGCATTACTGCTTCATAAAATGAAGGTACTTAACACACACACATTGGCCAATTCATGTGTGCACACCAGCCACAACAAATTTCAAATTTCCTTATACTACAAAAAATAAAAACTGACCAACCCCGCCTAACAAAATAAAGCAAATGTCAAAGCTGCTATGACTGCATGATATGCCAACAAAAGAATACAGCAGCACTCTGTAAGCGCTAAGATGTATGCAAATATTGAGTACATTAAATTTAGACTACATGACTGCCATATAGAATATATAATAATATAAAATGAAGGTACTTAGCCCACAAGCACTTTATTGTGGTGAACTCGCATGAATTGGCACATTTTGCAAGAAGTACCTGTATCCTATAAGTATATTCTATATGACAGTAATACAGTCTGTTTCATATATTAAATGTTTGCATGCATCTTAGTACTTAGAGTGCTGCTGTATTCCTTTCTCTGTATATTAGGCAGTCACAGCAGCTTGCACATGGTCAAACTTGCTTTATTCTGTAACGGGGTGCAGGTCAGTTTTTTTTTGTATGTACATATCATTAATTTGAGTCATAAAATCTTTTATAATAGGTTCACTGTAAGAAAAAAGAAAAAAAAACAAAACATCTTATTAAAAGATGTATATTTACCGACTCAACGGTGTACCATTAGAATGGTTTAATACATTAGATTAAAAACACATTAATATCTGAAAGCCCAATCCCTGAACTCTCTTAGTAGATTGTGGGTGCATCATACTAAACACCAGAGTAGGCAACAGCCATTTTTGTGATACATTTCAAGATTTTTTTTTATTATTATTATTTTGAATTTTTTTACTATTCTAAGGCTGTGTGCATATGTAGTTTTTTTTGCTGCTTTTTTTCAGTGCAGATTTGTCACAAAACATGAAGGGTTTCCTGTGCTAGCAAGGTGAGTGAGAATCCTGAAGTCTCCATCAGACGTTGCTTATTTATGACTTGTATATTTGGAGATGTAAATCTACAGTCATGGCCAAAAGTATTGAGAATGAGACAAATAGTAATTTTTCCAAAGTTTACTGCTTCATTTTTTGTAATGGCAATTTGCATATACTCCTGAATGTCAAAGAGTGATCAGCTTAACAGCAATTACTGTACTTGCAAAGTCAATATTTGCCCAGAAAATGAACTTTAACCCCCAAAACACATTTCAACATCATTGCAGTCCTGCCTTAAAAGGAGCCGCTAACATCGTTTTAGTGATTGATCCATTAACACAGGTGTGGGTGTTGATGAGGACAGGGCTGGTGATCAATCAGTCATGATTAAGTAAGAATGACATCACTGGACACTTTAAAAGGAGGCTGGTTCTTAGTATCATTGTTTCTCTTCAGTTAACCATGGTTATCTCTAAAGAAACACGTGCAGCCATCATTGCACTGCACAAAAATGGCCTAACAGTGAAGAGTATCGCAGCTACAAAGATTGCACCTCAGTCCACAATCTATCGCATCATCAAGAACTTCAAGGAGAGAGCTTCCATTGTTGTCAAATAGGCTCCAGGGCGCCCAAGAAAGACCAGCAAGCGCCAGGACAGTATCTTAAAACTGTTTCAGCTGCGGGATCGGACTACCAGCAGTGCCGAGCTTGCTCAGGAATGGCAGCAGGCTGGTGTGAGTGCTTCTGCACGCACTGTGAGGCGGAGACTCTTTGAGCAAGGGCTGGTTTCAAGGAGTGCGGCAAAGTAGCCACTTCTCTCCAGAAAAAACATCAGGGACCGACTGATATTCAGCAAAAGGTACAGGGAGTGGACTGCTGAGGACTGGGGCAAAGTCATTTTCTCTGATGAATCCCCTTTTCGATTGTTTGGGACATCTGGAAAACAGCTTATTCGGAGAAGAAGAGGTGAGCGCTACCACCAGTCTTGTCTCATGCCAACTGTAAAGCATCCTGAAACCATTCATGTGTGGGGTTGCTTCTCAGCCAAGGGAATCGGCTCACTCACAGTCTTGCCTAAAAACACAGCCATGAATAAAGAATGGTACCAGAATGTCCTCCAAGAGCAACTTCTCCCAACCGTCCAAGAGCAGTTTGGCGCCAAAAAATGCCTTTTCCAGCATGATGGAGCACCTTGCCATAAAGCAAAGGTGATAACAAAATGGCTCATGGAACAAAACATAGAGATTTTGGGTCCATGGCCTGGAAACTCCCCAGATCTTATTCCCATTGAGAACTTGTGGTCAATCATCAAGAGACGGGTGGACAAACAAAAACCAACAAATTCTGGCAAAATGCAAGCATTGATTATGCAAGAATGGACTGCTATCAGTCAGGATTTGGTCCAAAAGTTGATTGAGAGCATGCCAGGGAGAATTACAGAGGTCTTGAAGAAGAAGGGGCAGCACTGCAAATATTGACTTGCTGCATTAACTCATTCTAACTGTCACTATAACCTATTGGTACTCATAATATGATTGCAATTATATTTCTGTATGTGATATAAACATCAGACAAACACTAATAAAAACCAGAGGCCAGCAGATCATGTGAAAATATAATTTTGGTGTCATTCTCAAAACTTTTGGCCATGACTGTACAGCATGTCAATTGTTTTGGCATTCTTGCTGCAGATTTCACCCATACTAATGAGTGGTGAAAAAATCTGCACTAAAAATGTAAGTAAAAAAATACCGTTTTTGCCCATGCGTTTTTCCTCCCAATAGATGCAGAAATTTCTGCACCAAATACTTAACGTGTGCACATACTCTGAGAAGATAAATATATATTAAAAACTGTCTGTTATACATTGGACTGTTATACATCTGCATTTTTCTTGCCCAACAGTATACCTTTTTTTACACACAAATTAGATGAAAGCTATCAGCAGGATTGTGCTTAGTAATCTACATACACTGTCAGGTGGGCGCCATTACACTGAGTAAAATGATACCTTTGTTGATGAAATCCATCCAGCGGTTCTTTTATTATCTTTATTTTCAGTTCTGCCATAATGATTTGCTCGTGCTCTGGGGTGGGACTTTAGTGAGGGGCTGTAACTGGTGCTCTCATTATGTATTTCTATCTCTGGCCTTTGACAGGCCACTGTGCTTTCAGTCACCTGCCTACTATTATAAATATTGCATTGTAATTTCTCTGCCAATTTGAAATTTACATTCCCCAAAATGGCCGCGGCGGCCCGCGCATGCGCACTAGCATCTTTCGGTTGCTGGGAGAAGCTACTGCGCACGCACGGGCGCCATTCTGCTTTTGGAAAAAGAATTTGGGTGCAGCAATATGGCACCGCGCATGTACAGTAGCATCTCTCAGCAATCGAGAAATACTATTGCGCAGGCGCGGGCCATATTTCTGCAGGCGAGTTTCTTTTTCCAAAAGCAAAATGGCGCCCACGCGTGCGCAGTAGCATCGGCAAGCAATAGGTGCTATGAACCAAAATAATGCATGTAATAGCAGGCAGCCTGCTGAATCTGTCTGCAACGCAAGCATATGCAGACACGTAGGTAGCTTGGTATGTCTATATAACCTTATGTAAAAAATGACACACAAAATTTATAGATTCATGCTGCAATTTAATTAATAATTTTGAACCCAAGTTTTATCCTGTTATAATGGAGACCCCTATGTACTGTGCTCTGCAACCATTGTGGCTGTATGAAGCTGGGAATTTTAAAAGGCTTTTGAGCTAGTGGATGGTATTGATTGGTAAAAGCAGATGGGTTGGAGTTTAATGTCAATTGGGTTATTGAAATGTCAAATGCAGGAAAAGAAATACAAATGCAGCAATATTTTTGTTACTTATTGCATTTATTGTACGAAGCACCCAAATACAGGGCCTGTTTTATTTATCCTATTTATTTTCCTAAATTCTAGTTAGAGACCCAGTTCCGTCTTAAAAAAAAAAATAGCCATTATGTCATTACGTAAATGAAATCATGGTCTTAAGGTCCTGCTCACTAACGTGTAAAATATTCAACCCTTCTTCGTAGATGAGATGTCAAATGGCTTTAAAGATTTTTAGTTTAAATCTAATTTTGTTTTTAAGCGTGTTATTCCATTTTATCCCCTTCCTTAAACCGAACTGTTATTAGATTATGGAAGGCACTTAAATCATTGTCAGAAAAAAATGGCCCCATCAGATGCACTTATTTTTGCTCACTGAGCTATAACATATAGCAGGACTTCGGCGCTATCTGTAAAGCAGGATTGTTTTATGCAGTTCGCTGTAAAATGTGACACTCTCGCCTTAAATAATGTTCTGCATAATAGTAAGAGCGGCTGCCCTGTGCTGTTAGAGGGTTATCATTCATGCTCCTTGTATGTTTCATTTCACTTGGCTCCGGAGACGTAAGCAGCAACGTCAAGAGTATAGATATGTTTCTTTGTCAGGAACTTTTTTTAATGTTAAGACTGCAATAAAATAGAATCCATATAACATAACATGTAGCAAATGTCTAGTGTAAATAAGCTTATACTGTATATACCCATTCTGGTTTGTTATTTTACATGAAACATTTGCAAAAAAAATAATGTAATGAAAAGTAGAAAAATGATATTCTTGTAAATTAATTTACAATTATTAGAAACATTCATGTTCCAAGTTGTGCTTCACTTTAATAGTTTCCTAGTTTTTTGTAAAAAAGATTATTGTATATTTGTCCTGGTCAAGTTACGGACACAAGGGTGCAGGAATAGCAGCTTAAAGTGGTATTCCCATCTCTAATATCCTATCCCAATATGTAGTAGGTGTAATAATAATATTAGCAAATACCTCCAATTAGAAATGTAGTATAGTTTTTCTGATACGCTATGTATCGTTCCTCGTGTGCAGGCATTGCAGGACCTTAGGTATCCATGGTTACGACCACAAACCACTAGCTAACTGTCACTATATCAATGTTCGCAACCATGGATACCTAAGGTCCTGCAATGCCTGCACATGAGGAGAGAGACATAGCGAAACAGAAGAACTATACTACATTTCTAATTGGAGGAATTTGATAATATTATTATTGCACCTACTACATATTGGGATAGGATATTAGAGATGGGAATACCACTTTAAGCTGTTATTCCTCACCCGTGTGTCCGTAACTTGACCAGGACAAATATACAATAACCTTTTTTTATTATTATTACACCTACTACATATTGTAAGATCTTGGAGATGGGAATAGCCCTTTAAGTACAGTTTTCCTAGCTGTGCGTTATCCATCACATAACCAGTAAAGATTGCATGCACTATGAAGGTTCTTACTCCTTGAGAGCAAGCAGAAATCTCAAACTGTGCAAATGGTAAAGACATTTTCAAAATATAATGAATGTTTGTTTTTGTTTTTTTTAACTGAAATCCCCATTAAAATACAATGTTGGCCATCAATGGGTGATTAAATAATATATTGTTGTGTTATTTTATATATGATCTGCCCAGCTTCTTTCTTCCATCTATTACATACAACTAGTCGTAAAGGGAACCTGTTAGGTGATACATGCTGCCCAAACCGTGTGTAGCATGTATCACCCACTGGTTGTACGATCACAGCCATGTATATTTGTCTCTGAATTGCTGCAGCATTTCAAAGAAAACCATAATTTTAATATCTGGGCTGGTGACTAGTCATATAGGCGGGTCCCCGGTTGGTTCTCCCCATCTGTTGACAGTGATTGCTAAGCCTCTATCTAAGTGTGCTAACTGGGCTTCAGAGGGAAACGTTCATCATTTGGAAGGCATTGGACTATTTGCACTTTGACCTCATTATGTCAAGTGATAGACTACCCACCTTAGTGACAATGAATGGGCAACACCATGAAATCAGGCTCTCTTTGTTGGAATACTTTCATTTACACGCTGTTATTTATTCTTGTTGAAAATACTGCTAATTTCAGTCATTTCCTACTCTTCTTGTTGGAGTCCGTACCTCTGCACACAGTCTAGTTCACTTATGGCTTCCTAACTCAGCAGACTAGTCGAGGAGATCTAGGTTTTCTTTAAGAACTGTACATAACCCTGTAGAAAAACAGAAGACTTTCATTGTCATGCATAAACAATCTAAGTTTGCTATGCCTAGGAAAACTTAAAAATAAGTTGGTACTGGTACATAACAATACTCCTTTCAATTTACCCTTTGCTATCTGACATCTGTTGGCATTGTGGCTTTGAAAATGGTGCAATGCTCCATACAGTACCATTCAAAAGTTTGGACACACCTATTGTAGATTCATACTGAAGGCAGCAAAACCACAATGGAACACATATGGTAAAGAAACAGCATTGAGTGACTATTCTGGTTCATTAGATTTGTCTTTCTGCTCCGCTTATCCTGCTACTGTGACACACTCAGGTCTTTCAGTGATTGTTCTGAAGTGTATACCGTTATCACTATATTTATATGCATAGATAACAGTGGAACAAGCACTTTGCTTCGGAAAGTGAGGGCCATCATTAGGACAACTGCTCTGGAAACTGCAGTGGGGGCTGGTGATTTTGCAGTTATGATAGAAGGTCTGGACCTGAAACAGATGGGGAGAGAGATGAGCTGCCAACTGCTGTATAGAAATCAGTGGGCTGGAGAGATGTTGCTGGTATCTTTTTAGTTAACTCCTCATCCTGACATGTAACTACTGCGCATGCGCCATCTGGCTCTGGTGGTCGATCTCCTTGGCATCAAGCTGTACACTATGTAAGATAAAATCTGCCACAATAGGAAAATTACAGCAGATAGAAAAAGCAAGTGTTCTCCTATGTTAGCCAAAATGCAGCAGATTTTAATCTGTGGATTTAATTTTGTAAAATCCACTGCTTTAAACACTACCAACATTGTAAATGAGATTTAACTAAATCTTATCCCCATGCAGCGTAAAAAAAAAAATCTTAAGTGTAAAATAGCCTTTCCAGCTAATATGACATCAGTACCATATCAATTTATCTTGCATATGTCAGCACAGATTCTAGCCTTTGTAATGCTGTTGATGAAATGTGTGGAAAATCCACCCTTTTTTCACTGTGGATAATTTGCAGCTATACACTAAATGGGAATACACCCAAAGGTCAGTTTAAAAGGAGCTTTATTCACATAAAACTCTAAAAGTGCTTCAGCAATAAAGTTCACGAGAGTGGACAAGTTCTTCTATAATGAACATTCATCAGCACACGTAACAGGAGCTTTGTATAACAGCTAGCTCCTGCTGCAGATAGCACAATCACAATTCCTAAGCCTGTGCCATGCCCGGGACGTAACTGTATGTCCGATTGCAAGAAATCACCTTGAATCTGGTCTGATAGTTGTGTCCATTTTTAGGGAAAGGGTTAATGATAGATCACCCCATGTAAAAATGCCTTGTAGCATTTTCTAAATGCTGCTCTCTTGTCCCAGTCTTTCATTTGTAAAAATGTCTGATAAAGCAACCTCTGTTCTGTTACCCAAAAGCTTTCATATAATAACATTCCTGATTAGCCAATAAAGGTATTAGTTCTAGAATATTTTGTCTTTTTTTGACGAAACAGTGTTTACATATATTTTTCTGGCTAACCTGGTACCACAATATAATTTTTTTATTGCAAATTGTAGAATTTGGTGATATTATTAATCTCTCATTGTTCCATCAATGATAGCAAGCCATCCTGGCTTGTAGCAAAAGCTGTAGTGCAGTATTTATATTTCTCCAAACATAACATTTGTCATTTAAACCAGAAAGCTCTCTTTTGCTGTCATATGTCCACAAAACATTATTCCATTTGGCTTCTGACTTGTCCAGGGGATCTTTAGCAAATGTCAGACAGTCAATAATGTTGTTTTTGGAGAGTAGTGGTATAAACATTAGCTAATTTGAGAGTGGCCTTTAGTTGCATAGAGTTACATTGGGTTCCTTTGTGACCTCACAGACTATTATAGGCCTTTCTCTTGGAATAATCTTTGTTGGTTGACCTCTCCTGAGGAGGGTAATAATGGGCTTGAATTTCCTCCATTTGCATGTAGATAGTATGTGTGTGTATTGTGAGGCAGCGAGGGGGATCATATGCGACTGATGGTATGTATCCCCCAGGATGCGCATAGAGAATTATTGAAACCGCTAAAGTTCATTGCAATCACTGACACGGGTCTGGTTACAGTGCAAAATAGAAGTAAGTTTGAATTTGGTCAAGCTATTTGACCAAGTTGGATTAAGAAAACCTGACATGGGCTTTTATTTTTGGAGCGATCTACAGGATAGAAGTGGGGCAGATCGCTCCCTCCAGCCGGGTCTTACAAGTGGTTCATGTCCTCAGTTTTCATTTAAAAACCTGCAGCAAAGGTTTGGCTGTGTCCGTTTTGTGTTTGCAAGCTGCAGAGCAGGAGGCTCTGTGCAGTATAGGCCTGTGTGACGTGAACACAGAGCCCAAGAAGGCAAAGCTTCTGACGCACCTCAGAGTGATATGGCGGTGCAGTTGCCCTCGGCAACGGGTTTGGAAACCGACTGTTCTTAGACGTCCCGGCTGCGATCCGGAGGTTACCGTTTACCATTATTTTGTGAGTTTTGCAAAAATAAAGACATTTACGTTGAACTTTCCTTGGGCCACTGCCTCATTACCGCAGTGTGAACACTGCCACACTACAGTGTGTGTGTGTGTGTATATACAGTTAGGTCCATATATATTTGGACAGAGACAACATTTTTCTAATTTTGGTTCTAGACATTACCACAATGAATTTTAAACAAAGCAATTCAGATGCAGTTGAAGTTCAGACTTTCAGCTTTCATTTGAGGGTATCCACATTAAAATTGGATGAAGGGTTTAGGAGTTTCAGCTCCTTAACATGTGCCACCCTGTTTTTAAAGGGACCAAAAGTAATTGGACAATTGACTGAAAGGCTATTTCATGAACAGGTGTGGGCAATCCCTTCGTTATGTCATTCTCAATTAAGCGGATAAAAGGCCTGGAGTTGATTTGAGGTGTGGTGCTTGCATTTGGAAGGTTTTGCTGTGAAGTAAACATGCGGTCAAAGGAGCTCTCCATGCAGGTGAAAAAAGCCATCCTTAAGCTGCAAAAACAGAAAAAACCCATCCGAGAAATTGCTACAATATTAGGAGTGGCAAAATCTACAGTTTTACATCCTGAGAAAGAAAGAAAGCACTGGATGAACTCATCAATGCAAAAAGACCTGGGCGCCCACGGAAGACAACAGTGGTGGATGATCGCAGAATAATCTCCATGGTGAAGAGAAGCCCCTTCACAACAGCCAACCAAGTGAACAACACTGTCCAGGAGGTAGGCGTTTCAATATCCAAATCTACCATAAAGAGATGACTGCATGAAAGTAAATACAGAGGGTTCACTGCAAGGTGCAAGCAACTCATAAGCATCAAGAATACAAAGGCTAGACTTGACTTCGCTAAAAAAACATCTAAAAAAGCCAGCACAGTTCTGGAAGAACATTCTTTGGACAGATGAAACCAAGATCAACCTCTACCAGAATGATGGAAAGAGAAAAGTATGGCGAAGGCGTGGGTACAGCTCATGATCCAAAGCATACCACATCGTCTGTAAAACACGGCGGAGGCAGTGTGATGGCTTGGGCATGCATGGTTGCCAGTGACACTGGGTCACTGGTGTTTATTGATGATGTGAGACAGGACAGAAGCAGCCGAATGAATTCTGATTTATTCAGAGCCATACTGTGTGCTCAGATCCAGCCAAATGCAGCCAAACTGATTGGTCGTCGTTTCATTCTACAGATGGACAATGACCCAAAACATAAAGCCAAAGCAACCCAGGAGTTTATTAAAGCAAAGAAGTGGAATATTCTTGAATGGCCAAGTCAGTCACCTGATCTCAACCCAATTGAGCATGCATTTCACTTGTTAAAGACTAAACTTCAGACAGAAACAAACAGCAACTGAAAACCACCGCAGTGAAGGCCTGGCAGAGCATCAAAAAGGAAGAAACACAGCGTCTGGTGATGTCCATGAGTTCAAGACTTCAGGCAGTCATTGCCAACAAAGGGTTTTCAACCAAGTACTAGAAATGAACATTTTATTTGTGATAATATCTAGAACTAAAATTAGAAAAATGTTGTCTCTGTCCAAATATATATGGACCTAACTATATATACAGTACAGACCAAAAGTTTGGACACACCTTCTCATTTAAAGATTTTTCTGTATTTTCATGACTATGAAAATTGTACATTCACACTGAAGGCATCAAAACTATGAATTAACACATGTGGAATTATATACTTAACAAAAAAGTGTGAAACAACTGAAAATATGTCTTATATTCTAGGTTCTTCAAAGTAGCCACCTTTTGCTTTGATGACTGTTTTGCACACTCTTGGCATTCTCTTGATGAGCTTCAAGAGGTAGTCACCGGAAATGGTCTTCCAACAATCTTGAAGGAGTTCCCAGAGATGCTTAGCACTTGTTGGTCCTTTTGCCTTCACTCTGCGGTCCAGCTCACCCCAAACCATCTCGATTGGGTTCAGGTCTGGTGACTGTGGAGACCAGGTCATCTGGCGGAGCACCCCATCACTCTCCTCCTTGGTCAAATAGCCCTTACTCAGCCTGGAGGTGTGTTTGGAGTCATTGTCCTGTTGAAAAATAAATGATGGTCCAACTAAACGCAAAACGGATGGAATAGCATGCCGCTGCAAGATGCTGTGGTAGCCATGCTGGTTCAGTATGCCTTCAATTTTGAATAAATCCTCAATAGTGTCACCAGCCAAGCACCCCCACACCATCACACCTCCTCCTCCATGCTTCACGGTGGGAACCAGGCATGTAGAGTCCATCCGTTCACCTTTTCTGCGTTGCACAAAGACACGGTGGTTGGAACCAAAGATCTCAAATTTGGACTCATCAGACCAAAGCACAGATTTCCACTGGTCTAATGTCCATTCCTTGTGTTCTTTAGCCCAAACAAGTCTCTTCTGCTTGTTGCCTGTCCTTAGCAGTGGTTTCCTAGCAGCTATTTTACCATGAAGGCCTGCTGCACAAAGTCTCCTCTTAACAGTTGTTGAAGAGATGTGTCTGCTGCTAGAACTCTGTGGCATTGACCTGGTCTCTAATCTGAGCTGCTGTTAACCTGCGATTTCTGAGGCTGGTGACCCGGATAAACTTATCCTCAGAAGCAGAGGTGACTCTTGGTCTTCCTTTCCTGGGGCGGTCCTCATGTGAGCCAGTTTCTTTGTAGCGCTTGATGGTTTTTGCAACTGCTTTTGGGGACACTTTCAAAGTTTTCCCAATTTTTCGCACTGACTGACCTTCATTTCTTAAAGTAATGATGGCCACTCGTTTTTCTTTACTTAGCTGCTTTTTTCTTGCCATAATACAAATTCTAACAGTCTATTCAGTAGGACTATCAGCTGTGTATCCACCTGACTTCTGCACAACACAACTGATGGTCCCAACCCCATTTATAAGGCATGAAATCCCACTTATTAAACCTGACAGGGCACACCTTTTAAGTGAAAACCATTTCCGGTGACTACCTCTTGAAGCTCATCAAGAGAATGCCAAGAGTGTGCAAAGCATTCATCAAAGCAAAAGGTGGCTACTTTGAAGAACCTAGAATATAAGACATATTTTCAGCTGTTTCACACTTTTTTGTTAAGTATATAATTACACATGTGTTAATTCATAGTTTTGATGCCTTCAGTGTGAATGTACAATTTTCATAGTCACGAAAATACAGAAAAATCTTTAAATGAAAAGGTGTGTCCAAAAGTAGGTGGCCAGAAAGTAATAACATTTATTTTGATTTATATATAAAATTATATTTGCTAGCACAAGCATAACGTTGACAATTAAATTTTATTCTGAACAATAATACAAAAGCCCTTAAATTTTATCAACGCAGGTGCTCAAACTGTTTTCCATTACAATTTGCACAGCTTTGAAGTCTGCCTCTTACGCTTCGACAAACTTTTTTGCACAAGTCTCTTTGGGTATTAATTTCTTGAAATGCATCTCTTATGTAATTTTTGAAATCACTGACACTTTTTGGTTTTCGACTATAAACTTTGTCCTTGAGTACTCCCCAAAAGAAAAAATCCATTGGGGTCAAGTCTGATGAACGTTCCGGCCAATCAAGTGGGCCTCTTCGGCCAATCCATTTATTAGGAAATATTTCATCAAGATACTCGCGGACTACTCTTGAATAATGTGGAGGGGCCCCATCTTGTTGGAAAAAAAGGTCGTTTGAATTAGGCTGTTGCTGTAACTGGGGAACAACTTGATTCATTCGAATTTCGAGATACTTATCTCCTGTGACTGTTCCATCAAAAAATATTGGTCCTAAAACACCAAAACTTGAAATACCACCCCAAACATTGACACCAGGCTCATTTAGTTGTTGCTCTTTTGTTAAATCCATGTTCTCATTATACCAGTAAATACAATTATGTCTGTTAATATGGCCGGATAATTTGAATGAAGCTTCATCACTCCACATAATGTTATCTAAAATTACTGGATCTTCTTCAATTTCGTTAAGCATAATCTCACTAAATTGCAGCCGCCTGTCTGGATCACCCTCCAATAAACCATGAATTAGACGTGGACGATAAGCTTTCCACCCAATAGATTTCAGGATTCGCATGATAGAAGCTCGTGAAATTCCCAATTCCAAAAAGGCTCTTCTGGTGGACTTTTTTTGGACTCTGAACAAATGTTTCAGCAACAAGTTGTTTATTATCTTCTGTACAGACTGTTTTGGTTCGACCCGTTATTGGAGCAGTAAGGATTGAGCCAGTGGCATTGAATTTGTCACGAATGTGGTAAATGGTTTGTCTCTTTGGGGCTTGAGTAAAAAATGTTTCAACCCAATTTGCTCTAACGGTTTCAGCATTTTGAGATTTCCAATACTCTGTTAAAATCCATTTTCTTTGATCTGTATTTAAATTATTTGTCATTATGTTTTATCTGAATTATCTGAAAAGAAAGCAGATTTTTGGGAGATCTATCTGTGAAAACTAGATTTGTGAAACTGGCTCATTTGCCCTTAGCAACCAATCAGATTCCACCTTTCATTTTCCAAAGAGTCTGTGAGTAATGAAATGTGGAATCTGATTGGTTGCTAAGGGCAACTGAGCCAGTTTCACGATACACCATGTTTGATAAATCTCCCCCTTCATAACCTCATTACACTTTCTGTCCACCTACTTTTGGACAACCCTGTGTGTGTGTGTATGTATGTATGTATGTGTGTGTGTGTATATATATATATATACATGCACGCACGCAGTGGGTACGGAAATTATTCCGACCCCCTTAAATTTTTCACTCTTTGTTTCGTTGCAGCCATTTGGTAAATTCTAAAAAGTTATTTTTTTTTTCTCATTAATGTACACTCTGCACCCCATCTTAACTGAAGAAAAAACAGAAATGCCGAAATTTTTGCAAATTTATTAAAGAAGAAAAACTGAAATATCTCATGGTCATAAGTATTCAGACCCTTTGCTCAGTATTGAGTAGAAGCACCCTTTTGAGCTAGTACAGCCATGAGTCGTCTTGGGAATGATGCAGCAAGTTTTTCACACCTGGATTTGGGGATCCTCTGCCATTCTTCCTTGCAGATCCTCTCCAGTTCCGTCAGGTTGCATGGTGAACATTGGTGGACAGCCATTTTCAAGTCTCTCCAGAGATGCTCAATTGGGTTTAGGTCAGGGCTCTGGCTGGGCCAGTCAAGAATGGTCACAGCGTTGTTCTGAAGCCACTCCTTTGTTATTTTAGCTGTGTGCTTAGGGTCATTGTCTTGTTGGAAGGTGAGCCTTCGGCCAAGTCTGAGGTCCAGAGCACTCTGGAAGAAGTTTTCATCCAAGATATCTCTGTACTTGGACGCGTTCCTGTTTCCTTCAATTGCAACCAGTCGTCCTGTCCCTACAGCTGAAATACACCCCAATAGCATGATGTTGCCACCACCCTGTTTCACTGTTGGGATTATATTGGGCAGGTCATGAGCAGTGCCTAGTTTTCTCCACACATACCGCTTAGAATTATCACCAAAAAGTTCTATCTTCATCTCATCAGACCAGAGAATCTTATTTCTCATAGTCTGGGAGTCCTTCATGTGTTTTTGAGCAAACTCTGTGCGGACTTTCATATGTCTTGCACTGAGGAGAGGCTTCCGTCGGGCTACTCTGCCAAAAAGGCCCGACTGGTGGAGGGCTGCAGTGATAGTTGACTTTGTGGAACTTTCTCCCATCTCCCTACTGCATCTCTGGAGCTCAGCCACAGTGATCTTGGGGTTCTTCTTTACCTCTCTCACCAAGGCTCTTCTCCCACGATTGCTCAGTTTGGCTGGAAGGCCATGTCTAGGAAGACTTCTGGTGGTCCCAAACTTCCATTTAAGGATCATGGAGTCCACTGTGCTCTTAGGAACCTTGAGTACTACACAAATTCTTTTGTAACCTTGGCCAGATCTGTGCCTTGCCACAATTCTGTCTCTGAGCTCCTTGGGCAGTTCCTTTGAGGTCATGATTCTCATTTGGTCTGACATGCACTTTTTTAATAAATTTGCAAAAATTTCTACATTTCTGTTTTTTTTCAGTCAAGATGGGGTGCAGAGTGTACATTAATGAGAAAAAAAATGAACTTTTTACACATTACCAAATGGCTGCAATGAAACAAAGAGTGAAAAATTTAAAGGGGTCCAAAC
Source organism: Phyllobates terribilis (assembly GCF_046119375.1). Taxonomy (NCBI): domain Eukaryota; kingdom Metazoa; phylum Chordata; class Amphibia; order Anura; family Dendrobatidae; genus Phyllobates; species Phyllobates terribilis. Next base: position 305,569,039 of record NW_027362771.1, read on the forward strand.
TGGTTTATGAGCTTCATAAATCGTCAAAAGCAAAATGCAAACAAACAGCCTTTAGTGCAGGCAAAAGCAAATGAAAACAGTCCTTTAAGCTAAGTCTCTGGTAAGCCGGACCTGTGGTCATGCAGGCTAGTAAGCATCCAGCACACAGCTCAGTCTGGAGACAACACACAGGAGGCCTTCTTCCTCCAAACACAGACCATGTGCCAAACACAGACCATGTGCCAAACAGCCTCCATTATATAGGCCGTTAACTACACGTAGAGTTTAGGTATGTGGGTAGCTAGACCCGCTCAACTCTCTAAACTATCCATAACCCGGCTCCCAGATGCAGCAAACAATCCTCATAGTGCTACATACACTAGAGAAACACTCAGGGTTACATCACAGAGACCAGCCATCTCTGTGACACATACCTCCCATCGACCATTAGCCTCCTTACAATATATATAACCCTTTAGAGCTGGTTTTGTAGCCTTTCAGCTTGATGAAGCATCATTTTTTCTTCTTGTGAGGTCCTCAGAAATCTCCTTTATTTGTGCATTGATACACTTACACAAACATGCATTATCAAAATCAGACTTTGATAGATCCCTGTTCTTTAAGTAAAACAGGTCACCCACTCACAGTCAATTGTCATCCCATTGATCGAAAACACCAGGCTCTAATTTCATCTTCAAATTTTTTACTAATCTTAAAAGATGATATACTTTTACCACTCACTGACGTATGATAATGGATCATTTTCTTCAAAATGGCAAGCTTAAATTTCTTTTACTTAGTTGATAATGATTCTCTTTGTCTACTTTTAGGATTTGTGAGGAGGACTTTTAGTATGTAGTCAAATGTACCGTAGTGTTCAAAATAATAGCAGTCCAATATGACTAACCAGGCTAATCACTGTTTTTTGGTATAAATTGTATTACCATTTGTCAAACAATTTACAAGTTGGTGCAGTAGATTCTAAGAAAACCAACAGACTCCGTTGATTCATGATCTGCATGTTTTTGAGTCTGGTGTATTTGAATAATTAATTGAAAGGGGGTGTATTCTACAGTGTGGAGTTCAATTTGTGAGGTCAATCATTCTTTGAAGAAACCGGTGTGAATTAGGTGGCCCTTATTTAAGGGTGAAGCCATCACATGTTGTTCATGCATTTCTCCTTGAAAGCCTGAGAAATATGGGTCGTTCAAGACATTGTTCAGATCAACAGTGTACTTTTATTAAAAAGTTGATTGGAGAGGGTAAAACTTATTAAAGAAGTGCAGACAATGATAAGGCTGTTGAGCTAAAATGATCTCCAATGCTTTAAAATGGAAAGCAAAACCAGAGAGACGTTGAAGAAAACGGAAGACTGCCATTCGAATGGATAGAAGAATAGCCAGAATGGCAAAGGCTCAGCCGATGATCAAGGACAGTCTCAAGTTACCTGTGAGTAATGTGACAGTATGAAGACACCTGTGTGAAGCTAATCTCTTAGCAAGAAGTCCCACTATTAAAAAATGACATGTACTGAAGTGGATACAATTTGCCAAAGAACACATCAACTGGCCTAATGAGAAATTGAGAAACATTTTGTGTACTGAAGAAAGTAAAATTGTTCTTTTTGGGTCCAAGGGTCCCAGACAGTTTGTCAGACAACTCCCAGACTCTGCATTCAAGCCACAATACACTCTGAAGACAGTGAAGCATGGTGGTGCAAGCATCATGATATGGGCATGTTTCTCCTACTATGGTGCTGGACCTATTTACTGCATACTAGATATCATAGACCAATTTGCATATATCAAAATACTTGAAGAGGTCATGTTGCCTTACGCTGAAGTGGTATTCCCGTTAAATGGGTGTTTCAACAAGACAACGACCCTAAACACACCAGTAAACAAAATTGAGGTTATGGAGTGGCCAGCCCAATGCCCGGACCTTAATCCGATAGAACACTTGTGGGGTGACTTCAAAAATGGCGTTTCTGAGTAAAAGCCAACAAATGCCAAGAAATTGTGAGATGTAAAAGCATCCTGGGCTAGAATAACAGTTGAAAGGTGTCAGAAGTTGGTTGCCTCTATGCAACATAGATGTGACGCAGTTCTAAAAAAAACTGTGGTTATACATCTAAATATTAGGTTAATGATTCATAGGAATACTAAATCCTAAAAGAAAGAGTACATATTGTGAGTTCAAGACAAATGCAGACACTGCTATTTTTTAGAACAGCCCAATGTTCATTTTTTATTTTCTTCTGTAAAGTAGTTAAAAATTATATACCGTATTTTTCGGACTATAAGACACACTTTTTTCCTCCAAAATTTTGGAGGAAAATGGGGGGTGCGTCTTATAGTCCTAATGTAGGGGGGGGGTGTATATATATGTGGGGTGTGGGGGGAGCGGTAGCGGTGGAGGAGCGGGGCACAGGAGGCAGCAGCCGCCCGCTGCAGCCTACACTGTCCCATGGGGCGTGGGGAGCACTGAATATTCATGCTCCTTAATAGCAGCACACAGTGTAGCCGCAGCGCGGCTCCTGCTGCTGCCGGAATCGCCTGGGCCCGCTGTTAAAGGGCATGAATATTCAACCTCTCTCCACGCCCATGGGTGTGGGGAGGGGTGAATATTCATGGTCTTTAACAAGCGGGCACACGCGATAGCACAGCAGGAGCCGCAGCGCGGCTACGCTGTGTGCCGGCTATGAAGGAGCATGAAGTCACTGCTCCCCGCGCACACAGTCCCGCCGTGGGTAGCAGTGACTTCTGGCAGCTGATCTCTCCTTGTGAGCCGCGCATGGCAGTTCAAATCCCACCAAGGACAACATCTGCAAGAAGTTTGTGTTTTCCCCGTCTTTGCGTGAGTTTCCTACAGGTTCTCTGGTTTCCTCCCACAAAGACATACTGATAGGGAACCTAGATTGTGAGCCCCAATGGAGACAGTGCCCATAATGTCTGTAAAGTGCTGTGGAATTAATGGTGCTATAGAAGTGAGTAAAATAAATTAAATAAAATGCCAACACGGTAGATATCCCCACAGTGAATTCCTCCACAGTACACTCCACTCGTACGGTATGATGACCCCAACACAGTATGATGCCCCAACTGTGATCCCCACACAGTGTAATGGGCCCCACAGTCGTCCATACAGTATAATGGGCCTCACATAGTCCTCCATACAGAATAATGAGCCCCACGTAGTCCTCCATACGGTCTAATGAGCCTCATAGTCCTCCATGCGGTCTAATGGGCCCCACATAGTCTTCCATGCGGTCTGTTGGGCCCCACGTAGTCCTCTGTACAGTATAATGGGCCCCACATAGTCCTCCATACAATATAATGGGCCCCCCATAGTCCTCCATACAATATAATGGGCCCCACATAGTCCTCCATACAGTATAATGGCCCCACATAGTCCTCCATACAGTTAAATGGTGAAGGGGGGGTGTGCTGGCGTCGCTGGCCATACATAATCACCCTGCGGTCTAGAGTTTGACATGTGTGATCTAATATGTATCGTGGTCCCCCAACATTCTTTCAAGGTCAGAAATTGGAACAGAAGATTGTAATGATTGGATTTTAACATGTCCAATTCTTTATTTTTACATGAAATAAGCTGCTGCTGAATCAAACTTCCTTTCAATGTATAACTACCCGCTTGGTGTAATAGAGTATGTCTATGTGGGGCAGTGGAGCGAAATAGCTGCAAGACGTTAATGGTTATATATAGATACCTTTAGATATTGATATGTCCTAATCCTTTAAATGAATATGCTGCTTGTAACCAGCTCTGTTTTTTACCTTCTATCTTGGCGGACATATGCACTTTGAGATTCCTTGTATAGTTGAGAAGAAAGGTCTCTTGGATTTTATAATTAATGAACAAGCCAGATGTCCATTTGTTCCCTTTTGCTGATGAGGAGGAGATGTCCATACACATTGAAATCTGTATTCTGGAATTATTTAGCAGTGACACTTGGTTCTGCATACTCAGTAATTGAATGTAAAATATTAATTTGCTTCCTTTTTCACGGGGTGTGGTGGGTCTCCAAACCCTCATTAGCAGGAGTTCTAGACCTGTCAGGTAGGAAAGTGATTGGACTGGAATAAAAAATTGATTACGTATGTCTTGGATGTGTACAGAAGGAGAGCATAAGTCAAGAAGAAAGTTGGCTCTTAAGGCATGTTCAATCACCTTTTAATTGTGCCTCATACCCAATGGGTGCAATTAAAAGTATTAAAGCATAATTACTTGTCAGTGTCAAAGGTTTGTCTTGACACCTACCTGCCTCACTTCCCTTTGCTTCTTCCCTAGTGGCTCAGCTAATAGGATGCATATTTTTGTTTTTGAGTCTCATTTACTTATTTAACTGTAATTTGTAAAGGAACAGCTGGCCGAAATGTCAAGCACACATTCTCGCACCGCGTCTCGATAGAGCGTGTGATGATCTGTCCTTTGAAATCACATACATTGCAAATATACAAGAGTTAGCCATGATAAACTTGGTCAAAATCATTATCTGTACCTGATATACAGTATATGTGAGATGATCACAAGGATCTATAGATTGTTTTAACCTGTTACATGCTGATTAAGGTAGAAACAAACTGGACCAAACATTTAACCAGTATCAAACATATTGCTGGTGTAATGAAAATTAAATACAGTATATGGCCAAAAGTAAATGGGCAAATGACCACTATACCTATCTAAGGTTTTAACTTATGATGGTTAAATTGAGACAACTACTCTTAATAACTATTCAGTTTTCACTTTTCTGGGAAGGCTTTTCATTAGATTTTAGAGTGAGAATTTGTACCCACCATTTAGCCAAAGAAGTGTTTGAGGTAAGCCAGTAATTCTGGAAATTAGTCTAACTCACAAAAAAAATTGTTTGAGAAATTAATATTGTAAAACTAAGAGGAAAAATATCAAACAAAACACTGATTCTCTTAAAGAGAATCATCAGGTTTTTACTGTGTTACTGAGAGCAGCATGATTTAGGGGCAGAGACCCTGCTTCCAGTGATGTCACTTACAGAGCTGTGTGGTGTTGTTTCAATAAAATCAGTGTTTTATCATCAGAAGATTATCACTAGAGGACTAGTTGTCTCATGCTATGTAGTCCTCCTGCTCTGTATAATCTCACCCCCACCACTAATTAGCAGCACAGTGTACACAGAAAGCTACCAATCAGTGGTGTGGGAGGGGTTATGCAGAGCTCCGCATTCAGAGAACTGCTATATCTGCAGCATATAAACTGTGATTTTATCAAAACGACAGTGAGCAGCCCAGTAGGTGACACATCGCTGGAATCAGGGTCTCAATCCCTACATAATGCTACTCTCATATTTTATACCAAAACATTTTGACGGATTCTCTTTCAATCTGATATGCCTATTACAACACATACTCATCAGCTGTAGTAAATGATACATTTTATATTATTTTGAGAATTTGTATTTCACCTGTGGTACGTATACCTTATTTTTTGGACTATAAGACGCACCGGACCATAAGACGCACCTAGGTTTTAGAGGAGGAAAATAGAAAAAAAAATATAAGCAAAAAATGTGGTCACGATGCACTGTTAAGGGGGAGCGGGTCTGCTGCTGACACTGGAATAGGGGTAATGTCCCCCAATTCTGATAATATCCCCCATCCTGGTAGATATGCCCCCCCTTCTTATTATACGTGGCTCCCATCCTGATATGCATGGCACCCCTCCATTCTGATATGCATGGCACCCCTCATCCTTATCCTAGTATGCATGGCACCCCTCATCCTTATCCTGGTATGCATGGCACCCCTCATCCCTATCCTGGTATGCATGGTACCCCTCATCCCTATCCTGGTATGCATGGTACCCCTCATCCCTATCCTGGTATGCATGGCACCCCTCATCCCTATCCTGGTATGCATGGCACCCCTCATCCTTATCCTGGTATGCATGGCACCCCTTATCCCTATCCTGGTATGCATGGCACCTCTCATCCTTGTTCTGGTATGCATGGCACCCCTCATCCCTATCCTGGTATGCATGGCACCCCTCATCCTTATCCTGGTATGCATGGCACCCCTCATCCTTATCCTGGTATGCATGGCACCCCTGATCCTTATCCTGGTATGCATGGCACCCCTCATCCCTATCCTGGTATGCATGGCACCCCTCATCCCTATCCTGGTATGCATGGAACCCCTCCATCCTGGTATGCATGGCCCCCTCATCTTTATCCTGGTATGTATGGAACCCCTCATCCTTACTCCAGTATGTATGGCCCCCTCATCCTTATCCTAGTATGCATGGTCCCCCTAATCCCCATCAGACTGCACATAAAAAAATAAACACTCCTACTCACCTCTCTTCTCTCTCCTCCAGCGCTGCGTCCTGTCTGCCCGCACTGATCTCTCCATGTGAGCCGCGCATGACGTCACTGCCATGCGCGGCTCACAAGGAGAGATCAGCTGCTGGAAGTCACTGCTCCCCATGCCGGAACTGTGTGCGTGTTGAGCAGTGACTACATGCTCATTAATAGCCGGCACACAGCGTAGCAGCAGCAGCAGGAGCCACGCTGCTGATACACTGTGTGCCGCTATTAAGCAGCATGAATATTCAGTGCTCACCACGCCTATGGACGTGGGGAGCAGTGAATATTCATTTTCTTTAGCAGCGTGGACAGTGTAGGCTACAGCAGGCGTCTGCTGCCTCCTGTGCCCCACTCCTCCGCCGCAACCGCTCAATATATATACCCCCCAGCTACATTCGGACTATAAGATGCACCCCCCATTTTCCTCCCTTATGGTCCGAAAAATACGGTACCTCTATTACTTTATGCCAGCTATGTATTACTCAGGAGATATCAGATTTAGCATTATAGTCCAAAAAACAATCTGGGGTCTCCCAAGTGACACTGTGTTCACATGATAGGACCATGCACCAGCTGGCTGTTAGAGCACCTGTTTTCTCTACCATCAACAGAGCTGGACCTAAACTATATACATTATATATGGTAATGTGGTGAGAAGGTGCATCACTGGTTTTTCTTAATGAATCTACCCTTTCATAGCATTCAATCAAAATTCAAAGGGTAGAGGAGGTGACTCAATTTTTGTTTTATAACATCTTTTTTATAAGGCATAAGAATGTCTTGAAGACTTAAATATGTGTTTTAATCCTGTCTGATTTTTATGATTATCATGCATTTATAGGTTCACTGTCCCTTTTAGGATGGTAAATTAGGATTTCATCCAGTAGTTGTAAGAATGAGCTGTGATTTTCCATAAGACACTAGTGTGTCACAGGCATTTATTTCTCCTTTATCAGTGAGACACAAGGCTGACCTTACTATGTTTGTAACCTTTGCATTTGCAGGTTATGTTGAGCTCGGCATAGGGTAATTTCTCTCTCAATTTCCATATACACTAACAAGACCTCCAGTATGCAGCTGATGCCAGCGTTTTGAGAATCTGGAAAGCAATGAAATAGATTTCAAGTGATTAGCGCTTATAATGGGATCTCCCTGATCAAATAAACCCATAAAACACCTGTTTACTGTAGAGACGTTCTCTGTATTATTGTTATTGTCCTTAGATGCAAAGTGCGCATTTCCTTTTTTGTGTTTTTTCTCTCCCTTCCAAGGTATTTTTTTTTAATCAGGTTCAGCATGATTTTGACATAGTGACTTTTGTGAAATTGGTTTTTATTAAAGCCTGCAGGATGCTCTCTCGCTGGCAACGACTTTGATTAAGCACTGTATTAGGGTCATCTCCTGGAATAACAGCAATTCCAAATCCCTGGCTGTGTTTGAAAAGAAATGTGATTAAAGTCTTGGCTGTTTTCCTGAAACTACTAATGTCTGTCGAGGGTTGACTTACCATGTTAGTTGCTGGCATTTGTGTATCTATCCCTCTCTTCTCTTCCATTTTGTCTTATTGGTTACATAGTCAACTCTTCCCTTTTGTAAGCAATTTTGGCTTAATAATATGAACCACTGGAAATTACCGTAGATCTTGTGGATAGTGATAAACTTTTTTTTGGGTGATACCACATCTCTCTTTATTTATTGTTGTTGACTAAAATGCTTGTACATTTTATTTTTCCATTTATGCGCAATGTGTCAGATTTATTAATCCGAATATGTGTAAAGCATAAATATAAACAAAGGCTCATGCTAGATTATAGATTTGGCACATCTTTTTTTTAAACTGTATTTTTATTAAAGATTATTAAATATTTTATCAAGACGATTTGCCAAAATAGGTACCGTAAGTACATAAAGAAAATCATACAATTTATACTTATTTCAACAATAACAATATTTTTCTTATTATACTTTCCAAAATCAAATTTTCTTTGTGCACAACCCTCTTACTAGGTATAATGGTCCACTCAGATTCATACTTTAACTATAAGAAAAAAATATAACCCCACCCACACCCCTGATTGTCAGCTTCCTGTGTACATTGTCAGCAAGCTGCTAATCAGTGGAGGGGGCGGGGTTACACAGATTAACTTGACTGCTGTGCACATGAGGCCTGGTCATAATCTCCAGCTGATAAAATAGTGATTGTATTGAAACTACAATCATCCCTGGTATCAGGCTCACTTGCCCTATATTATTCTGCTCTTAAATTAAATAGCAAAAACTGCTGACAGATTCCCTTTAAGCCACACTCACTTGCCAGTTGAGTTGCCAGTATTGTCTGAAATAGAATTTAAAAAGCATCTAAAACATAATGTTGTGCGAGTCGTGTGCTCTAGTTATTTGGTGCATATTGAGCCAAAATTCTAGTGCACCTACTGTATCTTACTAAACCTCTCCCATTTATTTTCATATTTTATCTATTGAAAATGAAATCTGCATAAGTTGTTCTTTTATCTTGTTTGTGTTATCAAATGACACCAAATGGCTTCCTAAATAGCAATAATAGCAGATCGCCAGGGGTTTCTGATACCAAACCTACAGAAATTTGCAGATTCTCATGGCAACTTTCATTTTCAAAATGTGTTGCTTTCATGATGCAACACTTTAACTGTGTTTTGATTAAGGTTTTGCTCTGAAGTGGATCATGGTATAATGTTTATGAAGGGATTACTTATCAGTTCCTTAAAGGAGTAGTCTGGCGTAAAGTTTATATTCACTGAGTGAGTTTAAAATTTTAGATCCGTGAAAGTTGGATTTCTGAAGCTACACCAAATGCTAATATGCTTCCCTTAGCCATAGTCGTGGGGCAAAGGAACTTTGTGGTTGGACTCACACCGATCTAGCATTTATCACCTATATACTGAATCTTTTACTTTGCAAACCCTTAGGTAAGCATTGCCATATTAATCCAATCCTTTTATTAGCACAAAATTAAAGCGTAATGTCATTTGAACCTTTAGTTATGGGTTGTTGTAATCTTGCACAGCCCTGCTGAGCTCTTCTATCGTCACACAGAGCCATTTCTTATCGTTTCTATGCTATATTCCCCCTTATAATACATCAGCAGTCCTGAGACACTGATCATACACTGTGCTATACTATACAGCTTGAGGAAGTACTTCCTAGACAGAGACATTGCTGTATGGATTTCAGAAGTAGCAGTCACACTTGGGCTCTTATGTCTCAGGAGGCCAAGAACCACTGTCTCACATTTGCCAGTGTTAGGGTATGTGCCCACATAGCGTTTTACAAGCGTTTATGCTGCGGAGTTTCCGCAGCATAAACGCTTGTGAAACGCTTGGCAATCCGCCCCCCATGGTCCCCAATGACAAGCCGCAATGTCAATGCCCATGCTGCGCTCAAAAATCCGCAGCATGTCCATTAATTTTGCCCACACGCAGCGTAATCGCCGCCATTGACTTGCATTGAAACGCATAATATCCGTGTCAGTACATTTGCAGATACGGATATTATGCGCCTCTATGTGCGGATGGTACCCGGGTCTGGAGGAGAGGAGACTCTCATCCAGACCTGGGTACCATAGAAACTGTAAAAAAAAGAATGTAAAATAAAAAATAAAGTTTATACTCACCTTCCGATGTCCTCCCGGTATTTTCTCCCCTCCGTCTGGTCTGCTGTATGGGTCGTGTTGTTGTGAAGGACCTGCCATGACGTCACTGAGTCATGTGACCCATCACATGGCTCAATTAGGTCACCCCAGGTCCTTCACACCACTGCGAGCTGCCCAGCACACCGGACGTGGCAGAGAGAACACCGGGAGGACACCGGAAGGTGAGTATAAACTTTATTTTTTTATTTTTTACCATTTTATTCTTTTTTTTTTTTTTTTTAACTATTACTTGGTCACACTATATAAATACATGCTGGTTGCATGGATTTATATAGTGTGAACAAGCTGTCAAGCACTTTTCCAAGTGATGCTAAAATCGCTTGGAAAAGCGCTTGATAACCCGCATGCAGAAATGCATGCAAAAACGCTTGACAAACTCTCCTACCTGGCGGGAAAAACACATGTAAAAACCGCATGCGTTTTTCCTGCAGGGAGAAGCGGAAAAAATATGCAGCATTTCTGCATCGTGAGCACATAGCCTTACAACTAGCTTATAGTAAGTGGGGGCCCCTGTTATTTGTTTTTCATCTGGTCACAAGAGCATCAAGTTCTGCCTTTGCGCCTAGTAGCAGTCATTGAGTCTGACTTAAGGCCCCCCATACACATAAGAATAAAGCTCGCCGATATTGGCGGGGCTGGCCAAACATCTGATTTGTATGGAGGCCTCCTGAAATTGGAAAAATCTATCCTTTGGTTTTTATGGGAGATAAACCACTGACAGATTAGTTTGGCAGCATCTTTCTACCATTCGCTGAGCTAATCATTTATGTGTATGGGAAAGTTAGGAGAGATTTTGGCCGAACAAACATTTAGCCAACGATTATCTTGTTTATCGTCAGCTTTAGAAGGTACTTCTTTCTAAATTTTGTTAAAAATAAAGATGGGATGAAACCTTTCTGCTACTGTTCCTTTAAGTTTATCATTGTTTACTCTGTTGTATTTTCCCCCTCCTTAAAGGGGTTGTCCGGCTTTGGGGTACAAGTCTACAGCCACTATATGTGACTGTAGACTTGTGAATCCACACTGCGCGCTGTGAGGATTCTTCGGTGCCTTGCTGGGAGTGGTGGGCGTGTGACCAAGTATTTGATTTGCATACATGCGATCACGTGCTGACTAGACTTGCGTCGCCTCGTTCAAAGCAAGTAAACTACGCAAGGCCGGCCATGTCTAGTCGGAATGTGGCTGGACCTATGTAAGTATGCACTCCCGGCACCAGAGAATCCTCACGTTGAGGCACTGCTGACTTGTACTTGTACCCTAAGGCTGGACATCCCCTACAGTCGGTATAAAGAGGGGAAAAGTATAATAAAATTAAAGCAAACACTAGTCTGAGAGAAACAGCGTAATGTTAATTTGTTATATAATGTAAATCAGACTTTATAAAATGACACAAGCCTTTTATATACAGTAAGAAGCCTTTGTTTATGGATGGGTTTTGCTGCAGATAAGTATGCCTAGAAGATTACTCATGGACATATTTATCTCCCGAGTCAGTTCTGATTTACAGATGATGGAAGGATATATCCTTAACCCACTGCAGAATATCAAGCAATAAGTTGGTGGTATTGTGACAAAACTTTGCATTTGCAGACAGTCTGTGGATAAATGTCAGTGCCAGGTAAAATAAGGTTAGCCGGTGCTGTTGTTAGTTTTGATCTTTTGCTCATGTCTGAGAGAGTTCAGACTACTTTTTAAACTGGAGAGCACACAGTTGTTCTCAGAAGCAATGTGCAGACACTCTAAAGATCACTGTGCTTCAGTTCTCTGATCCCGAATTGTAATGAAAGCAGTAGCCATTATAAACCGTAGATTGCTTTGAGCTGAAGATTGTCTTCATAGAGGGTCATAACACCAGACATGGTCGCATGTTCTGTGCCGGCTTCAAAGTGAAGCGTCTTTCCTGCTCCTGTGATAGCTTGTTGAGTACAAGTTTATCAGTTGTGTTTCACAGAGAGAAAGATTTAATGAGAACATTTGTGTATGCCAGTGTAATTTTCCCTTGATATATTCGGCATTGCTAGGCATTCTGAAAGATTTATAATTGCTAATGGGTAGAGTTGGTGCAAATCGATTTCCAGGATCCAAGTGGCCAGGTTGGTAATTTTTGGCCACTGGACAGGAGCGAGAAAACTGCTTCCTTGCTATCTGTGGCTCATCTTTTGATTAGACTGGTGCTGTCACATGTTTCATAAGGATCTTATAAGCAAAATGGACAGGTAGGGTATTCCTATCTCTAATATCCTATCTCAATATGTAGTAGGTGTAATAATAATAATAATATTAGCAAATATCTCCATTTAGAAATGTAGTATAGTATTTTTGATTTGCTATCTCTCTTACCTCATGTGCAGACATTGCAGGACCGTAGGTATCCATGGTTATGACCATTAGCAACTAGCTAACTAACTGTGACTTTATCAGTGGACGTAGCCATGGATACCTAAGGTCCTGCAATGCCTGCACATGAGGAAAGGTCCTGCAATGCCTGCACATGAGGAAAGGTCCTGCAATGCCTGCACATGAGGAAAGGTCCTGCAATGCCTGCACATGAGGAAAGGTCCTGCGATGCCTGCACATGAGGAAAGAGACATAGCGAATCAAAAATACTATACTACATTTCTAATTGGAGGTATTTGCTAATATTATTATTAGTACACCTACTGCATATTGGGATAGGATCTTGGAGATGGGAATACCCCTTTAAGGTTTGTAAAATCTGTGAAAACACTCCTAGCTATACCCATCAATTTAGGGTATTTATTATGGGACTTGTGTTATCCACTACTAGAAAAGGGGTTCTACTTTCTTACTTACTGACAACTTTATCCAAGTGTACTCCTTCTCAAATGCCATGAAGAGAAAAAAAAGTGGCACAATCATGCGATGCCAACATGGCTTCCAAAGCCCCTTGTAAATGTAATATTAAAGACCGGTGAGTATAGGGCCCTTTATTATGGTGCATTGATGGTGGTTACATAAAGGGACAAAAAAAGATGTCAGTGTTTTAACCTCCATCCATGCAAATGACAGCGGCTCTGTACCTGTGCATGGTTCAGACTCCACCATATCCAAACCAACCTGCATACTGCAGTGTAATGAAAGTGTAAGAGGCATGGACCTTGCCGAAGAGGTGTTGCACCACTGGTAGGAGGACATAAAAAATAGTTATTTGGGAGACAAGGGTAAGAACACTAAGGCATCAACTTCCAGGATTATTACAGGACATTTTTCCACCCCAACTGTTCATAAAAGACAGCCCCAAAACAGTTGCCAAAGGACATAGGGTACTTGTGCGATGCATAGCTTTGGCTTGGCACGGCATGTATCCAGGAATGTTTTCGGGTATACAATATTGTTCTATTTTCATTCTTTTATTTTCTAATTCGTTTGTTACTTTAATTTCACCACATTTATTATAATATTGGCTACCCCTAATTTGTATTTCAGCAAAGTTGGCTCAAAATGTAAATTCTCATTTTAACTCTAGATGAATGTCATGTGGGTTGTGAAGGGTTTTGAAATTGAAATTCCTATTATACCCCTAGATGAATATCTTGAGGGTTGTGATGGGCCCTGGAAGCCAATACGAGTTCTCTTCATTTTGGGCACCGCTGTGTGTCCAATAAGCTGATTAGGGCCACATTTGAGGGTATTTCTGAACACAGGAGAAATAGTGCAATAAAACTTGGGGTGCATTTCCCTAATTTTCTTGCATTTGCATAAGCAATTCTGTCATAAATGTGACATATTTGTGGAAAAATTATAATTTTTTTACTTTATTTGCATCATGTTCACAAAAATACTTAATACACTCCTAGATATGTATGTCAACAATTCTAATGTTCAAAATGGGATCCTTTATCGGGCATTTCTAACATTCTACCACTTTTTAGCCTATGCATTCTTGGCTAAGAACAAAAAAAAAATCTATATTTACTGCTAAATCATAAAATTACTGTTGTATTTATAAGATTTGAAATCTGCTCAAAATGAAAAACTATGTAAAATAATTAATGTAACATTAAAATATATGCAAATATACTTTTAGTACTATATTTTCATAGAGTGTATACACATATTTAACATGCAGCAATTAAAAGTAGGGAAAATATTGGGGTTTTTTTTGCAATTTTTCATCATTTTTCTTAAGTAGACGCAAAGCATATTCATTTAATTTTATGGCAAAAAAAAAAAGTACAAGTTGCCAAAAAAGAAAATGCGAAAATTGTTTGATTATGCAAAACATATTCAGAGTTATTCCATGAAATATTCACACATAACAGATTTACAAAAACTGGCAAGGTTATTAACATGTAAACAAACTGGGGTCCTTAAGGGGTTAAAAAGAGTCCATTTTCATGTTGGAAACAGACGTCTTTCACTTTCTTGCCTTACACAATACAAGTTAATTTAATGAGGTTAGACAGGTCTAGTTGGAAAGTGACCGAAAGAATGAAAATCACATACTTGCAGTCAGATGACCGCCCGATCCTGGCTCCAAAGAATCCTGACAGCGCGCAGTCACAAGAACACATAGAGTGACTGCAGACTTGAACCCCAATTGAAAATAATCAGATAGTATAAAGAAGCCTGCACACCAAGGTGAATCTTCGTGCTAATAAGGAACAAAATTGATCAATGCGAAAGAAGTAAAACTTAGGCACTAGTTAAATAAGTATGAATATGCGTTTTATTGTATTAGCCCAAGAGACAAACAAATGCCAACGTTTCGGCACACATCAGGCCTTTATCAAGGCAATCTGTCCCGGTGCTTTACCGATTTAAGGCGGGATATTTACCAGTCCTTCTAATAGAGGATAAGTGAATGGCGTGCCCCTGCGCGCTGGGCTAATACGATAAAACGCATATTCATACTTATTTAACTAGTTTCCCAATTGAAAATGGTAATAAAAAATGTTTATTGTAGACACCGAATTTAATCCTTTCTAAATATCCTCCTTATATGTACGGTTGAAGTTAGAAGCAGTTGAATTCAGTGTGCGAGGTGCTAAGCCCGCTTCATAAGCAGCACGGACTGGCTGTCTTAAAGTGAATCTGTCAGCAGTTTTTTACTATTCCATCTAAGAGCAGCCTGATGTAGGCAAAGAGAAGCTGAATCCAAAGAGGTATCACTTAGATTACTTGGTGCTGCCGTTTTGACACAATCAGAGCTTTTAGATTTAGCAATGAAGCAGAGATGACAAAGCTAACCCTGCTCACACCAGGCTCTCCATGTACAAAGTCCATGGACATTGAGGTGCCTATCAAAGGAGGGGGTTTGTTGGACCAAGGCTCACTGACCAGCTAGTCACAGTAATGATAAGCTATTGGTGCTAAATCTATAGAACTTTATAAGACAGGCGTTACTGAAATCTGTGTTTTAACCCCTTTACAGCCTGGGACGTAATAGTACGCACCAGGCTGTCACCCCCTGTTCAGCGCGGGCTCCGGCGCTGAGCCCACACTGAACCGGGCACATGTCAGCTGATTATTACAGCTGACAGGTGCCCGCAACAGCTGCCGGTGGAATCGCAATCCACCCGCGGCTGTTAACATTTAACATCGCTGCACCTGAAGCGCGTCACTTACCCCGCCCATCAGTGACCCCGTCATGTGATCGCGGGTCACCAATGCGTGGGCATGACAACCCTGAGTCTCCAGCAGACCCCAATGGTTGTCATGAGCTGATCGCTATGAGCGTCACCTAGTGGTCGGCGCTCATAGCACTGGAGCATTTCTGCTACATAGAGGTGATCTGTTCATCACCTCTATGTAGCAGAGGCGATCAGGTAATTGCTGCTTCTAGTCTCCTATGGAGACTATTGAAGCAAGCAAAAAGTGTAAAAAAAATGTTTTTAAAAAAATATAAAAGTTTAGATCACCCCCCTTTTGCGAATCTACACTAGTAAGTATAGTTCACCTTTAACCTCCAGTGACCAGCCTTTGGCAAAAGATGAACCCGTAATACAGGCTCTCAGAATATGGGGTCAATAAACCCACACAATTCAAAAGCTCTCAGGAATCACATAAGTAAACTGCAGACAAAAATTAATCAAATCTCCATGTTTTACAATAACAAACAATAAACATAGCACTATTTGAGAGGTGAATTTTCAGACAATGTGAGTAAACAGTTCTCAAGATTTGGTTACTATGAACATTGTCTGTCTAAACATCAGGTAAGGCTTTAACAGAATAAGCCTTATCTATCTGTGAATATCTAACTAGTCCAATGCTGGTTTCAATGCATTCTGTATATTTCAATATGGACTCAAAATATCCATTTTATGTTCACACTACAGTATCTGCCTCCAGAACTTATTTTAAATTAAATGAAATCAACAGTGTGAAACAAATAATGACTGACACTTTGCTCTGATAATCACACACAGCTCTGCAGTGAAATCAGAATTAACACAGTACAGCAAAGCTAACACAGTAGAGCGTAAGTGAAATTTGTCTCATTACAATTACATTTGCACTACATTTGTCCTCACTGTGCTTCACAGGCATTGTGTTAGTTATAATCAGGCACAGCTCTGCAGCTGATCTGACAGTGCTATGAGAGACCAAGTGCTAATGCAAATGTGTTTGTAATGAGATAAACTTCACTTCTGCTTTAGTGTGATAGTTCTGTTCTCGCTACAGAGCTGTGTGTGATAACATCAAAGTGTTAACCATTACATATTACACAGTTAATGCCCACTTTCATTTAAAATAAGCTCTGGAGGCACATTGTCGTGCAGATCAGTGTCTGACGCATGGATCATTTACATACAAGAAATGAATGGATTTCTCTGAAATAAAACGTTATCTTATTATCTGTTAATCACAGATATCAAGCTATCATTTAATTCAATTTTCTATGACCTACATGTCCATGTAGACAGCTTAAAGGGAATCTGTCAGCAGGTTTTTGCTACCTCATCTGAGAGTAGCCTGATGTAGGTAAAAAGACTGTCACAAGTGTGTCAGATGTGACAGTCGCTCTGGACCTGGCTGCAGAAGGTCACTGCGTTTGTCCTTGCAGATGCCTTCTTAATCCTTCTGACTTTTGGACCCAGCGGCAACCTCCCTCCTGCTCTGATTGACGCTCCCTGGTCGGGGTGTTTAGAAACTGTCTGCTTCAGGGAGTCACCAGTGATATTCTCATTTCCCTTGTGAAGGCTTGGAGCAATAGTCGGCTAGCTTCCTCTCTGGTGCCATTGGAGGACGTTTGGTGTTATCTCTCTGGTGTCTGCTCAAGCTAAGTTTCCCCCCCTTTGTTTGTCTCCCTTGTTGTCTTTAGTTTATAGACCAGTGCTCACCCCCCTCCCTATCTAGGGCCTAGCTCTAGGGTTATACAGGGATTAGGTTTCCTGTTCGGCGATAGGTGTGGTACCTATATGGGGATGGTAGGACTGGTAGGGTAATATTAGATCTGCGTAGGGGTCTCCACTCCCCCTTTCCCTAGTGGTTGGGCTACTCTTCCCTCATCCCTTCTTGTTGCACTTAGTCTTTCCCACACTGTGTGTGACAGAGACCCTGAATACAATGATGTATCACTTAGTTAACTGTGTGCAGCAGTTCTGAGACAGAGTTTTTAGATTTAGCATGAAGCAGAGCTGACAAAGCTAACCCTGGTCACACCATGCTCTGTATGTAAAGGAAGAAAAGAATTCCTCTACCAGATCCATAATAGTGACTGGAAAAACTCGAAAATCAATGAACATACATAGTGTCATCTCAGTTCTAATGAGTAGAGTGAAATATTTTCCAATAAAATACATATTTTTATCATTAAATAAAAACATGAATGCATGTATATCTCATTGAAGCAAGGTACCCTCAAACAAATGGGTATACAAGAAATTACACATGAGCACATAATGTCTAAAGCAGGGGTCTCAAACACGCGGCCCGCGGGCCGCATGCGGCCCCTGAGGCTGCTTTATGCGGCCCGCAGGCACAGACCCCTTGACGATCCCGACCAGGTCCAGGAGGAGCCGCCGACAGCAGCGCTGAATTGCCGCACAGAGACTGTTTCCCAGCACTGTATTTCCAATGCCAGCCGCTGGCCAATCAGCGGCCAGCAGCTGATATCTGCGTGTCGGCGCAGCGAGTATGACGTCATTGCCATATGCAGATGTCAGCTGCTGGCCTCTGATTGGCCGGCGGCTGACATTGAAAATGCTGTGCTGGGAGACAGTCTCTGTGCGGCAATGCAGCACTGCTGTCGGCGGCTCCTCCTGGACCAGGTCGGGATCGTCAAGGGGTCGGACTCTGTGGTGCCTGCGGGCCACATCTGCAGGAAGGCCGCCAAGGGAACGGAGGACAGGTGAGAATCATCTTTTTTTTTTTTCTATTTTATGTGTGTGAAGAACAGCACAGGGGGCACAGAGCCACAACATGGGGACCAGGATGGGGCACATAGCCACAAGAGGGGACCTGGATGGGGCACATAGCCACAAGAGGGGACCTGGATGGGGCACATAGCCACAAGAGGGGACCTGGATGGGGCACATAGCCACAAGAGGGGACCTGGATGGGGCACATAGCCACAGGATGGGGACCTGGATGGGGCACAGAGCCTCAAGATGTGGACCTGGATGGGGCACATAATGGGGACCTGGATGGGGCACAGAGCCACAAGATGGGGACCAGAGCCACAAGATGGGGACCAGAGCCACAAGATGGGGACCTGGATGGGGCACATAGCCACAGGATGTGGACCTGGATGGGGCACAGAGCCTCAAGATGTGGACCTGGATGGGGCACATAGCCTCAAGATGTGGACCTGGATGGGGCACATAATGGGGACCTGGATGGGGCACAGAGCCACAAGATGGGGACCAGAGCCACAAGATGGGGACCAGAGCCACAAGATGGGGACCTGGATGGGGAACATTGCCACAGGATGGGGACCTGGATGGGGCACATTGCCCCAAGATGGGGACCTGGATGAGGCACATTAGTACAAGATGGGCGCCAGGATGGGGAACGTTGCCACAGGATGGGGACCTGGATGGGGCACATAGCCACAGGATGGGGACCTGGATGGGGCACATTAGTACAAGATGGGGACTTGGATGGGGAACATTACTACAAGATGTTTTCCATTATTACTATATGATGCTAATTGTAAGACAATATTACTGTATGTGGCCAATTGGGGGAAATAAAATTGTAAAAAAATAAAAAATAAAATAAAGCATGAAAAAATATTGGGCACTAAAAATGCTGTTTTATATGTAAACTAAAGTAAACACAAAAAAGTGCACGTTTATTATCGCCACATCCATAACGACCCAAGCCATAAAAAAATAAACACGGCAAAAATGTTCAAAAGGTGTACACAAAAAAAATGGTATCACTAAAAATGTCACATTGAACAAAGAATGCGGCCCCCCAAATTAAAATTTTTTCCATGTGCGGCCCATATACCCAGCCGAGTTTGAGACCCCTGGTCTAAAGTATACTACCCTAATGATCCATAAATATAGTAGAAGTCAAAATGCCATAGGACTATGTGTAAATTAGTATCCTATATGGCTCAAAACTAACAAATCCAGGAAAACATGAAAGGATATAGGATGTAGTTATAAAAGACATGCAGAGTAATCAGAATAACATGACCTGTGATCATCACATCGCCTCCTGAAGAAGTAGGCGAAACGTACGTTAGGGCGTTCATCTGATGGGTTCATATAGAGCTAAGTATGCCATGTTATTTTGATTACTCTGCATGCAGGGTATGTGCTCATGTGTAATTTCTTGTATACCCATCAGTTGATTTGTTTGAGGGCACCTTGCTTCATTGAGATATACAGTACAAACAAAAAGTTTGGACACACCTTCTCATTTAAAGATTTTTCTGTATTTTCATGACTTTGAAAATTGTACATTCACACTGAAGGCATCAAAACTATGAATTAACACATGTGGAATTATATACTTAACAAAAAAGTGTGAAACAACTGAAAATATGTCTTATATTCTAGGTTCTTCAAAGTAGCCACCTTTTGCTTTGATGACTGCTTTGCACACTCTTGGCATTCTCTTGATGAGCTTCAAGAGGTAGTCACCGGAAATGGACTTCCAACAATCTTGAAGGAGTTCCCAGAGATGCTTAGCACTTGTTGGCCCTTTTGCCTTCACTCTGCCGTCCAGCTCACCCCAAACCATCTCGACTGGGTTCAGGTCTGGTGACTGTGGAGGCCAGGTCATCTGGCGTAGCACCCCATCACTCTCCTTATTGGTCAAATAGCCCTTACACAGCCTGGAGGTGTGTTTGGGGTCATTGTCCTGTTGAAAAATAAATGATGGTCCAACTAAACGCAAACCGGATGGAATAGCATGCCGCTGCAATATGCTGTGGTAGCCATGCCTGTTCAGTATGCTTTCAATTTTGAATAAATCCCCATCAGTGTCATCAGCATAGCACCCCCACACCATCACACCTCCTCCTCCATGCTTTACGGTGGGAACCAGGCATGTAGAGTCCATCCGTTCACCTTTTCTGCGTCGCACAAAGACACGGTGGTTGGAACCAAAGATCTCAAATTTGTACTCATCAGACCAAAGCACAGATTTCCACTGGTCTAATGTCCATTCCTTGAGTTCTTTAGCACAAACAAGTCTCTTCTGCTTGTTGCCTGTCCTTAGCAGTGGTTTCCTAGCAGCTATTTTACCATGAAGACCTGCTGCACAAAGTCTCCTCTTAACAGTTGTTGTAGAGATGTGTCTGCTGCAAGAACTCTGTGTGGCATTGACCTGGTCTCTAATCTGAGCTGCTGTTAACCTGCGATTTCTGAGGCTGGTGACTCGGATAAACTTATCCTCAGAAGCAGAGGTGACTCTTGGTCTTCCTTTCCTGGGCGGTCCTCATGTGAGCCAGTTTCTTTGTAGCGCTTGATGGTTTTTGCAACTGCACTTGGGGACACATTCAAAGTTTTCCCAATTTTTCGCACTGACTGACCTTCATTTCTTAAAGTAATGATAGCCACTCGTTTTTCTTTACTTAGCTGCTTTTTTCTTGCCATGATACAAATTCTAACAGTCTATTCAGTAGGGCTATCAGCTGTGTATCCACCTGACTTCTGCACAACACAACTGATGGTCCCAACCCCATTTATAAGGCAAGAAATCCCACTTATTAAACCTGACAGGGCACACCTGTGAAGTGAAAACCATTTCTGGTGACTACCTCTTGAAGCTCATCAAGAGAATGCCAAGAGTGTGCAAAGCAGTCATCAAAGCAAAAGGTGGCTACTTTGAAGAACCTAGAATATAAGACATATTTTCAGTTGTTTCACACTTTTTTGTTAAGTATATAATTCCACATGTGTTAATTCATAGTTTTGATGCCTTCAGTGTGAATGTTCAATTTTCATAGTCATGAAAATACAGAAAAATCTTTAAATGAGAAGGTGTGTCCAAACTTTTGGTCTGTACTGTACATGCATTCATGTTTTTAATAATTTAATAATAAAATTTTGTATTTTATTGGAAAATGTTTCACTCTATTCATTAGAACTGAGAAGGCACTCTGTTTTTCTATGTATGTTCTGTATATAAAATGGTTATAGACAGTGAAGTGCACATCACAGAAGGGGGAGGACTCAGACCAGGAGGCAGGCAACCAGCTAGTCACGGCAATGATAAGCTTCTGGTGCTAAAACAATCATTGCAATCAAACAAAATCAAGGAGCTTGATAAGTGAGACATTGCCGAAATCTGTGTTTTAACCACTACAGCATGCTGTCTTCAGATTACATAGCAAAAACCTGCTGACGGATTCCCTTTAATGGTCTGGTCAGTAGTAACCGTAGCATCTAAGTAATTAGATGGGGGAGTAACTTTATCACCCCTTTCTTCTAGCTCTATACAAAGTGATCGCAGGGTGCCATTGGCTTTTCATGTTACTCAGGGGATTGATGAAGACCAATTGAATACTCTAAGTCTGTTAAGGGTGGGAGAGCTGCGGCCAGTCTGTGCTTGTACAGACTTTCATGGAAATCTGAAGCGGCCTTTAGAAATAATTTAAATGAAATGCTCATGCTTGGCCACAGCTCTGTTTTGACAGGTAATTTCAGACTCCAGTTCTTGCAATAAGTTGGGGTCCTGAAGGTGAGAAAGCTAGTGATCACCAAATTATCACCTATGTTGTGGATTGTTAAAATGGTATTTACCGTTTTAATAAATATTAAATATTTTTATTTAGTTTTGTAGATTTTCTCACCTTTTCTGTAGATGTTCTAACTATTAAATAATCACAGTATTTTTGGTATCACCATAACCATATGGAACTGCAAAGTCTAAAAGTAATGTGTAGTTTTTACCACACCGTAGACGCTGTAACAGTTCTATCCCAACACATTTTTTTTTTTCTGTCCTCCAATATATAAATCTACAACTTGTCCTACTTGACCACAGAAACATAAACAGGTTGTGGCTCTAGGAAAGTGGCGATGGCAAAAGAAAATCACAAAAATTAATTTTGGTACCCGGAAAGGGTTAAATAGTATGGAACTGTGATCTATTCCCTTTCATATTAGGGAGTTTTTAATGCAGAAGGCAGGCCATGAGAACTTGTAAAGTTAGTAAGATTTTTCAGACATTATTTGGCCGGTTTCCATCTAAAATTTGTTTGAGCTTAGAATTTGAAATGATGTTCTGTGGGTACGACGCAATAAAAATGTGTTCTTGCTTTAAATATGTGCTCTATCTTTTTTATTTTTAAGAACACAACCCTTCAAAAATAGATGTTTCCAAAATATTAATTTTCCTTGATGCAAGGAGAAAAATTGAAAATTGCCTTCACCTTGGGAGCAAAGTACAGATTTTGTTTGAGCATTTCACTCCTCATTTACATTTAAATTATCCAGTTGGAATATGCGCAAAGTTTGAAGATGGCTATTAACTGTGTGAGCCTCAGCAACGATAATTACTCGGGGGCAATGGATTCCAGCCGACAAGCAGTCAATATACTAATATTTGGGCTGGAGTCATTTTTTTTGGTCTGTCGTATGCAATCAATTCTGTAAATTGTGTCTCATAACTTATCTCCTCTCGCTTCACTTGGGATTAGATAAAGTATGTGCTTTGCGGTGTTGATCTTATAGAATGGTTGAGTCTCAATGAGACCTTTGCATGCCAGAAGCTGTAAAGAAAATAAAAATATAAACCAAGTTGTTTTTTTAATATATGTATATACAGTAATATAATTATAGAAATAGGTAACATCAGTTGAAGAAAAATTAGGTAGAGAAGGAAAGAAAAGGGAGATAGAAATGGGATGGAAAGGTTAAAAGGGAAGGGAGGTTCTGCTATTGTTATATTCATACTGTACTATATATATGAATATTACAATAGCAGAATTTCCCTTCCCTTTTCACTTTTCCATGTATATATATATATATATACAGTCATGGCTGAAAGTGTTTGCACCTTTTAAAATTGTTACAGAAAATTAAATATTTCTTCCAGAAAATTATTGCAAATACACCTTTTGTTATGCACATATTTATTTCTTTTGTGTGTATTGGAACAACACAAAAAAAAACAGAGAAAAAAGCCAATTCGGGCATAATTTCACACTGAACCCAAAAAATGGGTCGGACAAAATTCCTGGCACCCTCTACTTAATATTTGGTTTCACACCCTTTGTAATAAATAACTTTAATCAATCACTTTACTATAACCATCAACAAGCTTCTTACACCTCTCAACTGGAATTTTGCACCACTCTTCTTTTGCAAACTGCTCCAGGTCTCATATTTGAAGGGCACCTTCCCCCAACAGCAATTTTAAGATTTCTCCACAGGTGTTCAATGGGATTTAGATCTGGACTTACTGCTGGCCACTTCTGAACTCTCCAGTGTTTTGTTTCCATCCATTTCTGGGTGCTTCTTGAAGTAAGTTTAAAGTCACTGTCCTGCTGGAAGACTCATGACCTAGGACGCAAACCCAACTTTCTGACACTGGGCACTACATTGCGTCCCAAAATCCTTTGGTAATCTCCAGATTTCATGATGCCTTGCACACAGTCAAGGCACCCAGTGCCAGAGGATGCAACACAACTCCAAGACATCTTTGAATCTCACCCATACATCAACCTCCAGGAAGAAATGCTTGTTGCAATCCGGACGGTGCAGCACAGGGGCGGAGGAGAAGGCTTGTTTAAAGGAGACGAAGGCCTTCTCCGCTTCGGAAGTCTATTCCCTGGGATTTGCTCCTTTACGGGTGAGCGCGGAGATGGGAGCAGTTCGGGAGGAGAAATGAGGAATGAAGAGGCGGTAATGGTTTACGAAGCCCAGGAATCGCTGAATCACCCTCAACCCCTCGGGTCGGGACCACTTTAAGACAGCAGACACCTTCTCGGGATCCGCAGACCAGTCTCGGATATAATATAGCCCAGGAACAGTAGGGAAGTCTGCTCAAAGAGGCATTTCTCGAATTCAGCGTGTAGGCGATTCTGCCGGAGCCTTAGCAGAACCTGACGAACATCCCTCCGGTGTGAGGGCAGATCCGGAGAAAAAACCAAGATATTGTCCAGGTACACCACCACGCAAGAATACAGGAGATCACGGAAGATGTCGTTAACCAGCTCGCAAGCAGGCGGGCACGGCAGATAGCTGGCAGGTGCTGCAGGCTGGCGGGTACAACAGGTAACAGATAGATAGTTGCTCAGGGTAAGCAGGCTGGTGGGCACAGCAGGTAACTGGCTGATGCTCCAGGTAAGCAGGCTGGCGGACACGACTGTAGACAGACTGGAGGACAGAACAGACAGACTGGCGGGCTGGACTGACAGACAGACTGGCAGGCAGGACTGACAGGCCGCGGGACCTGAGGGCTGGAGCAAGTGTTAGCACACAGAACAACAACCTTGCACAGGCACCTCCATTTTGGAGGAGGTGCCTTATATATGAGAAGCCACTGACCGGGGACTTTTTAGGACGGCACGCGGCCCCTTTAAGAGGGAGGGAGCGCGCTCGTCCTAAGCACAGTGCCTGGGAAGCTGCGCGCGGTGCACACCACAGGGGAGCAGGAAGACGCTGGTCCGGGACCGCGGCGTTGCGGGGAACGGCGTCTCTGCCCGGAAGGAGGCAGAGACGCCGATGCTACATTAATCACTTCACACTCTGCTGTTTCTGGGATTTTTGGTCCAGTAGGTGGTCCTATCAGTGGTAGATTTTTATTTCTCTTTGCTCTCTTATACAAAGGAAGTTGTCAGTCACTGATAGGACTGCCCACTTGACCCAAAACAGAGGTTTAAGTGATTAAAACACAAGTTTTTACTGAATCTTTTTATAAACCATACATCAATCTACTCAGCTCCCCTGTTGTATAACATGATGCCTGTAGATTAGACAGCATTTTCGTGGTGACAGATTCCCTTTAAAAAACAAGGAAAAATAAGAAACATATGGGTATAAGATGTTTTTTTCATACAAATTTCTGATTTTTTTTTTTTTTACAAGTTTAAAAGTTTTTTTTTACAGTTTAATGATATTAATAAAAAGCACAGTCGGCATGCGATTTCTATATATCCCATCCACTTTGCTGTAACTGTAAGATTGCATTTTTATTCCACGGTGAAAATACACAGTATCAAAACTCATCAAAAGCTCATCTTGGGAACTTGTCATCAGGATTGTGCTAAGTAAACTACATTGTCAGCTTGGCGCCTTACACTGATTAAAATGATACCTGGGTTGATGAAATCCGTCCTGTGGTTATTGTTTAATCTTTATTTGCAGTTTGGAGATAATGAGATTCTCGTGCTCTGGGCTGGTCTGTGGGCGGGAATTTCTTTGGTGCTCTGGCATTATCCTCATTATTGTGGCGTATATGACAGGTCACTGATCCTTCAGTGACCCGCCTCATACTTTAAATACTGTGCTTGCGTAGTTCATATTGTAGTCTTTAAAAAAAAAGTTAACGCCAGCAAAATGGCACCCGCGCATGCGCAGTAGCATCTGTCGCTTGCTGATAGATGCTACTGCGCATGCGCTGCGGCCATTTTGTTGGAGCATAAAAAATAATTTTGCTCCAATAAAATGGTGTGGCGCGTGCGCAGTAGAATGTATTGGCAAGCGTTAAATGCTACTGCTCGTGGACCAGTGCCATTTTGCTGGGGTTAAATTATTTTTTTTAAAAGACTACAATATGAACTGCACAAGTGCAATGAAGATAATGCCAGAGCGCCAACGAAAGCCCCACCCACAGTCCGCCCCGAAGCACGAGCATCTCATTATCTCCAACCACAGGACAGATTTCATTAACCAAGATATCATTTTAATCATTGTAACGGCATCAACCTGACAGCGTATGTAGTTTACTTAGCACAATCCTGATGACAGGTGCGCTTTAACCTAAAGCTTATCTTTTATTTAAGTTTTAAAGAAAGAAAATGCTGTTTTGGTAAATAGTTTCATATTGTAATTCCTATAGTGGTGATTTACTGGACCATTTTTGTTTTTCCCCCCTAAACACAATTTCATTTTCAGAACATGACACCTTTTATAGCAGTTAAATATCTAACATTCATTTTTAAGTCACTTAAAATCCACCTATATGTATTTAATTTACCTTGTGGAAAGGATGTCTAAAATGGTGAAGTGTGTCTACTTTATCTGTCTTTCGGGATTTCTTTGCGTATTGAACCGGTAGATTATAACCCAGATTAAACATTTCCTCTCTAATTAAACTAGATTGTAGAACTCTATTTCCCAAGCTGCTGTCATACATATCTTCTAGGACGAGTGCATGATGATTCTTTTAAAAGTTTCTTGACGAGTATATTTTGCTGACCAAATCATAAATTGTTTTTTGAAGGACTGTCAATTATTCCGTGTAAAGGCCTACTGGAGAATTTACATTGGAGTCTCAGAGGTTCTACATCTGGGATTAATCTAATGAGAGTAAAAGGCATATTTTTGTTCTGGTTCAGTGACAATGGTATAATATTAATATGATGATTCTTAATAATTTGTGTATTCATATGTATTTTTAATTGGCCTCAAACTTAGTTTATTGTACAAACGTCATTCTATCAATTCTTAAGGGTTTCTTTTTTCAATTATTTATTATTGTCATATCTTATGTTTTAAGTTCATCGGCTACTTGTATTAAAGTAAGACAAGTGTTTTCAGGTAAAAGCATTGACCTATTGCTAGGATTTCTAATTTACATATGTGAAACTGTATATTTCATATCTGTATTTCATATCCTAGCACATGCCTCCTAGAATTGGGTTTATCCACATTGATGGCCTAGTTTTGAATAAATTGGTGAAAAGTATACTCATCAGAATTTTCATACGGTTAGGCTACATGCACACGGCACCTTTTAGATCTGAGTTTTCCCAGGCGAAGTTGCTTTAAGAAAATACCAGCGATCATGTTCCTGAAGCGGTTGCACCATCCCCAGGCGTGACTGTTACCGACCAATCTTATACTAGAGGACCTACACACTCTAGTTTGTTAATCCTGGCAATACATATTAGTTAACATTGATCTTATCTAGCTGGTCATCCATTTCTTCTAAGGAGAAGCCTACCCTTTCTCCTAAAGGGTTTGAGCCTTCTCTGATGAGGATTATTTTAGTATTTTCTTTTTTTTTGTTTTGTACATGATAGTATTGAGTGTTATACATTGCCTTAATCTACCTATTAAAAGTTATATTTTACAATTATCTATGCCCTTTGCTGCTACTATTATATTTAATTTGGATATTTTCCTTTTGTGCGGTTAGATCTCAGTTTTTGCTGCAAATCTTTCACTGACATTAATCTAATCTGTATGGCGTGCTTTGGATTACATTAATATATCTGTCTTCTCAAGACACAGTGGCAGTAATATATACTATTTTATGTCAAAGCAATAAATAAGCATTGAAACTCTGTAGGCATACAGTAGCGGTCTAGAATAGCTGACCTTACTGGTGTCCACATCGACTCTGCAGTAAGCAAATTGTAGACCTACAGAAAGGTAATTATTTTTATTTACATTCCACTATTACTTAAAGGAGTTTTCCTTTTTAAGAAAGGTGGAACCCAAATGCTTTTATATGCATAACAAACATATATTCACCCTGCCCACATCCAGCACCTGGCTCTCCACTGCTGCTCCATTTTCAGTGTTTTGGCTGCTCCATTGTCAGTGTTTTGGCTGCTCCATTGTCAGTGTTTTGGCTGCTCCATTGTCAGTGTTTTGGCTGCTCCATTGTCAGTGTTTTGGCTGCTCCATTGTCAGTGTTTTGGCTGCTCCATTTTCAGTGTTTTGGCTGCTCCATTGTCAGTGTTTTGGCTGCTCCATTGTCAGTGTTTTGGCTGCTCCATTGTCAGTGTTTTGGCTGCTCCATTTTCAGTGTTTTGGCTGCATCGGTGACGTCAGGGCAGTAGTGCGCTTTATAAGTCCAGCCAATCACTGAGCTTAGTGATTCATGATGTCTACATCGACAGAGCTGCTAAGCTCAGTGACTGGCTGCAGCGGTGATGTCAGTTGTTGATTTGACAACATCACTTCAGCCAAAATGCTGAGACGAGCAGCAGAGAGCTGGTGCTGGACTCAGAGAGGGTGAGTACCTGCTCTGTTTATGTTACTTATATAAAAGCTTTTTTGGGTCCCCTTTTGTTGAAGTATAAAACCTTTTATAATTAAAATTTTCACAATAATAATAGTGTGCTGGCTTTTAAATACACAGGCTTAGACATTATGCTGGAATTAAGCATTATAGTATTCGGCCTAATTTTAATTTTACTTTATCATTATTATTTTCTATTACTTAGGTGGCCATGACAATTTAATTGGTGGAGGATCAAGGTTTGTCTGCAAACCAGGAGCCAGAAACATTACCATCATATTTCACCCTTTGCTCAAGTAAGTCATTATGATTCTTTGCTTTGTTGTGTTTTTGTTTCTCCTGTGAGGAAAAAGAGGCTATACGTCTATTTCATTAGAAAAAGGGAAAGGAGGTCAATTTACATGTTAGTGATATTGTGAGAACTGGGTAGCCCATGCTGGCATGACCCGGCAGGTGACTTGGTGTCACGGTACATTCAGTTTCTTCTCTTGGTGGGCCTGTGAGGTGAAAGCTGCAGAAGTGTTATTTAATATCTAGCACAGCGCTGCAGCAGAGCGGTCAGCGCTATGATAAGACAACTGCTGCTGTAGATGTGTTTGTAATGAGGCAAAGATCAGTTCTGCAAAGTATGATTATAGCTGTCAGTGATTACATGTCTCACACTGGAGACGACCTCTTTCATATAAAATAAGATTGTCAGTGAGATCAGTATCCGGCCCATAGATCTTAACAGCTCATTTACATATTAATAAAAATATGAATTTCTCTGGAATAAGATATCGGATCACAGATATCAAGGTTTCATTTTATTCAACGTTCTATGGTCTACATGCCCATTTAGACGGCTTAGGAGGGTTGATCCTACTGACATATTCCCTTACAGCAGTTCTGTTAGACCTGATGAGGCTGGTATATAATTATTTTGAAAATCCATGTCAGGACAGCTGTATAATGCTTTTTTGAAAGTTTTACTGCTCCATCTCTGTTTTATTAAAATGGTCAAATTAAGTTCAGGATTATATAGTCATTCTAATGTCGATTTTCAAAGTAATCACATCAGCCTCATCAGTTCTAAGAGACCTATTTATTAACATATGCAGTTTGTATTGGGAAATCTGATGAGCGGTCCACTGTAAGAAGATAAGGATTTCAAATTCTGCTGGTTATTTGGAATTATATGTCTTTTTCATTAGTAATAATGAAATGTTAATTTAATATCTCAGTTGTACATTTGCAACTGCCATGCTGGTGACCTATTTATTACAGCATGTTCTGTGCTGTGAATTTCTTCCATTGATCTGAACAACACATTTTTAGTGGACAATTTAGCTGAAGCATGCTGCTGGTGCTTACGAGGTCAACACAGGGAGAGATGGAGAGACCAAAACAGATAGAGAAATGATTAAGCTTCTATTTTGATCTGATGGAGTTGGAGCCCGGTCAGAGGTCGAGCTGGAGAGGTGAAATTAAATTTAATTTCTCCTGATGCTGAACAATGTGGCACCCAACAACTCGTGGTGAGTAGTAGAGTGCTGCTGACAGTAGGTCAATCATTTCAAAGTTTCACCAAAGTTCTTGATGATTTTTTTTTCTTGTAAACTTTGATGAACTCCTAAAATGTTCAGTTTAATCGTATTACACAGAACAGAAGTAATCAGTTAAAAGTGTAGGTTCTATCAGGGCGTAATGTAATGAAGTAATCCCTCAGAGAGATGCAAGTGTCCAGAGCTGTTACACAATTGGAATTAGTACAGTTTCTGTGTCTGGTATAGCAGGAAGGTTTTTAAAAATGGAAACAAAGTTATAGTGATTTTTTTCCAGTCTCCTAATAAAAAAGGGCTTGTACAGTAAATACAAAAAACAATCACTGAGACATTTCCGTTTTTGATCCGAGTCAGCGATCAGAATTACCCACACAAGTCTTTGGGACCGTGAAATTCACTGACCGCACACGGATGCCTTCCACATGCAATCTGTGTGATGACTGTTTTAAAGCACCACTCCAGTGTTTTTTTTTTATTCTACTACTGGAGAGGAGCTACGTTCCCTGTACTAAGTAGCATATTTACCAGCCGCCATCTTCACCTGCTCTTGACACTGCTTCTGTCTGTTTCCAGTAGTTTGTGACCTGCCGAATCACTGCTGTCTGCTGGGAGATCCGGAAGTAACAACTCATTGTAAGTCTATGAGAGCAAGAACAACTGTCTCATAGCCTTACATTGAGAACTTGTGACCATTGTCAGCAGGTCTTTGCTATGGAATCTGAGAGCTGCATAATGTTGAGGCAGAGAGCCTGATTCCAGCGATGTGTCACTTACTGGACTGCTTGGTGTAGTTTTGATAGAATCCCTGTTTTCTCTACTTTAGATGTAGCAGTGCTCAGAATGCTGAGCTGTGTATAACCACACCCACACCACTGATTGGCAGCTTTCTGTGTACACTGTGCATTGTCAGCAAGCTGCCAATCAGTGTTGGGGGCTGGGTTACACAGATTAGCCTGACTGGCTAGCACACGACACCTTGTCCTCTAGTGATTATTTCCTACAGTTAAAAAACTGATTGTCTTGAAACTACAGCACACAACCTAATAAGTGATACATCTCTGTAATCGGGATTTCAACCCCTATATTAAACTCCTCTCACATTAAATTGCAAAGACTTGCTGACAGATTCCCTTTAATTCTGTATTATTTTTATATGGCCTTTATTAAAAAAAAGATTTTGACACTTTCTTTCATACACCTGCATCATTGAAAGTATTATGCCTATTATGTCCATGCTCACTTACACTTCATGCAGATATACATTTCTCACGTACAGTGGGGAAAATAAGTATTTGATACACTGCTGATTTTGCAAGTTTTCCCACCTACAAAGAATGGAGAGGTCTGTAATCTTTATCTTTGGTACACTTCAACTGTGAGAGACGAATCTAAAAATAAAAACCAGAAAATCACATTGTATTATTTTTACATAATTAAATTGCATTTTATTTCATGAAATAAGTATATGATACAATAGAAAAACATAACTTAATATTTGGTACAGAAACCTTTGTTTTCAATTAGAGGTCAGACGTTTCCTGTAGTTCTTGACCAAGTTTGCACACGCTGCAGCAGTGATTTTGGCCCACTCCTCCATACAGATCATCTCCAGGTCTTTCAGATTTCGGGGCTGTCACTGTGCAACATTGAGTTTCAACTCCCTCCAAAGATTTTCTATTGGGTTCAGGTCTGGAGACTGGCTAGGCCACTCCAGGACCTTGAAATGCTTATTACGGAGCCACTCCTTAGTTACTCTGGCTGTGTGTTTTGGGTCATTGTCATGCTTGAAGACTTATCCACGACCTATCTTCAATGCTCTTACTTGGGGAAGGAGGTTGTTGGCCAAAATCTCGCCATACATGACCCCATCCATCCTCCCTTCAGTACCGTGCAGTCCTCCTGACCCCTTTGCAGAAAAGCACCCCCAAAGTATGATGTTTCCCCCACCATGCTTCACGGTTGGGATGGTGTTCTTGGGGTTATACTCATCCTTCTTCTTACAAACATGGTGAGCAGAGTTGATACCATAAAGTTCTGTTTTGATCTCATCTGACCACATGACCTTCACCCATGCCTCCTTTGGATCATTCATATGGTCATTGGCCAACTTAAAACGGGCCTGGACATGTGTTGGCATGAGTACGGGGACCTTGCGTGCCATGCAAGATTTTAATCCAGGTCATTGACCAGGTCCTCCTGTGTAGTTCAGGGCTGATTCTTGACCTTTCACAGAATCATCGTTATCCCACGAGGCGATATCTTGTATTGAGCCCCAGACCAAGGAAGATTGACAGTCATCTTGTGTTTCTTCCATTTTCTAATAATTGTCTCAACAGTTGTTGCCTTCTCACCAAGATGCTTGTCTATTGCCCTGTAGCCCAACCCAGTCTTGTGCAGGTCTATAATTTTGTCCCTGGTGTCCTTAGACAGCTCATTGGTCTTGGCCATGGTGGAGAGGTTGGAGTGTTATTGATTGAGTGTGTGGACAGGTGTCTTTATACAGGTAACGAGTTCAAACAGATGCAATTAGAACAAGTAATGAGTGCAGAGTAGGAGAGCTTCTTAAAGAAAAACTAACAGGTCTGTGAAAAGCCGGAATTGTTTGTTGGTAAATACTTATTTCATGCAATAAAATGCAATTTAATTATGTAAAAATCATACAATGTGATTTTCTGTTTATTATTTTTAGATTCTGTCTCTCACAGGTGAAGTGTACCTGATAATAATTACGGACCTCTCCATTCTTTGTACGTGGGGAAAACTTGCAAAACTGGCAGTGTATCAAATACTTATTTTCCTCACTGTATATGTTTTATCCACAATTTTCACAAAACACGTACCCTTAGGCTGTGTGCCCATGTAGCGTTTTTCAAGCGTTTATGCTGCGGAATTTCTGCAGCGTAAACGCTTGTTAAACGCTAGGTAAACCTTCCCCCATGGTCCCCAAGGGGATTCCGCATGTTCTATGCACATGCTGCGCATTTTTCCGCAGCGTTTATGCTGCGTACAAAAATCCGCAGCATGTCATTTAATTTTGCGGAAGTGCAGCGGAACTCCCGCCATTGGCTTGCATTGAGACGCATAGAAACCGCGACTGTACATTTGTACAAGCGGCTTCTATGCGTCTCTATGTGCGGATGGTACCCAGTTCTGGAGGAGAGGAGACTCTCATCCAGACCTGGGTACCATTGTACCTGTGAAAAAAATAATAAAATAACAAATAAAGTTTATACTCTCCTTTCCGAAGGCATCTCTGCATGCCGTCATCGCTGAAGGACCTGCGGTGACGTCAGTCATGTGACCGCAGGCCCTTCACCGCTCTGTCTCGCCATATGCCGGCAGCCGGGAACCAGCCAGGAAGCAGCGCTGCAGCCACGCCAGGACATCGGGGGTGAGTATAGCTTTATTTGTTTTAATTTTTACGGTTCACGCTGTATAAATCCATGCCGTTTGCATGGATTTATATAGTGTGACCAAGTTGTCAAGCACTTTCCAAGTGATGCTATCGCCTGGAAAAGCGCTTGTCAATCTGCATGCGGAATCACATGCGGAAACGCATGTGGATCCGCATGTATTCTGCAGGAAAAACGCATGTACAATCTGCATGCGTTTTTTCTGCCAGGGAGATGCAGAAATGCTGCAGAAATTTTCTGCTTCATTTCTGCATCGTGTGCACATAGCCTTATAATCTATGGAACTGAACACATGCCAGTGTTTGTTTGCAGATGTTGTGTCTGCAGAAAATCAAGGAGACCTGTCTATTTTTGGTCCAAATCATGGATCGAAATTATCTATACACGGTTTGTGTTTTTCACAGCACGCAGATGTAATCCGTGCACAATCTGTGTGTTCTCTGTGACTAAAGGGACCCTATCACATGAAAAAAAACACTATATACCTGCAGTTATGGGGTTAATCTGCAGGTTAATAGCGTTCTGAACATGCCTGGCGTCTGCACAGGGAGCCCCGCTGCCAGGAGGAAATTAATTTTATTTCTTCCAACAGGTCCGGTGTTCAGTTGCTTCTCTGTGTATAGTGAGTGGAGGCTGTAACCGCCCGTCCGGCACTGACTGACAGCCGGCTCTAATGCTGATCTGCTGTCAGTCAGGGCAGGGAGTGCCGTTACAGACACTGCTCTCTGAACCCCAAACTCTGCCGGGGGGTATAAAGTTGATTTCTTCCCGGCAGCATTCAGCTTATTGCCAGCCCTGGGCCGGTACAGAACACTATTAACCTGCAAACTAACCCCATATCTGCAGGTTAATAGCATTTTTTCATGTGATAGGTTCCCTTTAACATTGCAATGAATAGGAAAAGCTTTTCTATTTATTCATTTTTTTAAAAACTGACTCACGAGCCAAACACTGATGATACTCAGACCCTAAACACCGATGAATAACAGTCCTTGTTTTTACATATGAGAAAATTCACAGATGTCTGAATGAGGATTTAGAATAAATCAAGATGCATTTATCGAAGCACCGTGTGTGAAGGTGAGCATGTCCATAGCTTTCCAGTTTGTAAACTTGAGATTCATTATTTTAATGGTTTTTATTTACAGTACTTTGGATTAAAACATGGTTTATAATTTCAATTTAAGTATTCTTTCATAAATTCATGGTAAGCTATATTTTATTTTATGCAACGTGTAGGAGGTTAGATTAAAACTTGTTTTTTTTAGGCTGTGTTCACATGTAGCATAAATGCTGTATTTTTTTCCTTTGTGTTTTTTGTGCAGAAAATCTGCTGCGTTTAACTGTCCAAAGTTCGTGATTTCATGAAAAATCCTGCTCACTATGCATTGAAAGACTATGTTGAACTGTGCAAGTTTGTGTTTTTTTCTTTCTAGGCTTTTATGGGGAACCAGAAAAAATGCATGTAAAAAAAAAACAAAGAAAAAATGCAGAAATCGATGGAAATTGTTATTGCTTATTTTGGTTCAGAGACCTGCAGAAAACATGCTGATTAAAAAGTAAAAACACAGCATTTACACCATATGTGAACACGGTCTTAGACTTTCAATCCATATGACACTAGCTTTGTTTTGGCACATTTAGGATGTGGGATTAGTGCCCATTTTTGTATATTTTGGTATCCTCTAACACCAGTTTCTTTCCATACTACGGATTGCACACTGAATCATCCCAGTCATTGGGGGATAATGTCACCTGGATATTATACTTTCGTAGTTTCATTATCCCCCTACATTGCTGATCTTTAAACCTTGTAGTAATGTCTTCTATCGGTATGTATTACAGTTCTGTTGTGCTTTCTTACCATTCATGACCCAGAAGCACTTGGCTCTGGAGGCCAGTCATGATCAAACATATGTTTTACAGAGCGCTCCTTTACCGATGTCTGTAGGGCTGCGCCAGGGGAGTGCTATGTGCTGGGCATTGGGTTAGACTGGCAGTTAGGCTAACAGGCTCTGAGCACACACAATTTAGCAATGGGAACATGCCTGTACAAATATCAGCCACATCTTATTAGTATCAATTAATAATTAACAGCAAGGAAATGTAGCCTGAAAGAATAAGTTCATCTCTGGTGATCTAAAGTGATTACATTGTTATACAAGTAAGAATTGCTGTAACAATGAAGTGGATAAGACTTTTTTATATGACCAGTGCCAGAATGCTTTATAATGGAATATGTGGTGCCTGGGGCTTTGCATTGGCATGCATATCCCATAAAGGGATATGAAGGGTAGGTTAATTTTAACATTGAGAGATAGAATGTCCAAAAAAAAAACCAAGAAAATCACATAGTATAAATTAGGTAATTTTTCTTGCATTTTGCAGCGAGAAATAAGTATTTGATCCCTCTGGCAAACAGCACTTAATACTTGGTGGCAAAACCCTTGTTGGCAAGCACAGCAGTCAGACTTTTTTTGTAGTTGATGATGAGGGTTGCGCACATGTGAGGAGGAATTTTGGTCCACTCCTCTTTGCAGATCATCTCTAAATCATTCAGATTTTGAGGCTGTCGCTACTCGGAGCTTCGACTCCCTCCATAAGTTTTCTATGGGATTAAGGTCTGGAGACTGGCTAGGCCACTCCATGACCTTATTGTGCTTCTTTTTGAGCCACTCCTTTATTGCCTTGGCTGTATGTTTTGGGTCATTGTCTTGCTGGAAGACCCAGCCAGGACCCAATTTTAATGTCCTGGCGTTTGGAAGGAGGTTGTCACTCAGGATTTTATGGTACATGGCTCCATCCATTCTCCCATTGATGCGGTGAAGTAGTCCTGTGCCCTTAGCAGAGAAACACCCCCCAAAACATAATGTTTCCACCTCCAGGCTTGACAGTGGGGACGGTGTTCTTTGGGTCATAGGCAGCATTTCTCTTCTTCCAAACACGGTGAGTTGAGTTAATGCAAAAGAGCTCAATTTTAGTCTCGTCGGACCACAGTACCTTCTCCCAATAACTCACAGAATCATCCAGGTGTTCATTGGCAAGCTTCAGAAAAGCCTTCACATGTGCCTTCTTTAGCAGGGGGACCTTGCGGGCACTGCAGGATTTTAGACCTTTAAGGCGTAATGTGTTACCAATGGTTTTCTTTATGACTGTGGTCCCAGCTGCCTTAAGATCATTAACAAGTTCCCCCCGTGTAGTTTTAGGCTTATCTCTCACCTTCCTCATGATCAAGGATACCCCACGAGGTGAGATTTTGGATGGTGCCCCAGATCGATGTCGATTGACAGTTATTTTGTATTCCTTCCATTTTCTTACTATTGCACCAACAGATGTCTCCTTTTCACCCAGCGTCTTGCTTATGGTTTTGTAGGCCATTCCAGCTTTGTGCAGGTCTATGATCTTGTCCCTGACATCCTTAGAAAGCTCTTTGGTCTTGCCCATGTTGTAGAGGTTAGAGTCTGAGTGATTAATTTAGTCTGTGGACAGGAGTCTTTTATACAGGTGACTATGTAAGACAGCTGTATTTAATGCAGGTAACGAGTTGATTAGGAGTGTCTAAATGGTCTATAGGAGCCAGAACTCATAATGGTTTGTAGGGGATCAAATACTTATTTCTCACTGCAAAATGCAAATAAATTTATCTAATTTATACAATGTGATTTTCGTGATTTTTTTTTTTGGGGATATTCTATCTCTCAATGCTAAAATTAACCTACCCTTAAAATTATAGACTGTTCATGGCTTTGTCAGTGGGCAAACTTACAAAAACAGCAAGCGATCAAATAATTATTTACTTCACTGTATATATGTGTGTATGTATGTACAGCGGTGGCCAAAAGTATTGGCACCCCTGCAATTCTGTCAGATAATACTCAGTTTCTTCCTGAAAATGATTGCAATCACAAATTCTTTGGTATTATTATCTTCATTTAATTTGTCTTCAATGAAAAAACACAAAAATAATTGTCCTAAAGCCAAATTGGATATAATTCCACACCAAACCTAAAAAAGGGGGTGGACCAAAGTATTGGCACTGTTTGAAAAATCATGTGATGCTTCTCTAATTCGTGTAATTAACAGCACCTGTAACTTACCTGTGGCACCTAACAGGTGTTGGCAATAACTAAATCACACTTGCAGCCAGTTAACATGGATTAAAGTTGACTCAACCTCTGTCCTGTGTCCTTGTGTGTACCACATTGAGCATGGAGAAAAGAAAGAAGACCAAAGAACTGTCTGAGGACTTGAGAAACCAAATTGTGAGGAAGCATGAGCAATCTCAAGGCTACATGTCCATCTCCAAAGACCTGAATGTTTCTGTGTCTTCCGTGCGCAGTGTCATCAAGAAGTTTAAAGCCCATGGCACTGTGGCTAACCTCCCTAGATGTGGACGGAAAAGAAAAATTGACGAGAGATTTCAACGCAAGATTGTGCGGATGGTGGATAAAGAACCTCGACTAACATCTAAACAAGTTCAAGCTGCCCTGCAGTCCGAGGGTACAACAGTGTCAACCCGTACTATCCGTCGGCGTCTGAATGAAAAGAGACTGTATGGTAGGATACCCAGGAAGACCCCACTTCTTATCCCGAGACATAAAAAAGCCAGGCTGGAGTTTGCCAAAACTTACCTGAGAAAGCCTAAAACGTTTTGGAAGAATGTTCTCTGGTCAGATGAGACAAAAGTAGAGCTTTTTGGGAAAAAGCATCAACATAGAGTGTACAGGAAAAAAAAAGAGGCATTCAAAGAAAAGAACATGGTCCCTACAGTCAAACATGGCGGAGGTTCCCTGATGTTTTGGGGTTGCTTTGCTGCCTCTGGCACTGGACTGCTTGACCGTGTGCATGGCATTATGAAGTCTGAAGACTACCAACAAATTTTGCAGCAAAATGTAGGGCCCAGTGTGAGAAAGCTGGGTCTCCCTCAGAGGTCATGGGTCTTCCAGCAGGACAGTGACCCAAAACACACTTCCAAAAGCACTATAAAATGGTTTGAGAGAAAGCACTGGAGACTTCTAAGGTGGCCAGCAATGAGTCCAGACCTGAATCCCATAGAACACCTGTGGAGAGATCTCAAAATGGCAGTTTGGAGAAGGCACCCTTCAAATATCAGGGACCTGGATCAGTTTGCCAAAGAAGAATGGTCTACAATTCCAGCAGAGCATTGTAAGAAACCCATTGATGGTTACTGGAAGCGGTTGTTCGCAGTTATTTTGGCTAAAGGTTGTGCAACCAAGTATTAGGCTGAGGGTGCCAATACTTTTGTCTGGCCCATTTTTGGAGTTTTGTGTGAAATGATCAATGATTTGATTTTTGCTTCATTCTCTTTTGTGTTTTTTCCTTGCAAGCAAATTAAATGAAGATAATAAAACCAAAGAATTTGTGATTGCAATCATTTTCAGGAAGAAACTGAATATTATCTGACAGAACTGCAGGGGTGCCAATACTTTTGGTCACCACTGTATGTGCGTGTGTGTATATGTATGTATTAGTACAGACCAAAAGTTTGGACACACCTTCTCATTTAAAGATTTTTCTGTATTTTCATGACTATTAAAATTGTACATTCACACTGAAGGCATCAAAACTATGAATTAACACATGTGGAATTATATATTTAACAAAAAAGTGTGAAACAACTGAAAATATGTCTTATATTCTAGGTTCTTCAAAGTAGCCACCTTTTGCTTTGATGACTGCTTTGCACACTCTTGAAATTCTCTTGATCAGCTTCAAGAGGTAGTCACCGGAAATGGTCTTCCAACAATCTTGAAGGAGTTCCCAGAGATGCTTAGCACTTGTTGGCCCTTTTGCCTTCACTCTGTGGTCCAGCTCACCCCAAACCATCTCGATTGGGTTCAGGTCTGGTGACTGTGGAGGCCAGGTCATCTGGCGTAGCACCCCATCACTCTCCTCCTTGGTCAAATAGCCCTTACCCAGCCTGGAGGTGTGTTTGGGGTCATTGTCCTGTTGAAAAATAAATGATGGTCCAACTAAATGCAAACCGGATGGAATAGCATGCTGCTGCAAGATGCTGTGGTAGCCATGCAGGTTCAGTATGCCTTCAATTTTGAATAAATCCCCAACAGTGTCACCAGCAAAGCACCCCCACACCATCACACCTCCTCCTTCATGCTTCACGGTGTGTACCAGGCATGTAGAGTCCATCCGTTCACCTTTTCTGCATCGCACAAAGACACAGTGGTTGGAAACAAAGATCTCAAATTTGGACTCATCAGACCAAAGCACAGATTTCCACTGGTCTAATGTCCATTCCTTGTTTTCTTTAGCCCAAACAATTCTCTTCTGCTTGTTGCCTGTCCTTAGCAGTGGTTTCCTAGCAGCTATTTTACCATGAAGGCCTGCTGCACAGTCTCCTCTTAACAGTTGTTGAAGAGATGTGTCTGCTGCTAGAACTCCGTGTGGCATTGACCTGGTCTCTAATCTG
The DNA here is from genome assembly GCF_046119375.1 of Phyllobates terribilis. Classification (NCBI taxonomy): domain Eukaryota; kingdom Metazoa; phylum Chordata; class Amphibia; order Anura; family Dendrobatidae; genus Phyllobates; species Phyllobates terribilis. The sequence goes on from NW_027362771.1 coordinate 305,609,042, forward strand.
AGCTGCTGTTAACCTGCGATTTCTGAGGCTGGTGACTCGGATAAACTTATCCTCAGAAGCAGAGGTGACTCTTGGTCTTCCTTTCCTGGGGCGGTCCTCATGTGAGCCAGTTTCTATGTAGCGCTTGATGGTTTTTGCAACTGCACTTGGGGACACTTTCAAAGTTTTCCCAATTTTTCAGACTGACTGACCTTCATTTCTTAAAGTAATGATGGCCACTCGTTTTTCTTTACTTAGCTGCTTTTTTCTTTCCATAATACAAATTCTAACAGTCTATTCAGTAGGACTATCAGCTGTGTATCCACCAGACTTCTGCACAACACAACTGATGGTCCCAACCCCATTTATAAGGCAAGAAATCCCACTTGTTAAACCTGACAGGGCACACCTGTGAAGTGAAAACCATTTCCGGTGACTACCTCTTGAAGCTCATCAAGAGAATGCCAAGAGTGTGCAAAGCAGTCATCAAAGCAAAAGGTGGCTACTTTGAAGAACCTAGAATATAAGACATATTTTCAGTTGTTTCACACTTTTTTGTTAAGTATATAATTCCACATGTGTTAATTCATAGTTTTGATGCCTTCAGTGTGAATGTACAATTTTCATAGTCATGAAAATACAGAAAAATCTTTAAATGAGAAGGTGTGTCCAAACTTTTGGTCTGTACTGTATATATAGTAGAAAGTTTTAAATGATTGCGGTGAAATAATGATGACGTCTTCTATACTATTGCATACTTTTATTTGCAGGATTCTGTCACAAACTGGCAGCAGGAATCAAAAAGGCACACACTTGTCTCTTTCTGAAAATGAGCCCAATAGTCACAGTTAGTGTACACTGAAACCTTTCCCACCATACATGCTTAAAGAGAAACTGTCATCACGGTTATGCATTCTAAACTAAAGGTATGTCCATAATGACACTGTTATACTGATTTAATACTTATATTCAGTGAAAAATTCTCAGCCTGGTTGCTTTAAAATCATAATTAGACGTTTTTGTCTCATTGTATCAGGACGGGACTGTGGGCAGGGTCTTCTGCTCTTCCCGGCCCCTTTGCTGCCTTTAGTGTCTTTATCCTCTTCCTTATTTAAGTCTTTCGCCTGCACCATCATAATTGCAGTCGGTGCTTGCGGAGATTGATCTCACGGTGGGCTTCAGTAAAATGGTAGCTGCACATGTGCAGATTTACCTCCAACGGTCTTCAGTTAAATGGTGCCGGAGGTGGCGCATGCACGGCTTGAGATCTCAGCTCGTCGTCATGGAGTCGAGATCTTAATCTGCGCCAGCACTAGTGCCATTTTCCTGAAGACCACTAGAGGTTAATCTACTCAAGCACTGCCTGCGACTAGGATAGCGCAAGTGCAAAATTTAAATAAGGAAGAGGATAAAGACACCAGAGACAGCGGAGAGACCATGGCAGAGCCGAAGACCCTACCCACAGTCCCGCCCTGATGCACAGAGCCCAAAACTTCTAATTATGAGTTTAAAACAACCAGGCTTTAGTTTAGTCTGCATAACCGTGATGACATGTCCCCCCCCCACCACCACCACCTCAGAATCTATGTAATATTGGAGTTTAGGAGTGAATCCATAAATTACTGTTCCAAGCACACAAAGCTACATAGTTTCTTAAAACCAAATGTGTGTTAATGACTGCTAAGCTTTTATGCGCTCACTTGTACACAGAAACTTGGTGGTCAGTTGACATTTACTGGCTGTTTTTATGGTAGTGATACAATATGAACCCGGACTACTCGCATGTCAGGGACCTCGTTGAACTAAAATGACTAACCTAAAAGGAGTCACCTGAGCGCCTTCTCACTTACAACAATTGGAAGTCTTCTGATCCTGTCCAAGTTTTTGCAAATGTTGCACGACCTTTCTCTACACAGGGAATCATTTTGGTAGCCCACAAGTAATGATAAAAACTGATTTTTAGCACAGCTTATGGGTGACCCCTTGTGAACCTAGTTTTGGAAGCAAGTCTGAATTGTTATAAACATGATTTTTGCCATTAAGAAATGTTCCTGTGAATACAATTACCTAAAATGTAAGTTCTTGCTCATTGAAAGTACACCTAAATTTTTAAATCTTAGGCTGGCCATACTCATTGATTGCTGTCGGCAGAACAAAGCTTTGGCCAATTGTTTGTCCGACAGCCTTCTCAGCCAACACTTACTTACACAAGACTACTCACTTGGCTGAGAACTCCTGTATTCTCTTTGAGAAAGCCGCCGACTGACATGTTGACCAGTGGCTTATCTAAGGGACAACAATGCAATCGGCAGTCCGAAATCAGGCATGGGTTATGAACATCTCTCCCGACCATCAGTTGTCTGGCGTCCCCATACACATTAGACCGTCGGCCAAACACATAATTATCAGCTTGTTCAGTCAACATTGCTCTACTAGGTATGGGGGTCTTTAGTTATAGCAAGCGCCAAATGAACGTTCTCATCTACGCTGATTGCCTAGTTACGCTGCCCATTAACTTGATATTATGATCAAGCTCACCAAATAGTGAAGAGCACTATATTCCAAAACATATGTTCATCTTTTGCACTGAATGTTCCTTTGATGTTTGCTACAAATGTACCTGTCATACCACCTGTGTGTATCAGTTTTGTTGGTTCTCCCATTGTCTCTCTTTATTTTTGCTATTGACACTTTACAAAAGAATGTGAATATTTTGTTTTTTTTCCTCTATGCCTTTTCATTTATAATTGTTGATCATTTAGACCATCTGAGAAAATTGTAACATAAAGTGTTTTTAACAAGTTTCTACATTAGTGTCTCATCGAAGCTGACATTCCTGGGCAATTTCTGTTTTACAAAGGCTGACAGCTTCTAAAAATGTTAAGATAAGTATGTTCATTCTTGATGACAGCATCTAAAAACTCTCATCTTAACAAAAAAAGAAGGAAACTAATATGCAATACATTAATACTAGACAGGCTGTCAAAAAAGGTGCAACATTTGATTAGTCAAGATCGGGTTTGTAAATCGACTTTGACCTTTTATGTCCAAAATATGACAGTATGTTCAAATCCTCACATATATAGTAGTGCTCCTGGGAGCCAGCTGTGCGAACACACCCTGGTTCTAGAGCAATTTCTAAGATAATACACTTAAGTGAATCTGTGTTAAATTTGCAACATTTTTTGGGATCCCATAGAAGATTTTAATACTTAGAGTGTTTTTCAGACTATAAGACGCTCCTTACCATAAGACACATCCCAGGTTTAGACTTCCCTGGCGGTGTAAAGTGGAGAGGTCATTATCACTAATTTTAATGCACTAGGGTAGAATAGGGAGGTAATAAATCTATTGGTAGTATGTGTCTCTGCAGTGTTATATACACACAAACAGCTCTGCTACATGCACATATATACACAAACAGCTCTGCTACATGCACATATACACACAAATAGCTCTGCTACATTCACATATACACACAAATAGCTCTGCTACATTCACATATACACACCAATAGCTCTGCTACATTCACATATACACACCAATAGCTCTGCTACATTCACATATACACACCAATAGCTCTGCTACATTCACATATACACACCAATAGCTCTGCTACATTCACATATACACACAAATAGCTCTGCTACATTCACATATACACACCAATAGCTCTGCTACATTCACATATACACACCAATAGCTCTGCTACATTCACATATACACACCAATAGCTTGGCAACAAGCTGTAAACAAAAAGAACGGCTGAAAATTTTAATTAGCAATAAATTGCTGAAGCACTTGGTTTTACAAACACTATCTGACAGTATCCTTCCATGGTTGGGAATAAACCTTTAAGGGTGTTAGACACTTTTTGCCCTCACTAGACATTTTTCGAAAGTGTCTAGAAAAGCGGGTGCTGCTAAGGATATTTCTAAAATCCACCCATTTAAAGAAGTGCTTCAGCTCTTTTGGCTTAAATCGTTAAGATACGCAAAGTTTATGATCCAGCATGAGCCACTGTGATAAATGTTGTGCATTTTCGGATTGTCTAATCTGTCTAACCTCGGTGCACGTTCACATGTTGCATTTTTTTTAATGGGCATTTTTTGTGCAGAAAAAAATGCAGCGTTTCAAAGTAACAGTAAAATGAATGAGAAAACATCAAACACATCCAATAAGCTATGTGTTAACATACAGTACTTGGTCTTAAATTATTTATGAGCGCACATCCCACACAAGCCCCAGTGAGAATGGTGAAGGAAATTCCAAGTGATGTAGAAAAGGAAATATACTTCTTGCACACCGACCTAACCACATTGATCCAGCTGATTAGACAAGTCAATGGAAATTCAGCATAGTAATCATTTGACTGATAATGGGTCAGAAATGGCATGGTTCAGCAGAATATACCTCCTAAATTTAATAGGATCTCTGGAGACGGCATCCACTCCTGCTGTCGGCATGAAGTTGTATCAAGCAAGGATAAAATAAACAAGATAATGTGTACTTTATAAGTGTCTCAATCTGTAAATAGTGATAGATGGTCACTTTAAATGGGCAAAATCACAATCAAAGATCTTCAAGTATGCTAAAAATGTTGGTCATAAGATCCACACATTGATCTGTGTAAATGCAAACTGGCAATTGAATTACCAATTTCAATTTTGGTACCTGCCTCTTTACCAAGTGAGTACCATTGCACTTTGATCTCAATATCAGGGAATAAGGTGTAAACAGACCTTGCTCAATTCATTTCTTTTAAGACCCCTGGTTGCACCAGCAAATTGAAGCATGCAATGGCACCCGCAGGGTGATTTTTCATGGAATCTTTGTGAAACATGCAAGAGGAGTGGTTTCAAAATTAATGGGAAACAGTAATACCTCTCCCCCTTGTTAGATCCCAAAAAATCCATGTACCCATATATGTATATATAATTATTATGTAATATATGTGTATATATTATTATATATATATTGTATATATATATATTATTATAATATATATATGGGGCAGGGGTAAACATTCCCTGCATACAATGTGAACCATAATGAAAAAAGAGAATATATAATGTACATAATATACAGGGTGGTCCAAAAGTAGGTGGACAGAAAGTGTAATAAGGTTTTGAAGGGAGAGATTTATCAAACACTAAATTGCAGCCGCCTGTCTGGATCATCCTCCAATAAACCATGAATTAGACGTGGACGATAAGCTTTCCACCCAATAGATTTCAGGATTCGCATGATAGAAGCTCGTGAAATTCCCAATTCCACAGAGGCTCTTCTGGTGGACTTTTTTGGACTCTGAATAAATGTTTCAGCAACAAGTTGTTTATTATCTTCTGTACAGACTGTTTTGGGTCGACCCGTTATTGGAGCATTAAGGATTGAGCCAGTGGCATTGAATTTGTCACGAATGCGGTAAATGGTTTGTCTCTTTGGGGCTTGAGTACCAAATGTTTCAACCCAATTTGCTCTAACGGTTTCAGCATTTAGAGATTTCCAATACTCTGTTATAATCCATTTTCTTTGATCTGTATTTAAATTATTTGTCAGTATGTATTATCTGAAAAGAAAACAGATATGGGGGTGATCTATCTGTGAAAACTAGATTTGTGAAACTGGCTCAGTTGCCCTTAGCAACCAATCAGATTCCACCTTTCATTTTCCAAAGAGTCTGTGAGGAATGAAAAGTGGAATCTGATTGGTTGCTAAGGACAACTGAGCCAGTTAAACTTTACACCATGTTTGATAAATCTCCCCCTTCATAACCTTATTACACTTTCTGTCCACCTACTTTTGGACCACCCTGTATGGTGGCACAAATTTAACATGATATCATGTAATGAGGGAAGTCTCTCCCTCCAGCAAATACTCAGTTTTAACCCTCCGTCACATACAATATCGGTTCTAATGAGTTCACATACAATGTGACTGTCAGGCGCAGGCTAGAAAAATACCTATAATATCTAATGTTTGCAATTTCAGTGCTCTAAAAGTGATCAGTGACCTTCATAGGGATGTAATAAAAGAGACTACACATAATCAGGTGCAAAAAAAAAACATTTACTTAACATAAAACTAATAACTCTGAAATACAAACATTTCAAAACTCCCGCCAAATAGTCCCCAGTTCGACTCTGTCCAAAAACTCTACAAAGAAAATTTATGGAAACAAACTTAATTTTAAGGTACCTTAAGTACTATTAAACACATATTCAATCAGAATTAGATCCTGAAGTTTCCCCAGAAAAATTACACTTGCAGAGCAAAGAGCAAGAATTACACATCATTTTTGCATGTGTCAGGCAGATTGCATTATGACATTTGTGACATTCATAATTAGAAAGCCTTCTGATTCCGCTTTCCGTGGTGCAGGTGGTGCATCTCCTTCTTTTGGGAGGTGGTGCAGGTGGTGAATTTTCACTATCATCTTCTGGGCGGAATCTTTTGAGCTGAACTTGAAGGCGAGAGGGGATACCGATTGTTTTCATACTTCTCCTGCGTAGCTCTCCAAGCACTAGTTCATGGGCCAATTTTTTCAGATGGAATCATCTACGGAGTGGTTCAAGCTTGTTTTCAAGGTAAATGACTTGTGAATTTATACCACCCAAATTCAACATAGCAAAAAATATGACCATTGGCCAGCGTTTGGTGTTTCTGCTGACGTTGAAAGTTGAGCACATCTGATCAGCTGTATCAACACCCCCTTTGGTTGCATTATAAAATGTAATTATCTCCGTTTTTTTTGTGCCTCAGTCCCAGGATCAATAGCATCATCATCATGAAGTGTTGATAGAAGAAGTACAATTTTTTTTGCTTGTGGTACATAGGAAACCAAAACCTTTCCATTATGGAATGCAAACATACTGCTGTACTGTTGTCTCCCTTTCACACTTACAAACTGTGTAGGCAATTCTTTTTTATTTTTTCTTACAGTTCCGACATATGAAAGCTTCTGCATTTTCAGATAATCAATCAGATCACAATTTGAAAACCAATTGTCAGCTGTTATATTGCGACCCGATCCAAATAAGGGCTCAGCCAGTCTTTTTACAACATCACTGGGTTTGTGCTAACACAGTAAGGACCTTCTGGTTGTTTTCCTGCATAAACTTCCAGGTTGTAAGTGTAGGTCTTACTGGCATCAACAAGGGCATACATTTTTATTCCATGTCAGAAGGGAGGTATGTGTCACTGAGACTCTTAGCCTCAGTGATGTGAAAACATGCAAGTTCTCCTGCACAAGTAGGTGCAGAGAGAGTTAATAGAACCACATTTACAAGGGAATGTTATCAGTGGATAACCAAGTACAGGGAGGGACGTTATCCACCATCCCCCCAATTAGGGGAGTGTCTGGGCTTTAATTAGTCAGCCCTGGCACTCAGGTGTGGTCAGTACCTGGGGAAATTTTGCTCCAGGAAGGAGCTAGCACATGCTGTGCTGAACCTGTGTGTGGCTAATTGTGAGTGGCCGAGATACGGGTTGTGCTGCAAGTTTTGTATTTTGTTTTGTCTCTTGAGCCGAATGTGCTGTGTTTTCTTTATGGACTCCAGGGTGGTTTATGATTGCTAACTAAGCCGAAAATTTAAAGAGACAGTATCCCATGTTTTACCTCCGGATACAGCTGAGCTTGTCGCTATACCACAACATATAAATGAGATCTCCTCTAAGACGTCTTTTTTCTAAGCTAAACAATCCCAACTTTTCCAACCTCTTGCTTTTGCCCCCCTTTGAACTGACTAACTTCTGAATATCAATTTTAAAATGTAGAGCCCAAAACTGGATGCCATATTCTCGATGTGGCCTTACAAGTGATTTACAGGGGTAACAATATGATAGGCTCATGGGATTTTATCTCTCTTTTTATACATCTTAAAGTCTTGTTTGCTGTTGTAGCTGCTGCTTGACATTGAGTACTGCTGCTCAGCTTACTTGTAATCAGAATACCCAAGTCATTCTCCTCTTCTGTAGTATCGAGTTTACTTTCATTTAATGTTCAGTGAATGAAATAATTATTTGATCCCTTGCTGTTTTTGTAAATTTGTTCACTGACAATGACATGGACAGTCTATAATTTTAACGGTAGGTTAGTTTTAACATTGAGAGATAGAATATCCCCCCAAAAAATCAAGAAAATCTCATTGTGTAAATTAGATACATTTATTTGCATTTTGCAGGGAGAAATAAGTATTTGATTCCTCCGGCAAACAACCCTTAATACTTGGTGGCAAAACCCTTGTTGGCAAGCACAGTAGTCAGACATTTTTTTGTAGTTGATGATGAGATTTGTACACATGTCAGGAGGAATTTTGGTCCACTCCTCTTTTCAGATCTTCTCTAAATCATTCAGATTTTGAGGCTGTCGTTTGGCAACTCGGAGATTCAACTCCCTCCATAACTTTTCTAGGGGATTAAGGTCTGGAGGCTGGCTAGACCACTCCATGACCTTAATGTGCTTCTTTTTGAGCCACTCCTTTGTTACTTTGGCTGTATGTTTTGGGTCATTGTCTTGCTGGAAGACCCAGCCATGACACATTTTTAATGTCCTGGCGGAGGGAAGGAGGTTATCACTCAGGATTTTACGGTACATGGCTCCATCCATTCTCCTATTGATGCCGTGAAGTAGTCCTGTGCCCTTAGCAGAGAAACACCGCCAAAATATAATGTTTCCACCTCCACGCTTGAGTGGGGATGGTGTTCTTTGGGTCAAAGGCAGCATTTCTCTTCTTCCAAACACGGCAAGTTGAGTTAATGCCAAAGAACTCAATTTTTGTCTCATCTGACCACAGTACCTTCTCCCAATAACTCACAGAATCATCCAGGTGTTCATGGGCAAACTTCAGAAAAGCCTTCACATGTGCCTTCTTGAGCAGTGGGACCTTGCGGGCACTGCAGGATTTTAAACCTTTAAGGCATAATGTGTTACCAATAGTTTTCTTGATAACTGTGGTCCCAGCTGCCTTAAGATCATTAACAAGTTCCCCCCGTGTAGTTTTAGGCTGATCTCTCACCTACCTCATGATCAAGGATACTCCATGAGGTGAGATTTTGGATGGTGCCCCAGATTGATGTCGATTGACAGTTATTTTGTATTTCTTCCATTTTCTCACCCAGCATCTTGCTTATGGTTTTGTAGGCCATTCCAGCTTTGTGCAGGTCTATGATCTTGTCCCTGACATCCTTAGAAAGCTCTTTGGTCTTGCCCATGTTGTAGAGGTTAGAGTCTGACTGATTTAGTCTGTGGACAGGAGTCTTTTATACACGTGACTATGTAAGACAGCTGTCTTTAATGCAGGTAACGAGTTGATTAGGAGTGTCTAACTGGTCTGTAGTAGCCAGAACTCATAATGGTTTGCAGGGGATCAAATACTTATTTCGCACTGTAAAATGCAAGTAAGTTAATCTAATGTATACAATGTGATTTTCTTAAATATTTTTTTTGGATATTCTTTCTCTCAATGTTAAAATTAACCTACTCTTAAAATTATAGACTGTTCATGTCTTTTTAGTGGGCAAATGTACAAAAACATCAAGGGATCAAATACCGTATTTTTCGGACTCTAAGGCACACCTCAAATTTTGGGGTGGAAAATAGACAAAAAATTTTTTTTATAAGATGGAGGTCCATCTTATAGTCTGAATAGGTATGGTATCTTACCTGGGGGGGCAGTTGAGCAAGGGTCATAGGAGGCAGGGTCCCTCAGGAAGTCGGCGGCTGCAGCAGAAGAGGTCAGATGCTGTGGAGCCTGTGCCGGGCCATGGCCTGTGCCTGGCTGAGGCCCTTAGCCTGGCCGGTTTCTGTGCTGGAGCCTGTGGGTGAGGCAGAGGCCTGTGGCTGGGGCAGGGGCCGAGTCCTCAGGCTGGCGCCGAGTCCTGTGGCTGGGGCTGGCGCCGAGTCCTGTGGCTGGGGCTGGCGCCGAGTCCTGTGGCTGGGGCTGGCGCCGAGTCCTGTGCCTGGGGCTGGCGCCGAGTCCTGTGGCTGGGGCTGGTCGCCGAGTCCTGTGGCTGGGGCTGGGGCCGAGTCCTCATGCTGGGGATGAGGCCGAGTCCTCGGGCTGGGGATGGGGCCGAGTCCTCGGGCTGGGGATGGGGCCGAGTCCTGGCCCTGGCTGAAGCCGGGGCTTTGGGCTCGGGCCTGTACCGGGCTGAGGCAGGGGCCTCGGGCTGGGGCCTTTACCGGGCTGCGGCTGGTGCCGGGCTGTGAGCAGCGTCGGGTGGCGAAGCAGTGTGCGCGGCCATCTTCCTAGAGCTGTGATCTACAGGAAAATAGCCACCGGAGCTACCGGTCTGCGCATTCGCCGGCTCGGGCGGCCATTTTCCTGTAGATCACAGCTCTAGGAAGATGGCCGCGCACACTGCTTCGCCACCCGACGCTGCTCACAGCCCGGCACCAGCCGCAGCCCGGTAAAGGCCCCAGCCCCAGTACCGGCCAGGCACAGGTCCCGGCCCCAGCCCCAGCCGCTGTGCCTCACTTCTGCTGACGCCGCCACCACTACCACCACCTCGTTCCTGAAGGGCCCTGCGATCCCACTTCACCACCACCGCTGGTAATGTTCGGACCATAAGACGCATCCCCCATTTTCCTCCCAAATATTGGGAGAAAAAAGTGCATCTTATGGTCTGAAAAATACGGTACTTATTTCTTTCACTGTATATGCAGCAATAGGATTACTACAACCTAGGTGCATTACTCTACATTTATCAACATTAAACCTCATATGCCAAGTTTTTGCCCATTCAGACATCTTATCCAGATCATTTTGTAATATACTGTCAAAGTCCGTTTTTAATTTCCTACATAGTTTGGTGAGCAAAGACTTTAACACTTTACTCTCAAGCCCATCCACAAGGTCATTAATACAAAGATTAAAAAGAATCCTTCCTAGCACAGAGCCTTGCTGGGTGGAACTCCTCCTAGTAATAACACGTCTTCAAGAATGTATCATATGAATTGTGCAAGGAAGCGAAAAAGTCCTCTATCTGCTTAGCGTCATTTATCTTAGAAATCCAGAGAGTGATGAGACGAGGTCTACACTTTCTCCATACTAAAAGGGATACACAATCTGACCGCCATGAGAAGACAAGATGATTTAAAATAGAGCATTTGTAGGTTTGTAGTGCAATCTCACAGTGAGTGAGAAGTAATAGAGCCAGGCCTAACTCCATGGTCAAACCAGTAATCTTATGGATTACGCTCTGGTTTGTGTCCCAAAACGGAGAAAGATCTTTACATGACCAAAAGATATCAAGAATGTAACCATTTTTCTAAACACACCTCCAACGCAAGTCACCCCTGGAAACATAGCATGAAGTCTTGTAGTCAATACCAATGGAACAAGAGCTTGATTTATGTCGTAAGAGAAAAATATGTTGTGTCTGTTCTGGGCAAGATGGCCGGTTAATTTTCATTTTTTTTAAGCTGTTTGTAGGAAGAGATACAAAGTAGAAATAGTGTATATGAATGGATCCTTGCTAAGGAATAGATTCTCAAATACTTTATATATAAATGCTGATTTTGGTTTCAGTGATCTATTGTACTGGGCAAATTGATGAACTATTCTAGTTCCTAGGGTGCTGGGGTTCTGTACAGAAAGAACTTGGTCTATAGCAGTCCATTCTTTCCATCCCATCAAATCTGATGGGATTAGCTTGTATTCAAAAAGTAGGATCGTCTAATCCAGGCGAGAATTTTAGTTTTTCCAATAGTGAGTAAAGAGACGAGGTAAGAGCCTAATTTGAGTGATTAATTTGGTAGCACAGCAAAATATTGTGGAACCAATCGTAGAGCTCTCTTTTAGGTGTGCAGTGAGGGGAAGATCTAGTCAGGATGTAGTCGAAAGGGGAATATAGGAAAAATTTTGCTTTATGTTATCCACTGTTTCTCTTCAGAGGGACAAAAAAAGTCTAGGAGATTTGTGAGTTGTGACACAAAATGATCTGATGTGAATACAGAGAGACCTAGTCCACTCCTGATTTGGGTCTGCAAAGCAAAGAGCGTTTAAGACTGGCAGGTTTATTTTTCCACACAAATTTAAACTAGGTGTAAAGTAAAGACAATGGGAGCATTTGGAAGAGGTAAAGTATTCTAGGTAAGTTGTTAAGATGTTGATTTTGAAAATCGTGCACCTTCCATATCACGAGAATGCCTTTTTTAGACCCTCTGAGACCGTTTTCTTGAATGGACTGTAGTAAAGTTGAGAAACTGAGTTAGTTCAAAGAGTGAACATTTTGGGGAATGTGAGTGCTGGGATATATTAGTGTCAAAGAAACCTATTTAAAACTAAAAGTTAATTTTAAAATTAGACAGTTGAGGTAAAATATGGAATTTCTACATAAGATTGGAAAGAGAAAATCTGAGATGTTCGTCTTTGCTTGAAATTGCCTGAGAAAATTTTCTAAGGCAAGTATGAATATCAAAGTTGAAAAGGCGCACCCTTGTTGAGTTTAAGATAGGTATACAGTATATATGTTCCCTGAGAGGATACCATTCACCTGGATTCTGGCATATAGTAATGCGTGAAGGAACAAAATCCAGGTTACCATGTTAGATTTGAGGCCTACACTGCAAAGGATCTTGTCCATAATGGTACATTTGACTCCATCAAAGGCCTTTTTTGGCATTGTACAGAGTAACATGGATGATAAATTGTCTAATTCGGCTCTATTGATGAGGTTCGTCACCTTCGTAGTATTCTCCTGGGCCTCTCTGCGTAACATAAATCCCACTTTATACTGATGAATGATGTGTTGCAAGAATAATGATGCAAGCCTAAAAACTGGTATTTTAGGAAGTAGCTTTAAGTCTGTGATAGGCAGCGAGGTCGGACAATAGCTTCCACATTGCGTGGGGTCTTTCCGGCTTCATGAATTATCGAAACATCAACTCTTAAGGTATTTATTGGCGCAGATAAACAAGTAATTAACACAATGAATACTGCTTTGAGATGTTAGGCGAGGGGTTTATAAAGAGTCTCATAGTAGAACAGGGAGAATCTTTCCAGTCTGGCTGTTTTCAGCAGAGGATAATCTTTTTTTCCATCCCTTTTCAGTACTGCTTATACTGGGTCTTCCATTACTGAGAAACTGTTTTCTTTTTTGTTTGGTTTAGATACGCCATGTACTAATTTGAATTTGTCACGCAATACTTTTCATGCAATCATCCTCAGTAGTATTGAAGGGGGTTCTGCCATAAACGGGACTTTAATTCATCAGCCTTTATCTGCAGAGGAATTGACAGAATATCATTTTGTGGCATCTGTTCAAATCAATGGACTACTGTAAAATACCTTCACTTTCTTGACAAAGCAGGACATGTGAACTGATGCACTAAACTTTGGCTAAGGCCTCATTCACACGTCCATGTTTAATCACGTACGTGAAAAAATTGTACCTGTGTAATCAGTGTTTTGGATCAGCGTGTCTTCAGTTTTTGGTCTGTGTGTCCATTTTTACCATCAGTGTGTCATCAGTGTTTTTCACTATGGATAAATTACAAAGCTTCTCCTAGTCTTTGCAATGTTAAATATGGACAGAAAACTGACGGCGCATAAGATCCATGTGCTGTGCGTGTTTTCTATGGACTCATGGACTTATATTGGCTGTTTTCATCCATGATAGCAGAAGAAAGGACATGTCTCTTTAAGTTTTGCACAGACACACTGTGCAAAAAAAACCACGGACATTTGAATAGCACCATAGATTATAATAGGTACGTGTTCCATCCGTGAAAAAAAAATGGATAGAACATGTACGTGCAACACAGATGTCTGAATAAGGCCTAATAGGGAATTTTTCATATTAGAGACCACTTTATCTCCAAATGCCTTAAAGGTAACCCGTCACCAGAAAAAAATACTACTAACCTGCCCGGTGCCAGCACGTAGCCGAACGCTGCGGAGAGAAAATGAACTTTATTCTCCCGGCAGAATTTTAGTTTCAGTCACGGGGGCGGCGCGGCGCTCTGTGTCAGTCAATGCCGGGGGCACGATTACGACCACCACTCTGTATTTACAGAATACTGTAAATGTCTAAACCCATGCCAGCGCCACCCTCGTGACTGAAACCTGAATGATGCTGGTAGGGGGGAAAGATAAAGTTAATTTTCTCCCCGCAGCGTTCAGCTACGTGCAGGCGCCGGGCAGGTTAATAACGCTGTCTGCAGGTTAATTGTATTTATTCTGGTGCCAGGTTCCCTTTAAGGTAAATGAAATTTTTTTTCCAAAGACTGTGAATATAGATTTGTTCTGATTTTCTCTGTACCACTTCCATAATTCTAGCGTTTTAGATTCTGTATTTAAGAAACATATAGAACATGTAATAAACATATCGATGAAAGAAATAATGCAAGTGATATAGATCGCAAGTAATAAAATATTATTAAAATTGATACTGGTCTTTAGGATTACTGATTTAGCACGATCTCTACCAATGTGCCAGCATATGCATATACTGTATGTAGCCGGTAAGCTTTCATATCATGGGAACACAAAGTTCATTACTAAATGCTACATAAATGAATATATATTGTGTATTTACACAGAAACAAAGCTGTCTGTCCATTTTGCAAGCAGAATTGTGTTTGTAATGGAATAAAGTTCTTAGATTTTCAATGTGATTAAATGATAATGTAAGAAAGGTCACTGGATTCTTGGGATTGACCAGATCAATAAATAATACTTTGTTCTGTCCATTTATGATATATTTTCTAATCAGTCATCCTATTCTATAACCTGTAAGGATTACATTATTAACCCCCAGTAAAGGGGAATTATGCGGCTGAGAAATAGTATAGGTTTTCTAGTTACATGTTCCTGATGGGTCATCTGGGATCCCTTCTCAGTAAAGACACACTTAATAATAATAATAATAATAATTTTTATTTATATAGCGCCAACATATTCAGCAGCATTTTACAATTAGGTATGGACATGTACAGACAATTAAACAATACAATGTATCACATTACAACAGTTACAGGAGGAGTGAGGGCCCTGCTCGCAAGCTTACAATCTATATGGAAATGGGGGGACACAATAGGTAGAACAGGGTCATCAGCCAGTGTCTAAGAGCAGTTACCGTGTGTTATTGGGTGCATGGAGGATGGGGAGACAGATGAAAAGGCAGGTGCAGTTTAAGATTAATATTTAGGAGGAGAGTTGGGCTAGTGAGTTGAGGATATATGGCACAGATTGGTTCCTTTTTTCTCCTCTTCATTTATTATCTCTTAAAATAAATTGTATTTTTGTCAATAAATCCCATTAAATACTCAGATTTGCATTACCCCTCCCATACTGAAGTTTCACTTGTGTGGAACTTCACAAGATGGAGTTGTAAGTGGACTCATGAAGTGTTTCCATGGATTTCACCAAAGAAAATGTTTTTATAATTTGTCCATTGTTTTTAATTTTGTTTATTTTTTTTTATCTTCGCCACTGTGCTCATGACATTTTTGCCATACGTATAGCTTGCATGTCAGGATAACTGCCCGACATGCATGCTAAATATGTCTACAGGGTTTTCTTTATTACAAGTTAAAGACCAAGCCACTGTTCTTTTCACCTCCGTCTGGATGGTATATATCACTGTACTGCTACAAAAATGAATCTAATACCGTAGTAGACTATGCCATACCATCCCACAGAGACAAGTAAAAATAAGTTTTGTTACATGTTTGCTTTTTTAACATTAAAGTCTGTCATGTATGCTGTTGTATGCCATTTTTCACAGGCATCCGTTAAACAGGTAAATCATGAACTGTTTAATACCTTTTAATGACATATTAATATAGACAATGAGTGATAAATTTGTTAAATGGATGCCTAAGACTGTGTTCACACATCAGTATGAAGTGTCAGTGTGCTGTCCACATTCTTATCTAACAGCACACAGACTGATAACAAATGTCTGAATAGATTCACTGCTCAATGGGTCTGTGTGCTGTCCGATAGAAAGTTGGGCAGCACATGGACATTTCAAATGGATGTGTGAATGCAGCCTAACATTGACATTTGTTACCAATCTGATACAATGGCATCTGTGTATTGGATATTTCAGGTAAAACAATTGAAAAGCTCATGACTTATTTTTTTTAACCCATATCATAATAGTCTGTGTGGGCAGCAGATGACATTAGGCCAGTGATCTCTAACCTGTGACTCGCGAGCCCATGATGTGTGGTCCGCGGCTATCTGCCAGCTAGGTGCACTAGCTCCAGGTCTAGCAAAGAACTATGAAGAACAGGTGTCCAGATGGTGCATATACTGGCCTTGGGGTTGGAGAGATAAATTAACATGGCGATAGGATGATACTGCCAGATAGATAAGGTGATAGAAGCGTGATGTGATAGCGTGGTGGGAGTGTTGGTGTAAGAAACCCACTGGGGCTAATATGGGAACCGCTGGATTCATATGTACAGCATTGGTGTTACTGTATTTGTGTGGAGAGGCTTTGGCTCTCATTATACCGATAATGGGAGCTCTTGGTGTCACTACTGTGGGAGAGGCGGGAGCTGGAAGTCAACACTTGGGGGGACAGGAGGGCTCTGGATGTGGCTTGTGACTCTCTCTCAGACCTAAATGTGATTCTCAAGGTAAGGAATATTGGAGACCACTGAATTCATCTGTTAGTCATCCATCACAGCCTCGATTCAACCTATTTAGTACGTTCTTTTTACCCAGCTCATGTTAAATGGAGTCAATCATGATGTGAAAAAGGCTCAGGTTGACCTCCTTGTGGGACAAGCAATGTATGGTGTAAACCAAAAGAGTACCTGAAATGTTGAGCACCAAAATGTAGAAGTTAGTGATAATGCCAATAATGACTACCGCTTACTATCTGGGATTAAATGGATAAACTCTTTCTAGAAGTTTCATGCTGTCCCCCTGACCTATAAGAACACTGCAGCTCAACAAGGAGTCTGTTGATCTGTATAAGAGCAGATAGATAAGTGTTTTTATGCATGTCATGAAATCCGAGGTAACATGAGACAAAGCTTCTCATTACTGAATAATGTCAAAACTCAACAATTAGGCATTAGTTATCTATACATTGATTAAATCATTTGTTATGTATTATACCGTTGGGTATTTTGAAAATATTGGTATTGAGTGAAAAATAAACAGTCTGAAGACAGATGGAGAGTTGCTAAATCATTTTTGCATGAATATTAATATACTTTACCATCATACAGTACAGACCAAAAGTTTGGACACACCTTCTCATTTAAGGATTTTTCTGTATTTTCATGACTATGAAAATTGTACATTCACACTGAAGGCATCAAAACTATGAATTAACACATGTGGAATTATATACTTAACAAAAAAGTGTGAAAGAACTGAAAATATGTCTTATATTCTAAGTTCTTCAAAGTAGCCACCTTTATTACATGTGAGGAATGTGTAAGAAATAGACATTCCTCACATGTAATAAAGCTGTCAAACAGTTGCAAATCATGCACACGGGAGCGATTCAACCATATCACCGAGCAGCTATAAATACTCGGAGCTCGGCCCGAGCATACTCGGCGAAAGGGTTAACAGAACATACTCGCTCAACACTATTAAGCATCTCTGGGAACTCCTTCAAGATTGTTGGAAGA
Organism: Phyllobates terribilis; assembly: GCF_046119375.1. Taxonomy (NCBI): domain Eukaryota; kingdom Metazoa; phylum Chordata; class Amphibia; order Anura; family Dendrobatidae; genus Phyllobates; species Phyllobates terribilis. The sequence goes on from NW_027362771.1 coordinate 305,626,626, forward strand.
CCATTTCCGGTGATTACCTCTTGAAGCTCATCAAGAGAATGCCAAGAGTGTGCAAAGCAGTCATCAAAGCAAAAGGTGGCTACTTTGAAGAACCTAGAATATAAGACATATTTTCAGTTGTTTCACACTTTTTTGTTAAGTATATAATTCCACATGTGTTAATTCATAGTTTTGATGCCTTCAGTGTGAATGTACAATTTTCAAAGTCATGAAAATACAGAAAAATCTTTAAATGAGAAGGTGTGTCTAAACTTTTAGTCTGTACTGTACATCAGTGGGCATTTCATTCAATGAATTTTGAAAATTTAGAAGTATTTAATTAAGGGTATGTAGATACGTTCAGGAGCCGGCCCCGACACTGTGGAATAGCCTCGCGGCTTCCTTTCATTATGCAAAGGAGTGGCTCCATATTTTTTCTTCACATGCGGACTTTCCTCATGGAGCTTAGTCTATGGGGAAAGTCCACATGCGGACCTGCAAGAGAAATTGACATGCTGCAGGTCTGAAAGACGTGCTGCATATCCGTTTCCGTGCGTAAGCCGCAGGTTCCCAGAGATGCATGGTGATTTCTAGAAATCCCATCCACTATGCTGTAACATCTAGACGCTGCGGGTTTGACGCTGCATAAACACGCAGCTTCTATCCTGCAGCGGCTCCTAACCGTGGGCAGATACCCTAAAAGAGCACTAAATTGTGTGACAGTTTATAATGTGCAAGTAAAATCCTCAATCTGAGATAACAGGGTCAACACTTGTAAAGTAACTGAGGGGCATTTTTATCAGTGCAGTTTCTCTCATTTTAAAGCTCAGGCTAAACTCCATATTTATCAAGCACTGTCGTTTTTTTCTGGCAATTGCAAAATGTCCGAGGAAAAACTAGATCATGTCTTTACAATCTCATGCAGTGTGACCCATTCCATAGGAAACTTTGTGTATGAGGCTAAAGGATTAAACCTTTTGCCAAGATTGTGAAATATTTGATCTGCCAGATTGGCACCAGTCTACTGTAAGTGCTGTTCCTATCAATTAAAAGTATTTGGGAGTAACAACTGCTCATCTATGAAACAGTAGACCATGCAGGCTAACAGAGCGGATTCACGGAGCGTTGAAGGACGTTACATATAAAAAAATGCCTAGCCTCTGTTGATCCACTCTCTAGTTCCTGAGTTCCAAACTGCCTCGGAGAATGACCTTCGTACAAGAACTGTGAGCCAGAAGCTTCATGAAATGAGTTTCCATGGTCGGGATGAGACACACACGACTAAAATCATCAGGTACAATGCCAATTGTAGGCAGGGCTGGGGTAAAGCGTACACCAATTGACTCTGGAGCAGTATAAATGTTTTCTAAATGGATAAATCATGTTCACCTATATGGCAGTTAAATGGGCAAATTTGAGTTTGTCACAATGCCTACTATAAAATTTGGTGCGTTGAGGAATAATGATATATGGATATGTTTTCAGGGTTTTGGCTATGCCCCATATCTCCATTTGAAGAATATTAATGTTTAACGGCTATAATTTCAGGTGATGTTTCATAACAAGCTGGCTTGTGTGTATACATAAAGAATAACAGTATTTCTGTTCACTATGGCTTGCATACTGCATTTTTCACCATTTTCCCGTATGCAGGCCCTCTCTAATCAGTTTTCTCTGAGCTGGCTGGTGGAGACTAGCTGCTATGGTGTTTTCTATGCAAACTTCACAGACATGGGGGTATTCTTGCACTTCTTTGTAGCAGAGAGCCAGTAGCATCAGCATAGAGGACATTTTACAGCAGTTTTAAGCTGTGTGGCTGTGAATCCAGCTTTCAAGTAAAATAGTGCTGCAGCTTCTACGAAAATTATCTGCTTTTCTCTCTGTGTGCTGCGTGCTCTTCTTCCCCATTTCCCTAGAATTTACAAGGCTTCGTAACTGGACACCTCACTATGCTGAAAGTTTATCTTACTTTAACTAAGACTGATCTGAGACGTCTTTTTGAGTGGATGTTGAGTATGGAGGATGAGAGGAGGAGTGGCTCATAAGCAGAGAAAGAAGTATATTTCTCTGATAAGATTATTGCAAAGTTTCTTACATTTCCCTGTACTATTCTTTATGCACAGTTTGTTAAAACAACAGTGATCATTTAAATTATGGAAATATATATTCCTGCATTTTAAGCCAATTTACCCCAGTATTAGTGACTTGGAAATATAGGGATGTTGAATGTTTACACGTGGTTTCGACATGTTTTCCGCACCTCATGCCGAGATGGTGTCTATCATAGCTCATCAGTGATCTTCATTATGTAGCACAAATATGGCTTTCAGCTCCTTTGTAAGACCTGTTTGCTCATTTCCTGGGGTTTGCTCTCATGTCCAAAGCACTGCTTGCTTTCCAAATTTTTCTTTCAAGCCTGTGAGCAGAACCCCCCTGCAGTGCTGAGAGGAGAGGCAAGATGTCAGATTCCACTTGCCATGTCACTGTCATTTGTAACATCATTCAGTAGGCTAGCTTTGCTTCTGACAGCCTTTAACAGCCTTCCTAAAGCTTATCTTCTCTGTGCCATAATACCGGAATAGAATGTGACAGTTTGTTCTGAATCTGGGCTACAAGCGAACGTGTATGGGGGGTTTCCTAGGGCTGGCTTTTGTCACAGCTGTGTTGGCCACCTTCCTGGGTCATGTTAAACATGACTGACAAGCCACCTGTAAAAGTCATCAATCTGTTATTTTCTGCCTCTGTGTGTATCACTACACACACGTATTGTGGATTTAGCAAATCCTCCTTGAAATGCAATTTCAAAGGCTATTTTTAACCTGTCAATGCAGTTGTTAGTTTTGCCAACCTTAATGAGAGATTCATAATCTCTATTTCAGGCCATCGTTCAGTAATCCCACGTTGATTGTCGCTCGGGTCTATAGATATTGCTTTGTAATCATAGCTGCCGTCTGAACGGTGCTGTGTTTACCCCTGAGATTTTCATTATAGTTCTGCCTTTTTTTCTTTATATCCATTCAGTGCATCTCACCACTTTCAATTGGCTGTAAGAAAAAAAAAGGCTCTAATTTCTAAACTGTTTTAATATTTTTTGTAAAAATCCCTTGAATTAAAGCTGAAAATGTGCACTAAAATTTAGTTGTTTTTTTGCTCTAATATATTGTTCCGGGCTAAATCTGAAAATTCTTTAGCTGACTAAATACTTGTGGACCTATTATAGGATAGAGTAGAAAACCATGCAGATTGATAATATAGATGAATTCAAAATTTGCCTCACATACGGCTGTTAGATGAGCCGAGGTGACCCCCCAATGCAAGTCTGTGAGTGTCAGAATGAGGCTTTCTTAGGCTTATATTGAGAGCTTCTGACCGTTAATTTTGACTTTCGGACAGTCAGGACCTGTGGTCATAAGATGGTGGAACAGGACCGGAGTGATGTTGGGAAGAGCAGAAGACGGCAGCTGTACATAATTTACAAGGGGCAGGAAACCAGCTCTGCTGCTGAAATGATAGAAAAAGAACCAGCGTGGTACTTTAATTATTATTTTTTTTTTCTTCAAGCTGATCTTATCCAGGAATCAAACTCAGGACTAGTAACAAGGAAGGCATAAACCTTAGCATAAAGTTAAAGGGGTTAGGTTGTCCACTATTGAATAACCACTCTTCAGTTAATAAATAATAATAAAATAAAAAAGCACAATTACCTGTCATACTGGCTAAGCTCTGAGTTCAGGGATCTCATGACATTGTTTCTGTCAGGTGAGCTCTTCAGCCTTCACACTTACATTTGAAGCATACTTGCCTCCCTGCAGCATGCCACCCGGCTTGGTGCTGCTCCATCACTCCAGTGCTGTGTCCCCCAGAGATCTTCTGAAATAGGTTACAGTGCTCACGTGATTTAAACAATCAGCAGCGGGTAATAGGCTGCAGCACTCACATGACAAACCATGTCACAATATTGCTGGAGGGGACACAGCACTCAGAGTGGAGGGGTGGCGCTGGTTCGGCATGTAAGTATGCTCTTTTTTTTTAGGACTTTGAAAAGGGGTTGACCATTATAGGACAACCCTTTTAAATAAAGAATAATGGTTCGACAATACAATTAATAATCCCATTTTTGTAATACATTTTTACTAAATTAAATAATTGCGAAGATTAATATAAATGTGAAGCTTACATATGTGCGTGGCAAAATTATGCCTAAAAAAATCTGCATCTTGTCTCTGGAAATACAGGGCTTCATATTGTGACATGTACTTTTAAAATATAAAAATATGTAGTGATGAACATGTAAGAAAGTGAAAACAAAAAGTGTTTGACAGCCTGAACAAGTGCTTCACATAAATTTATATGGGTTTGTGATAGGTGAATGCGTATTTTATATGTGTGTATGTGATTATATGCTTGTGTGCACTATGCTCATGCCTGTGCAATGTATAAATGTGTGTGTATAATGGACTGAGGCCTAAGGGGTAACGTTTCTGCTTGTGGAGAGTACATACCAGCCCTGGCATGCTAATGTAAGGAGATTTATTCGCCGTGCATTGCTCCTCTCTGAGTTTAAATATGCAAATTGCCTCTTCAAAGGGGAAGAGGACTAGAACTCTATAGCACCACTGGTTGGAAGCAGCAATCCTACAAGTCACTATCGACCCTTTAACGAGTCGTGCAATATGACTTAGGATAAAAGCCAAATCAAAATCTCAATTTGCAGACACGATGTTTCAGGGTAATGCCCCTCGTCAGTGCAAAGTATGAGATCTGATTTGGCTAGGTGAAAAGCTCTGGACTGAGGTCTAAGGAAAAATGTTACCACTTAAACCTCAGTCCAGAGCCTCTTAGCTAGCCAAATCAGATCTCATACTTTGCACTGACAAGGGGAAATACCCCAAAGCAGTGTCTGGAAATTGAGATTCTGATTTGGCTTTTATCCCAAGTCAAGGCTCGTTACAGTCGATAGTGACTTGTAGGATTGCTGCTTCCAACAGGTGACGCTATGGAGTTTTAGTCCTCTTCTTTTCTGAAAAGGCAATTTGCATGTGTATAATGGATTAATATATGCATACATTGTACAAGCCAGTAGGGAATAATGTGAAAAACCAAATAACATGCATTGCACAGGAGCTATAAACTGTCAGTGTTCCCCATGCACAGGACACATTCATGAGCTAACTGAGTCATTATGGGTCTAGCCAAAACTACTTCACTGTGTATTTTCGGTTCTTCTACTCCTCTAGAACGTTGCTGTACAGTCTCTTGGTCATGCCGTGTTGTCAAAAGGTCATCCTAGCTTAGGCTCTGTTAAAATTAGAGTCTCTGTCTTGAAGTCTCTTTTCCAGATTCAGTCATATAACATGGAGGAAAAAAACACAGCTGCAACATTTATGTGCGGTGGAATTTTTTTTTTTTTATCACAAGTATTTGGAAAGCCCTCCTATTCTTAAAGGGAACCTGTCAGGTCCCCCATTCCCTCCAACCCAGCAGCATTCTCCTATGTATGAACAAATTCTCTGCCTAACCAGCCCTGTATAACGTTATTGAGTGAAGAAAAGGTATAAAAAAAAGTATTTATAATGTCCCCGTTTGCTATGGTAATGAGGGCTTTGACTAGTCGACGGGACATTAGTTGCCTCAGACTAGTCAGTCCTCTTTCCATGTTATCACGCCCCTATGGTGCACATAGGTGCTCATGCAAATCTCACGCATGCGCGCCACTCATTCCGGCAGTGTCACTGCGTCTCTGAAACCAGGTGTATACTTCCTGGCTTCAGAGACCCTCACTGCGCATGACCGAAAGCCATCTTCTAAACTACCGGACATGCGCAGTGCGTGCCTCCGAAGCCGGGAAACCTACACCTGGCTTCAGAGAGACGCAGTGATGCTGCCAAAATAAGCGCCGTGCATGAGCGAGATTTGCATGAGCTGGCGATGATGCCACTCATGCAAATTATGTTATCACACCCACAGGGACGTGATCACATGGAAAGAGGGCTGACTAGTCAAAGCCCTCATTAGCATCGCAAACGGTGACATTATAAATGCTTTTTATCATACCTCGTTTTCACTCAATAACGTTATACCGGACTGGTTAGGCAAGGAAGTTACTCATACATAGGTGAATGCTGCTGGGGTGAAGGGCATGGGGGATCTGACAGGTTCCCTTTAATGGATAAAAAGCTAAGTTAAGAAAAGGCAGTCTGGTCAAGCCCTTTGACACATGGGTGGCACATTTCCTATTCTGGAAAAATATTTTCATAGTGATAAAAGTTGCAAATTCTGGAAGTGGAATACAGTGCCGGCAAAAAAAACTTTACAAATTCAATGAAACCACAAAATCTTAATATTCAAGTGGATTCAAGTGTTTTATTGTGGATATTTTATTACAATTAGTATTTTGTCATGTCACCCTTACATTTTATCACCATCTGCAGTCGTTTAGGCATGGATTCAGCAAGGCTTGCTAAGTATGTGGAGTCCATGTTTGCCCACAGTGTCTTCAGCACCTCCTTTAGATTGTTGATGTTGCTGGGTCGTGTCTCTTGAACCTTGTTTTTCATTAAATTCCAGGCATTTTCTATGGGGCTAAGGTCAGGGGAATTACCTGGCCACTCTAAAATGTTAATGTTATGGTCACTGAGAAACTTTCTCACGGCCTTGGCCTTGTGGACAGGGGCTCCATCATGCATAAAGTAATCACACTGATGTATGACCCAAAAAGTAAGCAGGTGTTCTTCCAAAACAGTAATATAATTGCTTGCTATCATAGTTACATTCTTGGGAAGGAAGTACAAACCCACCCTGCCCATGCTTCCACTGAATGCACCCCACACCATCACACTGTCAGGGTGTTTAACTGTCTTAACTGTATATTTTGGGTCATACCGTGACACTTTACTCGGACGACGCACAACCTTTGAGCCTCCCCTGACCAGCCTGAAAGTGCTCTCATCACTAAACATCACTTTCTTCCACTCTTCAGATGTCCAATCTTGATATTTCTTACAAAAGGCAAGCCTTTTCTTCTTCATTGCTGCTGTGAGCAGGGGCTTCTTTGCGGCACGGCAACTTGGTAGACCCAGGTCCTTCTGCAGGCGGTGACGAATTGTCCTAGTTGCGATGTTCTGGAGGAGCGTAGGGTACTTGTTTTTTAGTTCAACGGCAGTTATAGAAGGATGTGACATCACTTCACGCTTCAGAAGCTTATCAGTCCTTGGTGAAGTCTTCTTAGGTGCGCCAGAGCCTGACTTCCTCTGCGGTACCATCCCAGGAGGCAATGATGCTGCCAACCTCTTCAGTTGATAAATTGCTTCTCTTGACACTCCCAAATCTCTAGCTACAGCAATCACCGACTCCCCCTTCTCAAGCAGAGTCAAGGCACGGGATTTCTCTTCCATTTTAAGCTTCTTTCGACCCATTGTGGGAGATAATAAAAAACTGAGGGAGATAATAAAAGACTGCCTAGTAGCAAAACTGGCTGAGTTGCACATAACAACCAATCAGAGTGCAGCTTTCGCTTTACCAGAGAAGTGAAAACTGAGCGTTGATTGGTTGATATTTGCAACAAAGCCAGCTTTAATATTAGACAGTTTTTTATAATCTCCCCCATTCTGTACACTTTTAAAAAGTGAAAATATGATGTGGATTTTATATGTAAAGTTTTTTTTTGCTGCGCAAGTGTAAAGATTTTTTTTGCCGGCACTGTACATACCAGCACCTTCACACTCGTCATATAATATGTCTGTCAAATGCCGATGGACCGGTGTGCATTGTGGCTGGTCATGCTATGTTCACACATCAAAATTTTGTAAAGTTTTGTGCCCAAATTTGTTATTATGCTTATTTATTAACATTGAAACAGAGAAACTTGCCCACACTACAGGGAACAAAAGCTATGCACAGCTGGTCAGTAGTGCACAAAATGTCAAAAGAGCAGGAGAATTGAACCATTACTGCTCGAGTGATACAGTAGTTGCGTTATCTGTAATTCAAGTGTTCTAAAATATCTTTTCTCATGTTATTTATTCAGGAACTCTATAGTGTCAGACAGTGTAGGAAACAACCTACCCCACTTCCACCATGGACATGGTAACGCCCAGTTGTTAATTTATGTTTGAGAATTGTTAGTTCCTGTGAATTACAGATATTTACTAAAACAGGTATGCATGGGGAATAGGCATATTCTCTATTTGTTACCATCTTTTCAGGTCCCAACCTGTGAGGACTCTCAAATTGTAATATTTTTATATCCTATTTAAAGGGAACCTGTCACTAGGTTTGGCCGATATAAGATACGGCCAGCATTTTTCAGGCCTGATAATACAGCATATACCCGATCTGACCTGCAAGATTAGAAAAAGAGCTTTAATTATACTAACATGGGTAGTGTTCATCTTGGTCTGGTGCCTCCCTAATTCTTTCGATTCTGTCCTCCTTCTTGCTTTGTGTGGATGACGTGTCCCTACGTCACCCACGCAGTCTTCCCGGCAACGTGCTCCTGCGCAGGCGTACTGCATTCCCTCACTAGAGCGGAGTAAAGTACTGCAGTGCTCAGGTGTCGGGAAAGGTCAAAGAGCCCCGGCGCCTGTGCACGGCAGTATTTTACTCTGTGGATGATGTAGGGACGTGTCTCTTGCAGGTCGGATCGGGGGCTTATATACAGCATTATAGAATGCTGTATATTAGGGCTGAAAAGTGCTTGCCGTATCTCATCGGCCAAACCTGGCGACAGATTTGCTTTAAATCACTTTTAGGGTACGTCCACACAGGTTGGATGTGCTACTGATTTTCCACAGTTGCAAACTCTGCTACAAATGGTGCAGTGGATTTCACAGTTTTGCCACAGAAACAAAGGGTGAAATCTACTGTGAGGAACTGCAACATAAATTGACAGGCTCCAGTTGTCAAAGCTGCAGCACGACTTAATTTACACTGCAGACTTACTCTAGCACATGCCAGCGTACGCTGGTACTGTATTACGCAGCAGGATGTCAGTCTAGCAAAACCTTTTGGGTATACAAGCTGAGTGTACATACCATTACTGTAAAGGCTCTCTTTACAGTAATGGTATATACTGAGCTAGAAAGTTGTCTAAACCCTATGTCTGGTAGCAGCCTATTCCTCTCTCCCTTTTGAGAATATATTCATGGTCTGGTAAGGCTAAAGGTGACAGTCGGCCTGATAGAAATACCTCCCTCTGTTTTAACTGCTATAATGCTGCTCATATTCATTCCTGACCATGCATGAGTCCAACTGTCCAATGTGGTCTTAAACTTATAGCCGTATTTATGCTTATGGTAGAAACTATATTGTAAGAGCGAATACAAGGCTAGTCATGTATTTAACATGTATAACGTTAAATAACACATACAGTCACTGTGTGTTTTATAATGATTGTGCTGGGTATATACAGTGGGTACCCTAAGTATTCAGACCCCTTTAAATTTTTCACTCTTTGTTTCATTGCAGCCATTTGATAAATTCTAAAAAGTTCATTTTTTTTCTCATTAAAGTACACTCTGCACCCCATCTTGACTGAAAAGAAACAGAAATGTAGAATTTTTTGCAAATGTATTAAGAAAGAAAAACTGAAATATCACATGATCATAAGTATTCAGACCCTTTGCCCAGACACTCATATTTAAGTTACATGCTGTCCATTTCCTTGTGACCCTCCTTGAAATGGTTCTACTCCTTCATTGGAGTCCAGCTGTGTTTAATTAAACTGATAGGACATGGTTTGGAAAGCCACACACCTGTCTATATAAGACCTCACTGTGCATGTCAGACCAAATGAGAATCATGTGCTCAAAGGAACTGCCCAAGGAGCTCAGAGACAGAATTGTGGCAAAGCACAGATCTGGCCAGGGTTATAAAAGAATTTCTGCATTACTCAAGGTTCCTAAGAGCACAGTTGCCTCCATAATCCTTAAATGGAAGCAGTTTGGGACCACCAGAAGTCTTCCTAGACCTGGCCATCCAGCCAAACTGAGCAATCGTGGGAGAAGAGCCTTGGTGAGAGAGGTAAAGAAGAACCCCAAGATCACTGTGGCTGAGCTCCAGAGATGCAGTAGGGAGATGGGGGAAAGTTTCACAAAGTCAACTATCACTGCAGCCCTCCACCAGTCGGGCCTTTATGGCAGAGTGGCCGGACAGAAGCCTCTCCTCAGTGCAAGACATATGAAAGCCCGCATAGAGTTTGCTCAAAAACATATGAAGGACTCCCAGGCTATGAGAAATAAGATTCTCTGGTCTGATGAGATGAAGATAGAACTTTTTAGTGATAATTCTAAGTGGTATATGTGGAGAAAACCCGGCACTGCTGAGCACCTGCCCAATACAATACCAACAGTGAAACATGGTGGTGGCAGCATCATTCTATGGGGGTGTTTTTCAGCTGCAGGGACAGGACAACTGGTTGCAATTGAAGGAAACATGAATGCGGCCAAGTACAGAGATATCCTGGATGAAAACCTCTTCCAGAGTGCTCTGGACCTCAGACTTGGCCGAAGGTTCACCTTCCAACAAGACAATGACCCTAAACACACAGCTAAAATAACAAAGGAGTGGCTTCGGAACAACTCTGTGACCATTCTTGACTGGCCCAGCCAGAGCCTTGACGTAAACCCAATTGAGCATCTCCGGAGAGACCTGAAAAGGGCTGTCCACCAACGTTCACCATCCAACCTGATGGAACTGGAGAGGATCTGCAAGTAAGAATGGCAGCGGATCCCCAAATCCAGGTGTGAGAAGACTAGTTAAAAAGGGTACTTCTACTCAATACCGAGCAAAGGGTCTGAATACTTATAACCATGTGATATTTCAGTTTTTCTTTTTTAATAAAGTTGCAACATTTTCTACATTTCTGTTTTTTTCAGTCAAGATGGCGTACAGTGTATACTTTAATGAGAAAAAAATGAACATTTTAGAATTTACCAAATGGCTGCAACGAAACAAAGAGTGAAAAATTTAAAGAGGTTTGGATACTTTCTGTACCCACTGTATCATATGATGCTTTTTCAAGTTACATCATTTCCACATTAATGAAACATTAAGCCACCATCTACTTAATGACATGTGACATTGTAATCATTCAGCATGTACTTTCATTGGGATATAAGGAGACCTTAAACCTTTGACTTTTGGAGGAGACTTCATTTGTCAAAAGTTGCCCCCAATATACATGTTTGTGAATAGTGACTCAGATTCCTCAGCAGAGTCTCACTTGCATTTCAGAGACCATTAGGCACATCTATTAAAAACAACAGGACAGCAGCCACAATGGTTTATTTTATTGGGCTGCTCGCAGCAGGGCTCCTGCTCTGAAACAATAGGCGGCAAGATGCCTAATGTGCACAGTGGGCATAAAATAGACGGGGGTGATTCGCGGGCAGAAGAAATGTTCAACGTAATGTCAAACTGTGCTAACAATTGGGAAAAGGGAACAGCGCTTTTATGTAGTTTACATAGTTTATGTGGTTTAAATGATTGGGTTTTCCGTTATTGCATGGCAATTAATAAAACCAAACAAGGTTTCAATATGTAATAATTCACATGGGAGATTATTCAACAAGTTCTTTTTCATGTTGTAATTGTTAAGAAAAGTAACAACCTGCTATTCTCTGAAATAGTGGACTCTGACTATACGATCATATGAACGTCCACCAGTCTGTCCAAGGTTTTTGCTACCTCATCTGAGAGCAGCATAATTTAGGGAAAGAGACCCTCATTCCAGTGATGTGTCACTTAGTTTACTGGTTGCAGCAGTTGTGATACAATAAGAGTTCTTAGGTGTAGTATGTAACAGAGCTCATAAAGCTAGCCCCGGACAGAACCCGAAATGTCGATGTGCATTGTATGTTAACAATAAGCTGCTAATCGGTGCTGTGGGTGTGGTTGGACCACTTGATACGTGAGCAGCTAGTCCGGCTGTGGTAAAAACTTTTTATCTCCTGCTGATAGAATAAATTAATGTATAGAAACTGCATACTGCTTAATAAGTGACTCAACGCTGAAATCCGTGTCTCAGACCCTACTTCATCCTGCCCTCAGATTACATCTACCTGCTGATATATTCCCTTTAACATTGATGTTGTAAAATCTGTACCTACACCGCCACCATAAGGAATTTTATCATAGTGGTGTAATCCTATGTAGCATGGAGGCCATGGACTGCCTTATGCTCAAGGACATGGGTGCTACTGTTACATTCGTACCCTTAATACATTTGCCCCTGGTTGTAACCCACATTTATATAACTTACTTTTATGTTTTATGTGTTTATTGGACTGATAATGTTTTTTTGACTAAACGCTCTTATTAATACTTATCTTCTACAATTACCCGTTTTCCAGTATCATTTTGTACATTGTGAATAAATGTGACATAGTTTGCCAGCACATGAGGATAGTAGAACTATAATTTTCTGCTTCGTTACAGGGGTTTGTACATTTTTGTTGATTTCATTATTTTAACCCAACTACAAGTGCAAAACCTTTCATAACTTGTTTCCTCCTTCATATGTATAGCCTGAAGCTTGGGATAAATTGGCATGTAATGTTACAGTAGAAGTAAAAGGAACTATTTTTCTCGGTATTATTTGTGCTACCCCAGAGCTCTGTACTAACTCTCCATAATAGACATTTCTTAAAGTACTAACCTGACCTTTTGCAGATTGTATTAACATTTACGAGTTTGTTTTGGTGTGCTACGCTGATAGAGGCATTGCTATTTCTCATACACTTCTGACAGGACCCTTTTGCAAGTCTAAAGTGAAATCTTTTGTTTTTCTTCATTCTTTTAGATATGTTCCATTTACTTCAAATGACTGCGTCAAAAAGTGATTTATGATAGAATCGTATTCTGTATATCTCAAAATTTGAGCGTCCCAAAGATTGAGAATGCATGTTAAAAGCAAATGTTCTGTTTCTGCCATTGTAGAAATATTTTAATCTTTTCACAATATATATCCTATATTTTGTCATATGTAGGGTCCCTGCCTTTGATGTGGGCTCACACGCTGAGCCTGCATCTTTCCCCCAAACATAACAGCTGATTTAATGAGCTATCATGTGCCTTTATCAGCCGTCGGTGGAGTGGAGATCAAACTCTGACAGTGGCATTTAACACGTGCCGACAGGTGTGCGCGTCACTCCACGCTCACATTGGCACGCCCGTGACGTGATCACTGGACGCTGATGGGTTGCCATGACAGCCGGTAGGATCTGCTGATGACTTCATTGTCTGTCATTACGATCCTCCTGTGAACGCCGGTTCATGGCCGACGTTCATAGGAGCTTGTGATTTCTGCTATACATAGCAGTGCCGAAGCACGGCTATGTATAGCACAAGCGTCGCAGCTTCAATTCCCCTAATGGGACTATTAAATATAGTAAAAAGTTTAAAAATAAATTAAATATATAGTTTAAAAAAAAAAACTCACAAACGTTCAAAGAAAAAAAACTAACAGAAAATCTCTCTGGGGTGAAGGGATTAAAGACGTATGTCCATTTGTATAAAGTTCCAAAGTAAGAATTCAGTATCAAATAAGATGCAAACTAAAGCATTCAAAAATTTGCAAATCTTTGGATGACCGAAAACAGGAACATGGTTAGATCTACCAAACAACTCTCATCACCCCCTGTTTAATATACAGTGCAAGTCCATTAAAATGCAATATCTGCTTTCTTCTGTGTGGTCCCCCAGCACCTCCACCCCCACCTCCCCCCAAAAAAAACACCGTTAAAGCACCATGTTAGGCATACCAGTCATTTCAGGTGACTGTTTAGTTTATGGAGTTGTTTGTGTGTACAGAAGAACACTATGTTTTGCCATTATATGACTTGTAACTTTGCTTTGTCACTAGCTTTCCAGGCTGCAGGCTTTATCTTTAATTTTTGGTTGTCTTTGAGCTAGTAAGTGTGACTGAGGGGTTCCTATGCTTCTGTCCTGTCTTCCTGTAGGACTACATTAGAGGCCTCAGCAGCATGGAGGGCATTGTACATCAGTACTCAGCAGTATGGCTGTGAATAGTTGTGGGGTGGGATAAAACACTTACTAGAAAGAGTCAGCATTGGTCTGCTTGTGAAGGTGGCACTCTTTCACTGTTTCTTACTCTTCTCCCGCCTCCTTTCCCTCCCCTCTCATTAACAGTATAGAAGAATGTACTGCTAATAATGACCTTCTAAAGAATTGAAGATTAAGTCAAGGTCCCTAAATTGGTAAGACAATCAGGCTACACGTTTCGATATCAAATTGATATCTTCCTTAGGCCAAATACTATTATTATATACAGGTGCTACTCACAACATTAGAATATCCTCAAAAATGTAATTTATTTCAGTTCTTCAATACAAAAATTGAAACTCATATTTTATATAGAGTCATTACAAACAGAATGATGTATTTCAAGTATTTATTTCTGTTAATGTTGATGATTATGGCTTACAGCCAATGACAACACAAAAGTCATTATCTCAGTAAATTAGAATACTTAATAACAACAGCTTGAAAAATGTTTTTAAAATCCTAAATGTTGGCCTACTGAAATGTATGTTCAGTAAATGCCCTCAATACTTGGTCGGGGCTCCTTTTGCATCAATTACTGCATCAATGCGGCGTGGCATGGAGGAGATCAGCCTGTGGCACTGCTGAGGTGTTATGGAAGCCCAGGTTGCTTTGATAGCAGCCTTCAGCTCGTCCGCATTGTTGGGTCTGGTGTCTCATCTTCCTCTTGACAATACCCCATAGATTCTCTATAATAGATTCTCTATGGGGTTAAGGTCAGGCGAGTTTGCTGGCCAATCAAGCACAGTGATACTGTTGTTTTTAAACCAGGTATTGATACTTTTAGCAGTGTGGACAGGTGCAAAGTCCTGCTGGAGAATGAAATTTCCATCTCCAAAACGCTTGTCGGCAGGGGGAAGCATGAAGTGCTCTAAAATGTCCTGGTAGACGGCTGCGCTGACTTTGGTCTTTATAAAACACAGTGGACCTACACCAGCAGATGACATGGCTCCCCAAACCATCACCGATTGTGGAAACGTCACACTAGACCTCCAGCAGCTTGGATTGTGTGCCTCTCCACTCTTCCTCCAGACTCTGGGACCTTGATTTCCAAAAAAAGACAGTGGCAGAACTGTTTTGATTATATTCCTGCCAATAAATTTTTTATCAAATTTTAATAAATGCTATGTACCCCAAAATCATGTCACTGAGAAATGCAACTCATCCTGAAAAAAATCAAGCCCTCATATGACTGTCGCCAAAAATATAAAAAAGTTATGGCTCCTAGAACGTGACAGTAGGAAAAAAAATAGTCTGGCATCAAGGCCAAAAGGGAAAAAGTTACGAATAAATGGTCCATATGCAATAGTAAAATGAATACAAATAAATTATATTATAAAGTATAGTGCATAATAGTATAAGCTATGGAAGAAATGTGTATTTATATCTAATTAAGTTTATAACATGTAAGGTACCCTGGTACCGGTAACCAGTGTGCCTACTAGATACACTGTAAATTCATTTCTCTTATTAAAGGTTACCTGTCATTGCATTAGTTTGGGGTAGAAAAACCCAATCTGTGTATGGGTGCTGTAATGCTGATTACATCCATAGCTTTAATTTAGAAATCTGGTATGTTTCAGAGAAATGTATTGTTCAGTTGTTATGCAAATGAGCCGCAAATGCAGTGGGCGAGCATTGCACTTATAGCTCTGCTGCCTGTCCTCCCTATTGTCCCTGCCCAACACCTGTCTCCTGTCCGTGATTGACAAGTCACTTTTCTTTCCGCCTGCAATGTAATGTAAGCGCCATCATTCCCTGTGGCTGTGCATGCACAGCTCTTGATGAGGAAGGCTGTAGTTGTATGGAGCGATCTGCATAGCTTGCAGATCGTGCTAGACACTGACAGTCTTCTTCACTAGGACTACTAGTGTGGGAAAGATCAAGATGCTCGAAAAACACTGTTTGCTCGCTCCTGCCCCAGTTGTCCTAGTAAAGAAGATGGTCAATGTCTGGCGCACTCTGCAAACTATGACAGTCTTAAAGGGATTCTGTCACCAGGTTTTTGCTACCTTATCTGAGAGCAGCATAGTGTAGGAATAGAGACCCTGTTTCCAACAATGTATCACTTTACTGGGTGCAGCCGTTGTGACACATAGTTTTTAGATGTAACATGTAGCAGAGCTCAGAAAGCTAACCCCGCCCACGTCACAGCTTTTTATGTACATTGTCTATTGACAGTGAGCTGCTTATCAGAGGAGGGGGCGTGAGCTCTAGTCCAGGCAATGATTATCTCCAGGTGGTAAAACCTTCATTGTAAGTAAACAGCAGACAGCCTAATAAGTGACACATCTATGAATTCTGTGTTTCAGCCTATCTCCTAATGTCTTCAGATTACCTAGCTAAAGTCTGCTGATGGATTCCCTTTAACTATTAAACATTATGTCTCTGAAAAGCAAACTGAGATTTTTAAAGCATGGTTATGGATGTAATCAGCATAACAGCACCCATACACTGGAAACCTTATGACAGGTTCCCTTTAACAACACATTTTTTCCAGTTTTGACTCCACTGTTGTGTATTGGTTATAAACGCAGTATAGGTTCTGTGTTTTAGAGTGGGGATTTATTTGTTTCTTATTGATGAAGTGCTGAAGCTTAGTTCTAGAATTGTGCAATTCACGTGCTGTCCATTTGTGATCCAAGGTTTTCTCCTGCGACAAGGAGCTGTGCGCATTGCCTAGCCATAGGGATTCGAGAATAATTCTGACCTCCCTGCCCTCTGTCCTCAATTCACTGTTCCCCGCAGCTTCAGTCTTCATAGATTATTTGTTGTCAGGTAAAATTTGCTTCGAGCCATAAAGACGGGTTGTGTCCTAGTTTAAAAGTCATATTTGTTTGCTGCCTTGTGACTCGTGCTTTGTAGGAGCCCACTTTGTGTTAGTAATGCATTATTGTGACATAACCTCATATTTCTACGGTAATATTTGGATTTTTTGTCCTGTCTTACACCAAGAGTTTTAGGGAAATAATGAATGCTCACAAATAATTGATTTCAATTCATTGCAGTAATCTTAGGAATAAAAGGGGGGATTTGCAGTCCTGTTTTTGTGTAATGGGGAAATGGTTAAGTCTTCAGTTTATTCAGCCTTATAAACCGCAATTTAATGAGTCATGGTCCCTGCAAAGCACACAAGGATGAAGTCTGGTGATTATCTTCTCTGCAGGAAGACTAGCACAACTTCAACGAAGAAATAACTATCAAAATTCTCAGGGCTCCCTTGGTCACCATTTATATCGCTGAACCTAATAAAGGAAGAATTACAATTCCTAATGTAGGTCTGAGCAGAGTGATGCATGTGGTCTGGGCGCGGGAAGGAAATCTCAATCTTACAATTAAACCACAAACCAAACCTGTTTACAAGTCGCATAGTTTACACACCGCCATGATAGTCCCCATATATTATTACGGACAAGCCTTCAGACTCCTGAAAAAACTGTCGTGATTTAAGCTTTGGGGAAGTCATGGTAATATGGATATAAGGTTTAACAGAAGTTGTGATGCAGTGCACCATAGCCTTGTCCTACAATAGTTTTCTTTATTTAAAGGGGATCTGTCAGCAGATTTTTGCTGTGTAATCTGAAGACAGCATGCTGTAGGGGTTAAAACACAGATTTCAGCTATGCCTCTCTTATCAAGCTCTGTGGTTTTATTTGCTTGCAATGATTGTTTTAGTACCAGTTACTTATTATCACTGACACCTCCTGC
Source organism: Phyllobates terribilis (assembly GCF_046119375.1). Classification (NCBI taxonomy): domain Eukaryota; kingdom Metazoa; phylum Chordata; class Amphibia; order Anura; family Dendrobatidae; genus Phyllobates; species Phyllobates terribilis. Next base: position 305,644,374 of record NW_027362771.1, read on the forward strand.
TGTGGTGAGCACCTCACAGTCTATGGGCTTTGTATATAGAGAGTCTAGTGTGGGCGGAGTTAGCTTCCTCAGCTCTGCTGTATTTCTAAATCTAAAAGCTCTGATTGTGTGTGAAATGCTGCACCCAGTAATCTAATTCATATATCATTGGATTCAGCTTCTCTTTGCCTACATTATGCTTCTCTCAGACGAGGTAGCAAAAACCTTTTGACAGATTCCTTTTAACTTGCTCCATATTAATGCTTCCAGATTTTTCTATAAAATGTGAAGTGGGACACACTTTAAAGGGAATATGTAATCTGATCAGGTTTTTATGTCAATATATTTTTAATCCTTTTTGATTGTGTTTTTTTTTTCTAATTTTTCCTTTCACTATATTTAAAGAGTAACCTTCGTTATATATATTTTTTATGCATAAATCAATAGTTCTCATAAAAATAAAAGACTTTGTAATGTATCTTATTAGAGAAATCCACTTCTTTTTCTGCCAGGACTGATCATCCGTTTGTTCTTTTAACAACTCCTTTAATATAAGGCCTAGGGGCCATAGTGAAAAATGCAAGATTTAGTGTTTTTTTTTAATGTATATAGAGCGTAATACTGAAAATTACAAAAATAAAAAAGTACATTTTACATAAGAATTTTGATTTAAACAATTGGTCATTTTCTGATTACATGTGTGTTTAGGTACTGTACTGAAGGGTATATTGTCTTACTATTTTCTGATTTCTTAAATGTTTCCATTATCATATTTGTTCTACATAATTTTATATTTTTAGATCACTTGTTCTTAAGTATTGCATATAGAAACCGGAAATGGAATCTCATTATTGTGAGAGTGTGTCCATGATCGGGAATTATATACTGTGGTTTCATGAAGAACCTTTACCTGTCAAAGTTAAATGTATGGTGTATACATTTCTGTACATGAAAAACAAAAAAATTAAAATCTGATCTCCCCAGGAAACATGTCAGAAAAAAGCTGCAGCAGCTCTGGAAGGTGTGCCTTGTGCTCAACACTGTATTGCCCAGTGGGGTGTCAAGGTAGCCCAGCAGGAGGATGGAGAACAGAATCAGTCTCTGCTTTGTTTTGTCCTAGGCATGTATGGTAGTGGGGTTCTTCTACCATGTTCCCTGTAATGTTTGTATATTGGTGTAAAATTAGCCGAGAAGTCTCCAGTCCGATGCTTATAAGCGAGTTCATTGCTATTGGTTAGATCTCTGATTTCAGCAGGAGCGAATATAGCGCTCTGTAACTGAATACAAAAAGATATGGAATCCACAAATAAGCGATGGCCTCACGGACAAGAATTACCATAACCTTATTTCCTTATAGAGCAACATTTAGGGTGATTACGAGTCACTGGCGAAGCCGTGTCACCACAGATACCAAACCTGGAAAAAACGAAACAGATGCACTTTTAGCATGTCAGGAGTTGATTATGAGCCAATCTGCAGTATGATACTATTGCTTAGAAATTAATAACAAACTGGGCTTAAAAACCCATGTCGATAAAGATGAACTTTTCCAGTTTACCAAGCTCTATCCCGTCTTTAGCATAAAATGTATTTATCTAGGTCACCATGGGCTTTCGAGCCCAGTGGGACCTGACATTGCCAAGACTTGCCTGGTCCTCATACTGTCTCTAAATGCTTTATCAACTTTTAATATAGTGTCAAGTGCAATTTGCTAGATAAGCATCCAGCTCTTATTTGAATATTGTCATTTATTATTATTATTTCACTCGCTTATATAGCGCAATTAAGTCCACAGCGCTTAACAGACATTATCAGCATCGCTGTCCCCATTGGGGCTCACAATCTAAATTCCCTATCAATATGTCTTCGGAGTGTGGAAGGAAACTGGAGAACCCGGAGGAAACCCACGCAAACACGGGGAGAACATACAAACTCCTTGCAGATGTTGTCTTTGGTGGGATTTGAACCCGGGACACCAGCTCTGCAAAGCAACAGTGCTAACCATTGAGCCACCGTGCTGCCCAATTGTATTTGCCATTACTGCTAAGTTTCACTACTCTTGCTGTAAAGAACCCTTTCCAATATCTGTCTGAATAACCTTTTCTCCGCTGAGGTCCTTTGTAGTGACCTTCAGAAAAATAAATAATTTTCCAGCTCTAGTTTTTAATCATCTTTTCTTAAATTTTACATGAAATCTTTACATTTGCCCATTTTTTCTGCTTTTAAAGCCTCAACTTCAAGACTTTATTTAATTAATATATTCTAGCCCTTGACATGTAGCATTGAAACAAGATTATTTGTGTTATACCTGCCACTTGTGTATATCAGCAGCATTATTTTTATAGCACTGGCTTCTTTTCAGAAAGGTTGAGCGTTTGAGTTGTGCATCAGACAAAATCTGCTCCTTAAAAGATTTGGTCCATTTACATTGATGTTCGTCAGTGGTGGACAGTCTTATAATTGCCTTTTTATATAGTCAGACCACACTTATGATGTGCACTGAACAATGTGTAAAGATCTTTCAATGCACATAGGCTACCATTGTTGTCGGCAGCACGAATCCGGTTTACAAAAGACGATGTGCTTCCGAGAATGATGAGTTTTAAAGCACCACTCCAACTGTCTTTTTTTGTTGTTTTTTTATTGCAGTGCTGGACTGATGCTATTATTCGAAGCATCTAGTCCCCTAGTCTAATACTTATCAGTCACCTTTTTCATCTTTTATCAGCGCCACTTTGGTTGGTCTCCAGCAGTTTGTGATTGGCTGCATCACTTCAGTGTTTGCTGGAGCAATCCGGAAGTCACAACTCGTAGTATATCTAAAAGAGTCAGAACAAGACTCTCATAGACTTACAGCTTGAAGGCACTTATAAAATAGATGGCAGTAAGGTACAGGAGCTGCACTGGGAAGAGCGGAAGACGGAGTTGGTAAGTATAAGACTAGGGGCAGGGAACTTGCGGTAGATTAGTAGCAACCCTCCTGCGCTGAAATAAAAAAAATTACTGGAGTGGTGCTTTAGACCAGCTTATAAATATTTTCACCCCACGAACGAGAGTTTTGCTTGTGGATCGGGTGACCGATATCCTGTTTATATTGCAAAATCTTTGTGTAATGGTCATTATAATCTTAGAATAAATGCACCTTAACCCTTTCCCATGATTCTGTATTTTTCCTTTTCACATTCTAATTCACACAGTTCTACATTGGTTCGATTAGAACAGACATTGTTTGTGCAGCCGACTCTTTTTATTAGTGTCATCAGGTAGATAAAAGGCAATAAAATCATTGCACCATTCTGCCCTAATTCTTCCAGGTCAGCTGCTTAATTTCTCATAATAACCAACCATGTGTGAACTAATGAGCACCAGACTGAAGTGGGAGCTTTCGGGTGATGCTTTATCTAATAGGGCTTATTACAAATAATATGTTTGCTTTAATTTATAATTCTAGAAAAACATTGCACAATTATATAGAATGCATTTTTTTTTCTAAACTTTATACAGTGACATGTAAAAGTTTGGGCACCCCTGGTCAAAATTACTGTTATTGTGAACAGTTAAGCAAGCTGAAGATGAAAGGATCTCTAAAAGGCCTAAAGTTAAAGATGACACATTTTCTTTGTATTTTAGGCAAAAAATATATATATTTTCATCTTTTACATTTTAAACATTACAAAAAGAAAAATGGGCTAATGCAAAACTCTGGGCACCCTGCATGGCCAGTATCAGTAGCACCTTTTGCAAGTATCACAGCTTGTAAATGCTTTTTGTAGTCAGCCAAGAGTCTTTCACTTCTTGTTTGAGGGATTTTCATCCATTCTTCCTTGGAAAATTCTTCCAGTTCTGTTAGATTCCTGGGTCATCTTGCATACACTGCTATTTTGAGGTCTAGCCACAGATCTTCAATAATGTTCAGATCAGGGGACCTTGTAGTGCTTGGATAATGTTTGAGGCCCTGCAGCTGTATGTGGCTGTTGGACAGCCGCAACACATGCGGGGATTGCCTAACAAACAGGCAATCACCACATGTGTTGCGGCTGTCTAACAGCTTCAAAACGTGCAGCCGCCGGGACTCAAACATGTCTGTGCACTACAAGATACTCGGATAACACACGAGCATGCTCGGATAACACGTTATCCGAGCAAGTTTGCTCATCTCTAATCATTATCCATATGTAGAAGCCATCCTCTTTTCAACTTTGTCTTTTTTTACAGGTGGTGTTATGTTCACAATAACAATAATTTTGACCTGTGTACCAAAACATTAATTTGCCACTGTATATGCAACTAATGGCTTTAACTCTTTACATAGAGCTGTATAATTTGAGTGCTGTACTTGGGGGACCTAATATTAAGAAAGAATGTCTCCGTATGTTAAGAAAATCCAGTAGCAAGTTGAAAGTAAAAACGGCATTTATAATGACATTAAGATGGATATGGTGTGTGAAAGATGGAAGTGTCAATTTAGCTTAATACAGGCGTCCCTGATGCCCCAAAATGTAGTGCTGTATGTCGAAACCTTGAATTAATTGGGAATATTTATTTAGCTGGTTGTATTGGATGCAATTTATGGAAAATGCTCCAGATCAATATCATTCTCTTTTCTCTCTCCGAGGATGCCATATTTGATCTAAGTGACTTATTTATTTTTACTTCAAGAAACTGGTAGCATTGATACCAGTGAGTAATCACAGGAAATTGTGCCTTAAAAGGAACCTGTCAGGTTGGATAATGCTGTTATCCCATAGAAATAGGGTTATTCTGTAGGTTAATAGCGTTATGAAGGTGCTCGGCCACTGTACTGAAAGTATAGCTCCCAGGAGAAAATTAATTGTATTCCTCCTGAGAGCCACCAGCTTTCAGTCATGCAGGCGTCGGCGCGGCTTCAGTAATCGCTTACTATACTTTGAGTGGAAACTGTAAGCATGCTCCTGCACTTTGACTGACAGCCCCGGGTCTGCACTGATGCTCTGCTGAGCGAGCTGTCAGTGAAAGTGCCACTATAATGAGCGATGACTGTAGTTGCCTGCATGACTGAAAGGAGGAATAATGTTACCACCGGGTGGTGGATCTTCAGTAAAACGGCTATGGCAGTTTCATAATGCTATTAACTTGCAGAGTCACCCTATATCTGCAGGTTAATAACATTATCCGACCTGGGAGCTTTGAAGGGAGGGTTCCATAAATAATGTAGTTGGTGTTGTTCATCTGCTGAGATCTATACCGATCCAGAGAGTGTTATTGGAGAATGTGCACATGCACCCCCACCACTCCTGTAGGAAGTGACTTGATTTAGACTGAAGACTTTTGGCCCCCGTTTTTATGATTAGTGGGCATCCTAAAAGTGCGACTCCTATCAATCATACGGAAGATCTCTTGTGGATTGGTGATGCATGTTGTTTTTAGATTTCAAGTAGTTACAGCATTCAGATTTCTGTTTTATTAGAATTGGCCTTTCAACAAGTAACCTTATTTCCAGATCAGCTCAGATTGTTCATGACACTACAAAATACCAAAATAATATCCCGCACATTTACTAGTCCAAAGCCTGCAGGAGCTTTTTATGTTAGGATTTGGATATATGTACAAGTCACAAAGTTTCAATTGATCTGTTTACAGAATGCGTGTGGCGTTGTCTTACATTTGAGGAACATTGGCGCTTTCTTTCAGAAGCAGCTCCGTACCTGTCCATGGGTTCTTGTATTGTATTACAGTTCAGCTCCTTGAAAGTGAATGGAGCTGAGCTGTGGTACCTCATACAAGCTATGGACACGTGTGGTGCTGACAAAAGCGCCAATCCTTCTCAACTCATGGACAACCAGTTTCATGTATTACCTACTTAAGGAAAACTTTTGGGTATAAGCTTCGGTCATTTATATAGAAAAAAAACCAGTGAGTCATTTTTTTTAATTTTTTCAGGGTCCCACCGACTCTCCGCTACTGCCTCGATCACTGTTTTTTGCTGGGAGATCAGCGCTGCAGCTAATCAAAGAGCTCAGCACTCTTCATGTGTAGACGGTGTAAGATGCTGAGCTCAATGACTGGCTTCAGCAATGTCAACACAATGTCAGCCAAACAGTAGAAGCGAGGGCAAAGGCAGAGCCAAACAGGAACAAGGTCAGTGGCAGAGAGTCGGCAATTGACACGGAGAGGGTAAATAATATTCAGTCTTTTTTTTTTATAGAAATATCTAGAACACCTTTAAGAGATGTTTTCAGGGACTATTTTAATTTTGTTTTAATGGCGCTAATAACATACGTAGGTAGTTGCTAACGACCTATCTGTTCTCTATGGCGCTGGCTCAGAGCGATCAGACCTCCCCTGCTGGCAATTCTGCTGCTGCACATCAACAGAGCAGCTCTTCCTCTTCCAGGCTGTTCTGTGAACAGGGAGTCCCTGCTGATGTCATGTTGATTAACAGCCGGCTCCCTGCAGTTAGGCCTCATTCACACTTCCCTGTCTCCAGTACTTGTGGTGACAGTTTTCATAAGTACTTTAGAGATGTACACATGTAGACCAATTCAAATGAATGGGTCTGCACATATGTCGTTGTCTTTCCATGGACTGTGTGTCCGTGGGCGAACACGCTGACATGTCCGTTTTTTGCATGCCGCACGGGTCACAAAACGGTTCACACCGATAACACAGTGCCTGGGAATCAGCGGTACAGTTTGCGCTGTTCCCAAGCGCCGGGTGCTGGAGGCAGCTTTCATCATTGTCCCTTGCTTGCGATGAAATCGGGACAATGATAAGACTTGCCTCCAGTACCCGGCGCTTGGGAACAGCGCTAACTGTACCGCTGATTCTGAGGCGCCGGTACGTGTTATAGTGATGCGACACACGGACACTGAAATCTCTGGTTCTGATTTTTCCAGTTCCGGAAATATCTGGACGTGTGAAAGAGGCCTTATCCAGTAAGAAACAGGCTGTCAATCAGCATGACATCGGCAGTCACGCCCCGTCAACAAAGCAGAAGATAAGCAGCTGCTCTGTCGACATGATGTCATTGGAAGTCACAGTGTAACTGGGAGGAGCGGTCTCTGACCACTCTGTGCCGTCAGAGATTGGTGCCAGGAGAACATGCTAGTAGTTAGCAGCTACCTGCTTGTATCTACTTAGGCCCATAATAAAAAATGAAATACCGCTAGTCCCGTATAACCCCTTTAAAGCTTCTAAACAAAAGTTTCCTGAGAAAGTACAACTCCATTAACCTCCATTGGTATGGCTCGTTGCCATCACATTAATGACCCTTCATGACTCTCGGTATTCTTTCTGCTGCTAATCAGAATATTTGTTGGCATTTTCACAGTGCCTATTTTGGTCAGACATATTTTAGATACATGTTTCATGAGATTTTCTTTTGCAGCTAATGGAAAGTTATGAATGTAGCATCCTCTTAGTAGAAAATCTAAGTGCTTCTAAGAAGCGGTGATTCCTCCTACGCTTTCTAACCAAAAGTTTGTCTTATTGAAAGATGTTCAGAAGCTGTGAAAAGACCTATGGTACATTGGGAAAGGTGTATAAATGTTAGTAGGTATTGTCTCACTGTCTAATGGCTGACATGAGAATAATGGCTAGGTCAAATGACTTCATTTCTCAGAACACTTCATGAATAAGACTGAATAAAATGAAGAGATATTGAACTGAAAGAGAGTGTTAATTTATACATTTACTAGATCGAGGATAACATAAAGTTAAGTGGTAGAAGAATTAGGATCCTTTTCCCTTTTCTGCCGGTACTTTTATGCGATTTATATCCTTTATGGCGCCCTTCTCAATGAATAGTATTAGGAGGTCATCTCTGTTACTGAAAAATATCATCTACTAGGTGTCTGGACAGTTCTGGCAATGTCAAAACTTGTCTTTTGTTTCTGATAAAAAATGACATCATACCTTATCCTGTGAGAACTATAGTTATTACTGATCTGTTTTTACATTATCCCTTTTATGCATTTGAATAATAATTTATGCACGCTTGACATCTATTTATCATTTAGCAACATATTTGCACCAAAAATGGCTAATCCTTCTCAATTTATTATGCAAAAGTATCCCAGGGGGTAAAGAGCCTATAATGATTATTTTTTATGCCTTCTGTCGGAAAGGCATTACCCATTGCCTAATGGGGCATCAATAAAATATGTTGTTGTATGCCCCTCCATACTAAATACTCTTGAATTTACTCCTTCGGGCATAATATGCTGTTTCTAGTCTCGATATATAAGTTATTACAGCTTTAAGCATTTTACTAAGAAGGCAGAAAAGAGGGCACCACAAAATAAAGTAATGGGATCACCTATAGCAAGTACATACCAAATGTGACAACAAAGAGAAAAAGGCCATGCTATAAACAGGGATCATCAGAAATACAACAAAATATATAGTTTTATTAACAGACTGTAAGAACAATTTAAAAACAATTAAACAGTCATACAAGACTGATAGTACACAAAACCCACAATAGGGTATAGGATGTCCCTGGCAGGTAAATATACAAGCTCAATACCAGTAAATATAACAATAGTGGGTCCAGAAAAATATAATAAAGTATAAATACATAAACCTATAATAATAAATGCTCCAGAAATGGATAAAAAGCACACACATCTGCACAATAATAAATAAGAAACGCGAGTCTGTACAATAATAAATGTAAAGTGAAAAAAGTGCTATATAATTAGTGCAGAGATAAATTCAAGAGAGGGGAGCAAAAATCTCCTATAAACCTGATGTTGGTGTGTAGAAGGAGTAAACTCGAGAGCGCTAAAGAGTAAATAATTTCCAGCCTTCACGTTGGTGGCGCGGGTCAGGGGGACGCAGTTAGTGATAAATTTCTGGAATCAGGGTCTCTGCCCCTTTTTTTGTGCTGCTCTCGGAGTAGGTAGCGGAAACCTGGTGACAGATTTCCTTTAAAAGGTTAGTCTCAGAATCCAGATAGAAGTTAACTCTTATGAGTAGGATAGTGGATAACCTACTAAATGACCACTTGTATCCTCAGCAATCCTGAAAATGGGGCTGTGGATTTCAGGAGCAGTCTCTGCAGTGTTGTGTTAACATGTGAGCCCTGCAGCAGTACTCACATGCCAAATTTACTTACCGGTACATCACCTTGTATGGCTAAAATAAGACTGTATCTATATATGTCAATTAATAAAAATTGTTTTACTTTTGTCATAAAAGATGGTAATGGCATGGGAGCACAAGCTGACTGTTGCACCAGAGGCAGTGAGATTTTAGCTAGGTCCCTAGTCTTATCCTAAAGCGTTCCCTTGCAATTCTTCATCTTATTTGGGATACTGGGTATAGCCCCTTGCTTTGTATGGTGATTGTCATGACTATTGCCTGCCACATTGTACTGCAATGCAGAAAATAGCAAAGAAATAGAGATGATAATAGGCACAATCCTTAATGTCCAACATCTGTTTCTGAAATCCTTGTAATTAAGGAAAGGATGACAGTAAGAATTTGCATGCAGATTCTTTTAATCAGAGCGCTTTAATAGTAGCCAGCTGAAGACTTTGTCACACACACACAAAAGATAAAACACACAATTGCAAGGTGCTCAGATAATGAACGCCTGGCTTTCATCACTTCCTTATTTTACTTGTCAGCTTTTGACAAAGCCTTTTGTCATTTCTTTGTGGTAATCATTCATTGCTAAGTTTTCATACTTTGACAAGGGACCGGTCTTTATCTTCCAATCCGCTCAAAGGATTCAGTAATAAATTACACACTGAAAGAGTCCCCAAGCTGTCCACCTTTTTCCTTTAGTTTTATTGAAAGATGTCTTCCAAAGAGGTCAGCACTTTAAATAGGGCTATAAAGCAGTTTTTCATTAGGATTCACTGCTGGGAATAGATTAAATTGTTCCTTAACCGAGAAAGCTTTTATGACATGAGCGTTTTGTAAAATGCACATACATTGGGGTATGTAAGTGATGAGCTAACGCTATGGCTAATACAACGCACTCTTGTCAATCATGGAAACATGCCAAGTGCTCAGTTGTTGGGTATCTGCAGCTCTTAGGGGACAGACATGGGTTACGTGTTAAAGTTAAACTATGTATGGTAGGTAAAATCGCTTAAAGGGATTGTCCAGGTTTTTCACAAAAGTCTGCAGTCACGCTCTGTGACTGCTGACTTGGGAATCCTCACATCACTCGCTGTGCACCGTAATGTGCATGGTTTCACTCAGTGCAAGTGACTTCAGTGACGCATTCGGGGGCAATTAATAAGGGGGTTTTGACTATTGGACAGCAATTTTAAAGTTTTATAGTACTAAATATTAAACATTTGTTCTGAAGTGAGTCCATTCCATATCAATGTGCGATAGCTAAAGTGAAAGCAAAGTTCTATTGTTATTGTACTTAAGTATTAATGTACAAGTAGCATCTTTGTCCGCATGGCAAAGCTGCAAATTAGCACAGTACCAATTAAAAGGTTTCTCCAAAAACGTAAAGAAATGGTCCCAATCACGTAATTCAAACGGCAGCCCATCATATTCATGTGTCAGGATCTGATGCAGTCGAAAGAAACACTTCTCCTGAAACCTATGTCTCAACTGAGAGAGGAGATGTATCATAAACACACACACCAGAGCTGCCAGAGAAGTACTGTGACAGGAAAAGAAAATAATCTTCTCAGCTGACTTGAGTGTGCATGGACGACTGAGGCAAAGGAAAAAATCCTTTGTATTTAGTCAGCTGAGGAGAAGTTACTCTTCTGATGTCACAGCCCTTCTCTGGAATTTATGGTTCGGGTGCTTACACTACAGCTCCTCTGTCAGTTGAGACACCGCTCTCGGGAGCTATATTGCTTCAGACTGCATCATGTCCTGACATGATTCAGACAGGCTGCTGTTCAAATTACATGACAGGGGCCATATTTACATTTTTGAACAGTGTTTCCCAAACTCCAGGCCTCACGGCCCCCAGCCGATCATGATTTCAGGATTTCCTTGTAATACACAGGTGATGGAATTATAATAGACATTTGAAGTTGCCACAGGTTCTCTCACCTGTGCAATATTAGGAAAATCCTGAAAAAATGGTCTGTTGGGGGCAGTGAGGACTGAAGTTTGGGAATCACTGTTCTTTAAGAACACTAGTTTTTTTCCAATTTGTATAGATCTCATGGCTTCCTGTCCGGTGGTCTCTCTACTCTGATATACAAGGTCCAGGATTAGGGACTATAAGGGCCCATCAGGGTTAGTAGGGCCTATAAGGGTCCATCAGGGTTAGTAGGGACTATAAGAGCCCATCATGGTTATCAGTCAGTGAGCGGGGGTGCCATTTTGCTGGAGAATGCTGGGACATGAATATGGGCAAGAGCCTCCCCTGGCAAGGGCGGTGCTAGTGCGAAATTTCAAAAAGGAGGCTCATACAAAAGCGGAGGGGTCGCAGCAGATCCGAACACCCTATTCACAGTCCCTCCTCAATGTACGAGGAGGCTACTGCACCAAAACTTCTAAAGTAAATCAAACAAAAATTGGGCAACAGATTTTTTCATTACAGATATCCAGTATATCAGGGCCATGTCTCTTTAACAGGTTAAATCATGATGACCGGTTCTTTAGATGTGAAGTCTTCATTAATGTTCTCCTTTCCATTGTAACAGACAGGCTAACAGATGAGCAATGCAATGAAAGATGTTACACACGCGCACACACACACATACACCTCTTTTGGCCAATACTCATGAATGGATAGGATGAGTATTAGCAAAGAAGCTAACACATCTAGTCCACCAGAGCAAGTCACAGTAAACTTTAGCTTGCAGCTTTGTATCTGCTGGGCCTTTTTACGAAGTGTGACAAATAATATGGCTTGTCTAAATTGCCTGGTAATTTTCGTGCCATGGTAACGTTCTTTGATATCATTGCAAGTTACTCCTGGATCTTCTGTCATGATATTGACAGCTTAAAAGAAAAGACGTAGCGATAAAAACAAGCACAGTACATTTAATAACAATATGTTAAATCACCCAGCACCATAATAATTGTAAAGGTAGCACAATTGGCATGCTTAAAGTAGTATTTCTTAAGAAGCAGAACAATTACGCTGCAACATCTCGCCAGGGGAAAACTGAGAGTATACATGAGTCGGAGAGACAGGGGGAGGAGTAAAACATACAGCTTGTCTAAATTGCACACAAAACCGACAGAAAATGAACTGCATTATTGCTCAGTGACTTGTTCGGCTGGTGATTGAGGCGTTTGGAAGAACAAGCAGAAAAATGATAGGTTGTTCTCACACTGCTAGAAGTTTAACAAATGCTCACCCATTCTCCCTCCATCATCGCTGTCATTGCTGAGAGGTTCACTGTATTATATTGATGCCTCGGTTCACACTTATTGCCATATTCTTTTCAGATTCAATCTATCTGCGATGGGCCACTAAACATTTCAATTTGCAACCCGTGGAGCTGGGCTTAGGCTTACCAGTAGAAATGAGAGTGATACACTACGTTCATTGTGTGTATTAATGCTTATACATTTTATGGAATAGAAATGTAAGTAAAGTGTGAGCTAAAGAGAAACAAAATCTATGCCGCCAAAGAATTACTAGGAGTTGTTTGGTTTAGAAAACTCCTTTTCAAATGCCCTATTAGAAAATTGTGCATTATCAGATGGGGCCCTGATCAGAATCCTCATCTTTTAACCAGAGACCAGAATAGGTACAAAGATCCTCTCCCTGTTAGAATCTATTTTGTTTTACTATCGGCCATCTTGTTGTGGTTTGCTGGTTTCTAGTCTTTTCCTCTAGTGCTGGGTTTCTTGGTCACGTGATCTCTGCATTCTTTATTACTCAGCACCTGGCTCCCGTCCCCCGCTGGACATCAGTGTTGTAACGCTTGTGCTCTGGTGAAGTAGCCTTGTTTAGTTCTTCTTGCTTTGGACTATTGTTATCCTGGGACTTCTTGTTCCACCAGTTTTGTTTCCTTTAATTTTTGTTTCTGCAACTAACTTTTCTGTTAGGAGGTTTCCTGCTTTTGCTCCCAGTCCTTAGATCTTTTAGGGACCCCTTTTCCCTTCCTACAGGTCTTCGTTTGAGTTCAGTGCAGGAGTTTCGGTGGGGCTATAAAGCTGAGTCTCAGTGCAGCAACAGCTTTTCCCTCCTATTCCTTAGTGCCCGGTTTAAAAAAGAAAAAAAAAAAGGTTTTTTTTTTTCTTCTTCTCCTCTTCCTGGATTTTCTTCAGTATGGTTACCATCTAGGAGCTTGCTCAATGCTTGCAAGTGTTGACTCAGGAGGTTGCCGATCTTCAGCAGTACGTGAGTAAATACCCTGCAGAACTCAATGAAGAACCTAAGGTAGGATTACCTGATCGTTTCTCGGGGAAACGACAGGATTTTTTTTCATTTAAAAATGCTTGTTTGTTGTATTTTCAGACCTAGATCTTCTGGTAGTGAACTACAGCGTGTAGTAATTATGTCTCTATTGCGTAACGAACCTCAAATCTTGGCGTTTTCCTTGTCTCCTGATGATCATTGATTGAGTTCTGTGGAGGCATTTTTTGATGCCATGGGTTTGCTATATGATGATCCTGACCGGGTTACATCAGCTGAGGCAGAGCTCAGACATCTCAAACAGGGTTCTCTTGATGCTGAGAGTTATTGCACCATGTTCAGACTATGGTCTGCAGAGGTCAGGTGGAACGACCCTGCACTCAAGTTTCAGTTTCTGGCAGGCTTGAGTGAAAGGGTTAAAGATTTGCTCATTGCATTCCCTGCACCTGATACTCTGCAAGTTGCCGTGCAGTTAGCTATCCATGTGGATAGAAGGTTGAGGGCCAGACAGAATGAGGAGACGTTTCCTGTATTGCTGGATTCTGTTTCTCACGATATTTCTGCCGACACTGGTGAACCTATGCAGGTGGGGGCAATGTCATCCTGTTCAAAGGAGAGGGACAGGACGTTCTCTGAGGGACTTTGCTTGTATTGTGGTAAGGCTGATAATTTTTTTTTTCTTTCCTTAAGCAAACCTCACAATGCTTTAAAAAATGGTCAGTTGAAATAACACTCCAGTTCGCATTGCGTTTTTACGTTCTGCTGGGGTGTTTTTTCCTGGTAATGCCACCTGTCAGGGTCGTTTGATTGAGTTTCAGGTTATGGTGGATTGTGGTTCTGCACTTAATTTGATTGATCAACAATTTTTTTAAAAGTATACGTTTGATTCTGAACCTTTGTCGTCTCCTTTTCCTGTGGTGGCGATTGATAATACTCCCCTGGAGCATGGGAGCATTCTTCGAAAGGTCACTGGGTTTCTGCTTACTATGAATATGGAACATCAGGAGCAGATTGACTTATTTGTACTTGCTAAGTTGCCTTCCCCGGTCGTCCTGGGGTTGCCCTGGTTAAAAATGCATAATCCTTTGCTCGACTGGTCATCTGGTTCCATAAGTTCCTGGGGTCAGGGTGTTATGGTAAGTGTTGTAATGTTCACATTGCGGCTGTTGTGAAGGGGGAGTTACCTGAAACCATTCAGGATTTTTGGAGAGTTTTTTCGGAGGTGGAGTCAAAAGCTTTACCACCTCAGAGACTACGATTGTGCTATTGACTTCGTCCCTGATGCTAAGCTCCCTAAGAGTCGGTTGTTCAATCTGACAATTCCCGAGAGGGAGGCTTTGAAGGAGTACCTTCAGACTAGTTTAACTGCAGGTTACATAAGACCCTCTAAGTCTCCTGTGGCGGTTGGGTTCTTTTTTGTCAAAAAGAAGCATGGGGGTCTTAGGCCATGTCTGGATTTTCGGGAGATTAATAAGATCACTGTGCTCAATCCATACCCGTTACCACTTATTCCGGATTTGTTTAACCAATTGACCGGAACTAAATGGTTTTCTAAGATTGACCTTCGTGGGGCATATAATTTGCTGTGGGTGAAGGAGGGAGATGAATGGGAGACAGCTTTTAACACCCTGGAAGGACATTTTGAGTGTTTGGTGATGCCTTTTGGGCTTACTAACGCTCCTGCATTTTTTCAAAATTTCATCAATGACATTCTGAGACCCTTGATCGGTAGGAGTGTTATTGTTTATCTGGATGACATTATGATTTATTCATCGGATCTTGAGTCTCATTGGCAGAGAGTCCGCGAACGTCTTCAGATTTTGAGAGATAACACACTCTTTGCTAAATTGGAGAAGTGTCAGTTTGCTGTCCAGAAAATTAGTTTTTTGGGTTACTTTGTCTCTTGTGATGGTTTTGAGATGGACCTGGTGAAAGTTCAGGCAGTGCTGGAGTGGCCGAGGCCTGAGGGTTTGAAGTCCGTACAGAGGTTTTGGGGGTTTGTCAATTATTACAGGAAATTCATAAAGAATTTCTACGTCATCGCTAAACCCATTACTGATCTTACCAAGAAGGGTGCTAATACCGTCCAATGGTCCACTGAGGCTTTTGAAGCTTTTGAGTATCTCAAGGAGAAGTTCAGCTCTACTCCTGTTCTTATCCGGACGGATGAGACCAAGCCATTTTTGGTTGAGGTGGATGCCTCATCTATAGGCGTAGGGGCTGTTCTGTCCCAGGAGTGTGAGGATGGGATGCATCCCTGTGCGTTCTTTTCAAAAAAAAATTCCGAGACAGAGCTCAACTATGATGTTGGGAATCGTGAGTTGTTGGCTATTGAACTCACGTTCGAGCATTGGCGACACTTTTTGGAGGGGGCTCGACATCCTATACTGGTTTTCACTGATCAGAAGAATTTGATGTATCTGGACGCAGCTAAACGTTTGAATGCCCGTCAGGCTAGGTGGACACTGTTTTTTGCCCGGTTCAATTTTTCCGTAACCTTTGTCCCGGGGTCAAAGAATGTTAAGGCTGACGCTTTGTCTTGTAGTTTCTCTCCAGCGGTGAATGCTGTGAGGGAGGAGTGTATTTTGCAGAGAGGGGTGGTGGTGGCCGCATTGGATTCTGAGTTGGAGAATAGCATCCTAGGAGCTCAGAGTGCGGCACCAACTAACACTCCGTGTGGTTAATTGTTTGTACCTAGAGCCTTGAGGAGACCGCTGTTTGTTGAATGTCATGAGTCTCGGTTGGCGGGTCACCCAGGTATTTCGGAAACTAGGAAGTCTATTGGTCAGAGTTTCTGGTGGCCAGGGTGGCAAAGGGAAGTCATCAAGTGGGTGTGTCAGTGTTCTGTGTGCGCTAGGTTGAAGGCCTCTCACGCTCCGGCTGCGGGGTTGCTATGCCCCTTGGAAGTTCCTAGTTCGCCATGGATGCACCTTGCCATGGATTTTATCACCGACCTGCCTTATCGGAGGGTTTTTCTGTCATCTGGGATGTTGTGGACCTGTTTAGTAAAATGTGTCATCTGGTTCCGTTCAACAAGTTTCCTTGCGCCAAGGCTCTTGCTAAGCCTTTTATGAAGGAGATTGTTAGGCTCCTTGGTGTTCCCACTGACATTGTTTCCGATAGAGGACCATAGTTTGTGGCTCACTTTTGGCGTGCTTTTTGTGACTGATTGAAAATTAATTTGTCATTCTCGTCGGGGTATCATCCAGAGTCCAATGGACAGACTGAAAGGAAGAACCAGGATGTCGAGCAGTTTTTGAGATATTTTGTGGCAGACAATCAGAAAATGTGGTCAGAATTTCTACCACTTGCGGAGTTTGCCCTTAATAATAATACTTCTTCCTCGGCTGTTTGTTCTCCTTTTTTTTGTTGTACTGGCTGGTATCCATCTTTTGGTCCATTTTCCAAAGTTGGGGCTGCTGTACCGGAGGAGGACAATTTTTCTGGTGATTTGGAGAGAGTTTGGACCAGTGTACGCCTGAACCTTGAGGCTAACAGGAGATCAAAAAGGTATTTTGACAAAAAAAGAAAGCAATCCTTGTTTGCTGTTGGGGATATGGTTTGGTTGTCCTCTAGGAATCTTCGTTTGAAAATTCCTTCTAAAAAACTGGTGCCTAAATTTGTGGGTCCTTTCAAAGTGGTTCAGATTGTGAACTCGGCAGCAGTGAGGTTGGGCATTCTCTCATCCTGGAGGATTAATTCTGTGTTTCATGTGTCCTAACTTAAGAAGGCGGACACGCCTGATAAGCAGGAGAAGCCTACTATTCCTCCTGTTGATGAGGATGGTGAATTTGAGATTTCTCGCATTTTGGATTCCAGGTGGCATAGAGGAAGATTACAGTATCTTGTGTCCTGGAGAGGTTTCGGCCCCCAGGATAATTCCTGGGTGAAGGCCGAGAGCGTCTCGGCCTCAAGGCTAATTAAGGCTTTTCACAGGAGATTTCCTGGTAAGGCTCGGCCTAGAGGATCCGGAGGATCCTCGTAAAAGGGGAGGTACTGTTAGAATCTATTTTGTTTTACTATCGGCCATCTTGTTGTGGTTTGCTGGCTTCTAGTCTTTTCCTCTGGTGCTGGGTTTCTTGGTCACGTGATCTCTGCACTCTTTATTACTCAGCACCTGGCTCCCGTCCCCCTCTGGACATTAGTGTTGCAACGCTCGTGCTCTGGTTAAGTAGCCTTGTTTAGTTCTTCTTGCTTTGGACTATTGTTATCCTGGGACTTCTTGTTCCACCAGTTTTGTTATCTTTAATTTTTGTTTCTGCAACTAGCTTTTCTGTTAGGAGGTCTCCTGCTTTTGCTCCCAGTCTTTAGATGTTTTAGGGACCCCTTTTCCCTTCCTACAGGTCTTCGTTTGAGTTCAGTGCAGAAGTTTCGATGGGTCTATTCATAAGGAATAGGGCACCCACCCCAGCGTAGGGTAAAGCTGAGTCTCAGTGCAAGGACAGCTTTTCCCTCCTATTTAGTGTTGAGCGAGTATGTTCTGTTCTGAGTATGCTCGGGCGAGCTCCGAGTATTTACAGCTTCTCGGTGATTTGTTTGAATCGCTCCCGTGTGCATGATTTGCAATTGTTTGACAGCTTTATTACATGTGAGGAATGTGTAAGAATAGGCATTCCTCACATGTACTAAATCTGTCAAACCGTCGCAAATCATGCACACGGGAGCGATTCAACCATATCACCGAGCAGCTGTAAATACTCGGAGCTCGGCCCGAGCATACTCAGACAGAACATACTCGCGCAACACTAGTCACCACCTCTTAAGTTGATTAATTTTGATAATGACTCCTACATCATCCACAGGCTACTTGTAAAGAACTGTTACTTGTGCTGAGTGTTTTACCAATTGTAGGAACTACCCACAAAATAATTAACACCCTGCATGTTTACTGGTTCACTGCTTTGCTCAACTTGAAGCAGCCATCCAATGCCAGTTGATAGGTCGTGGCAGCCACCATCCAAGTGGTCACATAGGGCAATATCACACCACTGCGAGTTTTCTTCAGAACTTTTGCAGCAGCTGATGGAGGAGGACGCATTTTCAGCCATCTGCCTTTGTAAGGGTGTACCCACAGAGTGGCTGCGAACAGAAGAAGTGTGTGTCCTTTTTTCCTAAGGAGAAGCATAAAAAGAAGAAAAGAGAGTTAGGAGAGAACTGCCTCACCTCTCAGACGACTCATGAGGCAAGGCCTGACCGACCATTGTACAGTAAACCCTCGGCTGAGGGGAAATAAGAAGTGCACAAAACACAATTTTTCACAGGAATTTTTTAAACCCATTTCACACTATGCCAGTTCTTCTTGTGTGAGCCTATCTTCCAGTATACGTTTTCAGGAAGCGTTCGCTAAAAGTAGACTGGCAGTCAGAAAACATCACAATGTCTGCTGTTTTGTCCAAGAAGGTCAGAATTGCAGATGACTAGAGTGGAACTTGCATGAGAAGTCACCCCTTTAAATTATTCTCCCAAAGATGTTTTATTGTAGATACCTCAGACGTGATTGATTTAACAGATTTAGCATTCAGAACCATTTTGATAAATGAGGACAACTTGGTTCTGAAGATCTATATTGGAATTCTAGATATAAAGGCATGCAGTAGATCTGAAATTGACCTGGTCCTGCAGTCAATCACAGGTGTCGCATTAGCAAACAATCCCACAGACCAAATTATGTGGAACATTCCATTTAAAATTGCAGAAGAGGTTGGTTCGTTGCTATTAATG
Organism: Phyllobates terribilis; assembly: GCF_046119375.1. Lineage (NCBI taxonomy): Eukaryota > Metazoa > Chordata > Amphibia > Anura > Dendrobatidae > Phyllobates > Phyllobates terribilis. The sequence goes on from NW_027362771.1 coordinate 305,663,359, forward strand.
CTCACGAAACCATAGCAAGTAGGAAACATAGCGGCTAATAATATTAACATCTTATTGGCCTAAAAATGCCTCTCCTTAAGGCAAAGGCCCCACTATCAGTATTTGATCAGTGTTCGGTCAGTATTTTTTCTTAAGAGTGGGAGTCAAAACCAGGAGTGGGTGATAAATGCAGAATTGGTGACTTGTTTCTATTATATATTTTCTCTGACTGTTCCTCACCTGGTTTTGGTTCCCACTCCTGATTAAAAATACTGACCAAATGCTGATAGCAGGGCCGTGTCCTAAAGCTGTGAGTTGAGTGGTTGAACTAGCAGGACAGTTCTTCAACTATGTAACAAATAAAGAACCCGTTGGTTGGCAACTGCAGAAATGTTAGAATTGGCATCAAAGTGACATATGCACTAAAACCTAGAGACCTCTTCAGCCATATTCACATGTTGCGTTTTTGCTGCGCTTTTTTTTTCTGCAGCCAAAACCTGCTCCCTTGGCAGTAAAGAAGCTGCTTGCAAAAAGCAGATTTTGCTGCTTTTCTTTCTGCGTTTTTCAGAATCCCAAAGTTCAGCTTAGCTTCCGCCACAGAAGCATGAACAATGCAAGGCGTTAAAGCAGCAATGCAAGACTTATCTGAAACCAAAAAAACTTTTTGGAAAAAGTGCAATTTGATCAAATTATTTAGTGGAAAAAGATTTTTCGGTCTGAAAAAATATTGATTATTCTGAACAAAAATATTCATATGAGTACATGAAAAAAATACACAATTATAAATGTAAGAGTGGGGGGAGTTAAATTGGTCTGGAATAGTTTACCTGAGACATTGACAAAGAATTGAGTTTATAGGGCACTGTTTATTTTCACACTTTGGTCAGCCCCTGAGTTTGTCAGGTATTGTTCAATTTAACACAGTGGTCAGCCGATGTTTAATTTACACATATCACTAATTTAATTAAACTGTACTAATCCTAACTGCCATTCTCAGGTGATGACACCAAGACATTATGATTTAAAATTAGGAAAATAACTAAAGTAAACGGGCTTCACATCCTGCTTTACCTGCTATTTTTCCACTAAAGATGCAACAAAACCTGATACCTGCGTTTTTGCTGCTTTTTTGGACTTACTCATTGCTTTCTATGGGTAAAAAAAACACTGCAAAAACGCTGAAAGAAGTCACATACCGCAGTTTTCAAAAACGCAGCAGTTTTCCAATTCAGTCAGGAAAAAAAAAACAGTGTGTGTGCATGAGATTTCTGAAATCTCATAGCTTTTGCTGTTCCTGTAAACCGCAGCTTTTAATCGCAGCAAAAACGCAACGTGTGAACATAGCCTTCAGCTCCTACTTTGTGATGCCTACAAAGTTGGTGGAAATAGGTTATAGGAATAAATCCTGGTGACAGATTAGTTTTATTCCTTGATGACAGTTTTTTTTTTTTTTTTTTAAATTTTATTCTCTTTTTTTTTTTTTTTTTGTTTGTGCACTCTATAAAATGAAATCTGACAAGCCGTTCTTGACACAAGCCCTGTAATCCTGCATTTAGGTTATAAGTTTATGGGTTAATTGGCAGTCTTTCGCTAGTAAAGAAACAGAACTGCAAGCTTTGATGCCTACTTGACTGTTAAATTGCACAGACACAACTCCAAACTTACTACAATGTGATCCTTCCATCAGAAGTGTAGAAAATACATCAAGCAGCAGGAGGGTTCACGGCAACAGTGACAACAAGAAAACTTACTACAACTAGCTGGAAAACTGACAAGTCCCAGTATCCACACGAACATCACCAGTGAGAACAAGGCATAACATAAATACATAGCATGTGGTCGTGGGAGATGTACAGTCATATGAAAAAGTTTGGGCACCCCTATTAATCTTAAGCTTAATGTTTTATAAAAATTGGTGTTTTTGCAACAGCTATTTCAGTTTGATATATGTAATAACTGTTGGATACAGTAATGTTTCTGCCTTGAAATGAGGTTTATTGTACTAACAGAAAATGTGCAATCTGCATTCAAACAAAATTTGACAGGTGCATAAGTATGGGCACCTCACCAGAAAAGTGACATTAATATTTAGTAGATCCTCCTTTTGCAAAAATAACAGCCTCTAGTCACTTCCTGTAGCTTTTAATGAGTTCCTGGATCCTGGATGAAGGTATTTTTGACCATTCCTCTTTACAAAACAATTCCAGTTCAGTTAAGTTTGATGGTCGCCGAGCATGGACAGCCTCTTCAAATGATCCCACAGATGTTCAATGATATTCAGGTCTGGGAACTGGGATGGCCATTCCAGAACATTGTAATTGTTCCTCTGCATGAATGCCTGAGTAGATTTGGAGCGGTGTTTTGGATCATTGTCTTGCTGAAAGATCCATCCACTGCGTAACTTCAACTTTATCACTGATTCTTGAACACTATTGCCAAGAATCTGCTGATACTGAGTGGAATCCATGCGTCCCTCAACTTTAACAAGATTCCCAGTGCCGGCATTGACCACACAGCCCCAAAGCATGATGGAACCTCCACCAAATTTTACTGTGGGTAGCAAGTGTTTTTCTTGGAATGCTGTGTTTTTTTGCCACCATGCATAACGCCTTTTTGTATGACCAAACAACTCAATCTTGGTTTCATCAGTCCACAGGACCTTCTTCCAAAAAGAAATAGGCTTCTTCAAATGTGCTTTTGCATACCTCAGCCGACTCTGTTTGTGCGTACTTGCAGAAACGGCTTCTTTCGCATCACTCTCCCATACAGCTTCTCCTTGTGCAAAGTGCGTTGTATAGTTGACCGATGCACAGTGACACCATCTGCAGCAAGTTGATGCTGCAGCTCTCTGGAGGTGGTCTGAGGATTGTCCTTGACTGATCTCACCATTCTTCTTCTCTGCCTTTCTGATGTTTTTCTTGTCCTGACACTTCTGGCCTTAACAAGAACTGTCCCTATGTTCTTCCATTTCCTTACTATGTTCCTCACAGTGGAAACTGACAGGTTAAATCTCTGAGACAGCTTTTTGTATCCTTCCCCTGAACAACTATGTTGAATAATCTTTGTTTTCAGATCATTTGACAGTTGTTTTGAGGAGCCCATGATGCCACTCTTCAGAGGAGATTCAAACAGGAGAACAACTTGCAAGTGGCCACTTTAAGTAGCTTTTCTCATGATTGCATACACCTGGCTATAAAGTTCAAAGCTCAATGAGGTTACAAAACCAAAAAAAGTGCTTTAGTAAGTCAGTAAAAAGTAGGCAGGAGTATTTAAAACAAGAAAATGATAAGGGTGCCCATACTTATGCATCGGTCAAATTTTGTTTGAATGCAGATTGCACATTTTCTGTTAGCACAATAAACCTCATTTCAAGGCAGAAACATTACTGTGTCCAACAGTTATTACATATATCAAACTGAAATAGCTGTTGCAAAAGCACCAATTTTTATAAAACATTAAGCTTAAGATTAATAGGGGTGCCCAAACTTTTTCATATGACTGTATGAAGCTGGCTCAGGAACTGAGTGGGCATCATAGCAGGCAGATGCCGGCTGTGTTACACAGCCAGCATCTACCTGTAAACAACAGCGGCCAGAGCACGCTATGCCCTCTTCTTTTTAACTATTTAAATGCTGCTTCCAATGTCTGATAACGGCATTTAAACAGCGTAGGGATCCAATGAGTTGTACTGGCAGCCAGAAGGCCCCCAGAACTGCCATCTTGGTTCTCCTAGGAAGCTCAGCTAGCTGAACTCATGATGTCGCTATACACTGCAACATTATGTTATTGCAGTATAGCCTATATGCAGTGTAATGATTGCAAGTTCAAGTCCACTATAAGGGCTAAAAGTATATTGAGAATTTTTTTAAAAAAAATTGTAAAGTTTTAGCAAAATATAAGTTTAAATCACCCTCATTTCCAATTTAAAAGTTTAAACAAATAAGAAAAATAAACATATTTGGTCAGTGAAAATAAAAACTGACAGCCCAGAGATGACAAGCTGTGACGTGTGAATAAAGCCTTAGTGTTTTAATATATGAACAGTTAGCGGACAGCTTAGTTGTGATCCAATCATCTGATCAGGCCATGAAATCGGATCTATTATTTCCATGTGTGTCAGCGGCAGTAATCCCTACTTTTCTGGGTAGATCATACTACACAAATGACTGCGCTTCCGACTTGCGTAACATAAGGAATCATGTTCAGGGAAGATACAATGTGTACAGTTCTCCTATCTTCTGATCTGTGGCATGTACTTTTGCCGCTGCTTCGTGCCCTTGTTTGCTCCTCCAGCCGGAATTCTAACTAACTGGTGAAAACAGTCTCAATTAACTTGATGAAACCGAGCAGCTTCTTGGTAATGTGTCACAAAATCTCCTGACAGCTATAATGAATTAGGTTAGTTATAGGAAATAGAATACAAGGGGAGAAAGCAGATAATGAAACATGATGCTATTATCGTGGTATAACAGAGTGCATCCAGACTTCATTCTTCTCGATGCTGATATTATACTATTAACTCACGGCTGCATTCAGCTTCCCATCCACGTGGCTCATTTACAAGTGTGCACTGCAGAGATTTGGAAATGCTACCATCTACAGCCTGATGCCAGCAGAGACATGGAGGGAGGTACAGAGTCTGAGCATAGAATTTTGCTGTTAATTAGTTAATTTTTTTCCTGATTGTTTATAATAGTTTGGGTTACTTACTGGGTATGCAGCCATGCATGTATGTATATTACGCTTCTCCATTTAGTGTAAACCTAAACATAACACCCTTCAACATAATATGTAAGTCACAAATAGGTGTCATGAAGAATTTCTGCAAAAATGAACCCCCTTTATTTATGCATTTATCCAATTTCACACAGACGCCAATGGCAATCCAGCTGAGAAATACCAGACTGACCAGTTTAATGGCATACAACCTAAAAGTAAAGGTGCCAATGCACATTATATGAAGGTCAACAAGCCCGCAGTTTTCGGCAGCGTCCGCTGACTATCTAAAGCCACACGATTTTAGCCTAATGACATATATCAGAAGAATGAAGGATTGAGTATATTGGACTTCCAAAATGCCTAATCTATTTTCAGTGACTTATTCCTTTTTTCCAGTCTGTGAAAACATATGCACGCTCAGCCAAGCAGAGCATGCATTTGTCAATTGGATTTGAGAGGAAAAGCAATGGACTACTTTATTGAGTTCATGGCCACCTTCAAATTTATATGTGAGGTTCTCAGACATGTCTTTTAGCAAACGCTTATCTTATATTTTTTAGGTTGTCAGCTTAAAACAAAATTGGCCCCAAATAAACAAGACCAGACAACTAGAGATTTTTTTTCTTTTTTCCAACCAACTGTTCTTCTTTTTTGCATCCAACTGTTGTTGCTGTTCTTGTTCTTCTCTTTCTTCTTTTTTTTCTTTTTCTTCTTCTCTTTAATGATCATGTACAGTGAGACACATGGTAATAGAAGAATCAGATCATTTTTACTCGTAAAGCGCAGCGGAACCTAAAAGTTTACTAATGCCATCTGTGAATTTGATCAATTCTCCATTTTCTTTAAGCACAATCTGGAAGCTTCCTGTAAAGATGCAAACCAAATGAGAATCTGTTACCAGGGCTGTGGTGTCCGTACGGAGGGCATCATAAAGTAGGGGGAAATACTCCAATACTATTTCTGAGTCATTTATTGGATTTCTTTAAGTTGTCATAAAGTCACCATTTATCAGGCGTAGCAATAGCTGACTACTGCACTCCCCTGCATCTTGTGCGTGCTCTCCCGAGTCCTCCATAGTCATGACCTGCGTCTCTTTCTGCTCACTCGCCACTGATTGGCAACTTTCTCCCTATATGCAAAGTAGGGATAAAGTTTTTTTAAATCTGCAGAAGAAGGGCAACAGGGACCAATATAGGGATAACGGGGCTTGAACCCCCCTGCAGCTGGTAAATAATGATGTTCATTTATCATTGGAGCTTTTTTTACATAAAAAAATTCACCATAGGTGGTAAAGGTATGTTTTCCCATTGGAATCAATAGGATGCTTATTCAGAGAATGTTTGAATTGTTTTTGATGTGGATTTTGGAGTAGAATCAGCTTCATAGTCTCCAGCATCAGGGTCTTTTTCACAATTCTGCGCTGTTCTCTCATCTGGCACCATCTCAGATCTCTAATTTTGCCATGTTTGACACGTGCACCGTTAATTATGACTTAGTAATAAAGGGACCATTTTGACAATCTCTTGATGAACAATTTCCACCAAGTTTCCATGGCATGGCTGTCCCCTGAGGATCCAAGAAGAGTTTTGTAAGTACATGTATAGTGACCAGGCAGAAGGTTAAGATTAGCTTAAATAATAAATGTTACAGTGACAGATCTGTAGTCAGATTCCCCTGGTATTAGACTGACATAAAAAGAGATTTCATTCACAAGCCGGGATGAGGAAGGCCAAGTAGCTCTAGGCTATAGAAAAGCTTCTTTCTGCTCTGACGTGATACATTTTTGGCATTTCAGCTTAGCAATTGAACAAATAAATTCATAATGCAGTCTGCATTGAAGCATTGATCTCACGAGGCTCTCATTTAGTTATCCTAAACAGATTTCTGTATTTTACTGTGTCACTGATAGTCGCTGAGAGCAGATTCCTAATGGCCCTCAGCTTTTATTATAGGTTATAATGAAAAAGGTCACACAGAATCCTGAAACTCGGGTGAGATGATGCAGCAATCTGTTTCATTTTTTATTTATTGCAGAACATTATTATCTCCAGTTTCAGTAACTGTGATAAAACTGCCCCCACATTAACCATCTTGGAAACATTGTACATACAATCCGACCTGTGGAATTCAGGTTATAGAGAAGAAGCTGAGCAGAATGAGACATAGGTGTGTTGGAAAAGATTCAGTCTAACTTGTATTTTATTTATTGAAATCCCTGGTGTTTGTATACATACGAGACAAGTTAGGATTCCCCCGCGCTGGGTGCCAGCGGTCATGTGACCACAAGTGTGCGATTTGCATTATGGCCACATTCTAACTAGACGTGTCCAGCCTCTTTGAATGAGCTTGCAGTGAGCGAGGCCGGGCACGTCTAGTTGGCATGCATCCACCGTTGCAGGCACCAGAGAATCTTCACAGCGTTCAGTGCTTGTAATATGAGGATTCACAAGTCTGCAGTCACATAGTGCCTGCAGATTTGTACTGAAGGCTGGACAACCTCTTTAAGGCTGGGGTGCAATCAGGCCCGGCGCCAGCACCCGGGGCCCTGAGCAGGCATATGAGTATCTCATTTTTTTTATTTTTTTTTTATGTATGGAGGCATTATATGGGGGCACAGCAGGAGGCATTATATGGTGGCCCAGCAGGAGGCATTATATTGGGGCATTTGCATGGGGCAGTATATGGGGGCCCAGCAGGAAGCATTATATGAGGGCACCTGAATGGGGCATTATATGGGGACCCAGTAGGAGACATTATATTGGGACATTTGAATGGGGCTGTATATGGGGTCCCAGCAGGAGGCATTATATGGGGGCATCTGCATAGGGCATTATATTGGGGCATTTGCATGGGGTAGTATATGGTGACCCAGCAGGAGGCATTATATGGGGGCACCTGCATGGGGCATTATATGGGGGCATCTGCATGGGATATTATATGGGGGCACAGCAGGAGGCATTATAGGGGGGTACCTGCATGGGACATTATATGGGGGCCCAGCAGGAGGCATTATATGTGGCATCTGAATGGGGCATTATATGGGGGCACAGCTGGAGGCATTATATGGGGGCACAGCCTGCATGGAGCATTATATGGGGGCACAGCAGGAGGCATTATATGGGGGGACAGCTTGCATGGGGCATTATATGGGGGCATCTGCATGGGGCATTATTTGAGGGCACTGCAGGAGGCATTATATGGGGGCACCTGCATGAGGCATTATATGGGGGCCCAGCAGGAGGCATTATATGGGGGCATTTGCATGGGGTATTATATGGGGGCACCTTCGTAAGGCATTATATGGGGGCACTGCCTGCCTGGGGCATTATATGGGGGCACAGTCTGCATGGGGCATTATATGGGGGCCAGTATTCTCCATGGGGCATTATATGGGGGCCAGTATTCTCCATGGGGCATTATATGGGGGGCCAGTATTCTCCATGGGGCATTATATGGGGGCCAGTATTCTGTAATACTGTATGGAGGACTCTATGGTGCCCATAATACTGTATGGAGGACTCTGTTGTGTCCATAATACTGTATGGGAGTACTCTGTGGTGCCCATAGTACTGATGGGAGGACTCTGTGGTGCCCGTAATACTGTATGGAGGACTCTGTGGTGCCCATAATACTGTATGGAGGACTCTGTGGTGCCCATAATACTGTATGGAGGACTCTGTGGTGCCCATAATACTGTATGGAGGACTAGGTGGAGCCCATTATTCTGTATGGAGCATTATATGGAGTCCATTATTCTGTATGGAGGACTTAGTGGTGCCCATAATACTTTATGGAGGACTATATTGTCCGGTCTGCACTGTGCTCTGTGAGGATTTGCCGGTTTCTGAGCTGTTGTAGAATTTACAATAGATATCACTCATGTAATGTAAGAAGTGAAATCTTTGGCATTGTACTATATCTATATTTCTCTGTGGTATCTGTGCATCATGAATAGTGGTATGTGTTAAAAGGGCCCACTGAGACTTTTTCGCCCAGGGCCCACAGAAAATTGGAGCCGGTCCTGGTTGCAATATTCAGGTTTTTTATGCAGTTTTTTGCATGGCTTCCGGTCATGCGCAGTGCGCCTCTGAAGCCAGGAAGCATACACTTGGCTTCAGAGATTTTCACTACACATGTTCAGAAGATGGCTTCTGGTTATGCACAGTTTGTGTCTCTGAAGCCGGGAAGCGTACACCTGGCTTCAGAGACGCGGTGACACTGCAAGAATGAGTGTTGCAAGAGCGCAAATTTTCATGAGCTGCCAATGAGGCCGCCTCATGCAAATTATGTTATCTCTAGTGCACACTCAAGTTCTGAGTATTTTCAGCGTGCTCGCAAAATATGCGCGCTTCGCCGCGGCTGCGTGTCTCGCGGTTGTTAGCCTAAACACATGCAGGGATTGCCTGTTAGTCTCACAATCCCTGCGTGTCTCGCGGCTGTCAAACAGCCGCGAATCATGCAGCTGCGGCAACGCGAGCATATTTTGCAAGCTCGCCGAATATACTCAGAACTTGAGTGTGCTTGGATAACCCGTTATCCGAGCATGTTCGCGTAACACTAGTTATCACGCCCATAGGGGCGTGATAGCATGGAAAAAGGGTCGACTAGTCTGGGGAACTAATGCCTCATGGACTAGTCAAAGCACTCATTATCATAAGAAACGGGGACATTATAAATACTTAAAGCATTTATTTAACTGAATAATGTTACACAGAGCTGGTTAGGCAGGGAGTTTAATCACACATGGCTGAATGGTGCCAGATTGGAGGGCATGTGGGACCTGTCTGGTTCACTTTAAGTCAAAACCGGATAATAAATGGAAGACTCCTATAAAGAAAAAGTTGAGACTTCTCATTCTCTTGAATTCACTTCTAACTTTTGACTTCAAAACCTGTAGCAGAAACCTGAATGTGTGAGCACAACATTAAGTAAGGAGAATGGGAACATCAAGTTGTCCATTCACTTCTAGCTTTCCACAAACCACAACAGAGGAAGGGCACAACACCGAGTTCTAAGAAAAGATGCTCCAGGATTGTGATTACTTGGGGTATGCAAATATTTGCTAAGGCTGTGTTACATCCGCGTTACGTCACAGCCTGAGTTTTCCCAGGTGAAGCTGCTTGTGGTCATTTTCCTGAGGTGACTTCGCCTTTTTTGTGGTGGTTTTTCCCCTGGTGGTCTTTGCTCTACACCAGTGTTTCCCAAACTCCAGTCCTCACGGCCCCCCACAGGTCATGTTTTCTGGATTTCTATAGTGCTGCACAGGTAAGAGAATTACTGATGCCTTAATGATACTTCCACCACCTGGCCAATGCTAAGAAAATCCTGAAAGCATGAGCTGATGGGGTCCGTGAGGACTGGAGTTTGGGAAACACTGCTCTATACTGTTAACTATATATGCATGTCCCTTGTTTTTTGCAAACTCTGGAGCGGTTAAAAGAAGTGACATAAGGTGGAACATGTGCACATCAACTTTGTTTGGACATTGCTGTCCACTATGTTCATTTTATGGGGCGCGGTTTTAGGTGGATTTTGTGCAAAATCCACCTGAAAAAGATGCCATGTGCACATACCCTAAGACAGACTTGTCAGAAGAGGCTTAGTTTTCTGAGCTATTCTAGGATAAAATTAGACTAGTTGCCAACATTTGTTGGTAAGACATTTTGATTAAGCGATGCCTTCACCCCATTGTGAATACCAGATGACCTGTACAGAGACTACGAGTGGAGACAATGGTGAAAGTGGCAGTGTACTTCAGCAGGGCAGTGCATCAGTGTGATGATGAAGAGGACACATGGTATAAAACATTGGTCCCCTGTTACCCACTTCACTACTGCCGATGGGATGCTAAATGAGCTCGGATCGTTCTGTAGTTTGTTGTCTTCTTGTATTATAAAAGCAATGTATCACAAAATATTAGTGTGAGTAAAAAGGCTGCAACTTGTGGGCTTTATTCAATAACTCATGAAGATAAGAAATTCTCCTGTTCCTCTAGCTCTGTAACTTTAATAGAGATTACAGATAAAAGTACTCTAACCTACTATTCCATGCTGGGGAATGGATACATTTTTCTTGATATTGTTTTGATTGGAATTTCAACTGCCCCCTTCAGGCTACATGTTAATATTATATATATATATATTTTTTAATAACATTGAGTTTTCGAGGACTTTGGAACAATTATTACCGCAGGCTGACAGAACCAGCAGCCATTCCTTTATTAACAAACTTGGGAAGTTTATGAGATATCTTTCAGTGCACATAGAATGGGGGTGTGTGGGGAAAAAATATATATCGCCGGTTTCTCAAGACTCAATTTCAGTGGATGTGCTTCTTGTCCACAAATGTGAAAAAGTAATTAAACTAGCTGAAGCACTAGGCTAGATGAGGAGTTCTGGGAAATTTAGTCCAAGAGTCAGTGAGCGCTGCTCTGTACTTGGCTACTGGCGGTTTAAAGCAAGTTATTGAAACTTTCATCTAGCGAAATATTAGAGTGAAATGAGTTGCAGCAGAGCGTGGTATTTGGCTGTGTATATGTATTCCATTTACTACTGTAGGCTTTGTCTTTCAATTATGCAAACTATGTCTGGCTGCAAGCCACATTTAGATGTCAAGGATCATTGAGAAAGTGGGACTTTATTGATTCCTAATTGCACATTAACTGTGGCAAGAAACAGTTATATTCTTCAAGGAGAGTTTTTTTTCTCTTAGGCCCACCCGTTGGGAATTAAACACTTTTTTTTCAAGCATTTGATTTATATACTTTCTAAAATATACTTAACATCAAACAATTATAATGATGGATCTTGTGATCACACTAATCTGACATTTGGAACATTGTCTTTTTATCTGACAAGTTGTGATGAGCGAGCGTGCTCTTTTAACCCTTTCACCGAGGATGCTCGGGTGCTTACCGAGTAGCTTCGGCTTGCTTGTATATTATGTTCCAGTCCCTGAGCCTGCATGATTTACGGCTGTAAGACAGACTCAACACTTGTGAGGATTTCCTAACAAACAGGCAATCCCTGCATGTGTTCAGGCTGTCTTACAGCTGTAAGGCTATGTGCACACGATCAGTAAACACTGCGGATTGGACGCATTGCACTTGCGCTGCGTGTAAACTGCAGTGTTCTACATTACAAGCAAAGTGGATGGGATTTCAAGAAATCCCATGCCTATTTTGCGTCTCTGTGCGCCTGTGGATCACCCGCGGGCCCGGACATGCGGCGCGCCTTTCCAGACCGCAGCATGTCAATTTCCCTTGCGGAGTCGCTAGTCTCCGCAAGAGAAATTAGATCAGTGCAATGTATTGAATGTGATGAATCTACATGGTTCAATGAACACAAGCTGATTCACCTACGTGCACCGCTTTGGACGCAACGTAAATTATGCTGCATTCAAAGCGTTGACAGTACTGATCGTATGCACATACCCTAAATTATGCAGACGCAGGGACTGGAACAAAATTTACGAGCACCCCGAAGCTACTTGGTAAGCACCAGAGCATGCTCGGTGAAAGGGTTTAGCGAGTACACTCGCTCATCACTATAGACAAGTAAAGTTAGAAATTATCAAGTTTTGGATTGAAGGTGTTTTGCTCTGTTATTTTTAGGCTGTGTCCAGAAATGTTGCGGATTTTATCCGTGAAACAGTTCACAGTGCCAGTAACTCGTTCACATGCTTCAAACTTTTTTCCCATATAAATTGACCTGCAGTGCAGATTCTTACATCCACAGTATGTAGTGTTAATTTTCACCGCAAGTTTTCACACTTGTCAGTGTAGCAGGCTGAAATCTATGATAAATCAGCAGAAAATCTGCAGCAAAAGCCACATGCACATGGACCAGCCTATGGCCCCATTTACATGTCTGTGATCACCAGTGTGTTCTCTCCGTGTTTCTTAAGTATAAAAAAATATGGCCATACTATTTTTTGGGAAGTTCACATGTCTGTTTTTTTTGGACCGATTATCGAAACACATATATCCACTTTTTATTCAATATACAGATCAAGTAAATAGGACTGTGAAAGAAACTTATAGCACTCAGATGCAATCTGTGTGTCATTTGAGATACTTTTGCTTTTTACTGTTCAATCCCTGTTTCCCCCTCTTAAAATAATAATACTTAGGCTATGTGCGCACGTTCAGGATTTGAAGGAGAATTTTCTGCAGCGTTTCTGCATCTCCTTGGTGTTATGTTCTGCTACCAAAGCTAAGGAAAGAGAGGAGATCTGTCCCTACTATAAGACTCAGCTGAATCCCTACGATGTAACAGGGAACCTGATCCTGCGATCAGACCTGCTAAAGTCCTAATCTAGTCTGTACGAAGACCTATAGATGTGGGGAGGAAATCCCTACAGGTACTAAGGACTGGGAGGAATATGGGACACCTCCTAACAGAAATAGTAGCAGACAGAAGAACAAACAAAATAGATAGAACATAGAGGTCCGTAGACCAAGCAAACTAACAGAGTTAGATACAGAGCACAGGCTAGCCAGAAAGTAGATATACAATAAAGTCCAGCAAAGCCAGAAGGGCGGAGCAGGATTAAATAGGCCAACAAGGTCATGTGACCAGCAAAGGAAAAAAAACCTAACAGCAAGGTTCTAACAGTACCCCCCCTTCTAAGAGGATCCTCCGGATCCCCTAGGACCAGGCTTATCAGGAAATCTCCTGTGAAACGCTCTGATAAGTCTGGACGCGGAAACATCATCTGACCTCACCCAAGAGTTATCCTCGGGTCCGAAACCTTTCCAGGCCACAAGATACTGCAAACTACCTCTATACCGTCTAGAGTCAAGGATGCGAGAAATTTCATATTCCCCGTCCTCCACCACCGGAGGAACAGAGGCAGAGGCGTCACCATCCGACACGACAGCTTTTTTTAACAGAGAGACATGAAAGACCGGATTAATTCTCCAGGAGGTAGGAACCTCCAACCTAACAGCAGATTGGTTGACAACCTGAAGCACCTTAAAGGGCCCTACAAACTTGGGACCCAATTTCTTAGAAGGAATCCTCAACCGCAGATTCCTAGAGGACAACCAAACCATGTCACCAACAGCGAACAAAACCTCCTGTCGTTTCCTATCAAAGTAGTCTTTAGATTTTCTGTTGGCCTCCTGAAGATTACCACGCACATCCGTCCAAACTCTTTCCAAATCACCGGAAAAATTCTCCTCCTCAGGCACGGCAGATCCCAACTTGGAGAACGACCCAAACGACGGATGTCTCCCAGAACAACAAAAAAAAGGCGAACAACCAGCAGAAGAAGATGTATGATTGTTCAGAGCAAATTCGGCAAGTGGCAGAAACTCAGACCACCCCTCTTGATTGTCTGCCACAAAACAACGCAAGAACTGCTCAACATCCTGGTTTTTCCTTTCTGTTTGGCCATTAGATTCAGGATGGTATCCGGACGAAAACGACAAATGAATTCCCAACCTGTCACAAAAGGCACGCCAAAAACGAGCCACGAACTGAGGACCCCTATCAGAAACAATGTCAGTAGGAACGCCATGAAGTCTGACAATTTCCTTGACAAAGGCCTTAGCGAGAGTTTTAGCGCAGGGCAGTTTGACGAAGGGAACCAAGTGACACATCTTGCTAAAACGGTCCACGACCACCCAGATGACAGTAAAACCCTCAGAGGGGGGAAGGTCAGTTATAAAGTCCATAGCCAAATGTGTCCAAGGAGCACTGGGGACCTCCAAAGGACAAAGCAACCCCGCAGCAGGAGTATGTGAGGACTTGGATCTAGCACATATAGTACATTGGCGCACCCACTTAATGACTTCCTTCTGCCATCCAGGCCACCAAAAACTGCGACCCACCAGTCTCTTGGTCTCAGAGATTCCGGGATGACCTGCCAACCGAGATTCGTGACACTCAACAAACAAATCTCTCCTAAAGGTCCCAGGCACAAACAACCTCCCATGAGGAGTGTTAGATGGGGCATTCTCCTGAGCTTTAAGAATCTCATCTTCCAAAACGGAGTCTAAAGCAGCTATCACAACACCTTCTTGTAAAATGTTTTCCTCTTTCTCAGCACCGACTATGGGAGAAAAACTGCGAGACAAGGCATCCGCCTTAACATTCTTAGTACCAGGGATGTAAGTAACGGAGAAATTAAACCGCGAGAAAAACAGTGCCCACCTAGCCTGACGGGCATTCAGGCGCTTGGCAGCATCAAGATATATCAGATTTTTATGATCCGTAAGAACCTGAACGGGAAATTCCGCACCTTCCAAGAAGTGGCGCCAGTGTTCAAATGCGAGTTTAATAGCCAATAATTCCCGATTACCAATATCGTAATTCAATTCAGTCTCCGAAAATTTTTTGGAAAAAAAGGCACAAGGATGTAATCCATCCCCGTTATCCTGAGACAATACTGCGCCAACCCCCACAGAGGAAGCATCAACCTCAACCAAAAACGGCCTAGTAACATCAGGCTGCATAAGGATGGGAGCAGAGGTGAACCTCTCCTTGAGATACACAAAAGCTTCAATGGCCTCAGAAGACCACTGAACCGCATCAGCACCTTTCCTGGTGAGATCAGTCAGAGGTTTGACAATACTAGAAAAATTTTTTATGAATTTTCTATAGTAATTGGCGAAACCCAAAAACCTCTGTATCGATTTCAAACCAATAGGCCTAGGCCATTCCTGCACAGCCTGAACCTTAACCGGATCCATCTCAAAACCTTTGCTGGAGATAATGTAGCCCAAAAAACTAATTCTCTGTACAGCGAACTCACATTTCTCCAGCTTAGCAAAAAGCGAATTGTCCATTAATAACTGTAATACCTCACGCACGCTCCGCCAATGAGACTCCAGATCTGGCGAATAAATCAAAATGTCATCCAAATACACAACCACATTTTTACCAATCAAAGGTCTAAGGATGTCATTAATCAGATTCTGAAAAAATGCAGGAGCATTAGTAAGACCAAAAGGCATAACCAGATTCTCAAAATGACCCACAGGAGTGTTAAAAGCAGTCTTCCATTCATCACCCTCCTTCATGCGCAACAGATTGTATGCCCCCTTAAGGTCAATTTTAGAGAACCACTTGGCCCCCAATAACTGGTTAAACAGATCAGGAATCAATGGCAGTGGGTAAGGATTGCGTACCGTAATTTTGTTAATCTCACGGAAATCCAGACAAGGACGTAAACCACCGTCCTTTTTTTTTACAAAAAAAAATCCAACCGCCACAGGAGACTTAGAGGGCCTAATGTGACCGGCGGCCAAACTTGTCTGTATGTATTCCTCCAAAGCCTTCCTCTCAGGAATAGTAAGGTTAAATAAACGACTTTTAGGAAGAGTCGCTCCAGGGACAAATTCAATAGAGCAATCATAGTCTCTATGGGGAGGCAAAACCTGCGATTCCTTCTCAGAAAAAACTCTCCAAAAATCCTGAATAGGAACAGGCAATTCTCCCCTATCCAAAGCTGCAATACGCCCGTTACAACACTTGTCATAACATTTATGGCTCCAGGATTTAATTTCACTGGTAGACCAATCCAGTACAGGATTGTGAAATTTTAACCAGGGCAAACCCAATATTACTGGAGAAGGCAAGTTATTCAACACTACTAAATCCAATTTCTCATGGTGAACACCATTAATAGTGAGAGGAAATTCACTGACCTTGAGAGTAATATTCTTCAAAGGGGAGCCATCCACAGAAACCACAGCAATGGGGGATGATAAAGGTTCAGGTTTTAAATTGAGTTTTTCCACGAATCCCCCATCAATTACATTCAATGTAGACCCGCAATCAACAAACACCCGAAATTCCATTAATTTTTCCTGAGCAATCGTGGAAGCAGCTAAAAATATACCCTTGGAATTTAAACAGGCAATACGGGCGTGACTGACCATTTTTTTTTCTTTCTTTATACGGAGCTCACAGCCTTTAATCAAATGACCAGATTTCCCGCAATAGAAACACAAGCCTTCTGAAAAACGACGATCTTTTTCTTGAGAGCGAGGTGCCACCGATCCAATCTCCATCGGTTCACCACTGTTAGTACACACATTATCATAACCAGAAACTGACATAGCAGAGGATTTGCTCTCATTAACCCTAGCACGCAGTCTCCTATCCACCCGTATAGCTAATTGCATAGCCTGTTGCAAATCCTCAGGTGTAGGATAAGCAATTAGCAGGTCTTTAACCCTTTCACTGAGCCCAGCAAGAAATAGACTTTTCAGAGCAGAATCGTTCCACCCTGTTTGAGTGGACCAACGACGAAAATGTGTACAATATTTTTCTACATTACTTGATCCTTGTTTTAAACGTCTCAACTCAGTCTCAGCTGATGCGACACGGTCAGGATCATCATATAATAGTCCTAAAGCAGAAAAAAAACTATCCACTGATCTGAAGCATGTATCACTAGGTTGCAAAGAAAAGGCCCACTCCTGAGGCTCTTTGCGCAAAAGTGACATTATGAACCCTACGCGCTGGGATTCATCCCCAGAGGACTTGGGTCTCAAACGAAAATACAATAAGCAAGCATTTTTAAATGAAAAAAATTCTCGATGTTCACCAAAAAATAAATCCGGCAAACATACCTTAGGCTCCAAGAAATATGCTCCAGGACAGTTACTCACGTGCTGACGGAGCTCGGCCACTTCCAGAGAGAGTCCCTGCAGGTGTTTAGCCAAATCCTGAACCGACACCATGATGGAACAAAAAAAAAAAAAAAAAAAAAAAAAAAAATCTTTCCTTAGAGAATTTGCAGGCTGGACTTACTGTTATGTTCTGCTACCAAAGCTAAGGAAAGAGAGGAGATCTGTCCCTACTATAAGACTCAGCTGAATCCCTACGATGTAACAGGGAACCTGATCCTGCGATCAGACCTGCTAAAGTCCTAATCTAGTCTGTACGAAGACCTATAGATGTGGGGAGGAAATCCCTACAGGTACTAAGGACTGGGAGGAATATGGGACACCTCCTAACAGAAATAGTAGCAGACAGAAGAACAAACAAAATAGATAGAACATAGAGGTCCGTAGACCAAGCAAACTAACAGAGTTAGATACAGAGCACAGGCTAGCCAGAAAGTAGATATACAATAAAGTCCAGCAAAGCCAGAAGGGCGGAGCAGGATTAAATAGGCCAACAAGGTCATGTGACCAGCAAAGGAAAAAAAACCTAACAGCAAGGTTCTAACACTTGGCAGGAAAAACTGCGCGGAAAAAATGTGCGGTTTTGATACTTTTTTTTTTAAGCGTTTTTGTACATCAATGAATGCTTTTTGGAGCTAAATACAGTTAATATCAAAACTGGGGTGAGTATATTGGTTAATTTAAATGATTAAAGAATGTGTCTGTTATATTTCAAATAAAGTGTTTAGTCTGTGTCTGTTTGTTTTTAATTAACTCTTTACTTTAATTAGGTTTGGTGATGAAAGGGTCTGATTGACACCTTGTCATCACCAAGCAAAAGAGCTAGGCGTCAGCTAATCCCATTCACCCAATCTTCATTAGTATTTCCATTCATGTAATTTTTGAGACCGCTATGAGCTACTATTTTTAGCCTAGGAAGGTGCCATTTAGGCAAACATGGTCCCTGGCTATAATTAACTGCTCACAGCAGTTTCGTTAGCCGCTACATCTCCATGAACAGCAACAAGCAACGCTTTGGACGCAGCTTCCAAAACGCTGTGTTCTAATGCGTACTTTTGTCGTCGGTACATGTGAATCCACCGCATATAATGACACGTCAATCGGTCAAAATTTGCAGTGGAGACATGCTGCGGGTGAGTTTGGGTACGTGGCTACGATCAGGAGCCGCTGCAGGTTTGATGCTGCTTGTTTATACAGCGTCAAACCCACAGCGTCCAGATGTTACAGCATAGTGGATGGGATTTCTAGAAATCCCATGTCTACTATGCGTGCATCAGAGACTGCGGATCACCTGTGGACACTGACATGCGGCGCGTCTTTCAGGACCGCAGCCTGTCAAATACTCTTGCGGAGTCTCTAGTCTCCACAACAGAAATTTGACCACTAGAAAGTATTGAATGCGATAAATCCACATGGTTCAGTGAACACATGTGGATTTACCTGCGTTCAATAGAATGCAACGTTTTGGACGCAGCGAAAATATGCGTCCAAAGCGCTGCTACGTCCAGATCGTGGACACAGAGCCTAAAGTTTAAAAAAAAATGGAGTGGGCTCTCGCGTCATTTTTATAACCAGCAGAGGGAAAGCCGACCGCTGGGGGCTGATATTAGTAGCCGGGGAAGGGGCCATTAGCCAACAATGTTCCCTAGCTATTAATATCAGCCCACAGCTGTTTGTTTAGCCTTTACTGGCTAGATTACAAGGGGACCCCAGAAAAAAATTGATGTAGGGTTCCCCTATAAGAGCTAATCAGAAAAGGCTAAACAGACAGCTGTGGGCTTATCTGGGTCACTTATACAGCAGTGAAATCAGCAATCACTGATGTCACTGCAGTAGAAGACAGCAATGTATACTGACAGGAGTGTAAAATCACTCCTGTCAGTGTACTTGCTGCTGCAGGAGTGAGGTCACTGAGGTTCATCAGCTAATCAGCCCCAGTGCCGTAAAGTGAGATCACGTGAGCTCTCTGATCTTCATCTGAGAGCTCACATGACCGCAGGTCCTGGCAGCGCAGTACACTGCTGGGAGCGAGCGCGCTCCCATCAGTGTACTGCCGGGCTGAAGACAACGCGAGGACCGGGGGGCGCCGGACAGGTGAGAATAATGTGTTTTTGTTTTTTTTCTTTTTCTTTTTTTACACTGCGTGCCCGCTGGCTCACATGCGGACACTACTACTCCCCTCAGCCGTGCGCCGATCTCGCTGTTATCAGCGGGAGTGTCGGTAGGATGAGTGGAGTAGTAGTCCTCCTCTGCCGACCTGGGTACCACTCGCAGCGTTTCACCACCCATTGACTTTGATTGAACTACAGAAAATCCGCAGATGATATACCTGTGGATTTTCTGCGGTTCAGTTAAACTAAATGGGCGGGAAACGCTGCATATAAAGGATATGCTGCATTTTTTTCGGCAATGACAATCCTGAGCGGAAATTTCCGCATCATGTGAACAGCACATCAGGATTGCCATTGCAATAGCTGGCAGACCGATCAAGTGTTTTTGATGCATTTCCGTGCTGAAAAACTGCTTCGAAAACACATAAAAAATGCTATGCCTTATACTGACCTCCAGTGCAGTGCCGTTCCAGCGGTGTCAGCACTTTATCTCCTGGGGATCGCGTGTCATTATGTCACGCAATCCCTACAGCCAATCAGCGATCGCTTCTCCCTTCCTGCCTTTGGATGAATCACATACATCCAGAGGAAGTGTGAGAGATGCAGCTCTGATTTTCTCTGGATGTATGTGGTTTGTCCGTAAGAGGAGAGAATGAAGCCAGTGCTGATTGGCCGCAGGAATCGCATGACATAGCAAGGTCTCACGATCTCTGGGAGAGCCAATGCAGACACCTCTGGAACAGCACCAGGGGTGAGTATAGGTGTTATTATTTTAGAATGGTGAAACTTAGGGATTGAGATGGGGTTATCCAAGTGTTGGACAGCCCCTTTAATGGGTAGAAGGAGCTTTGAATTTGTTTAGGTTTTTTTTTTTTTTGCAGATAATACACTGAGGTTATAAAAAGACATATGGACCAAAACTGGAGATAATTGGATTCCGCACCCTGATGAGAAACAGGTTTTTTTATCTTGCAGGCAAAAAAAAGATGGACGTCTGACTAAGGTTTACTAGTTATAGATGACTGTGATGTGTGTTACTATCAAAATACACATGGCAAATCGTAAAAAAATGTGTACTATTAATAGGCTCCATGTACATGACAGGACAAGGCACAATTCTTTAAATATAGACAGCTTACTTGTATACAAACCCCCCACTTTTAAGATTTCTTAATACTGAGGACATTTAGGAGTCAATTTACACTGGTTGACAATCAGGAATGAGTGGTCCTGGAAAGCTTGTTTCCGATCAGTCTTTCTATATAGGGTGGCAGTCACCCATCAAACAGTCAAAATGCTTGTTCATCAGGTGAACTGATTTTAAGCTTGCTTAAAAATGATTGTTCTCGGCAGCATTGTCCTGTGTAAATGATTGTATTCGCAATCATTCTGTGCGCACGGAATTGCGTTCAGCCTGTGTAATCAGGCCATTAAACGACCACTGGTTGTCTTACATGTAATCAATCTGTCATTTAATGGCATCAATAGACCTAATTGTAATTCCAGTTTAAATAGAGTTGTTATATATTTACATTTATGAGGAATATATGTTTACTTAAGAAAATGGTGCTATTTATGCATACACATAAATGAGTGCCATTTTATAACTTTTAGAACTGTGTAAGTTTTTTGAACCTGCATTTTCATTTCAAGACACTCCTGGTGATAGTCTATCTTCATGGAGATCCAAGGAGTTCGCATATTAAAATCCAATAATTTTCATCAATGCAGCTTAGTGGTAACTCTGATAAGCGAGTCGTTTTTCGTATGCTTGGCATGTAATCTGCTGATTTAAATCAGATCGGTTTCCAGGTTTCACAGTACAAAATGCATACAATACCAGGATTATTCAGCCATTCAGAAATGGATTTTCAAAGTATATTCACCATTCTCATCAGCTCTAAGAGAGTTAATAATGTATGCAGGTTATATTGTAATATCTTAGTGTAAGATCTGTTGACAGATCCACTTAAACAGAAGGAAAGGAAGTGTTTATTATATGTGGGGCTTCCTGCAAACAGAGATTTTTAAATAACATATAACAATGTTATTGTAAAAAAGACCTTTTATTATACTCACAGATGGCGCAGTCCTGTCTGATCCGATGGGCGTCTTCTTGCTTCGTGTGGATGACGAGTCCTACGTTATACACACAGCGTCCCCATCACGCTCCTGTGCAAGTGTACTTCCCTCTGCCCTGCCAAGGGCAGAGCAAAGCACTGTAGTGTGCATGCACTAGACGTTTTTCCAGGTCATCGGCGCTCTGACCTTTCCCAGCGCAGGCGCATTACAGTGCTTTGCTCTGCCCTCGTCAGGGCAGAGAGAAGTGCGCTTGTGCAGGAGTGCGATGAGGACACTGTGTGGATAATGTAGGATGCATCCTCCACACAAAGCAGGGAAGGAGGACGGCGATCATAAGAAGAGCGGAAGCACGGGATCAAGACCAGAGACTCCCATCAGACCGGACCGCGCCTTCTGCGTATATTAAAAGGTCTTTTTTGTGATCTGCAGACTGGATTGGAGACTTTTACCACATTCTACAATGCTGTAAAAGAGGCCCTAATGGTGGTGGCCGTATTTTATATGGTAAAATTCCTTTAATTAAAATGTACTTTGTTCGTGGGAAAACTGCTTTTAAGTTGTGCTGAAAAGTTATGCATACAAAGAAAATTCTCTTAACTTGTTATTTGATATTCAATATGTTTGTTATAGTTTACAGAAGCAAGATGAAGTGCTAGTATACAGCACCAACAAACCTATATCTGAACTACAGAAAAAAAAGACATTTTTACGATACATAATAATCATGTAGCTCTTATTTTATTACAGTAAGCTTCTTGACGTAGGAAATAAAAAAAGCATCTATGCGTTAAAGGTATCCCCTGCAGCAGTCGCACTGACGCAGAAGAAAATATAATTGCCTATCTGATCTCATAACCTCCCCTGGAACCTCTAATGTAATAATATCACTGATGCACTCGCTCCTCTCCATGAAAAGACGGCTGCAGATCACTTGTAGCCTGCTGGCTAATTATCGTAATGAGCGTTGTTGGAAAGCCATTAAATCTGACAATTAGCTGTGCTGATAAAGGTTCATAATAGTTGGTTTCAAATCACAAGACCATTTCATAGCTTATATATTTTGTTAGGAAGATGTAATATAAATATAGATATACAGTACAGACCAAAAGTTTGGACACACCTCATTTAAAGATTTTTCTGTATTTTCACGACTATGAAAATTGTACATTCACACTGAAGGCATCAAAACTATGAATTAACACATGTGGAATTATATACTTAACAAAAAAGTGTGAAACAACTGAAAATATGTCTTATATTCTAGGTTCTTCAAAGTAGCCACCTTTTGCTTTGATGACTGCTTTGCACATTCTTGGCATTCTCTTGGTGAGCTTCAAGAGGTAGTCACCGGAAATGGTCTTCCAACAATCTTGAAGGAGTTCCCAGAGATGCTTAGCACTTGTTGGCCCTTTTGCCTTCACTCTGCGGTCCAGCTCACCCCAAACCATCTCGATTGGGTTCAGGTCTGGTGACTGTGGAGGCCAGGTCATCTGGTGTAGCACCCCATCACTCTCCTCCTTGGTCAAATAGCCCTTACCCAGCCTGGAGGTGTGTTTGGGGTCGTTGTTCTGTTGAAAAATAAGTGATCGTCCAACTAAACGCAAACCAGATGGAATATCATGCCGCTGCAAGATGCTGTGGTAGCCATGCTGGTTCAGTATGCCTTCAATTTTGAATAAATCCCCAACAGTGTCACCAGCAAAGCACCCCCACACCATCACACCTCCTCCTCCATGCTTCACGGTGGGAACCAGGCATGTAGAGTCCATCCGTTAACCTTTTCTGCGTCGCACAAAGACACAGTGGTTGGAACCAAAGATTTCAAATTTGGACTCATCAGACCAAAGCACAGATTTCCACTGGTCTAATGTCCATTCCTTGTGTTCTTTAGCCCAAACAAGTCTCTTCTGCTTGTTGCCTGTCCTTAGCAGTGGTTTCCTAGCAGCTATTTTACCATGAAGGCCTGCTGCACAAAGTCTCCTCTTAACAGTTGTTGAAGAGATGTGTCTGCTGCTAGAACTCTGTGTGGCATTGACCTGGTCTCTAATCTGAGCTGCTGTTAACCTGCGATTTCTGAGACTGGTGACTCGGATAAACTTATCCTCAGAAGCAGAGGTGACTCTTGGTCTTCCTTTCCTGGGGCGGTCCTCATGTGAGCCAGTTTCTTTGTAGCGCTTGATGGTTTTTGCAACTGCGCTTGGGGACTCTTTCAAAGTTTGCCCAATTTTTCAGACTGACTGACCTTCATTTCTTAAAGTAATGATGGCCACCCGTTTTTCTTTACTTAGATGCTTTTTTCTTGTCATAATACAAATTCTAACAGTCTATTCAGTAGGACTATCAGCTGTGTATCCACCTGACTTCTTCACAACACAACTGATGGTTCCTACCCTATTTATAAGGCAAGAAATCCCACTTATTAAACCTGACAGGGCACACCTGTGAAGTGAAAACCATTTCCGGTGACTACCTCTTGAAGCTCATCAAGAGAATGCCAAGAGTGTGCAAAGCAGTCATCAAAGCAAAAGGTGGCTACTTTGAAGAACCTAGAATATAAGACATATTTTCAGTTGTTTCACACTTTTTTGTTAAGTATATAATTCCACATGTGTTAATTCATAGTTTTGATGCCTTCAGTGTGAATGTACAATTTTCATAGTCATGAAAATACAGAAAAATCTTTAAATGAGAAGGTGTGTCCAAACTTTTGGTCTGTACTCTGTGTGTGTGTGTGTGTGTATGTGTATATATATATATATATATATATATATATATATATATATATATATATATATATATATATATATATATATATATATATATATATATATATATATATATATATACATACATATATATATATATATTGTAAAGTAGCGGTATTGATCATGTTGGGGGGGGCACTCACTTCACCGGGTCAATTTAAGCACACAAGCCAAGTTTTCCAGTAAACTAAAGTACGGCAGTTTATTACACGTCATAAACTGCTTATAATATAGTCTCAGTGGCTTGCAGGAATGTTACACACTTACTATCCTAGAGCCTTTCAGTGGCAGCTGTGCCCGCTTGGCTTCAGATACAGACTTCAGCAAGATACAGCATCAATGTCCATATAAAGAACCATTTTTACCTTTGCCGGGTCTTAGCTGCTTCTCTCAGCTCTGCTCTGCCACAGCTGTGGCTTTAAGGCTCCCCCAGCCGTGGTCTCCAAGCCACGTGCCTTCCAGGGCTACTGGCGTCCCAAACACAGGGATCTAGCCTCTTGCCTCACCAAGCCTCTCCAACTGTTTCAAAACCACCCAGATTTATATATCCTTCTGTGCACACAGGACCTGTGAAGATGTCACAGTCATGTGATCAGTCACCTGAGGGGAGGTACATGGTCAGCCAAAACACACCCCCTGGACATTTTAGCAATGTAGCAAGGCGCTGCATTACAATATATATATATATATATATATATATATATATATATATATATATATATATATATATATATACATACTGCTCAAAAAAATAAAGGGGACTCTTAAACAACACAATGTAACTCCAAGTCAATAACACTTCTGTGAAATCTACCTGTCCAGTTATGAAGCAACACTGATTGTGAATCAATTTTTCCTGCTGTTGTGCAAATGGAACAGACAACTGGTAGAAATGATAAGCAATTAGCAAGATACCCCCTATAAAGGAGTGGTTCTGCAGGTGGTGACCACAGACCATTTCTCTGTTCTCATCCTTTTTGGCTGTTGTTTTGGTCACTTTTTCATTTTGCCATTGCTCTCACTCCTAGAGGTACAGCAGCATGAAGCGGTGTCTACAGTACAACCCACAGAAGTTGCTCAGGTAGTGCAGTTCATCCAGGATGGCACATCAGTGCGAGCTGTGGCAAGAAGGGTAGCTGTGTCTGTCAGCACAGTGTCCAGAGCATGGAGCAGATACCAGGAGATGTGGAGGGAGACATAGGAAGGCAACAACCCAGCAGCAGGACCGTTACCTCCTCCTTTGTGCAAGGAGGAACAGGAGGAGCACTGCCAGAGCCCTGCAAAATGACCTCCAGCTGGCCACAAATGTGCATGTGTCTGCACAAGCGGTTAGAAACCGACTCCATGAGGGTGGTATGAGGGCCCGACGTCTACAGATGGGGGTTGTGCTCACAGCCCAACACCGTGCAGGATGCTTGGCATTTGCCACAGAACACCAGGATTGGCAAAGTCGCCACTGTCGCCCTGTGCTCTTCACAGATGAAAGCAGGTTCACACTGAGCACATGTGACAGACATGACAGAGTCTGGAGACGCCGTGGAGAGCGATCTGCCTGCAACCTCCTTCAGCATGACCGGTTTGGCAGTGGGTCATTAATGGTGTGGGGTGGCATTTCTTTGGAGGGCCGCACAGCCCTCCATGTGCTGGCCAGAGGTAGCCTGACTGCCATTAGGTACCGAGATGAGATCCTCAGACCCCTTGTGAGACCATATGCTGCTGTGGTTGGCCCTGGGTTCCTCCTAATGCAGGACAATGCCAGACCTCATGTGGTTGAAGTGTGTCAGCAGTTCCTGCAAGATGAAGGCATTGAAGCTATGGACTGGCCCGCCCGTTCCCCAGACCTGAATCCGATCGAGCACATCTGGGACATCATGTCTCGCTCCATCCACCAACGTCACGTTGCACCACAGACTGTCCAGGAGTTGGCGAAAGCTTTAGTCCAGGTCTGGGAGGAGATCCCACAGGAGACCATCCGCATCCTCATCCGGAGCATGCCCAGGCGTTGTAGGGAGGTCATACAGGCACGTGGAGGCCACACACAATACTGAGCCTCATTTTGACTTGTTTTAAGGACATTACATTAAAGTTGAATCAGCCTGTAGTGTGTTTTTCCACTTTAATTTTGGGGGTGACTCCAAATCTAGGCCTCCATTGGTTAATAAATTTGATTTCCATTGATGATTTTTGTGTGATTTTGTGGTCAGCTCATTCAACTTTGTACAGAACAAAGTATTCAATGAGAATATTTCATTCATTCAGATCTAGGATGTGTTATTTGAGTGTTCCCTTTATTTTTTTGAACAGTGTATATATATTCCTATTATTTACCGTTTTATAAAGATCATTATAATGTGCAGTTAGATATAAAGACCAGTTATGCGCTTTCTTGTTTCAATAAAAACATTACCCCAAATGCCGCCTAAAATATCAATTCTCTAATATCTTTTCTTAGATCTTAGCAATGAATTGCAACTCTGCCCCATAATACATTTGCTATGTCATACAGAAGTATATGCTGTGAACCATACTGATTCCTAAAACAGGGTGTTTTTGGGCATTGCAGTCTCGTTACTCACTAATGTGGATCCTGTCAGAGCTATCTTTAGGGTAATATTGCTCTTTTTAACAGCATCTCTTTGTAGACAGATGAAAAATTCTAGTGGATTTTTTAGATACAGGTCATAGTGGATTAAACCTCAATAGGGTAATATGAACCTGTGCACCAGTCTTTGTGGTTTATCCTACATACGGCCTTAGGGGCATATTATTATATAGAGGCATACAGCTAGAAAAAAAATAGGATGCTTTTTAGAGATTTGTACAAAACACATCCAAAATACAATTGTGTGTATACCCTACATAATTGATGTGAAAGACAAGTTATTTTTCACCGGATCATTAACCCATGTTGGGAGAATACAGCCATCATACAGTGGCATGTAAAAGTTTGCGCACCCCTGGTCAAAATTACTGTTATTGTGAACAGTTAAGCAAGTTGAAGATGAAATGATCTCTAAAAGGCCTAAAGTTAAAGATGACATTTCCTTTGTATTTTAGGCACAAAAAAAATATATTGTAATTTTTTACTTTTTAAAAATTACAAAAACAAAAATGGGCCGATGCAGAATTTTTGGCATCCTTGGAGATTTGTGTTCTCAGATAACTTTGACAAAGATTTCAGACCTTAATTAGCCTGTTAGGGTTATGGCTTGTTCACTATCATCGTTAGGAAAGGCCAGGTGATGCAAATTTCCCAGCTTTATAAAAACCCAGCCTCCTCTAACCTAGTGCAAAAAAACAGTAGCCATGGGTTCTTTTAAGCAGCTGCCTAGCACTCTGAAAATGGTGGAGGCTCACAGAGCAAGAGAAGGCTATAAGTAGATAGAAAAGCGTTATCAAGTTGCCCTTTCCTCAGTTCAATATGTAATTAAATGGCAGTTAACAGGAACAGTGGCGGTGAAGATAAGGTCTGGATGATCAAGCAACATTTCAGTGAGAGCTGCTCATAGGATTGTTAGGGAGGCAAATAAGAACCCCAGCTTGACTGCAAACGACCTTCAGAAATATTTAGCAGCTTCTGGAGTTGTGGTACAATTTTCTACTGTTCAGAAACCCCTGCACAAATATGGCCTTCGTGGAAGAATCTTCAGAAAACTTCTACTGCGTCCTCACCATAAAATGCAGAGCCAGAAATATGCAAAAGAACATCTAAACAAACCTGATGCATTTTAGAAACAAGTCCTTTGTGTTAGAACTCTCCTGTTAGGTTTTTTTTAGTTTGCTGGTCACATGACCATTTTTGCCTATTTAATCCGGCTCCGCCCTCCTGGTCTTGCTGGACTTCATTGTATTTACTACTCTTGAGCTAGCTTGGTGCTCTGTTGCCGTTCTCTGTTAGTTTTGCTAGGTCTTCTGACCTCTATGCTTTTTGTTGTGTGTTTGTCTTTGACTGCTACTATTTCTGCTAGGAGGTGTCCAAACTTATCCCAGTCCCTAGTTCTTGTAGGGATCCCTCCCTCACATCTATAGGTCTTCGTTCAGACTAGCCGAGGACTTTAGCGGGTCTGATCGCAGGATCAGGTTCCCCGTTACATCGTAGGGATCTAGTTTAGTTCTATTGTAGGGACAGTTCTCCTGTCTTTCCTTAGTCCCTGTAGCAGATCATAACACTTTGAGGTGGATCAATCATGCTTTGGGGTTGTGTTGCAGCCAATGGCAAGGGGAACATTTTATGGGTTGAGGGACGAATGGATTGAATGAAATTTCAACAAATTCTTGATGCAGACATAACACTATCTTTAAAAAAGCTGAAGTTGAAGAGGATGGCTTCTACAAATGAATAATGATCCTAAACACATGTGAAAATCCACAATAGATTACCTCAAAAGGCCCAAGCTGAAGGTTTTACAATGTCCCTCACAGTACCCTGATCTGAACATCATTGAAAATCTGTGGCTAGACCTCAAAATAGTGCATGCAAAATGACCCAGGAATCTCACAGAACTAGAATAATTTTCCAAGGAAATGATAAAAATCCCTCAAACAAAAATTGAAAACCTCTTGGCTGGCTACAAAGTGTTTACAAGCTGTGATACGTGCAAAAGGGAGTGCTGCTAGGTACTAACCATGCAGGGTGCCCAAACTTTTGCATCAGACTATTTTCCTTTTTGTAATTTTCAAAATGTAATAAATTATATATTTTTTTTTACCTAAAATACAAACGAAATGTGTAATCTTTAACTTTAGGCCTTTTAGGGATCATTTCATCTTCAACTTACTTAACTGTTCACAATAACAGTAATTTTGACCAGGGGTGCCCAAACCTTTACATGCCACTGTACGTAATAAAATAATGAAGGATGTTTCCACATATAGAAAAAGGAATGTGTGATAACTTCATAGGATTACATATTCTTTAAGAGGTCGGCCACTACTTTACATGTCCTTTTCATGTGACCTGCAATTTCCCTAATTACTTTGCTTCATCAAATTTTGCTATAACCAGTGCTGGTCTTCTTGTCACATGATCTCTGGCTGAGAATCTCCTAGTTTCCTGTGATGTCTGGTCAGATTCTCACTTCTGGGCTCTGGAAACTGATGGGGTGGGCGGGGCTTGCCACACAGGTGGGCAAGGCTGCATTCAGCAGAGCTCACTCGGTTTCTGTGAATGCTGCTGCTGCAGACCCAGCTCTTCTTACAGAACCAGCTCTTCCTTGCATCTGTATATATACAGCAGGGTGTAAATACATGTACACACTGCTGGGTTCCCTGGGTGATTTATGTACACCCTGCTGTATTCCCTTTTATAATTTGAATATTTTTAGATGTTTCCCCATCCATCCACCTATATATATATATATATATAATATATATATATATATAATATATATATATAATATATATATTTATAGCAATCTATATATCCATCCATCCTTCCACCCATCCATCTATCCAGTCCATTAGTCAGTTCGGGCAAGTAAGAGATGACATTTTTGGAAGGGCTGGTGCTTTATGCATTACTTCTGTGCCCTGTAAGATGCTGGGGGAGGGGTTTGGGCAGAGATACAGGTCTGTGCAGGCTTGCAGCCCAACACAATGAATGATGGGATATGTAGTGTCAGGAACATATTAATGTCAGGGACATATTAACAGAATATTAGCCCCTTCTCCCATGCCCTCTGCTGTAGTGTTTGTCCAGAGATGACAATTATACAGTGTCTTACTGCAAATTATCACCACTTGTCCGCACCGAGCTGTCCCATTTTCCTCAGCACAAAAGCCCCAATTAACACACGCCTGGGATATAGCGTATGGGAACAATGCCAGCCAAGGAGTGTTTTAACTTCGTTAGGAAGCAAGCATCTTGTCTTTGAAAGACACAAAAGGTAATTAAAACGCTGGCTTGCACTAATTTGCGTGTAACTGTGAGGCTGCTTCCCGAGCCTTAAAGGGAAATTTGCAGACGCGCTGAATCCGATATGAACTATGAAATATTATGAGTTCCATACGTCCGACAGTAACGGGACCCATATGCTTAGTGACCAAATCAGTCCAGGAATGTTTAGGTAGTTTTCCAGGGCTGTAGGCAAAATCAGGGAGCTGAAGCGCAAAAACACCAGAATAGCAGACTGCAGCTATGTGATGTGTGGTCTCTAAATAAAGATAAAATCATAAGGGAAAAAATGGCGTAGTTTGCAAGCTTCTGCGACCGAGCGATGAGTTATTGCAGAAGTTAGCGTTTTTAATAAAAATGTACAGGCTGGAGTCTGGCCCACATGATGTCACCACAAGGGGTGTGTGGGCACATCTCCACGGATTCTCTTATGCCTAAGGGGAGAAGACAGGAGCACTCATTGCCAGGGGGGAATAAGAATTATAAGCAACGGGTCTTGTTCAATAACAGCATAATCCATATGGGGAGCCCCTCCTCCACCTATATTGAATCTTCTCCATGATCGTATAGTGTAAGTTATCTTCTTTCATCCTGTTTATTTTATGTAACTGCGTATGTATTTTAATGTCTCCTTTGTAACATCCTTATGTATATATTTTTCCTAAACACTGCCTCCCTTTTGGATTAAACATAAAATTTAATAGTTCTGTTTCTTTTGTTCTGTAATCGTTCCCTTCCCCGAAGCCATATACGCTACCAAAATGCAGGCGTCCGGCCAGGCCTGTATTATATTTCAAACTCGGCCGGTGGTGGCAGCGAATATTAATAATTGGGCTATCGTGAAGGTGACAGCGACCTTAAGGAAGGCGTTAAACACGGATTCTAGGCTTTGGAGTCCCCGAGGTGTGGCGCCATACGCTCACTGGTTGTTTGCCGATATCCACGTAGCGTGCTCGCGACTCCGGACGAAAGGCGGACGGCAACGACGAGATATTGCGTGATCTCCCCGGTGTCGTCCCTCAGTGTGGTTTGGGATCCCAGACATGTAGTAAGAAAGGAGCAGAGGATTCTGAAAAGGAATCGTTTTGACAACAGAGCTGATGCAAGTGCACAGGAAGTGAAGCAGAAAGACATGAAACTTGACAAAAAAGGTATATGGGGATCTCGGACAACATCTTCTGAATTCCTATGTTTCCTCCCAGTAAAATAATATTTATACTTCCCTCCGCTGCCGGCGCCGTTCCAGTGGTGTCAGCACTAGGTCTCCTGTGGCTCGCTTGACATTGTTTTGTCACACGATCTCTGTTGCCACTTCACTCTCCCCTCCTTTGGACAAATCAAGATATCCAGAGGAAGTACAAGCTTCTGCTGCTCCCCCACTTCCTCCAGATGTTAATTACATCTGTAGGAGAGGAGAGTGAAGTCAGGGCGGATTGGCTACAGTGATTGCATGACACAACAATGTCACATGAGCCTCAGCGGAGATCGTGCTGGTACGGCACTAGCACTAGAGGCGAGTATAGGTTTATTATTTTACTGAAGGAAGCATAGAGATTGAGAAGTGGGTTGTCTGAGCAGTGGACAACCCCTTTAAGTATTTATGGCAAAACTATTAAGTCAAGTTAGTGGCCAGCCTTTTGAAGACCAATTCAATGCGGAAATAATATGGATACTGAATAGTGCAGGAAAACCTAAAATGTATTACAAGGCCTAGATTAATTCTTACAGATGTTACTCTAGAAAAAAGTTCAGTTATGTTTTTAGACCTGATATAAAACTTGAGATAAAGTTGGATCTCACGTCTGCAAATAAAATCATCACAATGTTTTGAAAGTGTGATCTCTATCTTTGTGACTAGCTGCCCTTTGTAATTGCTTACATGTAGACATCTCCTGTCTTTCTGCACCAAACACAATAGCATTTATTAGCATTTCTATGCTTTGTTATTTCCAATTACGCCTCTGTTCTAAGTGCCCAAACCATATAATTAAATCTTTTCAGCTCGTAGTTCCAGTACAGCTGCATCAATTTATAAGTCCAACGCTTATGCACCTAATATTCAATTGTTCACAGCATACCTCTGTTTCCATGTAACAAATGGATTCTAGAAAGGACAGAGGATTTCAGACTAAGATGTTTACATAGTATGCAAATACAATTATGGGGTGCAATTTTCTCCAGATGTCAAGTGTTTTAAGGAGGCAGCAAATATTTTCCAACTTTTATAACACGCAAAAACTTGTTGTCTTGTCACTGATCCATTTAGGTAAGTGTAAAAATGAATATAGTATTGTGGATAAATCACCATGATCAGTTTGTGGAGAACACTGAATACACAGTTTAAGGCTGTGTGCCCACGATGAGTTTTTTAAGCATTTCGCAGCGGCAAAAACGCTGCAGAAACACTTAAAAAACGCATGGTAGAAGGCCTGCCATGTTCCCCAATGATAATCCGCATGTGCTGTGCACATGCTACGGAAATTTCCGCTGCGGATTATCATTGCGGAAAAAAACGCAGCACTACCAATTATTTTGCGGAAGTGCTGCGTTTTCGCCGCCATTGACTTGCATTAGACCGCATGGATTACGCATCACTGCATAAGTAGATGCGCATTCCATGCGTTTTAATGTGCGGATGGTACCCAGGTCTAGAGAAGAGGAGACTCTCCTCCGGACCTGGGTACCATTGAAAACTCTAAAAAAAAACAATAAAATAAAAAATAAATATATACTTACCTTCTGGCGGCCTGCGGTGCGCTCCTCCTTGCTTGGCAGCAGTTCGCGATGGAATGAAGGACCTGCGCTGACGTCAGAGTCATGTGACGGGTCACGCGACGCTGACGTCGGCAGGTCCTTCACTCTACCGCTGCCGGCAGCCGGGACGGAAGGAATCAAGACTGCGGGGGCCATCGGAGGGTAAGTATACATTTATTTTTTTGTTTTTTGACATACTCTCGGGTAACAGTATATAAATCCATGCCGTTTGCATGGATTTATATAGTGTGACCTAGTTGTCACAAGCACTTTCCAAGTGATACTAAAATCGCTTGGAAAGCGCTTGTCAACCCACATGCGGAAATGCAAGTGAAGAACGCTTCACTTCCGCATGTCCCTGGCAGGAAACCGCATGTACAATCCGCATGCGTTTTTTTCTGCCAGGGAGATGCAGAAACGCTCAAGAAAAAATCCTGAGCATTTCTGCATCGTGTGCACATAGCCTTAGGGTCATGTCGCATTAGAGTTGGAATACTTTCCCTATTTTGCTGGAAATAAAATAAAAAAAAACAGACTTCTCACCAGGCAGATTTCCAAGGACCGCATTGCTCCTTACACTTTGATTCCAATTCATACAATTACACTGTGATTCCAATTCCTTACAATTCCAATTACTTACAATTTCTCCTTACACTGTGAGATTTCACACCCAGTATTTACTACTGAATGCTGCGGCGCATACCATGAAGGAACACATCTTGACACTGGCCAGTGCCAGTGTCGGGACATTCTTTGCAGGCAGAGTGAGCGTGCTTCAGTATTCGGGTATCGGTAGGATGAGGAGTTTGTGCAGGTTGGGAATAGATGGGGAAGGTGCTGGAAATGTGAAAAGTCAAATGTATCTGTGTTGTAATCTCTGTAGACGAGTCGTGGCTGGAGAAGTTGTCATGTCGGTCTGGGCCGGATGGATAAGACTGGAAAAGTGAATAACTCCACCAGAAAGAATGTCATCTGTTATTCACTATCAAAATTGTACTGTAATTTCTTATGTGTTCTGCAGCACTGGTATCTACCACTATATGATCTCTATATGGCGGTAATATCAGTGTTAATCTTTGTATATAGATTTTCAGTAATAGCAAAGTCATCTGCTGAGGTTATCCTATAGCTATGATTATGGTGCGCCACCCTAGTTGTACACACAGTTACCTGGTTAGGGGTCCACTCAGATGTTTCGCTCCCCCTCGGCTGAATCCCTAGCTACGCTTCTGCAACTGTGCTAATTGTCAAGTCCAGCCCACATGCAGTTTTAAATATTGTATCTTTTCTTGCTGTGGATTAAAGCTCAGACACAGCCAGGTTTTTAGTGGGGAAGACAGAAGAGGTTTATAACTGCTACTGTCTTCTCTTTTGCTGGTTACATACCTCTATGAATAGAATAGAAGCATCAACAATAGATTAACCACTTTGCACCAGAGCCTGTTTTTGCCTACGTGACCGGGCCAATTTTTTCAATTCTGACCACTGTCACTTTATGAAGTAATTACTCTGGAACGCTTCAACGTATTCCCCTGATTCTGAGATTGTTTTTTCATGACATATTGTACTTCATGATAGTGGTAAAATTTCTTCGATATCACTTGCGTTTATTTGCGAAAAAATTGAAAATTTTGCAATTTTCAAACTTTGAATTTTCATGACCTTAAATCAGAGAGATATGTCACACAAAATAGTTAATAAATAACATTTCCCACATGTCTACTTTACATCAGCACAATTTTGGAACCCAAATTTTTTTGGGTTAGGGAGCTATAAGGGTTATAATTTGACCAGCGATTTCTAATTTTTCCAACAAAATTTACAAAAACATTTTTTAGGGACCACATCATATTTGAAGTCACTTTGAGGGGTCTTTATGACAGAAAATACCCAAAAGTGACACCATTCTAAAAACTGCACCCCTCAAGGTGCTCAAAACCACATTCAAGAACTTTATTAACCCTTCAGGTGCTTCACAGGAATTTTTGGAATGTGGAAGAAAAAAATTAACATTTAACTTTTTTCACAAAAATGTTACTTTAGACCCAATTTTTTTTATTTTCACAGGGGTAACAGGAAAAAATGGACCCCAATTTTTTTTGTGCAATTTCTCTTGAGCATGTTGATACCCCATATGTGAGGGAAAACCACTGTTTGGGCGCACTGCAGGGTTCGGAAGGGAAGGAGCGCCATTAGACTTTTTGAATGTAAAATTTGTCTGAATAATTAGCAGACGCCATGTTGCATTTGGAGAGCTCCTGATGTGCCTAAACAGTGGAAACCCCCCACAAGTGACACCATTTTGGAAACTAGACCCCTTAGGGAACTTATCTAGATGTGTGGTGAGCACCTTGCACCCCCAGCTGCTTCACAGAAGTTTATAATATTGAGCTGTAAAAATAAAATTTTCACATTTTTCCCACAAAAAATGTTTTTCATTCCCTAATTTTGCATTATCATAAGGGTAATAGGATAAAATGCACCATGAAATTTGTTGTGCAATTTCTCCTGAGTACGCCGATATCCCATATGTGGGGAAAACCACTGCTTTGGTGTACGGCAGGGTTCGGAAGAGAAAGAAGCGCTATGTTGGCTGGGATAGGTGGCAGACACCATGTCACATTTGAAGAGTCGCTGACATGCCGAAACAGCAGAAACCCCCACAAGTGACCCCATTTTGTAAACTACACCTCTCAAGGAATTCATCTAGGGAAGTAGTGAGTATTTTTTAATTTTTAAATTTATACTATTGGGCAGTGAAAAAAGCATAATTATATTTTTTACCACAAAAAAATGTTTTACCCTCAGATTTTACATTTTCACACAGGGCAATGGGTAAAAATGGTGCCGAAATGTGTCACACAATTTCTTCTAATAGTGGCAATACCCCATATGTGGCTGTATCGTACCGTTCAGCCATACGGCGAGATCTGGGGGTTGACTGAGTGCTATTTGACAATTGGAGAACAAATTATTGTAGAATAGGCATTTGGATTTGGGAGCACAAAATTTTCTGAATTTCTTTTGGGGGGCAAGGGCCATTTCGCTTTTCCAGAGCCTTTCTGCTACCAGTAACTTGGAAGTCCCTTATATTTTTAACAGATGACGGACCTGAGTGGGGACTAGCTTTTTTTGAGGACTGAGTTGAAGCTTTTATTGGGAACATTTTACGTAACATTTATCCGACGCTCTAGGCTGAGCACTTACATCGGGTTTCCATCTAAATTTCCAAGTGATGTAATTCAGATGAAACCCCTGCGGGATCCATTCACTGTAATGAGGCAGCAGAGTTACTCTGGACTCCGTCTGGCCTCTGTTTAGTGGTGTCCTTTTTTTCAGAAGTGCACAAAACTGTGGCCAACCGCACTTTTATGCACGCACCTAAAACAAATGACACCGTGGGATCCCAGGCTAGACGGCGTCCACAGTGGCCTATATCTGCCTCATTACAGGGAATCTTCCGTCATGGGTTCCGCCTGAATCACGTATTTCAGAGATTTACACGGAAACTCTGGTGTAAGTGCTCAGCGCAGAGCACAGGATAAATGTGAGCAGAGCCTTACTGCGATCTTTAGGAGACATAATAAACAAATCTGTAGCAGGTGAAGAATTGGTTTTATTTATTTTTTACGCCGTTCCTAGTGTGATATAACTGATTAGATTACTTTATTCTTTGGGTCGGTGCGATTACAGAGATACCAGATTTATATCGGGTTTTTATGACTGACAGCTGTCACACACTAAAAGACGCTTTTTTTGGCAAAATCTAGTTTTTGCATCACCATATTTTGAGAGCTATAATTTTTCCATATTTCGGCCGACAGAGTCATGTGACGGCTTGTTTTTTGCGGGACGAGTTGACATTTTTATTGGTACCATTTTTGGGTACGTGACATTTTTTGATCGCTTTCTATTCCTTTTTTTGGGAGGTAAAATTAACAAAAACCAACAATTCAGGAATTGTTTTTTGAGTTTTTTTTTTTTATGCCGTTCTGCGTGTGGTAAAAGTGATCAGGCAGTCTTATTCTTCGGGTCAGTACGTTTACAGCGATACTACACTTACTGTATTTTTTTTTATGTTTTGGCGCTTTTAAACAATAAAACAATTTTATAGAAAAAAATATTTTTTTTTGCATTGCTTTATTCTGAGCGCTTTAACTTTTTTATTTTTCGGCTGATGGAGCTGTATGGTGGCTTTTTTTTTGCGGAACAAGATGACGTTTTCAGCGGTACCAATTTTATTTCTATTTTCCTTTTTGATCGCATTTTTTTCCACTTTTTGTTTGGCAATATGATGAAAAAGCATATTTTTTTGCTCCGTTTTTTATTTATTTTTATTACGGTGTGCACAGAAGGAGTTCATTAGTGTGACAGTTTTATAGCTCGGGTTGTTTCGGACGCGGCGATACCAAATATGTGTACTTTTTTTGGTTTTGTAAAAATATACGCATTTATTGGTTTAATATTTTATTTATTTATTTTTATTTATTTTGTGATTTTTTTTTTTAACAGTTTAAAAACATTTTTTTTTTTACTTTTTTTTACATTTTTACTTAGTCCCTGTATGGGACAGTAATTTTTATTTTTCTGATCACTGATCTCATGTAATGTAATAGACATGTATTACATTACATGAGATCTTCGCTGACTGTTTCACAGTCAGAGTCTCTCCTGCCTGGCCTCAGCTGCAGGCTGAGCCAGGCAGGACACCATATATGGCAGATCTGGAGGCGGTCATGTGACCTCCAGCTGCCATAGCAACCCCAGGTCCTGGAAGGTATCAGGGGTCGTCGGAGAGGTAAGTAAGACGACCCCCTCTCCTCTGTCTATCTTCTATATGCCGCGATCACTATAGATCGCGGCATATAGAACATAGCAAAGGGTTAACATCACTGGGACCTGATCCAATCAGGTCCCGATGATGTCCCCTGTCAGAGCTAACGCTCTGCACCGGAATCGCAGCGCTTGCAGGACCCTGGGGGTCCTGAGCGCTGCGAGACCACCCACCGTTTTTAAACGTCGGCGCTGCATAGAGCCCAGCAAGTGCTGACATTTATCTACAGTGGGCGGTCGGGAACCGGTTAAAGGGTTGTCCAGTCTAGAATGACAAGTCAGTAGTCACTCTGTGTAACTGCAGACTTATGAATCTCCCCAGCGCAAGGATTTGCCTGTGTCTGCACTTGAAATGGCTGTCAAGTATACGATATGCATACTCCTGGGCAGAACCCGTCTAGTGGACACGTTCTCACTCAATACGCTTGTATTGAGCGAGGCTATGCTCCGCCTTGTTTAAATTTTTTTTTAAAAAAAATGGTTGATGATTGCCCTTTTATTTTAGGCGTGGTCATTAAAGGATTAATTTCATTGTAAAGTTTATTGGGCCGGCAGATATGGTCATACTGCCCATTCCAACATCTGCTATTCTTAAACAGAGGAGTTGTGGTATTTTTCTTTTAACTTGTCTGTTCTATTCCAGTTAGACTTGAAAACGCCAACTTGGATAGTGTCGTAAAACAACTAATGGCTTTAGGGAAAAACAGTGTTTTTATAACCTCCTGTAAATGTGTATACTACCCACATGGTTTGTATGCATCGAGTAGCAACCCCTGGATGCAAATCGACCAAAAATGTTATTCTTTTGATCCTTGTAGTAAAGTTCCATTCACTATGATATTCATTAGTATGCACAGTGGGTTTTCTTGCTCTTTATATATTGATGCTTAATGTGGACCTGCTGTTCACATTTTCTAAGAAAACAGCACCATAAATGAATTGGAGCATTTTTACAATAATATACTTGAGAAAGACACAGTGCTCCTTTTTAGTAAGAACCTCTAGTTCCCTGCGCCATCGTGACTTGTAAGAATCTCTGCTACCTATTGCTGCCAGTACTGGAATGCTAAACTCTGCAAGAAAGACATGGTGAACTATAGCTGTATTGAGTACATCAGGAATACTTTTATACTTATGGCTTCTTAGAAAAATAAAATGTTACCATAGATATGTTGAATCTCTGATGATTGATTCCAGGCATCAACATTTTCAGATCACCTTGACTATTTGCTTTTAACTACTATTATGTTTGCACCTGTTTGATAAATCTTCCTTACTGCTTATTGTACCTAGATATATGGAAGCTTACCCTAAGCTGTTGTATTTCAGTTTTCTGACTGCAACAATACCTCTATAAAGGAACATTTAACGTTCCCTTCCAGCATTTTTTTTTATTTTACCATCAGTTAGGTATCAGTAATGTATGTTCCTTGTGTGTACTAAAATACTTACCAGTTGCCATCTTCCGCAATTTCCAGCACCGCTTTAACCCTCTTCTGGACCAAATGACTACGTTTGTGACCAGCCAGTCACTTCTCAATGTAAGTCTCCGAGACTCAGAACAAGGCTCTCGTAAACTTACTTTAAGGCTATGTGCCCACGATGCAGAAATGCTCCGGATTTTTCCTGAGCGTTTCTGCATCTCCCTGGCAGAAAAAACGCATGTGGATTGTACATGCGGATTGTACATGCGGATTGTACATGCGGATTGTACATGCGTTTTTCCTGCCAGGGACATGCGGATGTGAAGCGTTCTTCACATGCATTTCCGCATGCGGGTTGTCAAGCGATTTTAGCATCACTTGGAAAGTGCTTGACAACTTGGTCACACTATATAAATCCATGCAACCGGCATGGATTTATATACTGTGACCAAATTAATAGTTAAAAAGAATGGTAAAAAAATAAACATTATGCGCTCACCTTCTCCACATAAACGAGTGTCGATGGACTGTATTGAAATCAAGTGGTGTTTGTTAACCTGTTCACTTAGGATTTGTACTATAAACTATATGAGGACTGAACATTCGTTAATATTATTGTTCTATCTCCATGCAGCAGTCATGTTGTCGACAGCCCATTCCCTGTTTGCCCGGACCAAATTGTTTTTAATGACATTGATTACATAGCCTCTATGATCAATCCAATTACTTGACAAACAAGCATTTTGCCCATTTTTCGACAGTTTGGCAGGTTATTTACAAAGGTTGATGTTTGAACACCATTTGCAAATTATTGGATTGTGTAAATCGGCCTGTGACTACTATAATAATAGAAATAGTTGAAAATTTGTAACAAAAATAAACTTTTATTGTATTGTAGCCAAAATTCTAATCGGGGCTTTTTTATTTTATTGTCATATATTTTAAAGCATATATTTTAAAGCTCACCTTAATTCCAGGGTACTGCACATGCGAAAACGGAGTTTACAGTACATAATCACTTAAAGGAAATATTTCACCAGGTTTTTGCTTCCCCATCTGAGAGCAGATACCTGATTCCAGTGATGTATCACTTTACTTGATGCTACAGTTTTTAATCAAAACTGTTTCATCTGCTGCAGATCTAGCAGTTCTCTGAATACTGAGCTCTGTATAACCCCACCCATACCACTGATTGACAGCTTTCTGTGTACACTAGGCATACTCAGAAAGCTGACAATCTGTGGTGAGGTTGGACTACCTTGTAGTAGGCAAAGAATTCCTCTAGTGATAATCTCATGCTGATAAAACAATGATTTTATAAAATCTAGACTATGCTGACTTCTATAAGAGAGTAATGTAGTGTGGAAATGAAAAATAACACTTGTTGTCGGCATAAACTTGGTTATGTTATTTTAGGAAGAAGGGGGTCTAAGGGGTAACGTTTCTCCTTGTGGAGAGTGACAAGCCAAGCCTGGCATGTCAGAGTGAGGAGACTTATACGCCATGCATGCTCCTCTGGCAAATTAAATATGCAAATTGTCTCTTCAGAGAGGAAGAGGAGAAGGTGGAACGATAAGAATGTATTCTGTCCTTCATACGATGAGATGTGAATGCCACAAGAAGCCATTGCCTCAGAAGGCATCTTATTAGAAAAAAAGTTGCCACCCAGACTCGTGTGCTGCCTTCTGTATACAATCTATAACCATCACATCTTTTCTTATTTTCTTCCTGCTTAGTTCTTTGTTTCATTGACAAATTGAGGTAACACAAACCACAACTACTGAAGCCGTTGAAATGCTTGTTCTTTTGTACTTGGGCTTTCAAGCACAGCCTTTAAATGATAGCCTTTGTTCTGTTAGCACACACATTCTTTCCTTTGTATGTCTTTTTTTATGTTATACTGTACACTTGAAGCAAATTATAGTGCTGATGATTAATCAAGTGTTACATTATTAATATACAATGAGATGAAACTGTAAAGGTTGCGTAAAGTTTGTGTTGATTTGCTCTTCAAGATTTTACAGGTAAACCATTTCTGCCTCTTTATTATGTGGACACCTGTATGAGCATCCCATTGTTAAACCATGGGAGTTAATATGGAGTTGAGCCCTGTGTTTTGCTTTTACAGTACAGCATCCACTCTTTTAGCAAAGCTTTCCACAATATTTTGGAGACTGTTGAAAGATGTACTCATTTAAGCTGAAAGACCATTTATGAGCCGATCCACTGATGTTGGATGAGAAGATCTGGCTCTCAAGCGGTGTTCAAATTTCTTAAGTTGGGTGTTAAGGCTCTGTGCTGACGACCCTAGTTTCCCCACTCCAGGCTGTCAAACCATGTATATATGTTCCATTGCTTTGTGCACTCCGACACAGTAATTATCAAACAGGATTAGGGACTTCCCAAAACTGATTTCATAAAGTACAAGGTTCCCTCACCTTCCCACGTTCAGACAGGTAATGAGTAGAAAGGTGAGCTTGCTTCTACACTGCTCCCTCTAGTCATTTTTATGGGAGTAATAACAGAAGCGCAAGCGTGTGATCTAAATCTTTGATGGGAGTACCCCTTTAAAGGGAACCTGTCACATTGAAAATGCAGTTTGATTATGGGCAGCATACTATAGAGCATGCTAAGGAGAGCCTCAGTCATTGAGTGTGGCAGCCCCCATTTGAGCATAAAAAGAGTAGAGGTTTAAAGTGTTACTGTAGTTTCAGATAACTTTAGGGCAAGCTATCGTTTGTGTGTACATGGGGATTAGCACTATTTCTGACTGTTATATGATTTATGATCTGTATCATTCACTTTTAGAGCAGTTTTCTCTATATCTCTTTTCTAGTATCTTAAGCTCATTCCTCATCCCCCTTCTCCTCCCACTCCCGTCTCCATACACTTCTATGAACATCAACTGTTCTCTGACTCCGCAGTGAGCTGAAAATCTTTCTTCTCTGAAGAAAGATTTGAACAGTGAAGTCATATAAGAGAAATCTATTAAGTGGAGAAAGAGGCATTTTTCTTTAATAAAATACAGTGGTGTGAAAGTGTTTGCCCCCTTCCTGATTTCTTATTCTTTTGCATGTGTTTCAAACTTAAATATTTCAGATCATAAAAGAAATGTAAGTATTTGACAAAGATAACACAAGTAAACACAAAATGCAGTTTTATAAATGAAGGTCTTTATTAAGGGAAAAAGAAACCTACAGAGCCCTGTGTAAAAAAGTGATTGCCCGCTAAACCTAATAACTGGTTGGGCCACCCTTATCAGCAACAACTGCAGTCAAGCGTTTGCAGTAACTGGCAATGAGTCTTTTATAATGCAGTCTTTTACAACGCTCTGGAGGAATTTTGACCCACTCATCTCAGCAAAATTGTTGTAATAAATCCACAATGGAGGGTTTCCGATCATGAACCGCCTTTTTAAGGTCATGCCACAGCTTCTCAATCGGATTAAGGTCAGGACTTTGGCTAGGCCACTCCAAAGTTTTAATTTTGTATTTCCGATTTATTCTCCTTGCAGCTGCCCTCTTAGAGTCTTCAGTGCTGTGCAGGGAACTGTAACAGTATAAAGTGAGCTTGCTTTATTACTCCCCGGCACTTTGATTGACTGCCTGCTCTCCATCATATATGTGTAAAGCAGGCTGTCCGTGAACGTGCAGGGGACTACAGCTGTGCACACTATGCAGTGAGTGGTGACTATTATAGCTTCCTGCATAGCCCCATTGATTGGAAGCAAGCAGCTGCAGGGAGAATATAACTTCATTTTCTTCCTGTAGCCTCTGCTCCAGTAAGCGCACTACACAGGATATAAACACAATTTACCTGAAGATTACCACAATTCTGTAGGTAAAAAGTGTTTCTGAATGTGACAGGTACCCTTTAACTGCAAACTATATCTAGTTATGTATATGGTTGAAATGATGAAATAATATGTTATTGAATTAAAGCATCATTTTGAACCTAAACACG
This sequence comes from Phyllobates terribilis, assembly GCF_046119375.1. Lineage (NCBI taxonomy): Eukaryota > Metazoa > Chordata > Amphibia > Anura > Dendrobatidae > Phyllobates > Phyllobates terribilis. The sequence continues at coordinate 305,706,522 of NW_027362771.1, forward strand.
CATCTAAAAGGTAATTAATGTTTTCATGTTGGTCAAGATAGATTTAGATTGTTTTTGTTTTTAGTTTTCGATGAAGCCCCCTCTCTTAAACCCACATACTAGTAAGTTTAATAATGGTGCATTCTTTCAAAATATTAGGAGGTTCATTGTATGGTATAGTGGACAAAAGGACGCGAAAGTTGGTTTTCCAGCACAAATGAAAATCTCTCCAGAAATATATTTTAAGAGTTATCCACTTATTTTCTCACTGAACTTTAGGACCTATATTTTATTTTAAAGGTCTTGATCCTCTAAATTGTCATCCTTAAGTAGCAGTTTCAACTTCTATAGTCATATGAAAAATTAAGTAAACCTTTTTTGAATCGTATGGTTTTACAATCAGGACATAATCATAAAACAATCTCATCCTTAGTAGGTTTTAAAATTAGATAATGCAACCGCAAATGAACAAGAACACAGGACAATCAACATTTTTACAAAACTAGGCTAAAATGAAGCAGTGTGTGTGAAAAATGAAGTTCTCCCTTACTGCTTGCATAGGAATTAAGTTGGTAAGTAGCAACCGGGTGCTTCAAATCAAATGCCGGGGATTATCTGTTAAAGGGAACCAGTCACCAGAAATAACGCTATTAACCTGTAGATATGCGGATAATCGCGTTACTAACTTGCTCGACGCCTGCACGCAACCAAATGCTGCAGGGATATAATGAACTTTATTCTCCTCACCTGCATTCGGTTTCATGGAGATGGTGGCGGCGCTTGTTCAGTCACCACTCTGAGAATACAGAAAGGCCGCTGTAACTGCGCCCCCGGCCCAGACTGACAGCTGAGCCCCAATGCAGAGGGAGTGTCAGTCAGGGACGGGGGCGCGGTTACAGCGGCTGCTCTGTATTTTCAGAGCAGTGACTTAATCAGCAGCGCCCCTGCCTCCATGACTGAAACCGAATGCTGGCTTGGAGAATAAAGTTCACTTTCTCCCCACTTCATTTGGCTGCATGCAGGCACCGGGCAGGATAGTAACGCTATTAACCTGCAGATTAATCCCATGTTTGCTGGTTAATAGTGTTTTTTTCAGATGACAGGTTCCCTTTAATTAGTAATTGTGATCACCTATATAAAACAATAAGTTTCTGAAATTTACAGGTCTGGGGGAATTCTAGTGTTTTTAACAAAATGTCAAGGATGAAAGAGATCAGCAAAGATATTAGGAAAGCAATTGTTGCTGCCCATCAATTTGAGAAAGGTTATAAAGTAATTTCCAAACAATTTAAGGTTCTAAGTGAGAAAAATTATTTACAAGTAGAAAACATTCAAGACAGTTGAATATCTTCCCAGGAATGGATGTCCCAACAATTTCACCCTAAGGCTATGTGCCCACGATGCGGAAATGCTCCGGATTTTTTCCTGAGAGTTTCTGCATCTCCCTGGCAGAAAAAATGCATGCGGATTGTACATGCGTTTTTCCTGCCAGGGACATGCGGATGTGAAGCGTTCTTCACATGCATTTCCGCATGTGGGTTGACAAGCGCTTTCCAAGCGATTTTAGCATCACTTGGAAAGTGATTGACAACTTGGTCACACTATATAAATCCATGCAAACGGCATGGATTAATATCTATACTTACCTTCCGATGGCCCCTGGAGTCTTGCTTCGCTCCGTCCTGGCTTGCCGACAGCTCACCGTACACTACACTGAAGGACCTGCCATCACATGACTAAATGACGTCAGCGCAGGTCCTTCTGTCCACCGTGAGCTGCTGGCAAGCGAAGACAAGCACACCGCGGGCCATCAGAAGGTAAGTATAATATTTATTTTTTATTTTATTCTTTTTTTTACAGGTTCTATGGTACCCGGGTCCGGAGGAGAGTCTCCTGTCCTCCACACCCGGGTACCATCCGCACATTGAAACGCATGTAATCCGCATGTACAGATCCAGTGAAGCGGTTTACATGCGTTCCAATGCAAGTGAATGGCGGTGAAAACGCAGCGCTTCCGCAAAATAATTGGTAGTGCTGCGTTTTTTTCCGCAATGATAACCCGCAGCGGAAATTTCCGCAGCATGTGCATAGCACATGCAGATTACTATTGGGGAACATGGCAGGCCTTCTACCATGCGTTTTTTAAGCCATTCTGCTGCGTTTTTGCTGCTGCGGAAACGCTTAAAAAACGCATCGTGGGCACACAGACTAAAGCCAGACCATGCAATGCTCAGATTGCAAAAAATCTAAGAGCTCTAGTTCAGACTCTAAAGGCCTCAGCATGATAAATGTTCAAGTTCATCACAATAGAATTCGAAAAAGAGTGAAAAAGTATGGCTTGTTTGGAAAAGTTGCAAGGAGAAAGCTTCTCCATTCTAAAAATAATATATAACCACATGGCTAAAGTTTGCAAAGTAGTATGTGAACCAAGCACAAGACTTCAGGAACAACAATATCCTTGGGACACGCAAAGCCAAAGTGGAGATGTTTGTTCATGTTGCTCTATGCCACGTTTGTCAAAAAACCAGAAACTGCGTATCTGCACAACCACCTCCTACCAACTGTTAGCACGATGGAGGCGGGGGTAATTTTACAAGCTATTGATTCATGGGGTGTATTAATTCTTCTCACATTGCTTTTGCATTAGTTTTTATTAAATAAATAATGATATCATTTTATTAGTCATGTGTTGTTCATTTGAGGTTGTATTTACCAAGTTTTCCTAAGACTTTCAAAGGACCATATGGTGCTGTTTTTTAATTATTTTTTACTGATAAAACCATAGAATTCAAAGAAGGTGTACTTAATTTTTCTCGTGACTTTATAATTTGAGGCTGCCTCAGATCAGGATGATGAGAATTTATAGGATAGTTTCCTGTAAAATAAAATGAAGGTCCTGCAATTCAGAGTGAACTAATGGTTTAATCATGAAATGACATCTCTGTAGATATTTTCCTGTGTGTATAAGCGGTTTGTGCTACTATCTCCCCAGGCTATAATATAATTGCTCAGCATTAATTCCCTAACACAGTCCCTGATTAAGTCCTGATACTTTGACTGCTCTGTCAAAGCCAAATGTATATGAAAGTCCATGGATGTTATGCTATTTCTGTGGCCCTTTTAGTGTAAGCTTTTAATCACACGTCGTGCATAAAGCCTCATTTCATGTTCCTTTCTCCTCTCTTCTGATAAAAATGTTAACATTATTTTTTGGCATCTTTATATCAAGAAAATACCATTACCGTGTTAAGGGATTTAAAAGAACAGATTAAGAAAGAAAAGCAAATGAATCCATCCACATAATTCCATCCTGCACAACTCACAAAATTGTAGGCGCAGTCCAAATATCAATGTTTTGCTAGATCATGCATCGTTGATGATAAAACCGCATGATCAACACAAAGCGAGATTTCACTTGGCAACTGAAAGACACATTTTTAATGACTATACTCTTTAATGAGGTGAGAGCAACAGCTCTAGAGTTGTGCCATAAATAATAGATTGCTGCTGAACTTAGATTGTACCATATCACAAAGGTTGTAATAGTGTGAAATGATGACAGCGGTGGATATCTACTGATGGTCACATAATTATCAATTTATTCTTCCATCCAGGCATTGTGCAGATCACACTTCAAGTATTTATCCTGGTTTTCATCAACCTCATCATCAGTATTCCTTTCAAATTGTTAAAAGGGTTATCTGGGACTTTTTTATTTTTTTACTATGTGCCTAAGAACTAACAGTTGCTAACTACCTGCCTGTTCTGCCCAACACTGATCTCTGCAGGCTGAGAGCGGTCACTGACATCCCCTTCCAGCAATTCTGCGTCTTCTGCTGATCTCATGTTGTCAGAGTAGCTGCTTCTCTTCCTCCCTGCTTTGTCCATGGCAGGTCTGTTGAGTCAGAGTCGTGGAGTCTGTATATAATGGACCGACTCCTAAAATATATAATAAATTGGGTACAGTAGTTCAATGCAGTTTGTGGGGAATATTTTTTCATAAGTATTTGGGAAATTTATGAAATGTCCTATAAATGTCTGTCCTATTCCTATTTAAGGGTCTAGACTTTTAGCTGAGATGAATCTGTGCTGCAGTTTATGTACATGATAAGTAGTGAAGCTCCTCCTCTACAGATAAGGGGAAAAAAAACAAACACACAGGGAAGGAATGCCTGCACTCATCTCAGAACTGCTGGAGTGAACAGAAAAGCAGGATTAAGGTAAGTACTTCTTAAAGCAGATCTAAACTTTCAATAAACTGTGCATAAATCAATAGTCCAGTATATGTTGTCTCTATATGCTTGATGTTTTAGTTAGTTTTTCCTCTTAGCTCATAAATATATCTTATGTTCTTTCTAAATAGCTTGATTATTGTATCATAATGATTAAATGCCTGATCTTACCATTTTACTGCAGTAAATTTATCACATAGGACGTGAAAGGTTCCCTTTAAGTTTATCTAAACTGCCCCCATTGTTTTGTTAGTGATGCAATGTGCATCACTAACGAGCTTTTTTTTTATTAAAATCGGTGGTAGTATAATGATTTTATAACATTATATACGCTTTGTCCTACCTGATGTATTCAGTCATAGGGGTGTGATTCTCTCATTCAGTCATGGGCAGCACTGCATTCACTCACTGCTGGCGCCGCCCATGTATTTGAATACTGCTCCTACCAAGGTTGTGTCTAGATTGGAGTTGATTTTTTGTGGCCCTCACTCTTTAGTGTTTAGATCGGAGAGGCTAAATTGAGGACCACAAAAAAATCACCTCCAATCTGGACGCTTCACTGCTGAGGAGACTAGATCGTAGTTGCTGGAGTGAGGGCCACAAAAAATCAACTCCAATCTAGACACAACCTTGCCAGGAGCAGTATAATATATGCGCGGTGCCAGCAGTGAGTGAATGCAGTGCTGCCCATGACTGAATGAGAGAATCACACCCCTATGACTGAATACAGCAGGTAGGACAAAGTGTATATAATGTTATAAAATCATTATGCTACCACCGATTTTAATGAAAAAATCTTGTTAGTGATGCACATTACATGACTAACAAAGCAATGGAGGCGGGGCTGGCGTCAGCAGCGGGCAAGTGCCGGGGCCCTGAGCAGGCGGGGGGGCCCACTCATCGTCGGGCTCCCCCTGCACGCTATGGGACCCGTGAGCGGTGCGGTTCCGGTGTCAGTTCCCGTTCCCCACGCTTGCTCAGGGCCCCGGCACAATACTTACCTCTCCCTGTGCCTCCGCAGCAGCTCCGGTCACTTCCGCGGCTGCTGCACTGTGATGTCTCAGGTCAGAGGGCACGGTGACGTCTTTTCACCGCGCTCTCTCCTGAGCCGTCACAGGCAGCGCAGAGCGGGAAGACGCCGGCGAGGGTGAGGAGTCCGGAGCAGCGGCAGCAGGTGAGAAGTGAGGTGAGTATATGGTGAGGGGGAACAAGTGACATCCTGCATGGGGCATTATAAGGGGGGGTGACATCCTGCATGGGGCATTATGTGGGGGCCAGTATCCTCTATGGAGCATTATATGGGGGCCAGTATGCTCTATGGAGCGTTATATGGGGGCCAGTATCCTGTATGGAGCATTATATGGGGACCAGTATCCTGTATGGAGCGTTATATGGGGGCCAGTATCCTGTATGGAGCGTTATATGGGGACCAGTATCCTGTATGGAGCGTTATATGGGGATCAGTATTCTGCATGGAGCAATATATGGGGCCCATAATACTGTATGGAGGACTATACTGTCCGGTCTGCACTGTGCGTTGAGAGAATTTGCCGGTTTCTGAGCTATTGTGGAATTTACAATAGATATCACTCATGTAATGTAAGAAGTGAAATCTTCGGCATTGTACTGTATATATATATTTCTCTGCGCTATTTGTGCATAATGAATCGTGGTGTGTGTTAAAGGGGCCCACTAAGACTCTTTTGCCCAGGGCCCACAAAAACCTGGAGCCGGCCCTGAATGGAGGCAGTATACATAGCAACTAGGACGTGACAGGTTCCCTTTAAACATGAGCCATGTATGAGGGGAGTCTGAGTCGTGGAGTCGATGTCATGGAAATTGAGGAGTCGGAGGTTTGGCTTACCGACTCCACAGCCCTGGTCCATGGGGATTGCAGATATGAAGGTATAGGAAGGTGGAACCTACTTAAAAATTCAAGTTAATATTTTTCGTACTATAAAAAAAAGTGTGTCAGGGCAAAGTTTTAATTTGTTGCACTACTTTATACCCTTACTCGTTGGCATGCCTCTGAGATTAGGACATATCCACACTCAAACACCATTATTGTGAGTGCTAATAAATTCCTGTTTTACGTTTTATTTTACATACAGTACAGACCAAAAGTTTGGACACACCTCATTTAAAGATTTTTCTGTATTTTCATGACATTTTATGAAAATTGCACATTCACACTGAAGGCATCAAAGCTATGAATTAACACATGTGGAATTATATACTTAACAAAAAAGTGTGAAACAACTGAAAATATGTCTTATATTCTAGGTTCTTCAAAGTAGCCACCTTTTGCTTTGATGACTACTTTGCACACTCTTGGCATTCTCTTGATGAGCTTCAAGAGGTAGTCACCGGAAATGGTTTTCACTTCACAGTTGTGCCCTGTCAGGTTTAATAAGTTGGATTTCTTGCCTTATAAATGGGGTTGGGACCATCAGTTGTGTTGTGCAGAAGTCTGATGGATACACAGCTGATAGTCCTACTGAATAGACTGTTAGCTGCTTTTTTCTTGCCATAATACAAATTCTAAGTAAAGAAGAACGAGTGGCCATCATTACTTTAAGAAATGAAGGTCAGTCAGTGCGAAAAATTGGGAAAACTTTGAAAGTGTCCCCAAGTGCTGTTGCAAAAACCATCAAGCGCTACAAAGAAACTGGCTCACATGAGGACCGCCCCAGGAAAGGAAGACCAAGAGTCACCTCTGCTTCTGAGGATAAGTTTATCCGAGTCACCAGCCTCAGAAATCGCAGCTTAACAGCAGCTCAGATTAGAGACCAGGTCAATGCCACACAGAGTTCTAGCAGCAGACACATTTCTTCAACAACTGTTAAGAGGAGACTTTGTGCAGCAGGCCTTCATGGTAAAATAGCTGCTAGGAAACCACTGCTAAGGACAGGCAACAAGCAGAAGAGACTTGTTTTGGCTAAAGAGCACAAGGAATGGACATTAGACCAGTGGAAATCTGTGCTTTGGTCTGATGAGTCCAAATTTGAGATCTTTGGTTCCAACCACTGTGTCTTTGTGCGGCGCAGAAAAGGTGAATGGATGGACTCTACATGCCTGGTTCCCACCGTGAAGCATGGAGGAGGAGGTGTGATGATGTGGGGGTGCTTTGCTGGTGACACTGTTGGGGATTTATTCAAAATTGAAGGCATACTGAACCAGCATGGCTACCACAGCATCTTGCAGCGGCATGATATTCCATCTGGTTTACGTTTAGTTGGACGATCACTTATTTTTCAACAGAACAATTTTTCGCACTGACTGACCTTCATTTCTTAAAGTAATGATGGCCACTCGTTTTTCTTTACTTAGCTGCTTTTTTCTTGCCATAATACAAATTCTAACAGTCTATTCAGTAGGACTATCAGCTGTTATCCACCTGACTTCTGCACAACACAACTGATGGTCCCAACCCCATTTATAAGGCAAGAAATCCCACTTATTAAACCTGACAGGGCACAACTGTGAAGTGAAAACCATTTCCGGTGACTACCTCTTGAAGCTCATCAAGAGAATGCCAAGAGTGTACAAAGCAGTCATCAAAGCAAAAGGTGGCTACTTTGAAGAACCTAGAATATAAGACATATTTTCAGTTGTTTCACACTTTTTTGTTAAGTATATAATTCCACATGTCTTAATTCATAGTTTTGATGCCTTCAGTGTGAATGTACAATTTTCATGGTCATGAAAACACAGAAAAATCTTTAAATGAGAAGGTGTGTCCAAACTTTTGGTCTGTACTGTATGCATCAGATGTTGAGTGACAACCACTTATAGCCTCCATTTACATACTCGTAATAAATGTCACCCTATTATTCATAGACCCTAAATAGCATAGAAATCTGAATGTGATGTATTCTTTCTTTCCATAACATTTCAGACTTGTTTTTTGAGAGCAATACAAAAATCTCATGCATTTAATTCTTCTGTATTTTTAAGACCATTGCTGCCCTTGCCTCTTCAGTCACAAGCAACGGCATCTTCTTTATAAGCATATATTGCAAAGCTAATTACAGGTCGTCTTTAGTTTGCTAAATTGACCTTGAGCAATTAATCATGATGTAGTTGTGTATATTGTTTCATTGAGAGACAGATTACTTATTCATATGCATCATACAGTATGCAGTGGCATTAATAATAATAATCATTTATTAATGTTACAACTCTATCATAAGTTATATCATAGCTAAACTTGTTCCCCCTTCCCTCGTTTGGCATACAATTCCCTTCTAGCTGTTATTACTATTTCTTATAAATTAATATGGGTTTGCTACTAACTAAACAACCACAATAAGTGAAAGAGAAGGAAATCGGCACCATATAAACTGAATACATTAACTTTAATTAGTATTTTAAGGTTGTTGGGCTTGCACACACTGTCACACTAAGTGCACTATTGATAAATGGAGGGTCAGTCTTCCCTGAGACTGCTCTGATAAATTATTACTACAGACTGCTTACACTGAGGGAACAGAGCAAAAGTGCTCTCGGGTATGACCAGCTACAAATCTCTAGATGCAACATGGACTTTAGGGTGCATGAAGAACATCAACTTTCCAATGTAATTCTACAACTAATCACCTATTATTATTTTTTTCCTCTAATTATTAATACAAAACTGTAAACCCTTCATTGTATGTGCCTGTATTATTGCTAGAAATAACTAGAAACTGACCTAAAGTGTATTTTGATTTTAGAAGGTGGCAGATCAGAAGAATGGATTATAGTCTGTTGTGTAATATTTTCTGGGACTTTGATATTGATGGCCTACAATGCTCAGTAGGGCTACTGGGAGTTAAACATCCACTGGTCTAATGTTAAAGGGATTGTGCACTACTTGGACAACCCCTTCTCAATCCCTGTTTTCCCCCAGTAAAATAATAACACTTATACTCACCTCTGGTGCCGGTGCTGTTCCAGTGAGGTCGGCACTAGCTCTCCCAGGGCTGGCGTGACATTGTCACGCACTCTCTGCGGCCAATCAGATTTGGCTTCACTCTCTCCTCCTTTGAACAAATTAAGACATCCAGTGGAAATGGAAGGGCAGCCGCATCTCTCTCTTCTTCCAGGCGTCATTTACGTCTGTAGGAAAGGAGAGTGAAGCCAGCGCTGATTGGCCGCAGGGATCGTGTAACATAACAATGTTACTCTAGAGCTAGTGCCGACACTGTTGGAACTGGAGGTGATTATATGTGTTATTATTTTGCTGGGGAGAAACATAGGAAACATAGGGATTGAGAAAGAGTTGTCCTAGTAGTGGGCAATCCCTTGAATGGTCTAACTTATTGAATGACACACTATCATTTGTAGATTTTATCTAGATTTATCCTGCAATTCACGTGGAAAGCTGAACCTGCACTTGAATCTACAACACAAGCTACTATTTAAACATTCATATTCTTAAAATATATTATTTTGACCAATTTATACCCAAAACCCTGTTCATTTCACTGAATATAATTTTTTAATTTACCACCATAAAGGTATGGGTATTATTGACCAAATATTTTCGAAGATTTAAAGAGTAACCTTCTTTTTAATTTTTATTTCATCAATCAAATGTTCACATAAAATGGGCAACTTTGTAATACCCTATCATAGAAATCTGTTTCTTTCTCTGCCAGAACTGATCATTCATTCTCAAAATTCTCAATTCTCGGGTACAATCAGTATTGATTGAAGACTGATTTTTCCATTACTGAGATAGAAGATAGCAGTTACTATAGATAAGATTCTAGGTTGATATGAGCAGGAGGGAGAAGTTCTGCTGCTCACTCCTCCCTTTTCTTCTTTCCCCTCTGCATAGAATTTTCAGTATCAACTGCCATCTCTTATATAGAGGGGAGAGAGGAAAGGGGAGGGGGTTACCAGCATAGCTCCTCCCTCCTGCTCATATCAACCTAGAATCTTATCTATAGTAACTGCTATCTTCTATCTCAGTAATGGAAAAATCAGTCTTCACTGAACATAGATTGTACCTGTAAATTGAAAATTTTGAGAATGAAAAGATTGGTCCATATGGAAAAAGAAGCAGATTTCTCTGATAAGAATTATTACAAAGTTTCTTACATGTGTACTAATTGATTTATGAAATAAAAATTAAAATGATGATTACTCTTTAAAAAAAAAGTAGTATTGGAGCAAATACTATTGAATTTTCTTTGGGCTACTTTGCCAAAAAAAAATTCATTATTCTAAATGCTGATTATTATTTTAGAGGTTGATTGCTTTTTAATTGTTGCTCGGGTCTCTGAATTAGGTGACAAGACAATCTCTATGATATATTTTTACTCAACATACAAATGTCAAGCCTTCCAGCATGTGATAAATGAAGAGGTTTAATGAGCATTGTTGCTTTTCCCGTGCAATTACTTCTATTTATCTTTGTTTATATCTTTTTTTTTTTTCACTTTATTTTTTATTTTAATTTTCTTTGCTGTACCAGGAGGTGGCAAACTTTCATTTCATTGATAAGCATTTCCTGTGTAGAAGTTAATTATACAATCGGATGGTAATAATAAAGCCTGACATGTGTCTGTGAGTTTTAATAGAATGTCGGCACATACAAAGTAGGAAGTAATTGGATTGACAGACACAAAGCCAGTTATTATACCGTTATTGTCTGATTGAAATAAGCCGCAGAAGCGCAGGCAACTGTAGCATAACTAATCTGATAATAATGAAGTCCACGCTCCCAGAAGCGTGTGTTGCTTACATGGGAATTGAAAGCAACTAAGTAATACTTGGCCCACCCGAACTTCATGATCTACCAGTGCTCTGCATGGACATGAAGACCACAAAGTGGAGAACGAAATTTCAGATGAAAATATAAAGTATTTCTACATCCCGGAAAAGGGAAAATTCATTGTAGCAAAATAAAAATATGTTGGTTATATGTAGAATGGAACAAAAAAAGTTTTAAAATACATGTTAACAAGTTGAAATTCGAAATCTGTATTCTGTTCCCACTTTTAGAAAAAGCGTTTTGTGCCTCCAATTATTTCTGTTAGTTGCAGACTTGAATGGATTTTATCCTATGGCTATTCCTCCCCCCTCTTTATTATCTGCATTATTAGTATGCATATATGTATCTGTGAGATCTTTAAACATTGCTAGATGTCTCGGGTTATGGTTGGTTAAAACCACGTTTTTTGGCATTAAATAAAGACTTTTTTTTTTTTTAATTTAATGCTGTGTTTGCAACTTACTTGAACTTTGTGCCTTGACAGTGTTCCTTGTCATGTACAACCGATGAGAAGTTCAGACATATATTAGTGTTTTGCCATTCCATCGGGAAACTCTCAAGTAATAGCATATGGCTTAGGCCACGGCCCCACTATCAGTATTTGGTCAGTATTCGGTCAGTATTTTTTCTCAGGAGTGGGAGTCAAAACCAGGTGAGGAACAATCAGAGAAAAGGTATAATAGAAACAAGTCACCAATTCTGCATTTATCACCCACTCCTGGTTTTGGCTCCCACTCCTGAGAAAAAATACTGACCAAATACTGACCAAATACTCATAGTGGGGCCGTGGCCTTAAAATAAATAGATCCTGAATTTTAAAATATCCTACTAAATGCCAGCAATTCTCTTTAAGTTGGCATGTCATAATCCACACATGGCAGTGGGATCCAATCACTGGCTACGAGTGATGGGCCTTCCACACTCACATTTTTCTTTTTTCCTCTTTTTTTCTTTGTTAGGCTCTTATTTTTTTCTGGTCTATATTACTACATTAAAAGCTGTAAAAAAAATAAAACCATTTTTGTAAGTCTGTTATGACTTTTCGGGAATGGATTCTAGAGTGTCTTGTCACAGACTTTATTCTGTATGTGGCGCTGCGAAACCTTTTCTCTTTAATGCAGGGAAAGACCATAGGGAGATATAACTTGTAAATGGGGATAATAAAGGCAGCTGCTGAGAAGCAGAGCGCTGAGGTAGCAAGGCAAGAAGCTGGGTGTCTGCTGTGGATTTCTGCATTCATGCACAAACAGCGGGGATTTCACTCAAGGAAAGCTATTACCAGCCGCAACCCAGTGTGCGCCAACAATCATCAAACGTATAATTCATCCTAAATACTCAGAAAACCACCTCCCAGCTATCTCACAACCACCTAGAAATGTATACAATAATCATATGTCACCTGGTCAATGATTCTTATACATTGCTGGTGGTGATTTTACAAACATAACGGGTAATTAAAAAAAAAACACAAAACCTCCATTAATTTCAGAATTTCCATATAGAACCCTGAGAACCGCGCCATGAAAGATATAGAACTGTTATATATGCCAGTTTTTCTCCTCTTTTGTCATGATATGTTTTTTTTAAACTTTTTGTTTTAAATGGAACTTGTCAAGACCTTTCGGCTACGTTCCCTTGAGTGCTTGGGAACACAGCTTTAGGGTCACTACTTTAATTAAATTGCTGGATATGGTCGTAAAAAATAAGTTAAAACATGCCATCCTGGTCCCAAATAGATTCTTAATTTCTGAGAAAATCAACTTTGATTCTTTTCATAAATAAGGCTGCAGGTGCCCAGTAGCGGAGAGCTTCTTCCACCCCTATGGGGTTTGTTTGATATATGTTCAGTGCCTATGGAAAGAGGTAAATCATGCCAGGGGGCAATAATATCGAGGATTGATGCACTTGCCAACAATTGACCCCCTTGGTGCATGTGAAGGTTCAATTACATAAAGATTCAAAGTTGATTTTCTAAACAATGGAATATCCATTTGTGGACAGGGAGATTTGTTTGATCCTGAATTTTACTACCAAGTGATCTTATTAATCTAGTGATCAAATGGGTTGTTTAGGTTAAAAAAAACCCAATATGTATTAAAGTAGTAAAACGTCTTACCTTTTCAACCGCCCAATCCAGCAGTAATGACATCATGGTAATTTTTTACTTGACCACTACCTTTGCGGTTATGTGATGGACATAAAAGCATTACTGCTGAGGCCAGTGATTGACTGCAGTGGTTGTTCAAGGATGTGAGTGATGTTATCACTGCAGAAAGGCTGGGAACACCAGGGCAGCGGTGCTTGCAAGCAATAGATGACTATTTTATGATTTTAACCCATTATGTGCCCTAGCGCAGAATTTAATCTACCTTTACTCAATGTGCAGAGCAGGTTTTGAGGATGTCACTACATTTTGCACACTTCTGAGTCAAGTTTGTCTGTTATTTTTTTATTCTACATGAGGAAACAAAAGGCTCCAGAATCCTGTGTTATATTCCTGGTCGTGATTCGTCATGTGACTGTTATAAAAGGCAAAACATTCCGCATTCTCAAAACCCTTCATTTCCAAAAAATAGACAGGATGTCTTCTTCATGGCCGACCTAACTCTTCAGATTAATATGGATAATGTTTAAATGTTATTAAGTTTCTGAAAAAGGACACCCCCATTTACATATCTTAAATTTATGAAAGTTATCTTCAAGCCACAGCTGCCAGGATCAGTTTCTGGGGACACTCGGTACAGGTGCATTTATACATATTCAGTGCTCTTGGGATATAAACACATCTATCACTGTTACATGAAGACTGGAAATGATTAGGAGTTACCTTTGATGTATTTTAAGTGATTAGCTTTAATTATTTCTAAATTATACTCCATATGAAATGCTGGGTATACCCTTTCCATTTCTCCTCAAACAAAATAGTATATACTACATGGACAAAACCTATATATTACACCTTCAGGAGCTTATATGTCATCCTGTTTTAAATCCATATGTATTAATCTGGAGTTGGTTCCCCTTTTGCAGCCCAAAAAAAAGTTTCCACTTTTTATAAGATTTTGGAGGTTGTCTGTAGGTATTTTTGCACATCCAGAGGAGCATTAGTTAAATCATGTTCAGCAATAGGGCTCGTCTGTAAATCTATGTTTTAGTTCGACCTAAGGGTGTTCTATGGGTTGAGGTCAGGGCTTTGTGTGGGCAGTCAGCTTCTTCCACAATAAACTCGCCCAACCATGCCTTTATGGACTTTGCTTTGTGCACTGGGCACAGTCATGCAGGGATCGAATTAGGCCTAACCAAAAACAGTCCCGTAAAGTTGAAAGCATACACTTGTGCAAAATGTGTTGTAAAGGTTTCCTTTACTTTAACTAAGATGTCTAAGCTGACCCCTGAAAAACTGTCCCATGGCATTATCTCTCCTCCACCTTTACAGGTGGCACAATGCAGTCAGGCAGTTAACTTTCTTCTGCCATTTGCCAATCCCAAACTCGTCCATCAGACTGTCAGGTAGAGAAACATGTTTAGTCACTCCATGGAACATGTTTTCACTTCTCCAGAGTCCAGTGGTGGGGTACTTTACACCACTCTATCCAATGTTTGTGCTTAGTGATGCAAGGCTTGCTTGCTGCTACTTGGCCATAAACACTCATGCCTTAAAGTTCCTGGTGCACGTTTTTCTGCTGATTTTAGGTACCAGAGGTGGTCTGGATCTCTGAGGCAGTAGAACATTGGCAATTGTTAAGCATTATGTGCCCCAGCACTCAGCCACCTCACTATACCTTTACGTTGTCTGCCACTTCTTGGCGGTGATTCCTAACCGCTTCCACTTTAGGAATGGAAGAAATTTTGCACACTAACTTGCTGCAATGCTGGCATTGTATTACAATTTTACATTCACTTTCATGTCTATAGAATGACCCATTCTTTCACAAATATTGTAGAAGTAGACTGCATGACTATGCGCTTGATTTTTCACTGCTGTGGCAATGGGAATAAAAAACCTGAATGCAATGGTTAAAATGTCTTACTTTGGTCCATATGGTGATATGGTGTGTGTATATGTGTAAGTATATACAGTACAGACCAAAAGTTTGGACACACCTCATTTAAAGATTTTTCTGTATTTTCATGACTATGAAAATTGTACATTCACACTGAAGGCATCAAAACTATGAATTAACACATGTGGAATTATATACTTAACAAAAAAGTGTGAAACAACTGAAAATATGTCTTATATTCTAGGTTCTTCAAAGTAGCCACCTTTTGCTTTGATGACTGCTTTGCACATTCTTGGCATTTTCTTAATGAGCTTCAAGAGGTAGTCACCGGAAATGGTCTTCCAACAATCTTGAAGGAGTTCCCAGAGATGCTTAGCACTTGTTGGCCCTTTTGCCTTCACTCTGCGGTCCAGCTCACCCCAAACCATCTTGATTGGGTTCAGGTCTGGTGACTGTGGAGGCCAGGTTATCTGGTGTAGCACCCCATCACTCTCCCTCTTGGCCAAATAGCCCTTACACAGCCTGGAGGTGGGTTTGGGGTCATTGTCCTGTTGAAAAATAAATGATGGTCCAACTAAACGCAAACCGGATGGAATAGCATGCCGCTGTAAGATGCTGTGGTAGCCATGCTGGTTCAGTATGCCTTCAATTTTGAATGAATCCCCAACAGTGTC
This sequence comes from Phyllobates terribilis, assembly GCF_046119375.1. Lineage (NCBI taxonomy): Eukaryota > Metazoa > Chordata > Amphibia > Anura > Dendrobatidae > Phyllobates > Phyllobates terribilis. The sequence goes on from NW_027362771.1 coordinate 305,722,174, forward strand.
ACCAGCAAAGCACCCCCACACCATCACACCTCCTCCTCCATGCTTCACGGTGGAAACCAGGCATATAGAGTCCATCCGTTTACCTTTTCTGCGTCACACAAAGACACGGTGGTTGGAACCAAAGATCTCAAATTTGGACTCATCAGACCAAAGCACAGATTTCCACTGGTCTAATGTCCATTCCTTGTGTTCTTTAGCCCAAACAAGTCTCTTCTGCTTGTTGCCTGTCCTTAGCAGTGGTTTCCTAGCAGCTATTTTACCATGAAGGCCTGCTGCACAAAGTCCCCTCTTAACAGTTGTTGAAGAGATGTGTCTGCTGCTAGAACTCTGTGTGGCATTGACCTGGTCTCTAATCTGAGCTGCTGTTAACCTGCGATTTCTGAGGCTGGTGACTCGGATAAACTTATCCTCAGAAGCAGAGGTGACTCTTGGTCTTCCTTTCCTGGGGCGGTCCTCATGTGAGCCAGTTTCTTTGTAGCGCTTGATGGTTTTTGCAACTGCACTTGGGGACACTTTCAAAGTTTGCCCAATTTTTCGGACTGACTGACCTTCATTTCTTAAAGTAATGATGGCCACTCGTTTTTTCTTTACTTAGCTGCTTTTTTCTTGCCATAATACAAATTCTAACAGTCTATTCAGTAGGACTATCAGCTGTATATCCACCAGACTTCTGCACAACACACCTGATGGTCCCAACCCCATTTATAAGGCAAGAAATCCCACTTATTAAACCTGACAGAGCACACCTGTGAAGTGAAAACCATTTCTGGTGACTACCTCGAATATAAGACATATTTTCAGTTGTTTCACACTTTTTTGTTAAGTATATAATTCCACATGTGTTAATTCATAGTTTTGATGCCTTCAGTGTGAATGTACAATTTTCATAGTCATGAAAATACAGTAATTTCTTTAAATGAGAAGGTGTGTCCAAACTTCTGGTCTGTATTATATATATATATATAGTATTTATTTAAAATAAACCACAGTGGGCTTTTCTATACTGTGTTGAGTCTTTTCCATTAGTTCACTTTTATTAGTAAGACTAATGTATTAAGAAAAATATATAAATAAATACATTTTAAGAAAAATCACTTAATTTATGCACAATATATTAGTTATAATGATCCATATTTTTCTTTTTGCTTTATCTTTTCAGGTTTATTCAAGAGATCGAGCATGCCATTGGTTTTGGACCAACAAAACAATGTCCCCTGCGAGAGTTTCTTACTATGTACATCAAGAACATCTTCCTAAATCAAGTGCTGGCAGAAATCAACAAAGAAATCGAAGGAGTCACCAAGGTGTCAGATCCTTTGAAGCTTTTGGCTAGTGCTGACATTATGAAAATTTTGGGTGTCCAGCGGCCACTGTTACAGGTATGTAAAGGTGAATCAGTGGTTGCCAAAGTTAATAATCAACTAGTCCATTCCTGTAGCGCCTGTGAAGGCTAGTAGAGTAACACTCGGTGGCCTTTTTTCCTGTGAGCTGGTGTGTCCTACTGCTTTGTGGCTAAGCTGTGTATGCTTGCAAGAATTTTCCACTTTACAATAACAGCACATGCAATAATAAAGCAAAAAGATTGCTTGATCTGTCAGAAGGGTGGTGTCACATGGAAGCGCCATGCTAAAAGTTACTAAGCCCTTAAAGGGGTTTTCCCACGAACAAAAGATCATTTTATTCACTAAATCTTGAAATAAAAATAAGATCCACAATTGATGTGATTAAAAAAATGTCCCTGTGCTGAGATAATCTTATAAATGTGCCCCTGCTGTGTACTGTGTAATGGCTGTGTCTGACTGTGCATGAACATGGTCTGATCATACCACAGCTCCTGGGCAGGGGAGGAAGCAAAAGACTATACGGACAGGACAACAGGGGAACACAGTTAATTCTTTCTGCGAGGTAAAATATGTCACTGCCTGTTTTTAAAAAATGTTTTGCCTCACAAAAAGAATCAGCTGTGATCCCCTGCTGTAATGTCTGTATACTCCTTTGCTTCCTCCCCTGCCCAGGAGCTGTGGTATGATCAGACCATGTTCCTGTACGGTCAGACACAGCCATTACACAGTAAATAGCAGGGGCACATTTATAAGATTATCTCAGCACAGGAACATTTTATTTAAACACATCCAAATGTGGATCTTAATTTTATTCACTAGATCTTGGAATAAAAATAACTTTTGTTCGTGGGAAACCCCTTTAAGTATAATTTGCGCTGCTGCTTATATTTTCTATGTGTATGGTATAGCTTTACTCGTGAATTCTGTTAACAAGGGTTTGTAAATGAAGTGGTCAAAAATAAATAGAAAAGATATCTATAAACTTTTGGCCAGGTAACCATTGCATATAGTAGATCTCATCTCTTTTTCCCAAATAGGAAGTAAGTAACTCCACTAGAATACCTTCTGCTCAGTGAATGGCTTGGTCTGAGTACACTGGCACTTTGAAATCCCATAGATATGGGTGAATACATTTTTTTTCGTTTGTCTGGATTGGGTCTGCTTTGTTGACCGTATTTTTCTGCTGCCTCCTGCACTTAATTGGTTACTTTTTTTATTGTATTTCTCCATCACATTCTGTTAGTATCCTCCAGTCTGGTGAATAAGAATGTAATGTCATAATTGTGCTTGCCAAATGATATTCTGTCTTAAATTTCGATGTCTCTTTTTTTTTTCACACGTTAAATTGCAGAATTATTTAACACATTTCCTCTCAACTGTGGTTCAAACTTGCTCTGTCGAACGTTAGAATTGTGTCGTTACCCCCTTCCATCACCCCATGAAATGAGCAGCATTCTCTGACAGCTCAGACAGTAGACTGAACATGGAGAATCCACTGTAGAACATTTCCCTGGCAGTAACCCGTGTTCCCCTCTGATCGACAGACTATACCCACGTCTCCTCCTAGGTTGACACATCGATTTACATGTCTCGATATAAACCCGCGTGAGTTCTCATTTCTGCACATTCAAGCACTAATGTTGGAGCAGATTGTCAGCTGGAGGAGTGATCAATAGTTCCCCTCTGAAAAGTTTTGGCTGTAAAAGACACTTGTTTTTAACCTTTGCTCCACTGATCTACTCATAATATAAAAATGTATTTCCTTTTTTTTTATTTACACAAAGCAGCTTACATAATTTATCAGAAAATGCTTTATAAGGTCTGTGACACATACTGTGAACCCACACGGAGGGTCTCTCGCTCAAGCTCATCAGTGACATGTTTTTACACCGTTTTCTTTTCTTGTACTCAGTGCTATGCAGTGTAGCAATTACATTGCTCATGAGCTTGCTTACATTTCTAAAATCTCATTCACACAGTACGTTTTTTTTATTCTTGCAATCTTAGGCTATGTTCACACGCAGCTGTTTTTGCTTCTTTCAAATCTCCGATTTTGCAGGGTGCTTGCAGCTTTTTATGGTACGTTTTTGGTTCATTTTTTGGTGCAGATTGCCTTTCTGATGTGTCTAGAGTACATGTTTAGTAAAGCTAGTTTTATTTGAAAGCCCTACAGTACTCAAATTAAGTTAGGAAAAAAAACAAGCGTGTGCATAAGATTTTTGAAATGTCATAATTTTTGCTGGTACTGTAAAACACAACTTCTTTTTTGCAGGCATAATCGCAGCATGTCAATTCTTTCAGCTTTTTTTTTTTTTTACTGCTGTTTTACATTGAGTTCAGAATGCCTTGGTACCAAAGATGCATCAAAAAGTTTATAAGAAATACACCAAAAAGCATGCAATAGCCTGTGATTTTCTATCCATCGCCTGCATTTTTCATGCAGAAAAAAATGCGTGTGAGAATATTATATTTGTTCGCAGTTTTGTAATTTGGGAATCCTTACAGTGCGTTGTTATGACTTATTAGAGAAGTGAAAGCCGCAGTGTGTGTGGTGCAGGCTAGACTGGAGTAGGGCGTAAAAGGGACCCCCTGACCTTCACTTTTTAGGCTATATTCACACTGAGTTTTTTGAGATGGTCAACAACCATGAGGTTTTCAAATAGGAAACTCACCTGTTTTGAGGATTTTTTGGAAGAGATTTTTTTTTCTAAGTGGTTTTGAAGAGTTGAGAACTAGTTTATAGTTTTTCATGAATCTTTCTTTGCAGGCTTTGCAATGGGTAAAGTCTAGTTTAGAGAGGTGTCCTTCCTCTTCAAGGACGTGACATTGCTTAAGGCATTTTTCAAAACCTCTTCAATAGTTTATGATGTCGTTTTTGAGAAGTTTTTTGGAGAGAATCCGCTTGATATGGGTAAGTTTCACACTAAGTTTTAAGTCACAGACTAAGGATTGCACTTTGCTGCAAGATAGTCGGGATCAAAGCTAAGGGTTATCATCAAGAGAGCTGTTGAAATGAAACAAGTCAAAGGAGACAAGAGCAATGTATTTTATTGTAAAATCAGCATTTGTCATCTATCAAAAATGCTTGAAAATTTTGGTCCTTCCCAGATATTTTTCAAGGCCTGTGTCATGACCAGGGGGCGGACATAAAATTCATGGGGATCCATAGCAAAAGTTTTAATAGGGCCCCACACCACAAAGTGTGTGTGTGTATATATATATATATATATATATGTGTATGTGTGTGTGTGTGTGTGTGTGTGTGTGTGTGTGTGTGTGTGTGTGTGTGTGTGTGTATATATATATATATATATATATACACACACATATATATATATATTTACACACATATATATATATATTTACACACATATATATATATATTTACATACATATATATATATATATGGAATATATATATATAATGGGTCAGTAGCTATTCAGTTTGATGCTCTCAGAAGAGCCGAAACCCATACACATGGATTATAATGCACCCTCTCAACATGATGCCCCCATAGCCATCTCTTCATATCATTGCCCCCATATCCCCTCGGGATGATGTTCCTACATCTCTCATTCAGAATGATGGATCCTCAGTATGATGCTCCCAGAGCCCCCACTCAGTGTGATGGTCCTCACTTAATATGATACCCCTCATACAGCCCCTCAGTATGATGGCCCATTAGTATGATGCTTCCACAGCTCTCACTAATTATGATCATCCCCCTCATTATAATACCCTACAGCCCCCCACACCACACAGTATCTTTGTCCCCCTCAGCACCCTATACATTATGATTGATCCTCAGTATGATACTCCTCCAGCTACTATATTCAGTATGATGGCCCCCACAGCCCACCCTACACTTGGTATGATGGCCCCAAATCCCAACCCCCCCACTCAGTATAATATCCCCGAATGCTGGCCCTCCATTCAATATGATTGCCCCCAATGCCAGCCCTTCACTCAGTATGATGTCCCCCACAGCCCACCCATATTCATTATGATGACTCCATAGCCCATCCCCCACTCAGTATGATGGCCCCCAATGCCAGCCCCCTTGCTCAGTATGATGCTCCCATAGCCCCTTCTTCAGTATAATGGCCTTCACAGCCCACCCACATTCAGTTTGATGACCCCAAATCTCAGCCCACCACTCAGTATCATGCCCCCAATGCCAGCCCCCCATTCAGTATGATCTCCCCCACCCCCCACTCACACTCAGTATGATGGCCTTTGGCTCCCTGATCCACCATTCTATTCAATGGTATCCTCGTCCTGAGGATGCGAATGCTACATAAATCATCATAACTGGCGGGGGCAGGGGTAAATGCCGAGCAGTGCCGTGTTCCCCTGGCTTACAGGCCACATAGCGGCCGTGTGGTCTGCTGTTATGGTCGGTTTGTCCCTGGTCATGACTGGCATGTGTGTCCAGCTCTATAGAAGCATAGTCAGTGGACTGGTGAGAGACTCCCTAAATATATATAGCTGGGTCTGCTGTGTGACACTCCTCCCGATCCTCATGAAAGTGTCCCTTGCACTAGTGTTTTTATATATATACCCCTTGAGAATGTTGTGTTGATGCAAAGAGATTGCTGGTTGCTGTTAGACTGCTATAGCAACAGGGGTCCTAATGAAGTGCCCCAAGTCTGCTATATTTGTAGACCCATTCGATTCGGGCAGAGAGTTCACATAACACCATGCTATTGTGACCAGTAAAATATATGAACACCGCTGTGGAGCAGCTCAAGCAGCAGAGTCCGAAGTAAATGGCTGGAGCCCTCTATAAATTGATATCCGTCGATTGCCAGGAAGACCAGCTCTGCTGGATAACATCAGATGCTGACAGTCATACTGTTTGGAAAAGCTGTGGCTGGATAAAGCTTGGCTACGATAGAGAGTAGTGGTTAATGCTGGAGAGGGAAACAGAGCGCGTACGTTTGCAGTGGTTGCAACAGTTATTGAAGACCTGGCATTAAAACTTGTGATACATTGAAAAGGTGAAGAGATTCCATGGTCCGCTACTTTCTCAGAAGGAAGGAACTGTTGTGAAATGCTATCACATTTGGTGGCGTGGCGACATGTTTATAAGTCACCTGACCTTACAGCCAGTCAATCCTTTGCCTTTGCACATTTTTAAAAATAATCAAGGTAAAACCATTTAGCGTTTAGTCCTAGTTTAAAGCAGCAATACAGCTTTGTGACTGTCCGCTCAGTTGCTAGGATCAAGTGTTCTGAGTAGAGAAAAAAATCGCTGTAGGCTTGGTGTAGACAATACCATTCCCAAGAGAAAGTCAAGTTGTTGTTTTTTTTATCTCCTTAACATGTTACTCCCACAAGTAAAATTTTCACAATTTTTGCATTCAAACCCATCTTTAGGCTATGTGCCCACGATGCGGAAATGCTTCAGATTTTTTCCTGAGCGTTTCTGCATCTCCCTGGCAGAAAAAACGCATGCGGATTGTACATGCGGATTGTACATGCGTTTTTCCTGCCAGAGACAAGCGGAAGTGAAGCGTTCTTCACTTGCATTTCCGCATGGGGGTTGTCAAGCGCTTTCCAGGCAATTTTAGCATCACTTGGAAAGTGCTTGACAACTTGGTCACACTATATAAATCCATGCTAACGGCATGGATTTATATAGTGTGACCGTAAAGAATGGTAAAAAATAAATATTATACTTACCTTCTGATGGCCCCCGGTGTCTTTATTCGATGCGTGTCGGCTTGCCGGCAGTTCGCGGTAGACTAAAGGACCTGCAGACGTCAGCGGTTGTGTGACCCGTCACATGACTAAATGACGTCACGGCAGGTCATTTTCAGACGTTGCCGGCAAGCCGAGACGGCATTTTCGCCGCCATTGACTTGCATTGAAACGCTTGGAATCCACATCACTGCATCTGCAGATGCGGAATCCATGCGTTTCTATGTGCGGTTGGTACCCGGGTTTGGAGAAGAGGAGACTCTCCTCCGGACCCGGGTACCATAGAACCTTTAAAAAAAAAGAATAAAATAAAAAATAAATATTATACTTACCTTCTGATGGCCCCGGTGTGCTTGTCTCAGCTTGCCGGCAGCTCGCGGTGGACTCAAGGACCTGCCGTGACGTCATTTAGTCATGTGACTGGTCACGCGACGCTGACGTCGACAGGTCCTTTAAGCTACCGCGAGTTGCCGGCAAACCAAGATGCATCGAATAAAGACACCGGGGGCCATCAGTAGGTAAGTATAGATTTATTTTTTATTTTTTGCCATTCTTTCGGTCACAGTATATAAATCCATGCCGGTTGCATGGATTTATATAGTGTGACCAAGTTGTCAAGCACTTTCCAAGTGATGCTGAAATCGCTTGGAAAGCGCTTGTCAACCCTCATGCGGAAATGCATGTGAAGAACGCTTCACTTCCGCTTGTCCCTGGCAAGAAAAACGCATGTACAATCCGCATGCGTTTTTTTCTGCCAGGGAGATGCAGAAACGCTCAGGAAAAAATCCGGAGCATTTCTGCATCGTGGGCACATAGCCAATGGCATACCGCCAATGGCGGCAGAACACGCAACTGCTATGGGGCCCGTGAACTGGGGGGGCCCATAGCAGTCAAGGGGTCGACATACCGCTGCTGGTGCAGCTGCGCCGGGGGGCCCGCTGGTGCAGCGTCTCCCTGCTCGTGGCAGGCAGGGAGCGATCCCTGCAGCTCCGCTGCTGACAGGACAGAATGGCAGCGGAGCTGCAGAGATCCGCCCACTGATTCCTGCCCGCCGCTTCCTCCCTCACACAGGCACACGCTGCTTGATGACGTCATCATGCAGCGCGGGCCTGTGTGAGGGAGGAAATTGCAGACAACAAGGATGCTGTGGCCTGCGGGGGAACGGGCAGAGAGGTAAGTGTTTTTAGTTTTTATTTTTACTGAAACGCTGGGTAGAGCAATAATGGGGCTGATGGGGCTGGAGAGAGCAATAATGGGGCTGATGGGGCTGGGGAGAGCAATGGTGGGGCTGATGGGTCTGGGGAGAGCAATGGTGGGGCTGATGGGGCTGGGGAGAGCAATGGTGGGGCTGATGGGGCTGGGGAGAGTGCTGATGGGTCTGGGGAGAGCAATGGTGGGGCTGGGAAGAGCAGTGATGCTGCAGCTTGCGGGGGAACGGGCAGAGAGGTAAGTGTTTTTTTTTTATTTTTACTGAAACGCTGGGGAGAGCAATAATGGGGCTGATGGGGCTGGGGAGAGCAATGCTGGGGCTGATGGGTCTGGGGAGAGCGCTGATGGGTCTGGGGAGAGCAATGGTGGGGCATGGAAGAGCAGTGATGGGGCTGATTGGGCGGGGAGAGCAATGATGGGGATTAGTAGACTGATGACGGGGATGGGGAGATTAATGACGGGGGTTGCTGGGAGAGAACAATGATGGGGGTGCTCGGAGAGAGCAATGACGGGGGTGCAGGGAGAGAGCAATGACGGGGGTGCTGGGAGAGAGCAATGATGGGGGTGCTGGGACAGAGCAATGATGGCGGTGCTTGTATATTTTCCGTGTGCACATAGCCTTACAGTTAATTGGGGAGAGTCACAGAGACTGAATATTATTGGCAGGTGGAGATTATAGTTAATGGGGGGCACAGTGCTGCTTATCACTTTGTATTTTGATTACTAAGTGGCTAATAGTGTATTAATGGTGAGGTACATATCTGTATTCAGGGGCGCAGTGTGGGGGAGACACAAGTATATATACAATATATGTGACCTTGTTATTTTTATGGCTGTACTGATCATCGTGACAAGACAAGTCGCGGCTGGGAGATGTCGACATGAAGGTCTGACCAGATGGAGAAGAAGCAGCATAAACCGACTCTGATCAGACGAGACATCAGCGGTAAGTGCCTGGATGTAAATATTATTCTGTATCTGCACTGTGTGACTTGGAGTGATAATGTTACATGTAAAATCCCTTAGGCCACATTCTCACATTTGTGTGAAATGTCAGATTTTTTTATCGTATGGTCCACGGACTTGTAGAGTTTGATAGATCCATTCACACATCCATGAAAATCACGGATCTGAGAATGAGATCTGTGAGGGTCAGAGAATGTCCTGTTCTGATCCGATTTTGAGGATTAGAATAGGACATGCTCAATGCGTCTGTAAAACAGGGCAGCACACTGACACTGCACACAGATGCAGGAATGTAGCCGTATTATGTATAGCACAGTCCCTTAGTACATAGTGTACTCACTTATTATGTATAGCATACACCCTTAGAATATAGTGTACTCTCTTATTATGTATAGCGCCGTCCTTAGTTATATAGTTTCAACTTTTATTATGTATAACACCCTCCCTTATTACCTACCATCCTCTCTAGCTCTAGGGCTCACAATTGGGGGATCATACTGTGTTGGGGTCAGCAAACTTTGCCCTTGGAGTTGAGGTGAGGTACAGTAGGGTCATTATACTGCGCATGTGGAGGAATCCACCATGGTGGTATCATACTGTGTTTGGGGGACACTTTTGTTGGTATCACACTTTATGGGACAATGAAAGAGGGGCCTAGGACGTCAGCAGGAGGAAAATTACTATGTAAAGGCTGGAAGGTTGTGTGATCTGCTGTTCTGTGACCCTGACAATTATTTACATTTTTTTTTTGGGGGGGGGGGGGAGGCATGAATCCTATGTACTCCCCTGCACATAGCCTTAGGGTATTTTGCCTAATTTCAGTGACATTTGATTATATTAACACACACAATGAGCTTTGGATTTTTTTTGCAGTTATTTTCCTGTATGAGGTCTCTATTTGCTCCAAACTATGTGCTCCTATCTGTCAAAAACAAATAATTTACCATTAGATCACAGGGTTCACAGAATCTGGTCTCTTAACAGAACTATGATGGCCACAGATAAGATATAAATAGAGGTCTATGAGAATAGGAGTATCGGTGTACAGTACGCGGTTACCCAGCAAAAAATTAATGGGGCTTCCACTGACAGATTTTGCATAATCCACTCCATTTAGCAGGTCCCAAACCAACTGTTGCCTTCACCCTTTAACCCAGGAGTCTCCAACTCGGCTGGGTATATGGACTGCACACGAAAAAAATTTGAATTTGGGGGGCCCACATTCTTTGCAGGACAAGGTGACATTTTTAGTGATTTTTTTTTCTATACACCTTTTGAACATTTTTGCAGTGTTTATTTTATTTTTTTATAGCTTGGGTCATTAAGGATGTGGCCATAACAAACGTGCACTTTTTTGTTTACTTTAGTTTATATATAAAACATCATTTTTAGTGGCAACATATTTTTTCATGCTTTATTTAGAATTTTTTTTTTTAATTTTTACAATTTTGTTTCCCCCAATTGGCCACATATAGTAATATTGTCTTAGAATTAGCACCATATAGTAATTATGGCAAACATCTTGTAGTAATGTGCCTTGTCCTGGTCCCCATCTGTCGCAATGTCCCCCATCATGGTCCCCATCTGTCGCAATGTCCCCCATCCTGGTCCCCATCTTAAAGTAATGTCCCATCCTGGTCCTCATCTTGTAGTAATGCCTCATCCTGGTCCTCATCTTGTAGTAATGCCCCATCCTGTTCCCCATCTTGTAGTAATATGCCCTATCCTCGTCCCCAACTTGAAGTAATACCCCACCCTGATCCTCATCTTGTAGTAATGTGCCCCATCCTCGTCCCCATCTTGTCATAATGTCCCCTATCCAGTCCCCATATTGTAGATATGTCCCCTATCCAGTCCCCATATTGTAGATATGTCCCCTATCCAGTCCCCATATTGTAGGTATGTCCCCACCCAGGTCCCCATATTGTAGGTATGTCCCCACCCAGGTCCCTGTATTGTCGTTATGTCCCCACCCAGGTCCCCATATTGTAGGTATGATCACATCCAGGTCCCCATATTGTAGGTATGTCCCCATCCAGATCCCCATATTTTAGATATGTCCCTATCCAAGTCCCCATATTTTAGGTATGTCCCCATCCCGGTCACCATATTGTAGACTTGTCCCCATCCAGGTTCCCATATTGTAGACTTGTCCCCATCCAGGTCTTCACATTGTAGATATGTCCCCATCCAGGTCCCCATATTGTAGACTTGTCCCCATCCACTGGTCCCCACTTTGTAGATATGTAACCTGTGCCGCTCTTCACATACACTTAAGAGAAAAAAAAGATTCTAATCACCTGTCCTCCGTTCCCTCAGCTTCCTTTCTGCACATGCAGGCCGCAGTTACCATAGAGCCCTTGACAATCGCGGCCCGGTCTAGGAGTCGCGGACATCAGCGCTTTATTTCAGTTGAATGTTTGTCCTTGCACGCACATTCAATTGAAGTATATTGCCACGCAGAGACTGGCTCACCGCACAACAATATCCATGCCAGCCGTCGGCCTATCAGAGGCTAGCAGCTGACATCTGCACATGGCAGTGACTTCATACGCCGCTGCGCCGGGACGCAGATGTCAGCTGCTAGCTGACTGATAGGCCAATGGCTGGCATTGGTATTGTTGTGCAGGTAGCCAGTCTCAGCCACACCAGTACCTCTGGCTGGACAGACACTGTGGTGCTTAGTGCTATTTGCCATGACAGCTCTTCCATCACCAGCGCTGCACACAGAATAAATACAGCAGTACTTGATGGAAGTACCAGTAGTCATTGCTGGAGAAGGTCCTGGTGGAAATGTGACTATAGGGCAGGGAGGTTCCATCCATAAAGCCTGTATCTGTTAAGGAACATGACTCCCAGTGTTCGGCTAAATTAGGAAGATAGATTTAAGAACTAGGAGATTGACTGCAGATACAGTAAGCCGAAAAAATGACTGCAGTGGATGTAGAGCCTCAGGTTACATTGGATTGGTAGAGGATTTTCTGAACCTTTATTTATCTAAATAGCCTAAATTGTTTGAACTAATTAATTTCTTAATATATCTTTTTTGGGATTGAAGTCACGTGTCTTTGCTCCAAAACTGTAGCATAGACATGGATTTAAAAAATAAAATGCTGATCACCTGCAGCCACCAGTATGAGCTTTAGAGCCTACTAAATACTGTATTTTTCGGACCATAAGACGCACTTTTTTCCCCCCACATTTGGGAGGGAAATGAGGGGTGCGTCTTATGGTCCGAACATTGTGCACCTGTGGTGGTAGTGGAGCGGGATTGCGGGGCCTCCCTCCTTCAAGAACCACTGTCGGTGGTGGTGGTGGTGGCAGCAGCAAAGGAGGAGGAGGTGAGATGCTGCGGGTGTCTGGCTGCGGTCCGGGGCCGGTGAGCAGCGCAGGTTTCCGGTGTGCGCGGCCATCTTCCTGAAGCTGTGATCTACAGGAAAATGGCCGCCCGAGCCGGCACATGCGCTGACTTGTAGCTTTGGCGGCCATTTTCCTGTAGATCACCGCTTCAGGAAGATGGCCGCGCACACCTGAATCCTGCGCCGCTCACCGGTCCTGGCCCGTATCCAGTACAACCCGCACCGGCCCCCAGCCGGACACCCGCAGCATCTCACCTCCTCCTCCTTTGCTGCTGCCGCCACCGGTCCCAGTCCCCAGGCAGGCCTCGGCGTCACGCAGCCAGACCCCGGTCCCGGCAGGCCCCGATTGCCCCAGCCAGCCCCAGGGCCCGGCCCTCAGCCAGCCCCCAGGCCTCCAACCATGTATTGGGCCTCAGCTAGGCCCCCGGCCCCCAGTCAGGCATCAGGCCTCAGCCATCTCTTCTGCTGCAACCGCCAGGTTCCTGAGGGAGGGAACTGAGGACCCTGCAATCCTGCTCCACCGCAACTCCCCGCTGCTGGAGCACCGGCTTCCTGAAGGACCTTGCCTCCTGTGACCCTCGCTCCACCGCCCCCCAGGTAAGACTGACCTCCATCTTATAAAAAAAATTTTTTTTCTATATTCCACCCAAAATTTGTGGTGCATCTTATAGTCCGAAAAATACTGTACTTATTTTTTCTTCTCACTGGCAACAGTAGTTAGTATGTTGTCTTGTCTTGGGACTTCAGTAACCAAAGCTGCTGCAACCACTAGAAAATGAAGAAATTAATTAGCTTATGTTTTTAATTTAAAAACAGTGTGATAATTAGAAAATCTGATTTAAAAAAATAAATAAATTAAGGGTTCTTTTGTGAGCAGCTATACTCTAGGGGACTTTATTGAAGTATTATGCTATACCAGTTTCAGATGAGTAGCGGTAGGAGTTTGTAGTCTACAGCGTAAGAAAGAAATTGTTTTACCATGTTTCTAGCAAAACAGATCTAGCAAATTACAAGGCACCAAATGTTCCTGTCCATATTAAGCAGATTGTACCAAGGTAATTACATTACAGTATATGACCCATATTAATGACATTATCAAGGTCCAGCTAGCACAAGATTGTATTTTTTTTTCTAAACGCTCCTTATGGTGTTGGTGGGCTGTTTATATGGAAATGTCAACTCATTGACCTGCTGCCAGTCATCGTTCTGGGACCTGAGTTACATTTGACCCTTCTTTGTAATAAGCTCTCGAGTGATAGAGATCCAGCTGTCATTCTTCCGCAGCGCAGAGAGAGAGCGCATAGAATGTGTCGCTCACATCTTCTATCTTCATTCGCCTTCATCTCAGATATGCAGCTGAGAGAAAGGACTGTCTCCTTTAAATGAAGCCTGACATCGCAACTGACCAGAGTTGATGAAACTGCAAAGGAAAAAGGCAATCTAAGAGCAGGGAAATTTGATTTATTTCACACCTGCATCCGGAGCAATATTTGTAGGATGAAAATGAGTCTTCGTCTTGAACAATGTGTTGACCTAAGATGAGAAAATTGATTTGAGGAGTGTTTGTAACTGTGTGCATAGTAGAGAAGGCTGCAAATCATTCAGGATTATTTTGGCCAATAAGTCTTTTAACGCACAAATTTTCAATCCATGCATGTATGTCTCATCATATCACATAAACATGTGATGTGACAACCCCTGCCTACTATAGTGTTCCCAAACCTTGTTTAAGATTTAGTTTAACATAGTTTACCATAGGCAAATTCCAAAAAGATAATTTATTGCAAAGCTCCATATTCAGATTTTAAACCTAATGTTATAAATGGATCACTGCTCACAATATGACTTTGTAGTTTACATTTTATTGAAGCAAAGGATGTTTCAGTGATCCATGTCACCATTTATTTGGAGAATTGTAAGACCTCAGTCTCTCAGGCTTGATTACCAATTGGTCTGAGAATGTAGTAGAGTAATAAACAATAAAAAAAAGAGTTGTTGTTGCTGAGTGTGAATCCTGTGGTCTGGTTCTTCCTTTAGTAGAGGTTTCTTTTCTGCAGCCTGTGTCATAACTATTGATACAATTTAAAGGGAACCTCATAGGTTCAATAACGTTATCAATCTAGAGATATAGGGTTAATCTGCAGGTTAATAGCTTTATGAAGGTGCCCGGTCGCAGTACTGAAAGTGCAGCACCCGTGAGAAAAGGAACTTTATTCTCTCCAGGGATCAGCTGTCTTTCAGCCATGCAGGTGTGCCCGGAGCAATAACAGTCACCGCTCACAGCACTGAGAGCTGCAGTTGTAAGCATACCCCGGCACTGATTGACAGCTGGCTCTAAAGTGCAGAGCTGGCAGGAGAAATAAAGTTAATTTTCCCGCAAGTGCCACCCTTTCAGTACAGCAGCTGGGCACCTACATAGTGTTGTTAACCTGCAGATTAACTCTCTATATCTGCAGACTTGACTGTTTCCCTTAAAAACCCTTTCTTCCTGTGTGTGCCTAATTATGAGGAGGAGATAAAGGGAATCTACAGTGGGGAACATATGTATTTGATACACTGCCAATTTTGCAAGTTTTCCCACCTACAAAGAATGGAGAGGTCTGTAATTATTATCGTAGGTACACTTCAACTGTGAGAGACAGAATCTAAAAATAAAATCCAGAAAATCACATTGTATGATTTTCACATAATTAAATTGCATTTTATTGCATGAAATAAGTATTTGATCACCTTCCAACCAGCAATAATTCTGGCTCTCACAGACCTGTTACTTTTTCTCTAAGAAGCCCTCTTACTACATTCATCATTACCTGTATTAATTGCACCTGTTTAAACTCGTTACCTGTATAAAAGACGCCTGTTCACACACTCAATCACACTCCCACCTCTCCACCATGGCCAAGACTAAAACGCTGTCTATGGATACCAGGGACAAAATTGTAGATCTGCACAATGCTGGGATGGGCTACAGGACAATAGGCAAGCAGCTTGGTGAGAAGGCAACAACTGTTGACACAATTATTAGAAAATGGAAGAAACACATTATGACTGTCAATCTTCCTCAGTCTGAGGCTCTATGCAGGATCTCACCTCGTGGGGTAAGGATGATTCTGAGAAAGGTCGGGAATCGGCCCAGAACTACACGAGAGGACCTGGTCAATGACCTGGAAAGAGCTGGAATCATAGTCTCAAACATTACCGTTAGTAACACACTACTCCGCCATGGATTAAAATCCTGCAGGGCACCCTGCTCATGCCAGCACATATCTAGGCGCATTTTGGGAGAAGGTCATGTGGTCAGATGAAGCCAAAATAGAACTTTTTCATATCAACTCCACTCGCCGTATTTGGAGGAAGAAGGATGTGTACAACCCCAAGGACACCGTCCCATCCGTGAAGCATGGTGGGGGAAACATCATACTTTGGGGATTGCTTTTCTGCAGAGAATTGCCGTATTGAATGGAGGATGGATGGGGTCATGTATCGCGAGATTTTGGCCAACAACCTCCTTACCTCAGTAAGAGCATTGAAGATGGGTCGTGGCTGGGTTTTCCAGCATGACAATGACCTGAAACACACAGCCAGGGCAACTAAGGAGTGGCTCCATAAGAAGCATTTCAAGGTCCTTGAGTGGCCTAGCCAGTCTCCAGACCTGAACTCAATAAAAAATCTTTGGAGGGAGCTGAAACTCAATGTTGCCCAGCGACAGCCCTGAAACCTGAAAGTTCTGGAGAAGATCTGTATGGAGGAGTGGGCCAAAATCCCTGTGTGCAAACTTGGTCAAGAACTACATGAAACGTCTGACCTCTGTAATGGCAAACAAAATGTACCAAATATTAAGTTCTGTTTTTCTATTGTATCAAATACTTATTTCAAGCAATAAAATGCAAATTAATTATGAAAAAATCATACAGTTGAAGTGTACCTATGATAAAAATTACAGACATCTCCATTCTTTGTAGATGAGAAAACTTGCAAAATCGGCAGTGTATCAGATACTTATTTTTCCCACTGTACCTCCAGATCCACAACACTACCAATCAGTGGTGAGGAAGGGTTATACAGAGCTCATGAATATGCAGGACTACATGGCAGCAAATTTACTAGTCCTATAGTGATAATCTCCTGGTGATAAAACAGTGATTTTATCAGAAGCTGCCCAGTATGTGGCAAATCAATGGAATTAGTCTCTCTGTCCCATCGATTATGTTCCTCTCGTGTTGCTCTTATGTTGATCTCCGATTAGGTGGCAAAAACCTCATGACAGATTCTCTTTAATTGTTCTCGGGTGTTAAATTAAACCAGAGCACTCAATCTGAGCCTTGCAACAGAAGTTGAAAAAACAGGAGATGAAGTTCAAGGCCTGTAACTACTTTATTCCTACCTTTTTTCTTCACTGTTTTCTTTCATGTTCGATTGGATAATAGATGGCATGATTGGAGGCTTTTTTCAGTGCACAGTCTGCCATATATATGCACAACTGGAGAAGTGCCATATTAGAGAGCTGGAGGAGCAAATTGCAACACTGACCATCTTGACATGAGCATGCTACTCACAGAGCAAACAATTAGTGGGGAAGACGTAGAGGGTGGAGAAGTGGGTCGAGCAGGCAAGCATCTGCGTTAATGTAGTAATGAGTACTGGAAAGGGGGTCTAAGAAAAAGGAATGCTACTTTCCTGTTTCTCTTTTTCCAAGCAAAATTGCTAAAATGGGTGATAATGAAAGGGTGTTGGTCTCCGAAATGAAAACTATAGTGAATGATCCTCTAAAATAATTTTAAAGAATTAAGCTGCAAGCTAAAGGGAAGGATCTCCAAAGTAGTAGTCTCTGCAGTGCTGTCTGCGCCTTGTACATCACAGGGGAGACAGTTGGAACATAGGGAGCTAAATTCACGGCTTAAAAGGGTTGATCACTACTTGGACAACCACTTCTTAATCAGAATCCCCCCCCCTAAAATAACAGGTATAAGTTGCCTCTAGCGTGGGCGCCATTCCAGCGGTGTTGGCACTGGCTGGCGTGGCACTGGCTGCAGTACTCGCGTGACAGAACAATCAGCGGCTGCTTCACTCTTCCCATCAGACAAATCAGACATCTGGAGGAAGTGATAGCTGCGACTGCTCTGTCACTTCTTCCGGTGTCTGATTTGTCCGTAGGAAATTATAGTGAAGCGGCCCCGGGAAAGCCCGTGCCAACACTGCCAGAATTTCTGTTATTATTTTATAAGGGGGAAGCATAGTGACTGAGAAGGGGTTGTCTGAATATTGTAAAACCCCTTTAAGTCTTGTTGCACACAAGAATGATTTGGGTTCATAATACGCTGAGCTGTCTTTTCATCGGGATACAAAAATTATTCTGCAGATAAATTGAACCTCAATGGAAGGGGCTCTGCTGTGCTGCGGAAGACAATTGTAGCAAGGATGGCGGGGTATTTAAACTAGAGATGGGGTGAGGGAGGAGGGGCGACAAGGTAGAAAATAAGGGGGTATACATGTTACAGAGGGGTCAGACTTCTTAGTTGAAGATGTGGACTGTGGGGGGAAGATTAGGTCACTTGACAGATGAATGTAATATAAACAAACAATGAATACAAATGTGCCCATAAAATTTTAGGCGTTAGCATTTCTAAATCTGAATGTGGGAAAACTGGATGGAGACATAAAGTGTATGTTCACAAATGCCAAAAGTCTGAGCCTACGGCCCCACTATCAGTATTTGTTCAGTATTCGGTCAGTATTTTTTCTCAGGAGTGGGAGCCAAAACCAGGTGAGGAACAATCAGAGAAAAGGTATAATAGAAACAAGTCACCAATTCTACATTTATCACCCACTCCTGGTTTTGGCTCCCACTCCTGAGAAAAAATACTGAACAAATACTGATAGTGGGGCTGTGGCCTTACAAGCAAAATGGGAGAGCTTGAAGCCTTAGTAGGTACTGGAGGAAGGAACATATTGATGTGGTTGGACACTTCACATGACTGGCTGTAAATCTTCCTGGTTTTACAATACTTCAGAAAGACTGGTCAAATAGAAAAAAAGGAGAAGTATGTCTGTATGTTAGGAGTGTGACAGAGGAAAGAAAGGCGTATAATTGTAAGGAAGTAGAAACCAGGTGGGTGAAATGACACCAGAAACTAATCATTGAAAATTTTATTTTTGTGTAAGCTAAAGACCCCCCAACATTGTAAGTGAGTTGGAGGGCCTTCTTCATAATCAGAAGGTGCAGGCTGGTACAATTTTGATAATGGTAGATTTTAACTACCTAGATATTTACTTGGGTAGTCATTCTGCTTCATCTGCAGAGTGGAAACAGTGCCTCTGCTCGTGGCAGGATCATTTTATGGGTCAGTCTGCTGAAGACCCGACAAAAGGTGATGGTCTGATGGATCTGCTCATTTCTAACAATGTCAGTGTTCGCGAAAACCTTGGTACTAGTGACCACAATTATAATTTTTTTTTGTTTACACTGTAAAATACATACTCTGGCAGGTAGGGCAAAAACACTTATTTTTTAAAAGTCAGCACTTCAGGACATTGACTGAGAGCAGCTACTGTCAGATAGTGATACAAGTGATAAATAGGAGCACTTTAGGTCTATATTGGTCAGTGAGACTGGAAATTGTATTCCTATAGGTATCAAATATAGACGGCAAAAATTAAACTGCATGACTTACACCTACAGTTAGGATGATTGCTAATGACAAAAATAGGCATTTAAAATAAATCTGAGGGGGGTCAGCGATAGCATTTAAAAGACATATAGAGCTGAATAGAATCTGTAAAATGGTAATGAAATAAGGTAAGTCAGATAGCGAAGGCAAGCAAGACAAATCCAAAGTGAAGCCAGTGCTGATTGGCCACAGGGAAGAGGTGAGTAGAAACTGGGATAGAGGGAAAATTGTGGATATGGAGTTTTTGGATTTTGCAAAGGCTTCTGACACTGTCCCACTCAGACACCTAATGGGAAAATTAAGGCCCACAGCAGGGGGTCCCGAACATGTGGCTTATGAGCCATTGATGTATGCCTGGAGGCTGTTTACCAGCTTTGTGCATTAGCATCAGGTCTAGCAAACAGCTATGAAGAGCAGGTTTACAGTTGATGAGTATTTTGAGTAGACCTGTACAGAATACCAGATCTGGATGAGCATATGCTACATACTAGTTTTTGTGTAGGATGATACTGCCAGTCAGAGGAGATGCTTGAAGCTCGATGCAATAGTGTGGTGGGTGTTCCTGATGCAAGAATACCAAAGGTAGGTAAGGTGAGAACCCCTGGATCTAGGAATACTGCCTCAATGGGATTTCTATGGGGAAGCTATGGCTGTCATTATATTGTTAATGGGGGCTCTGGGCGTCGCTACTGTTGGAAAGAGGGAGAGCAGGAGCTGGATGTCAATACTCCAGGGGCTGAGGGGAGAGGTCCTGGTTGTGGCCCATGACACTATC
Organism: Phyllobates terribilis; assembly: GCF_046119375.1. Classification (NCBI taxonomy): domain Eukaryota; kingdom Metazoa; phylum Chordata; class Amphibia; order Anura; family Dendrobatidae; genus Phyllobates; species Phyllobates terribilis. The sequence continues at coordinate 305,742,198 of NW_027362771.1, forward strand.
AGAGCTGAATGTCGCTCTCAAGGTAAGAAAGATTGGGGACCACAAGTGTCACGGGTATGTCAGAAGTGACAGACAGTCACCCTGCAGTTTGCTGCAGGAGATCTCTACGTTTGGCATTATGTAACATCCCTGGCGGCATGCTTGCATGGTGCACCACCTCCCACCATGCAAGACCGCAATCTTACCTGTCTGTTCATGTTGCACTCTTTGCTCCAGTACCTGCTCTGCCATGTCTCTTGTCTGATTGCTTAGGGCGTCTGCACGGCTTTCTGCTTGTTTCTTATAGCTACTGTGTGCACAGTCCTAATACATCACCAGCCTATTGCTGTGAGTCACTGGATACTTAAACCCCCTCCACCCAGTAGGAGGTGCCTGAGCAACACCTTCACTGTTTGTCTTTGCAACTGAATTGCCAGGTCCTGTCCTGTATCTAGTCTGTTTCTGCCACCCTGTGGGCTGTATACCCAGGCCTGCTGTAACATACCTGGCGGCGTCCTTGCATGGTGGTCCATCTCCCACTGTGCAAGAGCGCGCACTTGATCTCCAGTCCAGAATGTCTCTCTGGCTTCCCTCCATGCTGTCTGTTTGTGTCTGTTTCTGCTGCTTAAGGGCGGCGCCCGATCACTTCCTGCTTTTTGTACCTGCTGTGGGTCACACCCCTTGTGCGTCCTCAGCCTATTGCTGTCTGTCACCTGGTATATAGCTCAGCTGCTCCCATCTATTCCTGCCTGAGCATAGTGTTTCATTCAGTGTGTGCTTGCACTCTGAAGGTGCCAGGTCCCGTTTTGTGTTCTCTTGTCTGCCTATCCTGGAGGCTGTATTTCCAGGCCTGTCTGAACACGCTCCTAGCCTGTTCCTCCTGCCTTCTAGGGGCCGATTACCTAGACCCATTCCTGTATCTTGTCTGACCTGTCTGAACACGCTCCTAGCCTGTTCCTCCCGCCTTCTAGGGGCCGATTACCTAGACCCGCTCCTGTATCTTGTCTGTCCTGTCTGAACACGCTCCTTGCCTGTTCGTCCTGCCTCTCTGGGGGCCGTATTCCCAGACCCGCTCCTGTATTCCGCTGCTGTGTCGGTCTCCTCCGTACACTCAGTTCCAGTCTGAACTCTCTCCTATCCTTTACCTGTTTTGCCTCTATGTCCGTTCCCTTCCTTTTTCTGCAGAGTCTGAACTCGTACCTAACTCCTGCTTGTTGTCTCTGTACTCCCGTTTGTGAGTTTGTGGTCCACTCGCTACTTCTCTGCAAGTACCCTGTGGGTGTCTGGCTCTGCCTTTCCCTTCCTGTCTGTTCCGTGTGAACAGATCCCTGTCCCCCCTACTCAGCCTTGCCTGCTCTGACTCCTTTGCTCACTGCTCCGGCGGTTCTAGCCTGCTCTGACTCCTTTGCTCACCGCTCCGGCGGTTCTAGCCTGCTCTGACTCCTTTGCTCACCGCTCCGGCGGTTCTAGCCTGCTCTGACTCCTTTGCTCACCGCTCCGGCGGTTCTAGTCTGCTCTGACTCCTTTGCTTACCGCTCCGGCGGTTCTAGCCTGCTCTGACTCCTTTGCTCACCTCTCCGGCGGTTCTAGCCTGCTCTGACTCCTTTGCTCACCGCTCCGGCGGTTCTAGCCTGCTCTGACTCCTTTGCTCACCGCTCCGGCGGTTCTAGTCTGCTCTGACTCCTTTGCTTACCGCTCCGGCGGTTCTAGCCTGCTCTGACCCTTTTGCTCACTGCTCCGCAGCCTTGCTCCGCTCTGACCCTTTTGCTCACTGCTCCGCAGCCTTGCTCCGCTCTGACCCTTTTGCTCACTGCTCCGGCAGCCTTGCTCCGCTCTGACCCTTTTGCTCACTGCTCTGGCAGTCCTGTCCTGCCCTGCTTCTGCCCGCTGCTCCGGCAGTCCTGTCCTGCCCTGCTTCTGCCCGCTGCTCCGGCAGTCCTGTCCTGCCCTGCTTCTGCCCGCTGCTCCGGCAGTCCTGTCCTGCCCTGCTTCTGCCCGCTGCTCCGGCAGTCCTGTCCTGCCCTGCTTCTGCCCGCTGCTCCGGCAGTCCTGTCCTGCCCTGCTTCTGCCCGCTGCTCCGGCAGTCCTGTCCTGCCCTGCTTCTGCCCGCTGCTCCGGCAGTCCTGTCCTGCCCTGCTTCTGCTCGCTGCTCCTGCAGCCCCGTCCTGCTCTGTTCTTGCCCACCGCTTCGGGCGTTCCCTCTCTGCTGTGGTTGTCTACCGCATCTGCGGTTCTGTGACCCAGTCTGTACTGGGTCTTAACCTTTCTGTGCTCCAGCCCGTCCTTTCGGCCAGTACCTCCCTGCCTGCATACTCGCCTGTATCCACCCATCTGCATACCTGCCGTGTTTGCTTACATCCACCAGTCTGTGCCAGCCTAACCTGCCTGTTCCAGTAATCCCAGTGTGGGTCAACCCCCGTGTCCGGAGTTTGACCTGGAGTAGCACCTGGTCCCTCTGCCCGGTTTCTCCCTGGTGCACTGGCGTCGTATGCCGTCGTGCCACCTTGGTCGGATCGGCCAGATACTTAGTCACGCCCCTCCAGGCACTCTCCGGTCCATGGTCCAGTGGAACCACAACACCCGCACACGCCAGTCAGTCCGGGCGTGTGCATAACAGCATGCTCAGGCCATGGTTCCCGTTGAGCCCCACAGCCTTCGCTCTCTGAGAAGTTTTCCAGCGAATACATGCATTAAAAATAAATAAATAAAATTTATTTTTTTTTCTCAGCTGAGTTCCAGGCGAATTACGCACCCGTCCAGATGGATCTATCTGCTCTCGTTCCTGCGGATCCGCCACGTTACTATGGGGATCCAAGACAAAGTCGTGCATTTGTGGAGCAATGCATGCTACACTTCAAGTTCTACCCTCTATGTTTTCCCACCGATCGGGTTAAGGTGGCATTCATTATGTCTTACCTGGCGGGTGATGCCTTGGAATGGATCAACCCCCTATATGAAACACAGGATCCGATCCTCCTGGACCTAATGGCCTTCCTGGTGGCCTTTCTAATGGTCTTCGATGATCCTAACCCGGAGGCTCCTGCTGAAGCTTCACCTCCCAATATCCCGGAGCAGCCCCGATGGATAATGTGTGTGGGTAGCGCAATAGTCCTCCAGCCCAATGAGACTACTGTCCACCCAGAATCTTCACAGGGTGACTACGCTTTCCGGAATACATCTCCCAACCTCAAGAGGCAGTCCAGACGTGCTAGACGTAGAGGCAAGCCGTCACGCCAGGGTCTGTCCTCCCTGAGACCTCCTGACCCCAACCTTGAAGTCCCTACTGAAGCTTCATCTCCCTGTATCCCGGAGAAGCCCCAACGGGTAATGTGCGTGGGTAGTGCTCCGGTTCTCCTGCCCGAAGAGACTTCTGCCCATCCAGACTCCACACAGGAGAACTTCCTGCACCCGGCATCAGATGCTTCACCCACTTTAACCGGTGTGCATGTCCAAGGATGCTCCAAAGCTGTGGTTACCTCTGAGTCTGTGCACCTCTACTACCTGGCGGAGGACCCCCTGTTGCCTCCTGAATCCTCCGGGATACCACTCGATGACAAATGGAGAGAGACTTCTCTACACTCGGTACTCGATACTTTGTCCGCTTCGTCCTGTGAGCCTGACAATCGGTACCCCAAAGTGGTGGTTACCCCCGAGTCTCTACACCCCTCCGACCAGGCGGAGGACCTCCAGTTGTCTCCAGAACCCTTCGGGGTGCTACCTGGTAGCGAAAGGACAGAGACTCTCCTTTACTCTGTACCTGATACCTCGCTCGCTTCGTCCAGTGAGTCCAACCTAGTGTACTCTGAAGCAGAGGTTACCCGTGAGTCTCTACACCCTTCTGACCAGGCGGAGGACCGCCAGTTGTCTCCAGAACCCTTCGGGGTGCCACCTGGTGGTGAATGGACAGAGACTTTCCTATACTCGGTACCCGATACCTCGCCTGCTTCGTCCAGTGAGTCCGACCTAGTGTACTCTGAAGCAGATGTTTTCTCTGAGCCTCTGCACTCTTCTGACCCGGCGGAGGACCTCCAGTTGTTTCCTGAATCCTCCGGGGTACCACCAGATAACAAAGAGACAGTGACTTTTCCTCATTATGTACCTGATAACCCATCTATTTCTTCCTGTGAGCTTGACAAGATGTACCTCGAAGCAGAGATTACCCCCAAGTCTCTGTCCCCCTCCAACCCGGTGAAGGACTTCCAGTTGTCTCCTGTACCCTCTGGGGTGCCACCTGAAAATATGTGGAGAGAGACTTCCTTGTGTGCTGTTCCTGGTACTCCACCCGTTTCGTCTGTTGCTGAGGATGGCTGGATAGGAGGTAGCATCCTAGCTAACCAGATGAGATCAGTTTTTCCTGTGGACAGTGGAAGTGATCTCCTTGAAGTGAACGACTGGTCCTCGAATTCCCTGCGGAAGATTCTGGCAGGCCTGAAGAAGAGGGGGCGTAAGGGGGGGGGTACTGTAACATACCTGGCGGCGTCCTTGCATGGTGGTCCATCTCCCACTGTGCAAGAGCGCGCACTTGATCTCCAGTCCAGAATGTCTCTCTGGCTTCCCTCCATGCTGTCTGTTTGTGTCTGTTTCTGCTGCTTAAGGGCGGCGCCCGATCACTTCCTGCTTTTTGTACCTGCTGTGGGTCACACCCCTTGTGCGTCCTCAGCCTATTGCTGTCTGTCACCTGGTATATAGCTCAGCTGCTCCCATCTATTCCTGCCTGAGCATAGTGTTTCATTCAGTGTGTGCTTGCACTCTGAAGGTGCCAGGTCCCGTTCTGTGTTCTCTTGTCTGCCTATCCTGGAGGCTGTATTTCCAGGCCTGTCTGAACACGCTCCTAGCCTGTTCCTCCTGCCTTCTAGGGGCCGATTACCTAGACCCGTTCCTGTATCTTGTCTGACCTGTCTGAACACGCTCCTAGCCTGTTCCTCCCGCCTTCTAGGGGCCGATTACCTAGACCCGCTCCTGTATCTTGTCTGTCCTGTCTGAACATGCTCCTTGCCTGTTCGTCCTGCCTCTCTGGGGGCCGTATTCCCAGACCCGCTCCTGTATTCCGCTGCTGTGTTGGTCTCCTCCGTACACTCAGTTCCAGTCTGAACTCTCTCCTATCCTTTACCTGTTTTGCCTCTATGTCCGTTCCCTTCCTTTTTCTGCAGAGTCTGAACTCGTACCTAACTCCTGCTTGTTGTCTCTGTACTCCCGTTTGTGAGTTTGTGGTCCACTCGCTACTTCTCTGCAAGTACCCTGTGGGTGTCTGGCTCTGCCTTTCCCTTCCTGTCTGTTCCGTGTGAACAGAGCCCTGTCCCCCCTACTCAGCCTTGCCTGCTCTGACTCCTTTGCTCACTGCTCCGGCGGTTCTAGCCTGCTCTGACTCCTTTGCTCACTGCTCCGGCGGTTCTAGCCTGCTCTGACTCCTTTGCTCACCGCTCCGGCGGTTCTAGCCTGCTCTGACTCCTTTGCTCACCGCTCCGGCGGTTCTAGTCTGCTCTGACTCCTTTGCTTACCGCTCCGGCGGTTCTAGCCTGCTCTGACTCCTTTGCTCACCGCTCCGGCGGTTCTAGCCTGCTCTGACTCCTTTGCTCACCGCTCCGGCGGTTCTAGTCTGCTCTGACTCCTTTGCTTACCGCTCCGGCGGTTCTAGCCTGCTCTGACCCTTTTGCTCACTGCTCCACAGCCTTGCTCCGCTCTGACCCTTTTGCTCACTGCTCCGCAGCCTTGCTCCGCTCTGACCCTTTTGCTCACTGCTCCAGCAGCCTTGCTCTGCTCTGACCCTTTTGCTCACTGCTCTGGCAGTCCTGTCCTGCCCTGCTTCTGCCCGCTGCTCCGGCAGTCCTGTCCTGCCCTGCTTCTGCCCGCTGCTCCGGCAGTCCTGTCCTGCCCTGCTTCTGCCCGCTGCTCCGGCAGTCCTGTCCTGCCCTGCTTCTGCTCGCTGCTCCTGCAGCCCCGTCCTGCTCTGTTCTTGCCCACCGCTTCGGGCGTTCCCTCTCTGCTGTGGTTGTCTACCGCATCTGCGGTTCTGTGACCCAGTCTGTACTGGGTCTTAACCTTTCTGTGCTCCAGCCCGTCCTTTCGGCCAGTACCTCCCTGCCTGCATACTCGCCTGTATCCACCCATCTGCATACCTGCCGTGTTTGCTTACATCCACCAGTCTGTGCCAGCCTAACCTGCCTGTTCCAGTAATCCCAGTGTGGGTCAACCCCCGTGTCCGGAGTTTGACCTGGAGTAGCACCTGGTCCCTCTGCCCGGTTTCTCCCTGGTGCACTGGCGTCGTATGCCGTCGTGCCACCTTGGTCGGATCGGCCAGATACTTAGTCACGCCCCTCCAGGCACTCTCCGGTCCATGGTCCAGTGGAACCACAACACCCGCACACGCCAGTCAGTCCGGGCGTGTGCATAACACCTGCTACCTGTACTTGTGACTTTAGTCAGTTTCCGCCACCCTGGGGGCTGAGTTCCCAGGCTCGTTCCTGTATCTTGTTCCTGGTTCAGATCCTGTCTGAACAGTGTCCTAGTCCGTTACCTGTTTGTCTCTATGTCTGTACCTTTCCCTTTTCCTGCAGTATCTGAACCTGCACCTAACTCCAACTCGTTGTCTCTGTACTTCTGTTTGTGAGTTTTGTGTCCACTCGCTACTTCATTGCAAGTACTTTGTGTGTATCTGGTTCTGCGCGTTCTGTTTCCCTGCCTCTGTATCTAACTCCTGTGTTCTAGCTATCTTCTTATGTTCTCCAGTTTGTTCCATGTGAACAGAGCCCTGTCCTGTCTACCTCATCTGCGGGTTTTGCTCTGCTTTGCTTGTTCACCGCATCTGCGGTTTTGCTCTGCTTTGCTTGTTCACCGCATCTGCGGGTTTTGCTCTGCTTTGCTTGTTCACCGCATCTGCGGTTTTGCTCTGCTTTGCTTGTTCACCGCATCTGCGGGTTTTGCTCTGCCTTGCTTGTCTACCACATCTGCGGTTTTGCTCTGCTTTGCTTGTTCACCGCATCTGCGGGTTTTGCTCTGCTTTGCTTGTCTACCGCATCTGCGGTTTTGCTCTGCTTTGCTTGTTCACCGCATCTGCGTGTTTTGCTCTGCTTTGCTTGTTCACCGCATCTGCGGTTTTTGCTCTGCTTTGCTTGTTCACCGCATCTGCGGGTTTTACTCTGCTTTGCTTGTTCACCGCATCTGCGGTTTTGCTCTGCTTTGCTTGTTCACCGCATCTGCGGGTTTTGCTCTGCTTTGCTTGTTCACCGCATCTGCGGTTTTGCTCTTCTTTGCTTGTTCACCGCATCTGCGGGTTTTGCTCCGCTCTGCTTGTCTACCGCACCTGCGGCTCCGTTCCTGTATCCCAGTCTGTACTGGTCCCTATCCTGCCTGCGTTTCTACCTGCCAGTACCCGCCTTTCTGCATGTCAGGTGTGCCTGCTATGTCCTTGACAATATTCCCACACCTATTGTTTTAGGAATTCCTTGGCTTGTTAAACATAATCCGTTGGTGGAATGGCATTACTGAATGGGGAGATTACTGCCATGAGAATTGTTTAGATGTTTTCCTTGCTACTGTCTCTACGGAAATATTACCTGCTTTTCTGTCTGGTTTTGAGGACGTTTTTTCTGAGAGGGGGTGTCAGGATTTGCCTCCTCATCGTGCATATAACTGTCCTATTAACCTGACCGCCGGAGCTAAACTACCAAAGTCCAGACTGCATAATCTTTCTGGCCCTAAGAGACAAGCCATGAAGGATTTCATTGCGGAAAGTCTGGAGAAGGGACTTCTCAGACCCTAATCTTCGACCGTGGTGGCAGGGTTCTTTTTTGTGAAGAAAAAAGATGGCGTTCTACGTCCCTGTTTAGATTTCCGGGAATTAAATCAAATTACCATCCATGAAACATTCCCTCTTCCTCTGATTCCTGATTTGTTCAGCCAGGTTGTAGGAGCTAAGGTATTCTCCAAGTTGGATTTAAGGGTAGCCTACAATCTGGTTAGAATCAGAGAAGGGGACGAATGGAAAACAGTGTTCAATACCCCTGAAGGGCATTTCAAGAGTCTGGTTATGCCTTTCGGTTTGACCAATGCACCTGCGGTATTCCAGCATTTCATAAATTATATTTTCCATCATTTTTCCATCATTTGGTGGGGAGGTTTGTGGTGGTCTATCATGACGATATTTTGGTTTACTCACCTGATTAGGAGACACATCGGGGGCATGTTAAGCAGGTGGTCCAGGAATTAAGGGATAACAAACTTTATGCCAAACTGGAAAAAGTGTGTTTTTGCTCTTCAGGAGGTGCAGTTTTTGGGGTACTTGTTGTCATCTTCTGATTTTCGGATGGATCCGGAGAAGATCCTTGCAGTCCTTCTTGGGACCGTCCAGAGAATCTGAAGGCTCTACAACGTTTTCTGGGCTTTACTAATTTTTACCGGAAATTCATCCAAAATTACTCTGTAATTGTGAAACCCCTTACTGACATGACTAAGAAGGGGTCTGATTTTTCCAAATGGTCGGATGCGTCCCTCTAGGCTTTATCTTCCTTAAAGAATCATTTTAACCTATACTCAGTCAACCCGATGTTTCCCAACCCTTTATTGTGGAGGTTGATGCATCGGATGTCGGGTTGGGGCTGTGTTGTCTCAGAGTATGTCCCCTAATAAATGGCGTCCATGCGCCTTCTTTTCTAAAAAATTGTCTTCGACTGAGAGAAATTATGACGTGGGTAGTAGGCAACTTTTGGCGATCAAATTGGCGTTTCAAGAATGGCGACATTGGTTGGAGGGTCCCTGTTTGTTGCTAGGTTCAATTTTGTTGTCACTTTTCGTCCAGGGGTCAAAAATGTCAAGTCTGATGCTTTGTCCCGGAGCTCCCCTGGTGGTGGTGACCATGAGAACCCTGCCCCTATATTTCAGAAAGGTGTAGTCATTTCAGCACTGTATCCTGAACTGGAGGGTGAGGTGTTGGATGCTCAGATTATGGCTTAGGTTATGCCTCCTGCCCTTCAGGAATATTATTTGTACCATCTAATTTGCGCAGCAAAGTAATTAAGGAACATCATAACTCTGTGTTGTTCTGGAAGGCATTCTATTCTTGACTGGGGGTGCAGCTGTCCTTTTCCTCTGTCTACCACCCTCAGTCGAATGGACAGACCGAGCGTGTCAATCACAATTTGGAGACATACCTCAGGTGTTTCGTCTTTGAAAATCAGGAGGATTGGGCATCCTACTTACCACTGGCAAAATTTACCATTAATAATCATCGTCAAGAATCCACTGGCAGGTCACCGTTCTTTGGTGCATACGGTTATCATCCACAGTTTGGTACCTTTAGTGGGAGAGGAGCTTCGGAAGTTCCTGAGGAGGAACAGTTTTCTTCATCGCTCTCCTCGGTATGGCAGGGTGTTCTGAGTAATTTAAAGATCATGGGAGACAGGTATAAACGGATGGCTGACAGAAAACGCTTGCCAGGTTCGGACCTGAATGTGAATCACTTTGTGTGGTTGTCTACCAGGAATATAAGATTGAAAGTTCCTTCTTGGAAGTTGGGACCTAGGTTTATTGGTCCTTATAAAATAACTGCCGTCATTAACCCAGCAGCGTTTCGTCTTTAACTTCCTCAGGCCCTTAAGGTCCACAACTTGTTCCACAGGTTCTTACTTAAAAAGTATGGTGGAACCTCTTGAGCCCTCACCTCTACCTCCGCCCCCAGTAATGGTTGATGGTAATCTGGAGTTCCAGATTTTGAGGAGTGTAGATTCTCGTCTCCAACGTCGTTCTCTACAATACTTGGTGCATTGGAAGGGGTATGATCCAGAGGAGAGGATGTAGGTTTTAGCATCCGAGATGAACGCTCCCAGGTTGGTTCGTTCATTCCACACCTCTTTTCCTGAGAAACCCGGTCCTGAGTGTCGGGAGGCCACTCATAGAGGGGGGTACTGTCACGGGTATGTCAGAAGTGACAGACAGTCGCCCTGCAGTTGGCTGTAGGAGATCTTTACGTTTGGCATTACAGACAGCTTTTTAGAGGCTGTCTTTCTAGGACCCAGCTGCTACTTTCCTCTGGCTAATTAACACCCTGGCCTGGGTGTATAAATACCTGCTGTCTGCTAGAGGGAGGTGCCGGCTATACTCATTACCCTTTGTGAAGGCTCGGAGCAAGTGCATTACTTCATCATCTCTGGAGCTTTGAGGACGGGTGTTCATCTCTCCTATGTCGACTAAAAGCTAAGCTATCTTCCCTTGTTTGTTCCCCCTTGTTGTCTTTAGTGGTCAGTGGGGTTCATCTAGCGCTCAACCCCCTCCCTTCCCTAGCCAGGCCTTAACACCAGGGAAAGACAGGGCGAGGTTCGCGTGCGGCGATTGTTGAAGAGCCAATATAGGGATGTTAGTGGAGACAGGGTGATACTAGATCAGCCTAGGAGGTCTCCACTCCCCCCTTTCCCTAGAGTCTGGGCTCCCTTTCCCTCTTCCCTTTGTGTTGCACTAAGTCTTTCCCACGTGTTGCGTGACAACATGTCTACAGACTTAGAAGCAAGGTATGTAATTGGATCAAAAACTGTCTCAAAGACCACATTCAGAGAGCTTTGATGAATGACTGCTACTCAAACTGGTCCCCGGTTATAAGTGATGTGCCGCAAGGTTCAGTGCTGGGTCTGATATTCAACTTATTTATTAATGATATAGAAGATGGGATTAATAGTTTGTGTCATATGTAAAAGTAGAAACAACACTATCTAGTATAGTGGTCTATTGAAGATGTTCATAAGTTATAGGCTGACTTGGACCAACTGAGTGTTTCGGCATCTACTTAGCAGATGAGGTTTAATGTTAAGAAATGTAAAGTTATGCACCTGGGTACTAATAATATGTGGGCAAAGAGCAACTTGTAAAGAAGAATCTGTGTGCACTTGCAGATCACAGACTAAATAACAGCATGCAGCTTCTAAGGCCATCAGGATATTGTCATTTATTAGGAGGTTTGGACTCGCAACACAAAGATCTGATTCTACTACTTCACGAAGTGTAAGTGCAACATCATCTGGAATGGGCAGTTCAGTTCTGGGCACCAGTTCACAGAAAAGATTCCCTGGAGTTAGAAAAAGTACAAAAAGAGCTACAAAACTGATAAGTGGCATGGAAAATGTTAGTTATGAGGAAAGATTAAAGGAGTTGTCCACTACTTTTTATTATCCCCCCAATGTGCCCATAAGGGTTTTTGTAATTACCTTCTGTAATTCCCCGCACGTCACACCCAGCATCCACCGTGCGCTTTCCCTCTCTCCATTCGTTGGGAAAGCGCGCGGTGAATGCTGGGTGTGATGTGCGGGGTAACCCCGCCCACAGCCCAGCATCCACCATGGGGACCGTATCACTGATGTCACGTCACACTTGATGTGACATCAGCGGGGGGTCACGTGATGCCTGTGATTGGCCCACGGTAGCGCCACTCACAGGCAAAAAGAACAGCAGAAGGTAATTAGAAAAACACTTAGGCTGTGTGCCCACGTAGCGTTTTTCAAGCGTTTATGCTGCGGAATTTCCGCAGCGGAAACGCTTGTAAAACGCTAGGTAATCCGCACCCCATGGTCCCCAAGGGGATTCCGCATGTTCTATGCACATGCTGCGTACAAAAATCCGCAGCATGTCATTTAATTTTGCGGAAGTGCAGCGGAACTCCCGCCATTGACTTGCATTGAGACGCACAGAAACCGCGACTGTACATTTTTACAAGCGGCTTCTATGCGTCTCTATGTGCGGATGGTACCCAGTTCTGGAGGAGAGGAGACTCTCATCCAGACCTGGGTACCATTGTACCTGTAAAAAAACAATAAAATAACAAATAAAGTTTATACTCACCTGTCCGGCGTCTTCTCTCTGAATGCCAGCAGCGCTGAAGGACCTTCGGTGACGTCACAGTCATGTGACCGCAGGCCCTTCACCGCTCTGTCTCGCGATATGCCGGCAGCCGGGAACCAGCCAGGAAGCAGCGCTGCAGCCACGCCGGGGCCTCGGGGGTGAGTATAGCTTTATTTGTTTTCATTTTTACAGTTTACACTGTATAAATCCATGCCGGTTGCATGGATTTATACAGTGTGACCTAGTTGTCAAGCACTTTCCAAGTGATGCTATCGCCTGGAAAGTGCTTGTCAATCTGCATGCGGATACGCATGTGGATCCGCATGTATTCTGCAGGAAAAACGCATGTACAATCTGCATGCGTTTTTTTCTGCCAGGGAGATGCAGAAATGCTGCAGAAATTTTCTGCTTCATTTCTGCATCGTGGGCACATAGCCTTATCGGTACCGACTGAATACATTGGGGGGATAATAAAAAGTTATGGACAACTTCTTTAAAATAATTACATTTATTTAGTCTTGAGAAGAGATATATAAGGGTGGACATGAATAACTTGTATCGGTGCATAAATGACCTATACAAAAGTTGTTACTTGTAAAACCCCCTCAAAGACAAAAGGGCATTCCATCAAATTGGAGAAAGAAAAGTTCAATCTCCGGAAGAGACAAGACATCTTTACCAAAAGAACTATTAATCTGTGTAATAGTCTACAGCTCGTCATAGTAAGAACCCTTGATGGTTTCAAAAGAGCTTAGATATTTTTTAGAAGAAAACATAAAAGCATGTGTAAGGTTCTTTTCTGAACATTTGGGCCAGGATGGAAAAAAATAGCTCCTTTACGTCAGACTGGATCATGCATTGTGGTTGTACTTCTTCCCTTTATCTTTTCCCATTCCTCGGTTGAACTTAATAGACATTTTGTGTTTTTTCAACATTATTAACTATGTATCTGACTGTGAGGTTAAATTTGAATCAACAGATTTTATATGACAGTGGCCTAAATCATTGTTAATATCAGAAAGCACCACTTATATGTGCTGACCACTTGGTGACTTAGGATCAGAGAAGTAGGTTGTTATTGTAGCCTCAGCTGCTTCTCTCTTTGGCACAATCCTCTGTCCAAGGTGTAACTCCTCTCATTTGCCCTCCAATCGAGGTGAAATTCAATTTCTCAATTCATTGTTTTGAATGTCCGTAACCAGTTCATTATAAGCTTCCAGTGTTCCAGTGCATAGTTCCCTAGCCGCTATAGACTCTGCTGTAGCTTCTTCAATAAAAGAAGCAGTGATTGACAACATTGGTGACGACTCAGATGTAGTAGACTGCATATGAGTGTCCGCCTCCAGTAGGTGTATACCCCTGTAAATGATGCATGATAGAGCAGACGTTGACTCTATTGGCACCATTATAGTCAATGGCCCAGTCGGCGCACACGCCCGAATCCTGTTTCTTAAGGGGGGGGGGGGGGGAGTTTGGACGTAAGTCCCGACGGAACCAACAAGCATGGGACAAAACGCAGTGTGAAAGGGCCCTAATTAACACAATGCAGTAGAACTGAACTTTGTCTCCTTACAAACACATTTGCTGCAGCTCCCACAGCTCTGCTGCACTGTAAAACTAGCTGCCTGTGAGATGAAAGCAGAAGCACTGAGAGGTCGCAGATGTTGGTTATAGTCACACACAGCTCTGCAAGGAGAGCAGAGAGCGGCCATTACACATCACACTGGTACTGCTCCCTTTTATTTATAGTAAGCTCTGGAGCAGATTCTCATGCAGATCAGTGTCCGGTGGCCGGCCCATAGCCTGGAACAACTCATTTACATATAAGAAAAACGTGGATTTCTCCGGAATAAGACATCGGTTATCTGATATGAAGGTATAATTTTTTCTCCTCTTCCTATGACCTGCGTGTCCATATAGATGGCTTCGGAGGGTTGATCCTACTGACATATTCCTTTTACAGGTATCTCGACTTCAATGCTTAAGTTGGCAAGGCTGCCAGTGCAATGTAAGTGTAGACAAGTAGTCTGTGTTAGGCCAAGTTCACAACAGCATATTTTCGGTGTGTGTGCAATGGCCCGCACACAGACCAGTGATGGTGTACTTGCTACTGCACATGGGCTATTTTCCTAGACTTGTGCATGTAAATAGTAGGTTGCTCTTTTGCCCGTTGGCTGTGCGGAACCAGTCACATCCACAAATTTAGTACTCGTCTGAACTTAGCCTTAGATTAGTGTCTAGAAAGCTTTCTAAACGTTTTGTGCCGGAAAAGGGAATAACTAGTACGAAAGAGTTATTTTTACCCATCTCCTAGGGTTTTGGGAGATTATTTAGTAATTACAGCATTATAAAGTTATAAACTTTAACGTGTAAAATCCAGGAGAAAATGTGTTGGTTGTGTGAGATTTCCGACACAATAGTGGCTGGCAGAGTATTCAGTGTATTATTGAGCTGCGCGGAGAAGGCATGAACAGCTCCAGTCTCTGCTGACTGTCAGCCACACTGCAGAGATCTGCAGAGCCAACTACAACACGAACGCAATGCAGCTTTTTACAGCAGTCTGTGTCCCTGAATGGCAGGGGGATGAGATATTGTAGATTGCTGATGAGAACGACTTAATGATCAGCAAATTACCATTTAATGCAATATTCCTCTACCAGCAGTACTTTTTTCTATGTTTTTTAATGTCCTTTTCTGCAGTATTTAGTATACAAGAATGAAGGGGAAATATATGGTGTGAGAGGGAATTTATTTGCAGTTGGTAATGCATTAAACAAAGTGCTTTTTTCTATTATAGGTTAATAGAGGTTCTGCATTTTGTTAACTAAACTTTTACAATGTTAGGCAGTAATATCCGTCTAATCTGAGGCATGTTCTCACATCTGCATACTATAAAGAAACAAAGGCAACACTATGTGCCCATGTACAGATACTGTACAATGTAATAAAACTGTGAGAATGTCTGTTTTTTAATCCCCTCCTATTTTGAATGTTATCAGTTTATTTTTTCTTGGGGGAGATGTCTAAAGCAACTTTGGAAATTCATAGCATTACGAATCTGGTGCTGGTTACATCATACATTTATTTAGTTTACTCACTTATATAGCACCATTAATTCCACAGCGCTTTATAGACATCATCATCACTGTCCCCTTTGGGGTTCACAATCTAAATTCCCTATCAAAGTTAGAAGATAAATAGAACAGCAGTATTCAACATGCCCATAGGCTAAAAGTCCTTTATTGCATGTAGAATTGGACATCAGGAACAACGGTGTTTCATAATTAATTTACATTTTATTGCATGAAATAAGTATTTGATCACCTACCAACCAGCAAGAATTCTGTCTCTCACAGACCTGCTAATTTTTCTTTAAGAAGCCCTCCTACTCTGCACTCATTACCTGTATTAATTGCACCTGTTTGAACTTGTTACCTGGAAAAAAGACGCCTGTCCACACACTCAATCAATCACACTCCAACCTCTCCACCATGGCCAAGACCAAAGAGCTGTCTAAGGACACCAGGGACAAAATTGTAAACCTACACAAGGCTGGGATGGGCTAAAATACTCACTATAGTGTAAAAATGTTCTACAATGTTTTAGGATTAAAGGGAATCTGTCACCACTTTGGAGTTATCAGACCTCTACTATGGGCATACAGGGTATAGAAGCGTAAATCTATACATACATGTATGGCCCATGGTAGAGGTCTGAATACAGAGAAATGTAGTTTTATCGCCATGGTTTTTCACAGGCTTGGCGTCCCCCGGATGCCAAGCTATCCCCGCCCATCTGCTTATTATTCCACCAATTCCCCGCCTATGTCCATATTTACCATATTTCCCCCCCTCCCCGCACGTCACAGGTCCCTGTGACGTGCACTTTTTTCCCTCACCTCCCGGCGCATGCGCAAAGCGCGGCTCACAGGGAGCGTGCTTTGTTTCCTCCCGGGCCCGTTTGGCTGAGCACAGTGCCACAGTGCTCTATTGTGTAGGCGTCAGTCCCGGGGGACGCCAAGCCTGTGACAAACCAAGGCGATAAAACTACATTTCTCTTCATTCAGACCTCTACCATGGGCCATACAGGTATGTATAGATTTACTTTTCTATACCCTGTATGGCCAAAGTGGAGGTCTGATATCACCCAGGGGGGTGACAGGTTCCCTTTAATGGATGAATAAAGAGAAAACAGCAGATCTAAATGCAATGGAAGCAATGACATAAATATTCTAGAATAAACTGTTGAATTAAGATATTTTTCCGGTCATATTTTCTAAATGACTTAACTTTTTTCTTTTTTTTTTCCTGCTCTCCTCTAAATGATACGTAATATACCCTCGATTTCTCTACTTAGGGTATACATTCTGTCGTGCAGGCGTCATTTCAGTTATCATTCCTGACTAGCCGGGAAGATTTTCCAATAAGTTTCTAGCAATGTAGAGTTATCAAGATTCTATCAGCTGAATCAGACGTCTCCCAGTGTGAGCAAGAAGGAGGACAGTAGGAGCTGAGTCAGCAAAAGGTGTCAGTGTATAATGGATGATTAGCTGCAGCCCTTCCCCAAAGACAGGTGAAGCTGTATGGAGCATAGCGCAGCGGCTCTTCCAGCCTGCCACCAGCAGCAGGCTCTTGCTATGCTGACATTTTGATTTATAGATGAGCATCTCTTCCCTAATGAGAGCTGCCACCTCTGGTCACTGGAGCCCCCTGCTGAAGAGACCCCATCACTGACAACAGTGGGAATGAGTAATGTTCGAAAATCTCTCAGTGGGAATTTAATGCTTTTCAGATAATAGGAAGTAACTGTATGCAACTTGCGATTGAAACAAGGATGAGACACGTTTCTTGATAGATTTCTGGATGATACAATTTACATCTAATTAAAAGGGAATGTTGACTTTTTACAGATTAGATAATTTACCTTAAACCTCTCAAGTAACTTCCTTGAAGGAATCTGTCAGCAGGTTTTTCCTATGTAATCTGAGAGCAGCATAATGTGGATGCTGAGACCCTGATTCCAGCGGTCTCTCATTTACTAGGCTGTTTGTATAAAATCAGTGTTTTATCAGCAGGAGAGTATTACTACAGGACTAGAAGGAAATGTGCTTTTTATTTTAATGTAGATTTTTACTTTTGTTTTTATTTTTAAACCCTGCGCAGAGGCGTCGGCTGAGGAGAGTACTTCTCCCCTCAGCCGCGCCGCTCTCTCTATTATCAGCGGGAGCTGTGGTCGGATGATGGGAGGAGTCTTCTTCTCCGGCCCGGTCGGATGATGGGAGGAGTCTTCTTCTCCGGCCCGGTCGGATGATGGGAGGAGTCTTCTTCTCCGGCCCGGTCGGATGATGGGAGGAGTCTTCTTCTCCGGCCCGGTCGGATGATGGGAGGAGTCTTCTTCTCCGGCCCGGTCGGATGATGGGAGGAGTCTTCTTCTCCGGCCCGGTCGGATGATGGGAGGAGTCTTCTTCTCCGGCCTGGGTACCATTCTTTGTGTGTTTTTGCAGCATATTTGACTCATTGACTTGAATTGAGTCAGTCAAATACGCAGCAAACAACCGCAGCAAATCCGAAGATATATTTATACCTGCGGTTTTGCTGCCGTTCAATTGTCAATGTTCCGAAAACACTGTAGAAACGCTAAAAAGAATGGACATGCTGCGGATTTAAACGCAATGACAATTCTTTCAGGAAAATTCCTGATCATGTGCACAGCACTTCAGGATTGTCATTGCATTAGGTGGCACACAGATTACCTAGCGTTTTTGGTGTATTTCTTGTGCGGGAAAAATGACGCAGAAAAGCATCAAAAACGCACTGTGTGCACACAGCCTTAGACACATAAGATGAAACGTCAAGACTTGGCCAAGAAATATCTGAAGGCAGACTTTGAAATGTTTTATGGATTGATGAGATGAGCGTGACTCTTGATGGACCAGATCTATGTAACCATGGCTGGATCAGTAATGGGCACATACTTCCACTCAGACACCAGTAAAGTGGAGGTCGGTACTGCTATGGGCTGGAATTAATTAAAGATGATTTTGTCAAAGGATGGACTCAAAATAAACCTCCAAACCTACTGTCAGTTTTTAGAAGACACTTTCTTCAAGCAGTCATATAGGAAAAAGTCTGCTTCTTTTAAGAAAACCTTGATTTTTATGCAGGACAATGCTCAATCGCATGCATCGAAATACTCCACTGCTTGGCTGGCCAGTAAAAGACTTAAAGGCGTTATCCACTACTAGTACTACCCCTTCTCCATCTGCATGTTTTCCCCCAATAAAACAATAATACCTATACTCACCTCCCGTGCCATTATATTTACTCACCATCTATGAGACATGTTTTGCATATTATTGGGCACTTTCAGCCACAGTGCTTTATATCTGATATGATAGTTATATGCTTACACCCCAGCATGTGACAGTATGATTAATGTTCATATATGTACTCAACTGGTCCCCCCCCATATATGTAGATATACATATTTTTGATACAGACTTTTATATTCTGTTTTTATGTCTATATTTTTTTGTGTTCACCCATCTTTTTCTCTGCATCTCCACTGCACACCAACCCTTGGAAAGGTTTTTTATACCATATATTGCTCAGGTAATTTTTTGACCTCATATCGGATCTTTTGTTTTGGTTGTTTCAGACACATACCGGCCAAACTGAGACCAAAAGTGCACACTCTTGTCCTCCATCTGGTGAATGGGGGCATGTGGTATTCTTACAGTGTATATAGTGTAAGCTCCTGTCTTATACTGTAGACACCGTGTACACCTAGCCTTCAAGTTATTGGGGACTACTGACATGGTACATTTAAAAAGATAGAATCCCTGGACTGCTCCTATAACCAACCTGGCATTGTTTTACAGCAACATGAAAATGATTAACATGAAATGCTTCATGCTGTTGAATCTGTTGCAAGTTGCAGTGTCAGAGAGGACGTTGTAGCTTTCATATGGGATGACATATTGTCATATCTCCCCCAATATATGGCAGCTACTGCTCTTTGTAGAAACTTATATATGCTAACAATTCCTAAATGTTATCAGTTTGTCATGCTGTCATACTTGTGATAAGCACTCTTAAACAAAATTCTTCATTATTCCTGACGCTCTTTAGCAGGAGGAGATATCATACAGTCATCATAGATCTTGACTATTATTGACCCTTTAGCTAATAAGATCATCTTTTTTATTCAGTTAATTACTCTATAAAAGTAGCAGACTATTCATGAAGATCTTTGACTGTAAAAAAATCCATTGTTCCTCACGTGGGAAATAACTAATGTGCTGTATTGTTATTGCATTATCTTCCAGAGCACCTTCATTGTGGAGAAGAGTATTCAGGACCTGATGAACTTAATGCGTGACTTAAGTGCTTACTCGGATCAGTTTCTGAATATGGTTTGTGTTAAACTCCAGGAGTATAAGGACACCTGCGGCGCAGCATTCAGGTACTATCTCCTTATTCATTTCTTGCTACTTATGTAGCGTCAACATATTCCACAACTCTGCTCAGAGATTACTACTCATATCAGTTCATGTCCCCATTGGAACTCACACTCTTTTCTTATCAGTATATTTTTGAAGTATGAAAGGAGACGGGAGTACCAGGAAACCCATTAAAAATGTAGAACATATATAAGGTTCCATTATTTAAGGCTTTTTCACCAGTTTTCTGGCATAGACCACTTTGAAATTATGCAATTTTTTTGCAATTCGAACGTGCCTTAAAATGAATCATAGAAAGGTGGAGTTGGAAGGGACCGCCAGGATCATCGTGTCCCCCCTGCAGGAGTCACTAAACCATCTCAGACAGATGTCTGTCCAGCCTCTGTTTCAAGATTTCCATTTAAGGATAACTCTCGTGGCAGCCTGTTCCATGTTGTGACTTTTGCCATTTTTAAACCAATCCCAGCCAGCTCCGCCAAAGTGGATGGAGCTTGGGTGGGCTGTGGTGAAGATCGCCTGGCAAGTTCATCAAAATTTACTCCACTTTGATAGTGTAAACTACACCAGAAATATACTCCAGTCCCTAACCGGAGTAACACTTTTGGCAGAGGTGCATGGTATTTGTAAGATGCGCCTAATTCATGAAGAAGAAGTGCGCGCCTCCTTAATGAATTAGGCACATTTAAAGAGAACCTGTCATGTCCGATAATGCAATTAACCTTTAACCATTAATAGTGTTATCTGACATGACAGATTCCCTTTAAATCTAGCAGTGCCTTCATTAAGACACGCCAGTCTTAATGAATGGGGTCCATAAACGCTGTTTGAATTTTTAGCTTGGACCCCAGAGGCACAAGGCAACCATGTGATATATATTTTACTCTGGTTTGCACCAAACACAAATAAATTAAGTTATTTCTAATACCATTTATTTATTGTGTAACAAAAAGTTATATAGCCTTTTACAAAACTCAGTTTTAATTTCTTGATGGTTTTCAACATCCCTGCTTTACTGGCAGTGAATGGAAA
Organism: Phyllobates terribilis; assembly: GCF_046119375.1. Classification (NCBI taxonomy): domain Eukaryota; kingdom Metazoa; phylum Chordata; class Amphibia; order Anura; family Dendrobatidae; genus Phyllobates; species Phyllobates terribilis. The sequence goes on from NW_027362771.1 coordinate 305,762,488, forward strand.
AAGATGTGCATACAAGCAGACAATTAAAACTTGTCCTGTTGATGTGATGCACACACAGCTGCAGGGATAGACGGAGAGAGATACGACACGGTTAACTTGTCGTAGACCTTTAAGAAAACCTATACAAAAAATGCGCAGAGTTCAGCATATTAAGAAGGTGTATATATTATATTTTAATGTTATTAGACCGTATTTAAAAATCAACATGATAAATATACACAGTTAGACATTAAAAATACTACAGATTGTTGGGCAATGACACCATCCATCCAATAAAGATATAGGATGGATCAAGTATGAAAAAATAAATTTAATATCATATGTAATGTCACAGCATTGTGGTTTTGCTAATGGAATCAAGAATGAATTACTGTTGTGCTCAAAACTTTACATACTCCTGCAGAATTTTTCCTTTCTTGGCCTTGTTTCAGAGAATATGAATGATAACAAAAAAACTTTTTCTCCACTCATGGTTATTGGTTGGGTGAAGCCATTTATTGTCAGACTACTGTGTTTTCTCTTTTTAAATCTTAATGACAACCAGAAACATCCAAATGACCCTGATCAAAAGTTCATACTCCAGTGATTTTGGCCTGATAACGTGCACAGAATTTGACACAAATGGGTTTGAATGGTTACTAAAGATAACATCCTCACCTGTGACCTGTTTGCTTGTAATAAGTGTGTGTGCATAAAAGCTGAGTGACTTTCTGGGACCCAGACAGACTCTTGCATCTTTCATCCAGCCACTGACGTTTCTGGGTTGTGAGTCATGGGGAAAGCAAAAGAATTGTCAACGGATCTACGGGAAAAGGTAGTTGAACTGTATAACACAGGAAAGCGATACAAAAAAATATCCAAGGAATTGATAATGCCAGTCAGCAGCGTTCAAACTGTGATTAACAAATGGAAAATCAGGGGCTCTGTAAAAAACAAACCACGGTCAAGTAAACCCAACAAAAATTTTGGCCACGACTGCCAGGAAAATTGTTCGGTGTGCAAAGAAAAACCCACAAATAGCATCAGCTGAAATTCAGGACTGTCTGAAAACTAGCTGTGTGGCTTTTTCAAGATGCACAATAAGGAGGCACTTGAAGAAAAACAGGCAACATGGTCGAGTCGATAGAAGAAAGCCATTATTGCGCAAATGCCACAAAGTATCTCGCCTACAATAAATAGCACAGAGACAAGCCTCAAAACGTCTGGAACAAGGTAATTTGGAGTGATGAGACCAAAATTGAACTTTTTGGCCACAACCATAAACATTACATTTGGATAGAGGTCAACAAGACCTATGATGAAAGGATCACCATTCCTACTGTAAAGCATGGAGGTGGATCACTGATGTTTTGGGGATGTGTGAGGTACAAAGGCACAGGAAACTTGGTAAAATTTGAAGGAAAGATGAATGCAGCATGTTATCAGCACATACTGGAGGCAAATTTGCACTCATCAGCCCGGAAGCTGCGCATGGGACGTACTTGGACTTTCCAACATGACAACGATCCAAAACACAAGGCCAAGTCGACCTGTCATTGGCTACAGCTGAACAAAGTGAAGGTTCTGGAGTGACCATCTCAGTCTCCTGACTTCAATATCATTGAGCCACTCTGGGGAGATCTCAAGCGTGCAGATCATGCAAGGCAGCCCAGGAATTTACAGGAACTGGAGGCTTTTTGCCAAGAAGAATGGGCAGCTTTACCATCTGAGAAATTAAAGAACCTCATCCACAACTTCAAGCTGTCATTGATGTTAGAGGGGGCAATACATGATATTAAGAACTGAAGTATGTGAACTTTTGATCAGGGTCATTTGGATATTTTTGGTTGTATTAAGATTTAAAAAGAGAAAACACAGTAGTTTGACAATAAATGGCTTCACCCAACCAATAACCATGAGTGGAGAAAACTTTTTTTTGTTATCATTCATATTCTCTGAAACAAGGCCAAGAAAGGAAAAATTCTGCCGGGGTATGTGAACTTTTGAGCACAACTGTATTTCCTCTTTACAGTTGCATTATGTAATAAAGGTACATGAAGTTTTTGGACCTCTTATGCGTCCGTATGCAACATATAGGCTTTTATTCATGAAGTTCATCCTTTTGCATGCTAGCTTTAGTGAAAGGTGTGATTGAGTAGCATATGCCTCTTAATGAATTTGCTGCATCTTACTGGGGTGCTAGAACTATGGAAAATAAGACATGGACTGCACATCCAAAAAATCATAGATTGATCTAATGCGGCTTAGCAAAAATTTACAGATCTGAACATAAGGTTCTTAGTTTAACAGTGATCTGTCTGATCAGACTGTATGAAGCCCACTAGCACATCATGGTGAACCTCTCAGTCAGTACCTTTACTCTCAGCTCACAGTCTAAGAGCATGTGGAAGGTGAGTTTTCCTGCTCCTTTCACTTGGTGTTGGTGCTGTGTGGCGGCCATTGTTGTTGTGGGGTGTCCTAGAGTCATGGAGACTCAGTCTTGCAGCATGTTGGAAGACTGTTAGGATCGGTGTGGGCTGTAATGTATTCATCTTAAGACTGTATAGGAGTCTCAGTATAGTACTTTGTCTGTGGAGTGGATGGTCGCTGAGGGTGGGAGTATATGAGCTGTAAAGGGGATACGGCTCTGGCACAGAAGCCAGAGAGCACTGCAACTTGGAAACAGTTTGCCAGGTCATTTGTTTGATTTTTTTGTGCCCGGAAATCTCCTTGATGACTGATGTATTTTTGTGCAGCTAACATTTCTCTTGAAGTTTACAAAGCCAGTAAGTGAATGCTTATTATTACCGGCAATACCGACAGACCAATATACTGCAGATGGATACTGTGCCTTTAAACTGAGAAAAAGTTAGAGGTTGTCCACTACTTTTTGATTGATGATCAATGTTTGATCGACTGTAGCCGAAACCAGGCATCCCTGCCGATAAGCTATTATCGGTGTCGGCGGCGATGGCCTTCGTCCTTCGCACTTGCGGAGCTGCTCCGTCTTCTGATAGTGGCCGCCGCAGGGTACTACACATCCGCCTCCTATTGACTTGAATAAGAGGGGGTGTGCAGTGCCAAGCCTTGGCCACTACCAGAAGACTGCCAGATCCGCAAGTGAGTACTTGCGGCTGCCGACACTGATAACAGCTGATCGGCGGGGGTGCTGGGTGTCGGACCCCGGCCGATCAGACATTGATGACCTATCCTGAGGATAGATTATCAATCAAAAAGTAGTGGATAACCTTTTTAACAGATTACAGATCATTCAGATGTTTCAGGCAGTATTTGTACAATAAATTGGACATGGGGTAAAACCCCTCAATCAAGTCCAATCAAGCAAAAAGCCCAATATAAATATTCCTGGATAGCTCCATTAAAAAAGCACATTGAGCCACATTTGATTGGAAATTACATTTATAGTGTTTACATACTATATCTTAATTGTTGATGTATATTGTCTGATTGCCATTTTATTATCAGCTTGTTATACACAATAGGCCATACATCTATTGCAGTGTATGAGCCATTGGTTAAATAAATAGCATAATAACTCTTCAATTATCATATTCTTAACTGCCATGTTAGATTCGGCATTTTATACCAACCACAATATAACTAAATCATGAAATCTGTAAACGGATTGTGTGTTTAGTGTATCGCTGGGGACCTGCAGAACGTAATTAGTTTTGCATGCTGGATACTGGGAGAAAGCAATTACACACACACACGCCATGAACAATCTATACTTTGTAGTTAATGTTCTAGATGAAGACCAGTGTCGCTGTCCTGGAAAGTCAGGAGAGCTTTGTCTGTGATACCCTCTGGTTCTCCAAGGGCTCAGAGTGAAATTGTATGTTAGTTACGTTAGTGCATTTGCAAATGGGAAATAAGAAATCAAATTATTGGTGATGGCTTTGATGATTGGATTAGCAGAGTACATTGCCAGGCACGGTGCTAATAGAAATCTAGAATGCTAACTTCCTGTAGCACGACATAATGATCAGTCCACTAGCCCTAATCCCCTCATGTGGAAAATGGCATTGCTCAGTGTTATTTTCACTCACATATGCTTTACCATGGAGCATGCCATGTGTTTATTTTTCTACAATCCAAAAAATTTTGGGCATATTAGTTAAATGTTTTTTTTTTTATACAGTCATGTAAAGATAGTAAAGATAAATAGTACCAGAAAATAAAATATATCAAAAGCTTTCCTTTACTTGGACCAAACACTTTCTATACTTCTGATCCTTTTCCAGAGGACTATTCTTCTGCTAGCCTGTCATTGTGGACCTTTCTAACAGGATATACAGATGTAGCTACCCTGTTTGAAAATGGCGTCGTGGTGCCTATACTACTTTCATAGCCCAGCCGCTCTCAGTACAAAGTCAATGACCTTCCACTTACACAAATAGGGCAGATGTGCTGCTCTATTAGTGTGGCGTGACGTTTTTGTCTTAAAGAGGTTGTCCACTACTTTTACATTGATGGCCTATCCTTAGGATCCTTAGGAAAGTATTGCCACACTGTTTTACCCTCACCCTGTGTTGTCTGAGTGGTTTTACTCCCACGGAAGACCCCGTGTCTTCACAATCCCGATTTCAAAAACCAGGCACTGCAATGTCTTTCTTCAATGGAGCTATGTTTGAGCATGTGCACCACAACTTCATTCATTGTCTATGATACTGCCAGCTATCTCCAGCAGTCACATACGCTATGAATGGAGCAGTAGAGCACATGCTCAACCGCCACTCGATTCTAAAAAATGGTGGGACCCCCAGCAATCAGCATGTTATCTATATTATGGATAGGTGATAACTTGCTAACTTGGATCAAATACTTTTAGTGTCTAATTTGTAGCTTTTACCAATTGTTCATGAAGAATTTTCATGTATAGGTATTTCTGTCAATTTGTCATTTGTAATAAAAATCACTTGTTACTACACAAATATAGATCCAGGGAAAATACATATTTTTGTACCGTGTTAGTCAATAGATAGAAAAATATTAAGATTTGAGAGTCTTCAGTGGTTGATGCATTTTAACCCCTTTCCGATGTGGTACGTAATAGTACGCACCATGTCGGAAAGGCCGGTTCAACGGGGGCTCCGGCACTGAGCCCACGCTGAACCGTGCACATTTCAGTTGATTTATACAGCTGATATGTGCCCGCAACAGCCGCGGGTGGAATCGCGATCCACCCGCGGCTATTAACCAGTTAAATGCCGCTGTCCATCTTTGACAGTGGCATTTAACAGTGCCGCGCCGAAAGCACGTCACTTACCCCGCCCATCGGTGACCCCGTCACGTGATCGCGGGTCACCGATGGGTAGGCATGGCAACCCGGGGTCTGCAGCAGACCCCTGTGGTTCTCATGTAAAGATTGCTATGAGCGCCATCTAGTGGTCGGCGCTCATAGAACATGAGCATTTCTACTGCATACAGGCGATGTGGTCATTAAGTGGTTAATGGCTAACTGACAAGATGGTAACCAGTTGCAAGCTTTCGAGACTTGTCAAGCCTCTTCATCAGGCATAGTATAACCCAAAATCTGAAAAGTCACATATTTATACACAATGGCACACAGAAATAATGTAATAGATGAGACAGGTAACGTAAAGCAGAGCTATTACTGTGTGAGAAAGATAAACAGTTCTGGCTGTAAATATTGGATTAGTTCTTAGATAAGGACTGTGAAGATTTTATTGTGATTGAGGTCTGGTCCAGGGTTACGTTGACCCCAAAGTTCTGAGGACCACATTCCTTAGTTGATGTAGAATGACATAAATCCATGGGACACATGCTGACAAGGGTGGTGCGATAGTGATGATGAACACATCAGACTACATGAAGGAAGCAAACAGACAACTGATGACACACTCTACTACAAAAAATTGGAGCCTGACCCTACACAGGACTGTTACAAGGAACTAAACATGTTGGTATCTTGTCTGCCTGATGAATCCATAAGAGCCGATGACCTGATACCAGAGAGTCCAAGAATAGGGACATTCTATATGCTCACCAAAATCCACAAATCTGGAAATCCAGGAAGACCAATTATTTCATGTGTGGGGCACCCTTAGTGAGCAAGTTTCTGGATGGGTAGAGTGTGTTCTTAAAGGCCCTGGTAAAGATTATAGTGGGACCGTGACCTTATGTTTACTGTTGCTCCCATCATATGTATATCTTCTTTTGTACATTTTTATATATTATGAACTCTGCTTTTTCTTTTTCTCAGAAACCATCTTTTATGTAGTTGGTAAAGTACAAGTATATCTGACAGGGGGTCATCTGGTGGAGATGAGTCCTCAGATCTGATTTTATGCTATAATTGGACATCTTCCCCTAATCTGGTATTTTACTTTTCTTGGTTTGCAATAATGACACAAGTCTAAGACATTGAATTTATAATGCATGGTGTTTGTATTTTGTCATCTAGTGACAGATCCACTTGAAGCTTGTTTATCCTGGTCTGTTCCCAGTATTTTTTTTTTCTAATGCTATGAAATATTTCCTTTATTACTGTGAGTGTACATAGCACCCATAGGCCTTCTAACAAAGGTATGCAGGTGGCCCTTTAATAGAATAGCCATGTACCTATAATTTAATAATAGGCTTTAATTTATTAATTTAAAGATAGCTATGTACCTATAATTTAATGAGTCATAAATTAGTACTTCCACAAGAACTGTGATTTAGAAAGCTGTACATAAGCATCTTATAAGATCTCATGGCAGTAGGGTTACGGTGTGCGGGATAAATATTTGAGATGTTTCATATTAATAACATTTTACATTTGTGAATTTATTAGTAGTTAGTGTGATTTGAGAGCATCTTATTTTTACATACTATGGCCCCAATTCATTAAAGTAATTGTCCACTACTTTCACATTGATGCCTTATCCGTAGGATAGGGCATCAATACATGATCGGCCGGGTCCCGCACCCGGGACCCCCGATGGTCAGCTGCTATTGGTGTTGGTTGCGGCCACCGGCTGGAAGTGCTTACCTGCAGTGCTTGGCCGACAAGTTGTAGTGGTCGGCACTTGTTACTGCACATCCGCCTCCTATTCAGTTCAATGGGAGGCGGATGTGCAGTACCCCGCAGCGGCCACTACAGATGGACGGCCAGGCACCGCAGGTAAGGACTTCCGGCCAGTGACCGCCTGCACGATAACAGCTGATCTGCGGGGGTGCTGCGTGCGGGACCTCGGCCGATCATACATTGATGCCCTATCCTATGGATAGGGCATGAAGGTGAAAGTAGTGGACAACTCCTTTAAGACCGACCTTGTTCATGACAGTTGTGGTGAGGGGGGGTCATGTTGAAGTCCGAGGTGCCTCATTCACTATGAGGTGCATGCCTCTTAATGAATCAGGCTCATCTTAAAAATTTACACGTGTCTCCATGCGCCTCACCACAAATCTTACTCCATTAATGGATCTGGTCATGAATCAGACGAACTGGCATCGCCATTCTCTATCCAACCCCTGCTCCACCTATGTTGTCGGGGCTGGCTGAAACGAGCAGGAAAACGCCAAAAGTCGCAACAGTTATGTGTAACCTTCGGTTGGTTTTTCGACCTTTTAATGTGTTTTACGCCAGATTTCTGTCTTAAACGCTTTGATGAATCAGCCCCTTTTAAAGAAGATCTTTCAGATCATTTGACCTTTATAAACTGTACATCCCTGCACAAAGTAGCAATATTTTTATTTTTTCCATTCCACTGGGCTTTTTTTTGTTCATCTCTGTGGGCATCATAGTGGGATGAATATACATGCACACAGAGCTGAACAACATTAAACACCCTGTTGAATGATAAAGAATGTAACACATTAGGCGCCAGTAATTTCGGTGCCCAGAGTTGAGAAAATAAAAATGGGAAACTTTTTTATCCTCATTCCTGCTATTTTTGTGTAAGAAGTTTATAAGTTCAAAGGTCTTTAAAAATCGTTTTATGTAGACCCATATTGCTTCTAAAAGAAGGCTGTAGTTAGTTTGGTCATTGTATAATAAAATGGTATGCAATTTTCTAATACTCTTGAAATTCTCAGCATTTTCGGTTGGAAAAGGTTGTCTCACCTCTCCAGTAAATCTGATAAATGTCATGGGGGCACAACAAGGATCCCACCACTATTGGTGAGAGCAGAGAATGTTAGCCATAATTGGATTCCATGTAGGTAACCCAAATCTCTCTCCTGCCCTGATCGATTACCACAATCCATTAGCGTCATTTTTGAATACATTAGCGTTGACTGTAGATGATTTAGGCAGACATGGCATATGGCATTCTTGATTCTGTGGTAAATTACAATAGTCACCAGATGCTACATCACTGTGAATGGGATTTTGGTTTAAAAAAAAAAAAAGAAAAAAATCCATTTACATATTGCTGTGAAAACTGTGTTTTTTTAGGACTTACTATGTTCTGATGCATAATTAACTATTTGCATTCACATAGAACATTAAAAAGCTGAATAAAGGGTTTTAAAAATATTTTCCTTTTCTTTATTTTTAAACTGCAAATATTGTCAAAACTTAGACTTGATCGAATTGTATTAAATTCTTAGCTGTGAAAACTACTGGGTCCCTGTGGGCATGTTTTTTCATTATTTCCAACCATGTTATGAATAGTCATCTTTCTTTTCTTAAATGGAACTCTCTTATATGATGGAGACGTGATAAAACATGAAAAAGGCAAAGGAAAAGCAATGGCACCTTCATTCCAGCAGAGACATTATTGTGCTGCACTGTCACTGATGTCAGGTGAGATCAGGAACTTTTCAGACACCTGCCGTCCACTGACTTTACCTGCCACACCTCATTAACTTTTTCATCAGTAAATTGCCGTGTAGGAAACTACCTTGTAGGGTGAATGACATCAAGTTACTTATATTAGTAGTCTCGTAAGGGAGGTGAATTGAAAGTGCAATTTGTAAGGGACACTATGTTCTGCATTGAAAAGCACGGTTATTGATGTCACTGTGCCCAGCATGTAATGATGTTGCCCTCTTTATAACTGAAATGGACTATGGACACTATGTAGTCCAGGCACCCCTATTGCGATCAAAAGCGCATTGCCTCAGCCGTGTCGCCTTTTCCTGTGTCTATTGAACTTTTAGGATTGGTACTTCCAATGGGTGGCGCTATAGAGTTCTAGTCCTCTTCCTCTCTGAAGAGGCAATTTGCATATTTAATTTTCCAGAGGAGCATGCATGGCGTATAAGTCTCCTCACTCTGACATGCCAGGCCTGACTTGTCACTCTCCACAAGGAGAAATGTTACCCCTTAGATCTCAGTCTTAAGCCTCTCACCCAGCCATATCAGATCTCATATTGTGGACTGATGAGGGGCAATACCTCGAAACACTGTCTGCCAGTTTAGATTCTGGTTTGGCTTTTATCTTAAGTCATATGACAAGGCTCGTTAAAGGGTCAGTATTGACTTTTAGGATTGCTACTTCCAGTAGGTGGCACTAGAGTTCTAGTCCTATTCCTATCTGAAGAGACTATTTGCATATTTGAAGACACCAGAAATGGGATTCTTGAATGTCATTATTTGAGAGGATTTGGTGTCAAATAGGAAGTGCCACTGTCTTGGAGCCATACTGTTGGTTTTACGGTGGATGTTTTTATGTCAGCTGCATCTATGGACGTGTTCACACTACTGTATTTTCGGTCCGAGCGCAGTTCATGAAAAAGCTGACATCACACGGACAGCACTAAGACCAATGTTATTCAATGGGGCTGTTCAGATGAGCGTTTTTATGAGCACCTGATAAAATTGCAGTATGTATTATTTTCCTTGGTATTTTGGATGAGACTCTCCTATTTGTCCATGGGTTCAGAAGCAATATGGACCCATTTAAGGTCATTTTTAAAAACATAGATTTCTGGGTGCACAGAATAAAACGGATCCCATACTGATCAGGTTTTTAACAGATGCATTGCAATTCTTAACAGAGAAAATTGTATTTGGTCTTGTAAATGTCAATAACTGCTGATGTAAAAAACTGATGCCATACAGATTGTATACTGATTGCATACTGACCACTATATAAAAAGCATCTGTTTTTTTCTGGATGAATATCAGACAGTTTCATTAGACTGAAATGAAGGTGGAAGCTTACAAGATATTGGAGCCTGAGCTACCATATTGTAAAGATGAAGGGAAATTGATAGAGATGGGTTCTGAAACTGGAAGCATCAGAGAGTTCACCTGCGATGGAGAATGCCATGGAGGGTCATGGCTCTGCAAGAAACGGTCACAAGAAAAATAGTGCTTATTAGAGAGGAGTGGATCTGGTGAGATTCAAAGTTGCCAAATTGTATGGATTTTTCCGGGAAATCCAATTCGCAAATAGTCACCTCACCGCTCACCTGTCTCGGCATCCCCGCTGCTCGCTTGTCTGATCTGCAGGGCCTTTTCTTTCCTCAAACATGTTTCGGTGTTTTAACTCTAGAACAGGACTTGTAGTTGCGACCAGGCCTCAGAAGTCAGGGCACGTCATGACATCCTTGACTGGAGTAGCATTTCTGGCAAGGCGAACACCACTTAGAAGATTAGCCAGATTCATTAAGTGCCATGCACATCTTAATAAATTTTGTGCAACTTATTCCTGCACGTCCATCATTAAGACTGGTTAGCGAAACGTCAGTCTTAATGAATCGGGTCTTGGTGCCTCAGCACTCAGCGATTCAATCTGTAACTTTACATGGTCTCCATTTTTTTTTCAATAACATCACAACATTCAATAACATTTGACGGTAGAATTTTTAGGAGGGAAAAAAATGTAACTGACGTGTAACAATGGCGTCCTATTGCAGGACCATGCTCAAATGCAGTGAGCCCTGTAGAACGAGCCTTTCATTCACAAATGTTTGTAAAGGCAGACCTCGTATTAAGGTGCTGAATTTTATACACCTATGCCAATTGGACTGAATCGAAAACCTAAATTCATTGATTAAAGAGGTTGTCCCATGAACAAAGTACATTTTAATCAATAGATCTTGGAATTAAAATAAGTTCTGTTGAATGTGTTAAATAAAATGTTCCTGTGCTGAGATAATCTTATAAATGTGCCCCTGCTGTGTCCTGTGTAATGGCTGTGTCTGACCGTGCAGGAACATGGTCTGATCATACCACAGCTCCTGGGTAGGGGAGGAAGGACAGCAGGGGATCACATCCAGGCTTGGACTGGCCCACAGGCGTATTCTCCAGTGGGCCCTTTCAAGAGTGGGCCACCACCCTCTTATATGAGCAGTACTTGCCCAATACACTTGATTCACTATGTGTAGACAAAGGCAGCATCTTATTCATCTAACAATCTACCCAGTAAATTTGTGATTGAGGATAATGTCACATTTTCATATAGCTGAAAAGTTGGGCCCTGGAGTTGGTTACTGGTGGGGCCTTGGCAGCCCAGTCCAACACTGAGATTCACAGCTGATTCATTCTGTGAGGTAAAAATCAGACATGGAAATGTTTTGCCTAACAGAAATAATCAGCTGTGATCCTGTGCTGTAATGTCTGTATACTCCTTTATTTCCTCCCCTGCCCAGGAGCTGTGGTATGATCAGACCATGTTCCTGTAGGGTCAGACACAGCCATTACACAGTACACAGCAGGGGCACATTTATAAGATTATCTCAGCACAGGAACATTTTTTAACACATCCAATTGTGGAAATTATTATTATTCCAAGATCTATTAATTTAAAATGAACTTTGTTTGTGGGAAAAGCCCTTTAAGAGATATGCCCCAATACTTTTGATCATATAGTGTGTATTATTGAGCACCTCCAACACTTTATTCAGGTGTATATTTACTTTGGTGTACATTAACAATGAAACTTTTTGCAATAAATTAATTTATTAAAATGCTATATGGAAACTTTTGAGTTACAGAAATATGAATTACATTTCATAATCAAATTTGCTACATAAAACAAACATGAAAGTATTTGATGCTTCTTATACTGATGTTGATTGTGAGTGCCATTTAGCACAATAAGGATATGGAGGAAAGGTGATTCCAGCGGCTACATAGGAAAGGGTTCTTTACAGTCAGAGCAGTCAGACTGTGGAATGCCCGACCACAAGAGGTAGTAATGGCTGACACTATAACAGCTAGATGCTTTTCTCACTACAAATGGCATTGTGTGTTCTAAATAATCTAGCGATAAAGAATGCATAACTGGTGGGGAAAGGCTGAACTTGACGGACCTATGTGGGTTTTTTCAACCTATGAAACTGTGATATATTGTGCAATTGCATTGCCCTATAAGATTTCCATCAGTCAGAAGCAATCCCACCAAAGTCTAACATATCATTAGCAATTGTGAAATCGTTAGTGAACAGTGAATATTATTGGCTATTGAGGTTGAACCAGTTTTCTTTCCCTCTTTGCTAGTAAGATAACAGAGATGTCATAGAAGGCTTTCCCTTTGTATCAGAGATCTGTGAATTAATTAGCTGATAATAGCTTTTGGAAGTAACAATTAACCTAATTATACTGGCTAAGCTCCAATCCACAAGCATCTTTTTTTCAGTTGGATGGTCTGTGTAATTATATTGGATATTCGCTATTATAGAAGTTATAAAAATATATTTCCAAGTGTTTTCAATTGGATTCATGAGATTTCTTACTAGCATTCACCCGTTAATGATTATACATTAAGCTATAACTGTTTATTGTTAGTATTGTTTATTGCTAATTGGACTATTTATTAAACTATGGGACCAAATACTATCACTAATGATTGCTATCAGCTTTAGTTACACTTAAAGGGAATCTGTCACCAGGTTTTTGCTACCCCATCTGAGAGCAGCATGATGTAGGGGCAGAGTCCCTGATTAATCAATGTGTCTTTTACTTTACTGAGTGCTGTAGTTTGGATAAAATCTTTGTATTAGCTACTGCAGATCTACCAGTTATCTGAATGCTGAGCTCTGTATAACCCCACCCACATCACTGATTTGCAGCTTTGTGTACACTGTGCATAGGCAGAAAGTCACCAATCAGTGGTGTGGACGTGGATACACAGAGCTCACCGAGGGCTACATGGCAGCAAGTTTACTAGTTCTCTATTGATAATTCGCTTTTAAGACAGTGATTTTATAAAAACTACGGCATGCAACCCAGTAAGTGACTGATTGCTGGAATCAGGGTTCTTGCCTCTATATTGTACTGCTCTCAGATTAGGTGGCGAAAACCTGGCGACAGATTCCCTTTAATAATTGCAAATGACCACTACACAGTCTTGGAATTTTGTTACCATGTTTTTCATGCATTAGCGCTAAGGCCATGTGCCCACGATGCAGAAATGCTCCGGATTTTTCCTGAGCGTTTCTGCATCTCCCTGGCAGAAAAAACGCATGCGGATTGTACATGCGGATTGTACATGCGGGTTGTACATGCGTCTTTCCTGCCAGGGACAAGCGGATGTGAAGCGTTCTTCACATGCATTTCCGCATGCGGGTTGTCAAGCTATTTTAGCATCACTTGGAAAGTGCTTGACAACTTGGTCACACTATATAAATGCATGCAAACAGCATGGATTTATATAGTGTGACCCGAGAGAATGTCAAAAAATAAAAAAATAAATATATACTTATCCTCTGATGGCCCGCGCTGTCTTGCTTCACTCCGTTCTCCCTTGCCGGCAGCAGTACACTGAAGGACCTGCCGACGTCAGCATCACGTGACCCGTCACATGACTATGACGTCAGAGCAGGTCCTTCAGTACATCGCGATCTGCCGGCATGAAAGGACGAGCGCACCGGGGGCCATCAGAAGGTAAATATATATTTTTTATTTTATTCTTTTTTTTTTACAGGTTCTATGGTACCCAGGTCCGGAGGAGAGTCTCCTCTTCTCCAAGCCCGGGTACCATCCGCACATTAGAATGCATGTAATGCGCAGCTACATATACAGTGATGCGTAATCCATGCGATCTAATGCAAGTCAATGGCAGCAAAAACGCAGCACTTCCGCAAAATAATTAGTAGTGCTGCGTTTTTTTCCGCAATGATAATCCGCAGCGGAAATTTCCACAGCATGTGCCAGGACATGCGGATTATCATTGGGGAACATGGCAGGCCTTCAACCATGGGTTTTTTAAGCGTTTCTGCAGCGTTTGTGCCGCTGCGGAAACGCTTAAAAAATGCATCGTGGGCACACAGCCTTAATGTTGCCTTATAAGACCATATACATATTTGTTTCTTTGTTATTTTTCATTTCTCTGAAGTGGCTAAAAGGTAGGGTTCCAGCTGCTTGTACTACACTAAATTTCTACAAGTGCAAAGTGGCTCGAAAATAGCTTAACAATGCGTGAAATGTGCCCAACGAACTTATTGTGACAATGTAACCAACAGTATACACCGCATAGGTTTTATTATCCTTACTGCCAGTGCATGAACATTTATATCCAGCTTATAATGCATGTAAATTACTATCCATTCTTATGGACATAAAAACACATGTAACATGTTCTACATGCTGAGAATTTTATTCTACCTTTTAGAACATTTTGCTTTAAGTATTTTATTCCTCCCCTCTAGTTTAGAGAATTGTGTCTGTCACTTGTTTAAATTTAGAAGCTGGAAGTCTATCGTTGTCTTCCCCTTACACAGCTGTGCTTTGTACTGTTTCTGGGTATAAGTGCTATCTGTCGGGAGTTTGAGACAAAACAGTCTGAAAAATAGTTTTCAGCTTCCAGATGTAACGAACAGTTTAACTGGTTGGGAGTAGAAATGTTAAAAATGGTGAGGAACTAAATCCTAAACTGGCATGACATACTAATGATCTACTGTCCTTTACTAATCCAAGCATGTTGGATCTGGTCCTCTTAAACAATTTTGAGTGCTTTGGCCAGGTAAGTAATTTGAAGGTTAATTTAGTATAGATTCTGGGCGATTGTAGACACTTTTAGGGTATGTTCACACTGTATCTTTTTCTGATGGTCAAATCTGTCCATTCTTGAAGTGGAAGACATTTCAAGAATTGAATTTTGTGCCTTGCATTTTTTAAGCATGACAATTTTTCTGGTCATTTTTTGATGCGCTTTGTCCACATTTTTTGTACGTCGGTCATTTTGATGTATTTCTAGTGGTTTGCAGGCGTCTTTTTATTGACATTTCTTTTAATTTTCAAATCCATTAAGCAATGATTAAATTGCTTGCATTTTTAAGGCAAAATATAAAATTCTCAGAAAAAGGCCTGGGCATCTTCTGAGCATGTTTTTTAGTCATCATATTTGACTTATATTGTATAGTATGTAGTGTTTTCCTAGCTGGAAACGCCTGAAGGACAAGTCTTTTCTTTTAAACGTTTTCTTTCTAAGCCTGAAGCATTTAAAAGATGCTCAAAATGATGAACATATGAACAGCAAGTGGATTGTCCATTGAAACAAATAAAATGATTCTTTGGAATGTTTTTTTAGTGCATTTTACGATGTTCTTATGAGCGGAAAAGATGTAGTGTGAACATACTTTTAGCGTTTCACTAGACGTTTATAAAGGGAAGATGCGCCAAATATGTAATAGAGTGTGAGCCATTAATTTGGTGCACTTATAGACCCTTCAATAAAAATAAGTTTGTGTTATAATTCCTCACCATTTTTTTTATTTCACAATGTGAATAGCTTTCCCATATACAATGGTTAAATTGTACATTGTAGTAAACCCATTTAATTAATAGTTGAAAGACTTTACCTTGTGTTTACTTAAAGGGGTTTTCCCACAAACAAAATTTCATTTTAATCAATAGATCTTGTAATAATAATAACTTCCATAATTGGATGTGTTTGAATAAGATGTTCCTTTTCTGAGATAATCTTATAATTGTGCCCCTGCTATGTACTGTGTAATGGCTGTGTCTGACCATGCAGGAACATGGTCTGATCATACCACAGCTCCTGGGCAGGGGAGGAAGGAAAAGACAATACAGACATTACAACAGGGGATCATAGCTGATTATTTTTGTGAGATAAAACATTTCCCTTCAATTTTTAAACAATGTTTTACTTCATAGAAAGAATCTGCTGTTGTCCTGTCTGTGTACTCTTTTGCTTCCTTCCCTGCCCAGGAGCTGTGGTATGATCAGACCATGTTCCTGTACACGGTCTGACACAGTCATTACACAGTACACAGCAGGGGCACATTTATAAGATTATCTCAGCACATGAACATTTTATTTAAACGCATCCAAATGTGGATCTTATTATTATTCCAAGATCAATTGATTAAAATGAACTTTTGTTTGTGGGAAAACCCCTTTAAGTATAGATGAGCGTTTATCCTATATTGCACCATACATATTTTTCAGATGAGAATATGCCCTGGCAGTGTTTTAGCATATACTGCAATATTTTACTCGAGAGAGTCTTATCTATCCATGCTTTATATATTTTTTTCAACAAATTCCACAGATCTGTAGATAGATTGGTACCATTCACATCGTTTACAGTCCCCATTGGGACTACGCTTTATGTTCCTATCACATACACCAGCGCTATCTCAGAACACGTGTATCTACAATGTTGGGCAGGGTTTGAAGTGCTAATAGAGAAAGTCTTTCAGTAAAGGGGTTTTCCGGGCTCAACATGTTGTTGACCTATACAAAGCTTTTACATCCAGCTGCCAGTGGAGCAAATTACAGCTGGTCAGAGGGGGAGCTGGGTGTCTGACCCCCACCGATCTAAGACTAATGACGTATCATAAGGATAAGTCAACAGTATGTTACAGGTGCATCTCACTAAATTAGAATATCATCAAAAAGTTAATTTATTTCAGTTCTTCAATACAAAAAGTGAAACTCATATTATATAGAGTCATTACAAACAGACTGATCTATTTCAAGTGTTTATTTCTGTTAATGTTGATGATTATGGCTTACAGCCAATGAAAACACAAAAGTCATTATCTCAGTAAATTAGAATACTTTATAACAAGAGCTTGAAAAATGTTTTTAAAATCTGAAATGTTGGCCTACTGAAATGTATGTTCAGAAAATGCACTCAATACTTGGTCTGGGCTCCTTTTGCATCAATTACTGCATCAATGCGGCGTGGCATGGAGGCGATCAGCCTGTGACACTGCTGAGGTGTTATGGAAGCCCAGGTTGCTTTGATAGCAGCCTTCAGCTCGTCTACATTGTTGGGTCTGGTGTCTCTCATCTTCCTCTTGACAATACCCCAAAGATTCTGTATAGAGTTAAGGTCAGGCAAATTTGCTGGCCAATCAAGCACAGTGATACTGTTGTTTTTAAACCAGGTATTGGTACTTTTGGCAGTGTGAACAGGTGCCAAGTCCTGCTGGAGAATGAAATTTCCATCTCCAAAAAGCTTGTCATCAGAGGGAAGCATGAAGTGCTCTAAAATGTCCTGGTAGACAGCTGCGCTGACTTTGGTCTTGATAAAACACAGTGGACTAACATCAGCAGATGACATGGCTCCCCAAACCATCACTGATTGTGGAAACTTCACACTAGACCTCAAGCAGCTTGGATTGTGTACCTCTCCACTCTTCCTCCAGGCTTTGGGACCTTGATTTTCAAATGTAATACAAAATTTACTTTGCATTTACTTAGTGTCAATGACTGCCTTCTGGACATATGTCAAGTCAGCAGTCTTCCCCATGATTTTGGAGCCTACTGAAACAGAATAAGGGGCCTTTTTAAACGCATAGAAAGCCTTTGCAGGTGTTTTTTGTTAATTATTCTAATTTACTGAGTTAATGACTTTAGTGTTTTCATTGGCTGTAAGACATAATCATCAATATTAACAGAAATAAGCACTTGAAATAGATCACTCTGTTTGTAATGTCTCTATAAAATAAATGAGTTTCACTTTTTGTATTGAAGAACTGAAATAAATTAACTTTTTGATTATATTCTAATTTAGTGAGATGCACCTGTATGTCCGAAGAATTATTGACATAGATGAATGTCATAACATTCATAGACTGGTCCTTTATCCTCTTGCAAGGATGAATTATGTTGTGTTTATGGACCAATGTGCTGTTCCCATAGATGGTCAGTCTGCTCAGAACAAGATCTAACCACGGAGGTGAGTCAATAACTGCTTGTAGAGCAAGAACAAAAAATTATGGGACACAGGTCTATTAGAAGTGGGGAAATAAATGGTGTGTGCAGAAAGGTTCTTGAGAGTGTCTGTTGTGATGATCAAAGTATTTGATGATGTTTAGAGGTATTTCTAAGCATGGGCATTTTTTTCAGTATTGTAAGTCCCTTTAAATTACATCATAACTGCCTATGAAAAAACATTACAGGTCAATGGTATTAAAAACAATCTTTTTTTTTTATTTCTCTCCTAGGAGTATTGTACAATCTGATGAGAAATTTGTGATCAGTGCTTCCTGGGCCAAGGATGATGACATTACACGACTTTTAAAGTCACTTCCCAACTGGCTGAACATGACTCAACCGAAGCAGCTTAGACCCAAAAGAGAAGACGAAGAAGATTTTATACGGTATACAGTTATTCCTCTTGTTACACAGTTCATTTCGATATTACTGCCTTACATATAGTGGGAGATTTAACACTACTGTGCTCCCTAGTACAGTGTGTACCAGATTCATCAACAAGATGAATACTTGAGATAACTGTGAGTCTGCTCCCAATTTTGCTGACATATTCGTAAGCAGACTAGGACTGGCCAACAGGAGAATCGGTGAATACCCTGGTGGGCCTCGGTGCATGAGTGGACCCTCTATATAAGCAGTACTTGGCATAATACACTTGATTCGCTCTGTTTACATGTCAAGACAATTGTAAAAACAAGCGTTTTTAACAATGCTCATTCACGATTATCCTGCAGTGTATATGCCCTTTTAGTCACAGTACATCTGTTAATGTTCTCATATCTGTGGCAACAATAGTATAGTCTTCAATTCTACATATTTTCAAATGCTGGGATGTTGTACATCCATCTGAAAAGCGAAGCTTTATTCTAATTTTGAGAATACATGTATTGAGTTCTATTTTTTCATTTCATTATTTCTTATAAATGTTTAAGTGCAATATTTTTCACGTAACATTATTTTAGTGGTTTTGCAGTCTTTACAGTGGGTACCAATTCTGGTAATAGAGTACAGCATCTATTAGGAACTATTGGTTCCTTTTAGCTAGGTTTTTCTGCACCATCCTCAACATACAAATTCTGTTTTGATACTTTATTATGCTAATGACTACCAACTTCAGGAGCATAAATAATTTGAAAATTATATTTGTCACAAAAGGCAACACCAATAAATGAGTACCACCAAACAAAGTCAATAGGTGTTTTATCACCAATAAAAAGTATGTATTTATTCGATAAAGATTAAAAAGAACAATCCCACAGAGTATAGCAATGGAAGAGGATAACTTCATGAATTCAAGAGCCCAAATGGGTGCACATATATAGTATATAATATCAAAGCTCTATAAGAGATCCCCTATATGTAAAGAAACATCCAAAAAGGAAGAGGAGTAGTGACAAGGCAACTTACATGTCCAAATGAATAGATATGGGATGTGGTCCTGTGCCCCAATGCACCTTTTGCCCTTGCTTCATCAGAGGGCATACTCATATTTTTTTCTTTACATATAGGGGATCTCTTATCGTGCTTGGATATTATAAACTATATATGTGCACCCATTTGGGCTCTTGAATTCATGAAATGATCCTCTTAGTAGCTTCTATAGACACTTACATTCCCCTTGATTCATGCTAACCACATAGATTGTGCAATATTTGCGTGCAATTATTAGGATTTTCTGATTTTTGGGTTTTATAAATCTATATATATCTTGACTACTATGTCTTTATAAATATGATATTCATGTTTTGATGTTTTGTCGTCTTCCATTGCTATAATCTGTGGGATTGTTCTTTTTAATCTTTATTTAATAAATACATATTTTTTTTATTTGCGATAAAACACCTATTGTCTTTGTGTGGTGGTATTTATTATGTTAATGTATAGGTAAAAACGGTGGTGCTGATAACCCATCTGATCAATCCATTGAGGAAATTAGTGTTTTAAATCATTCTTGCATTCAGTCAACAAATCTGGACGGAAAAAAAGAGAATTTGATTTCTCTGTAACTTGCTTTTTCCTCCTACTCAGTTTTCTTCGTATGTAAATAGAGCAAGTCCATCAATATGTATAACTAGGAAAACTGCAGCGAAAAAGAATAAATGTCTAGTAGAGACAGTATACACAAAAGCAAAGCACACAGTAATTCCGTAAAGGATTATTCCCTTCCCTTATCGAGAGTTATCACCAACCTACGAGATAGGTGAAAAGATTATCTGTGGGACTCCTGGCACCTCCACTGGTCCCAAAAATGGGGTTCTATAAAAATTCTCAGTTTGTTCATTTAGTATTTTGTGTACTGGATGAATGAGAAAAGCACACACACAATTCTCCTGCTGTCCGCAAATGCAGGATTTCTACCCCACTCCTCTACAGAAGCAATAAGTGAATTCAACGAGCAATCTGCATATGACAGCGTGCAATGTTGGCACTTTCTCAAGATAAAATCCATTCATATATGATTTTTATTTTATCAATAGGAGGAGATGTGACAGCTTCTCTCCTCTTCCTTACTAGTAGGTTGGGGGAGTGATTATAACAGCACCAGGGGCAAATTGCCATCCTTGCCTTGTCCTAACACTCATAATTTTGTTATCCCTGGATACTATTCCCCTGATGTATTGAAGCTACTTTGTGAGGAAATACCTAGGAAGGATAGAGGCAAGATCTAGGTATAATTAGGGCTAGACATCATTATCTAAGGGTAAGAGATGTTTCAGGGTTATTTTTTAGAAAGTGTTAGGTGGCCTCCACCCCTTCATTTTTTTTAAGGGCACAACAGGATCAGCTGTATGCGCTTTAAGTCCATTGTGAGAAAAGCATAATACAAATGTTCATTGTTGTTGTAGAAAACCACTGTACATATCCTGTGCGTTTAAGAATTTGTTTGTGTGTTGTGTGCACTGTTTTTGGTGAATTATATTTGCAAAAAATGTATATTATTTATGCACTTTGTAAGTTAATTTTAGAAATGAGGCTTGGTCGGCGCGAACAGGAGGCTTGGGCAGCGCGAACAGGAGGCTTGGGCAGCACACGGACAGGAGACAAGCCACTGCCAGAAGACTGATACATACACATGTGGTTAAAATTATTGGTACCCCTCTTTTAATGAAAGAAAAACCCACAATGGTCACAGAAATAATACCCCAATTCTAGCACATTTATTATAGTGGGGACTCTTCCTGGACTCCCAAAATACTCTACAGAGAGATGGTGGAGACTCTGTGCTTTTACATATGGAGGACTCAGATAAGTAAACCTTGACATTATACATTATGTCTTTGAAAATTTGCCAAATAAGATACTCCTGATGAACCTTGGTAAAAGGGGAAACGCGTTGAGTTGTACAGGCAGTGAGTCATATGTGCACGATATACAGTTAGGTTCATATATATTTGGACAGAGACAACATTTTTCTAATTTTAGTTCTAAACATTACCACAATGAATTTTAAACAAAACAATTCAGATGCAGTTGAAGTTCAGACTTTCAGCTTTCATTTGAGGGTATCCACATTAAAATTGGATGAAGGATTTAGGCGTTTCAGCCCCTTAACATGTGCCACCCTGTTTTTAAAGGGACCAAAAGTAATTGGCCAGATTAAATAATTGTAAATAAAATGCTCATTTCTAGTACTTGGTTGAAAACCCTTTGTTGGCAATGACTGCCTGAAGTCTTGTAGTCATGGACATCACCAGACGCTGTGTTTCCTCCTTTTTGATGCTCTGCCAGGCCTTCACTGCGGTGGTTTTCAGTTGCTGTTCGTTTGTGGGCCTTTCTGTCTGAAGTTTAGTCTTTAACAAGTGAAATGCATGCTCAATTGGGTTGAGATCAGGTGACTGACTTGGCCATTCAAGAATATTCCACTTCTTTGCTTTAATAAACTCCTGGGTTGCTTTGGCTTTATGTTTTGGGTCATTGTCCATCTGTAGTATGAAACGATGGCCAATCAGTTTGGCTGCATTTGGCTGGATCTGAGCACACAGTATGGCTCTGAATACATCAGAATTCATTCGGCTGCTTCTGTCCTGTGTCACATCATCAATAAACACTAGTGACCCAGTGCCACTGGCAGCCATGCATGCCCGCGCCATCACACTGCCTCCGCCGTGTTTTACAGATGATGTGGTATGCTTTGGATCATGAGCTGTACCACGCCTTCGCCATACTTTTCTCTTTCCATCATTCTGGTAGAGGTTGATCTTGGTTTCATTTGTCCAATGAATGTTCTTCCAGAACTGTGCTGGCTTTTTTAGATGTTTTTTAGCAAAGTCCAGTCTAGCCTTTTTATTCTTG
Source organism: Phyllobates terribilis (assembly GCF_046119375.1). Taxonomy (NCBI): domain Eukaryota; kingdom Metazoa; phylum Chordata; class Amphibia; order Anura; family Dendrobatidae; genus Phyllobates; species Phyllobates terribilis. Next base: position 305,784,875 of record NW_027362771.1, read on the forward strand.
ATGCATATGAGTGGCTTGCACCGTGCAGTGAACCCTCTGTATTTACTTTCATGCAGTCTTCTCTTTATGGTAGATTTGGATATTGATACGCCTACCTCCTGGACAGTGTTGTTCACTTGGTTGGCTGTTGTGAAGGGGTTTCTCTTCACCATGGAGATTATTCTGCGATCATCCACCACTGTTGTCTTCCGTGGGCGCCCAGGTCTTTTTACATTGATGAGTTCACCAGTGCTTTCTTTCTGTAGATTTTGCCACTCCTAATATTGTAGCAATTTCTCGGATGGGTTTTTTCTGTTTTTGCATCTTAAGGATGGCTTGTTTCACCTGCATGGAGAGCTCCTTTGACCGCATGTTTACTTCACAGCAAAACCTTCCAAATGCAAGCACCACACCTCAAATCAACTCCAGGCCTTTTATCTGCTTAATTGAGAATGACATAACGAAGGGATTGCCCACACCTGTCCATGAAATTGCCTTGGAGTCAATTGTCCAATTACTTTTGGTCCCTTTAAAAACAGGATGGCGCATGTTAAGGAGCTGAAACTCCTAAACCCTTCATCCAATTTTAATGTGGATACCCTAAAATGAAAGCTGAAAGTCTGAACTTCAACTGCATCTGAATTGTTTTGTCTAAAATTCATTGTGGTAATGTCTAGAACCAAAATTAGAAAAACGTTGTCTCTGTCCAAATATATATGGACCTAACTGTATTTTCATTCATGACATGCAATCCTAGTTGTGCAGGCATTAAGTCATATATGTATAGGTTTGGTAATTATTTGTATTAAATGCATCCATGGTCTAGGACAATTTATTAACTGAGATCATGAGCTATATATAAGCTGATCCGGCATTGAATATTATCTTGAAATGGATCCTCTGTCCATGTCATGGAAATTTAGTAGTGCATTTTAAGATTTATCTTTCTATGCGGCATGATTTCGAGCAAACAAAAAAATTTTAAAAATTGATCCATGTTATGCGCTTTGATTATATGCATGCACCCTTTTGTGTCTGTGGCCAAATTATACTGATCAGGGCTACAGATGTATAAAAACTTTTTGAGTATTTTTAGCATTGTTTCTATGTGTCACAAGAAACTGTGTGTTCTCCACTAAGAATCTCTGTACCCCATTGGCCGTCAATATAGGGTGAGATAGGGCCTAAATAGGGTGAGGCACTATCCCCTCCTCTCATTGTGCACTGATGTTGTGGTTTGTTATTTTATGACTGTCAATAATTTAATACAGATATTAAAAGTTATATTTTAGAATTTGTCTTGAAGAGGTACGAGCTCTGTGAATGGTCACAGAAATAACTTGAATCTGACAAAGGTAATAATAAATTAAAAATCTATAAAAATGAACAAATGAAAGTCAGTCATTGCGTTTCAACCCTGCTTCCACAGAATTTAAAAAAAAATTAAACTCATGAAATAGGCCTGGACAGAAATGATGGTACTCTTAACTTAATATTTTGTTGAACAACCTTTTGAGGCAGTCACTGCAATCAAACGATTCCTGTAACTGTCAATGAGACTTCTGCACCTCTCGACAGGTATTTTGGCCCACTCCTCATGAGCAAACTGCTCCAGTTGTCTTGTGTTTGAAGGTTGCCTTTTCCAGACAGCATGTTTCAGCTCTTTACAAAGATGCTCAATAGGATTTAGGTCAGGGCTCACAGATGGCCACTTCAGAATAGTCCAATGTTTTCCTCTTAACCATTCTTGGGTGTTTTAGCTGTGTGTTTTGGGTCATTATCCTGTTGCAAGATCCATGACCTGCGACTGAGACCAAGCTTTCTGACACTGGGCAGCACATTGCTCTCTAGAATCCCTTGATAGTCTTGAGATTTCATTGTACCTGTCAAGACACCCTGTGCCAGATGCAGCAAAGCAGCCCCAGAACATAACAGAGCCTCCTCCATATTTCTCAGTAGGGACAGTGTTCTTTTCTTGATATGCTTAATTTTTCCATCTGTGAACATAGAGCTGATGTGCTTTGCCAAAAACTTCCATTTTTGTCTCATCTATGCATAGGACTTTCTCCCAGAAGCTTTGTGGCTTGTCAACATGTAGTTTGGCAAATTCCAGTCTGGCTTTTTTATGATTTTTTTTCAACAATGGTGTTCTCCTTGGTCGTCTCCCATGAAGTCCACTTTGAATCAAACAACGACGGATGGTACGATCTGACACTGATGTTCCTTGAGCTTGAAGTTCACCTTTAATCTCTTTAGAAGTTATCCTGTGCTCTTTTGTTACCATTCATATTATCCGTCTCTCTGATTTGTCATCAATTTTCCTCCTCCACATCCAGGGAGGTTGGCTACAGTCCCATGGATCATAAATTTCTGAATAATATGTGCAACTATAGTCACAGGAACATCAAGCTGCTTGGAGATGGTCTTATAACCTTTACCTTTAACATGCTTGTCTATAATTGTCTTTCTAATCTCCTGAGACAACTCTTTCCTTTGCGTCCTCTGGTCCATGTTGAGTGTGGTACACATCATGTCACCAAACAGCACAGTGAGTATCTGTAGCCCTATATACAGGCCCACTGACTGATTACAAGATTGTAGACACTTGTGATGCTAATTAGTGGACACAACTTGATTTAACATGTCCCTTTTGTCACATTGTTTTCAAGGGTACCATCATTTCTGTCCAGACCTATTTCATGAGTTTAATTTATTTTTTTAATTCTCTGGAAGCAGGGTTGAAAAGCAATGTCTGATTTTCATTTGTTCATTTTCATAGATTTTTAATTTATTATGACTTTTGTCAGATTCCAGTTATTTCTGTGACCATTGTGTGTTTTTCTTTCATTAAACGAGGGGTACCAACAATTTTGACCACGTGTGTAGATGTAGGTTATGCAAGGATTCAACTATCTATGGCATATGGGAAACTTTGGACAATCTAACACTGAGTAAAAATGGTAAACAAGATGTTAGAATTCAAGCAGAATTGGCATGTAGGGTGTGTACGCACAGAATGTTTTTGCAGAGTTTTTGGAGCAGAAACTCAAAATTTTGAGGAGTTTGGAGGAGAATTTGGAGAGTTTCCGCTCAGTTTCTACTGCAAAAACTCCCTGAAAAACTGGGTGTGCACATAACCTTAGAGTGTAATGAGAGGCTAGACCGTATCCTTTTTAGCCTTGTATAAAGATGCATTTTTGATAAAGGTTTAGATGGTTTCCCTGCAGTGTGATTTACTCTGTGAATGCAAGTTCTGCAGTACTATCATTTATACTTTATGGCTGATGATCATCTATATGTATTTACAATGAAGTTCCATTTCCACCTTAATGAATATTCTGTTCTCTCTTGCAATTTTGAAGAGAGTTGTTTGTTGACAGACCTGACATCTTTCCTGACAAACTTACAACCATACGGTGCATACGGAGAAATTAATGTTTTTACATCACTACACAGTGCAAGCCATGCTCCATATTTTGGGCAACAAAAAAAAACTGACTTTTTTTTGTAATTTTGCTTTTCCGGCTGTACACATCATATTTGATGTACAGGCTATTTAAATTGAGCAGATTATTCATCTGTTGTGATTAATATTGCTTGCCTGTTGTTGCATAATCATGTGCTGATTGCTAATTTTACTGTTTTTGATTGATGATGGCAACATACATATTTAGGGATTATCATCCTGGTCTTTTTTTTCTCAAATCCAGGTCAAAACAGAATTTACTGAAGCAATTTTTGTCTGATTGCCGAGCTGTATGCTGTTGTAAATTGTGGTGTAAACAGAGAATAGTCCTCTGCTTTAATCTCTTGTGATAATCACCCTGGATTACCACACTTCACAATCAAGCTTTTACAAAAGTTGCAATCAAGCAGCATGGCCACCGGAGAAACAATTCATCTTCTCTACAGAACTAAATCTAATTGTACTTCTGGTGTTGAATCTCTCATTTTGGAACCTAATATGAAGTTTTGCAATGATAACATGATCCTATATTATAAAGAGATCCTATATGTAAAGCAAATTACACTAGTGTGTTTACCTCCTGTTATCATTCCAAAGAGGGGAACATTTATACTTTAGGATTTGTGCTATAACGTTTGTAGAAAATCCAGTTTTCCATGCATTTCTTAATCTAGAGCCTTGTACATTTTTCAGATCAGATATGAGTAGCCTATATGAACAAAAAGGAAACGCATATAAGCCCTGCATCGGGTTAGTACAACAAATTAGGAAAAGAAAAATCACAGATGATAGGTAGAATACTAACCTGATGAGGTTTGCTCAATAGACTTTATACTATGGCATCGCATGTAGGCAAGTATAGTCGGTGGTTCCCGCCAATATCCAAGTCCCTTTCTGCTCGAGTGTCACCTTCACTTGAAGATCTGTCAAGTAGTATGACAATGGTATAGGCTGTAGGATACTTCATGGAAAGCATAGTACGCTGTAGTCCATTTAGATCAAATCCTTGTAAAGTTTATTTTAAGCACAACTCCAGCATTTTTTTTATTGCACTGCTGGAGTGGTGCTTTAAATGTAATTCCTCTGTCTCATACTCACCTGCCGCCACCTTCATCCTTTTCCAGCGTCGCTTCCGTCAGTCTCTGGCGAAAAGTGACTTGCTGGCAGCTCCACTGTTTCATGGAGCGCGCCAGAGGTCACTTTTCGATACATCTTTATGAGAGCCTCATTTTGGCCTCGTTCTGGCACTCATAGACTTGCATTGAGCTCTTGTGACGTAATGACTTCCGGCCACGGGACCGGAGCGGCATTGGTAAAAAGTGAAGCCGCCGGAACAAACTGATGTGTCAATGATCCCTAACAGATCAATATATAAGCAAAAAAGGGCCATGATACATGTTTAAACATTAGAGAATAGAGCTAAACATTTAGCATAACCGTCCCTTGGGAGTGAATATGACATACAGACACGTGACAATATACAATACATAGCCCGTATTCACTTGCCATTGGGACACACAGAGGTATAATAATAGTGTGATTGCAGTGTAATGACTGCAGACATTGATTTGAGCACAGTGGGATGTCTCCATAGCCCCACTTGCTAGCCAGTAGGGAGTCCACATCAAATACACTGAACACCAATGAAGCGATACCCCAATCCAACCATGTGGATTATGGTATCCCACCCTTTAGATCATGGAAAACCACTCTATGAGCAATCATCTGTCTATCTGGTGCTCAAAGCATTCATTATAGTCATTATACTACGATCACGCCGTTACTATTCCTTTGTAAGTCACCATGGTAGGTGAATGTAGACTATGTTCTGCATATTCTTTATTACTACTTGTTTTTGTCTGTAGGTCATGTTCACTCGGACTTGTCCACAAGAGGTAGTTCTGATGAGGTTTTTTGCTCCGTTTCCTGTTATTTTAACATGGATTATGGGATCTGTCCTATATTGATCAATGTTTCCTTGAAAAAAGGGTTTAGAGCTCAGAAACATGTTGTTTTTAATGAGATTTTTAAATAAACTTCACAACAATTTTAGCAAAATGGAGTTCGGCTTGCTACGCCTTTCTTGACATATCCAACATCTTAAACACTCTCCTATGAATACCAATACCATACTAATTGTACGTGTTTTAACATCCAAACAAGTTAATATTGGGTCTGACGTGGTGTAGGCACGAATCTATGTCTTGTCTTCTATTTTGCTTCTCTCAGGTTTGGCTCCATGATAAGCACATGTGTTTTGAGATTAGGATGTGTGTAGCTGCAGGAGATGTCAGAACTTGCTTTTTCAGTTGTGCACAGATTTTGTTAATAAGTGCCAGGCTGGGGATTAGAGTACCAGAATGTAGTTAACATGCAACTTTTCCTGCTTCATGGTCAGTATGTAAATATGATGGCATTGCTACCTAAGGCAAGAGATAACGCAGAGCTGAATAAACTTGGCTTGTCCTCGATTCTCAATGACAAGTGATACATTATTCAACGCTGATAGAACCATAAGCCTACCATTTACCAGATGTATTCGCTTACAGAACTTAACCTGTCTCCTAAAATGTGCACAAATTATATTATTGTTTCAAAATAACGTTCACTGCTTCTTTCAAATACTGTTTAGAAGATTACAGGTTTGTTCAGAGTAGCGTGTTTTCCATCCGTGTGCTTGATGAACCACACACTGATGGCACGTGGACCAATTGTAGCCAAAGTGTTAGTGCACATCTGCATATTTCTACACGGACCATGGCCCGTAGTATGTACTACTTCTATGGACCAGAGTATACTATATCAGAGGTGGACATACCATTGGTGCAACCTGTGCAGATGCACAGGGGTCCATGAGTTAAGAGGAGCCACCGCCACCTCTAAAGCAGGTTCAATTATGCATTATGATTAGCTTATCGACTCTAAAGGACCCATATATTGTTCTAGCACAGGGGCCATTTTGGGATTAGACCAACTATTTTTTTATACAGCTGTTGGAGACTCAGAACCAGGACAAAGGGAAATGTGATACCTGCATTTTAACTCGTTGACAGGATCCCTATTACTCAGCCACATTTATCACATTATTGCTTATCTATCAAATATTTAGCAAAAGTGTCTACCTTATGCATGTTTATGTCTGAGTCCTGGTTCATTTAGTTATTTTTACTAGAAAAAATGACTTTTTTAATAGAAATTACAATAGCACCTACTTTTCTTTTGGTCAACAGATGCTTCCTTTTTTCACTGCATATTTTTTATTTCAGTTATTTGATACACACTTATATCCCAATGTTGCAGTAGCAATGCAAACCCATCCTTACAGACATTTAGGTCATATTTATTTATTGTATTCTTCTGGGTTCCAATGTAAAATCTATATCATTGTCCCCACCTTCTAAGTGCCATTTATTACATGCATATCTTCTTGTGTGGTAGAGGGGCACACCTGGGTGTGACTGCTATTTTTGCACCCCCTTGACAATTTTTGCACCCCTGTGGCTATTTTTGCACCCCTGTGGCTATTTTTGCACCCCCTTGACAATTTTTGCACCCCTGTGGCTATTTTTGCACCCCTGTGGCTCATTTTGCACCCCTGTGGCTCATTTTGCACTCCTGTGGCTCATTTTGCACTCCTGTGGCTCTTTTTGCACCCCTGTGGCTCTTTTTGCACCCCTGTGGCTCTTTTTGCACCCCTGTGGCTCATTTTGCACCCCTGTGGCTCATTTTGCACCCCTGTGGCTCATTTTGCACTCCTGTGGCTCTTTTTGCACCCCTGTGGCTCATTTTGCACTCCTGTGGCTCTTTTTGCACCCCTGTGGCTCTTTTTGCACCCCTGTGGCTCTTTTTGCACCCCTGTGGCTCATTTTGCACCCCTGTGGCTCATTTTGCACCCCTGTGGCTCATTTTGCACTCCTGTGGCTCTTTTTGCACCCCTGTGGCTCTTTTGCACTCCTGTGGCTCTTTTTGCACCCCTGTGGCTCTTTTTGCACCCCTGTGGCTCATTTTGCACTCCTGTGGCTATTTTTGCACTCCTGTGGCTCATTTTGCACTCCTGTGGCTCATTTTGCACTCCTGTGGCTCTTTTTGCACCACTGTGGCTCTTTTTGCACCCCTGTGGCTACTTCCCTGGCAGAGACTGATACTTGGGTTGTAGGCATTATCCACACTTAGCTGATCACTCCAGCATTCAAGAGTTCTGTGCCTGGGGTTTCATTCAGCTTATAGGATGCGTCAGTCAACAGCCATCACCCAAGCAAGGTAAGCAGTCACGGTTTCAGCATATTAAGCACATTCTGCTCACCAGGGCAAAGAAAGAAATAATGGACGGATTCTCCTTGTATAATTAGTTTTTAAAGCCCTAAGGACTGTTTGGCACTTGGTGTCCTTCAAGTCATATAAAGGTTACCTCTCATTTCATTAACAGAACAGAAATTTCAGCCCTAGAAGTACATTTATTATTAGCAGGCTTGACTTTGATGTGCGAGAACAGAAGACGAGGAGACGTAGGAGGCATAACAAATCATTACAGCTGTCCCCTGCTCCGCCATAGTCAAAAGGCATATTCAGACAGTCAGTGTTATCAGTAAATGATGGCAAAGTCGCTGTTATCTCTGTTAACGTATGTTGTGCGGATTAACACACCTACACTTAAATATTACCTAGAATGGGAATGTAAATGTAGGAGCAAATATTAGCAGAGGAAAATGTGTCCATAGAGGTTATTCTATAGAATGCGCTGCCGTTAACTGCTTAATCAGTACAGTCCAAACATCCAGAATAATTGGCAGCCCTGAATGCTTTGCTCCTACAAGGACACGTGGAATCTTTTTGAACCTAAATGAACATAGTTGTTTTTCCCCTTCCTTTTTTTTTTACTTGGAGAATGTTGTCTGGCTTTCTTTTATTTAGGGAATTGATGGCTAAAGTCAAAAGCTGTTTTTAAACTGATCATCGAGTGCGTCTTGAAAATTAGAAATTTAGACACAATTGTTCCTGCAGAATTTCATTTTTAGATTTATTACTTTTAATAAAGATTTGGTTATAGGCAGTGTTCCACTGTACTGCTACATTCGGTGACTTGCGGCTACTTCTTATACGAGAACACAGTGCAAGGTTACTGCAATGCTTGGTCTTTAAAGGGGCAAGAACCTCGATCCAGCAGCTGCACTGGAGTCCAATAGCCGAAAGAAACCCACCAGGCAGTAATCAAAGTTTGGGTTGGTTATCAGCAAAGTGGGGCCACAGCTATGGCACTGGTTATGTCATTGATCCAGGTGCTGGTCTTACTGAGCAAGGTGCTGAAAACTAGAGCTGCGGCGTTTGCAGTCACTCCATGGGTGCCAATGGTATCGCTGTCAAATGAGAATTATAATGTACAGGGTAGATCAGGAGACCATGTAAAATCATTTCCCCATCTACAGAGACAATTGTAGGGTCGTGCCTTTTTTGTAACCACTGCTAGACTGTAATTTTCTGACTCAAAACATGTAATGAGTGAAATAAAGTGCATTTTCGAATCTTTTCTTTTTATCAGTCGGAACTGCTTTTTTTTATCATTGTAGCTACACCATCACAGTAGTAACTTTTTGGTCCACATAGACTGTGAAATGCCAAAGTACACAGGATGCAAGCTGGATGGCTGCTTTGAAATCTAATCCAACATTAGTTGGTGCGCTTAAGACATGTAATTACATATGATAGAAATAAAATTAGCCAACAGTTTGTGATTAGTATAGGTGAATTGGAATGAGTCTTCCAGTTCATATAAAGAAAATTAGTATGATGACAAAGTATTTTCATAGAGAAGGTTTGGAGAGTGGCAGAAGCGCACACAAAATAGGGCAATACTGTCTACTAAAGGATAAGTGATGGTAGTGCTCACCTAAGGGTGTTGTGCGCGGGCACAACACCTATAAAAGCGTTTAAAGCCGCCGCTGCTGTCCCTAGCTGGAGCAAAGGGTTCTTCCAGACGTATGATGGCAAAATTGGAAACTGGCATATTTCTGCTCTGGACCTGTGCCTTTCTCAAGGTATAAAAACCAAGTTACTTGGTTTTTATACCTTGAAAAAGGCGCCGGTCAGTGACTGTCGCCAGATACGAGACCAGTCTACCTCTGCCCCCGGCTGATGTTTCCCCGTGCTGCTAGAGGTGACGGACTGGCCTTACCCATAATGACATACCAATCAGTCACCTTGAGCAGTGCTGCGAGAGGCCGGCTAGGGGACTAGTCTCACTTCTGGCTATGGTCCCCGGCCAGATCTTTAAAGTACAACTTTCTAAAATGTGTTTCACAGACAAATATACCTAGCTGCAATCGTGCAGCCAGGCTTGGACTAATGCTGCCTGCGGTTTGGGCAGCATGACTCCGATGATATCTTCCCTTTAAATATTTAACATAGGAGATTAAGAATTATTTTGGAATACAATGTGCCAACCAGTGCAGATATGTTGATTGATGTGGGCCGTTATTAGCTTGGTTTATTCTAGTTGTGTCTTGAGCACTCTACTGTGAAATAACTGACAGTCTTATTATCTTTCATGTCAACCACTAAACTCTATTTGAGGTGTTAAAGTTTAATGCAGATATTTTCATATTTTCTGTAGGATTAGCACTGTGCTCATGACCACTTTAGTGACTTTTTTTTTTTAACAGCCTGATGATGGATTTAGAGTAAATGGGAGAAAGCCCAATTATTTATTGTGTTATTTCGTTTTTAGTTATTTATCCTAACCCATTCGTGTCTAATGTGTGTGAATTATCTTATTTGATATATATTTCTGTCCATCACTCCAGTCCATTGGCTGAAATCTGCCATCAGCAGGAGGAGTTTTCATAATATGCTTCTAAATTATATGTTCTGTAACTGCAAGAAGTAAAATTAACTGGGATCAAAATTGTACCAACTAACTGAAAATTGCCATATTAATATAATTTTCCAGTTTAATGCAGACAAGTCAACAAGTATTCACATAATTTATGTGGAGAGAAAATGGCAATAAATGCACTAATATAGCTTTTAGAAAGTGCCCAGCATAAGGACAAAGCAAAAAGTTGCCAACATTCCTAAAAATATAATTCAAATAGTAAATAGCATGAGTTGCAGCTCACCGTTGATGTTAACCCAATCCATTCGGGGCTCGGACTCTGGCTCTGCCACGGAGACAGATTCTTCTTTATTCTAACATAGGACATATGAGAGTGTGAAGGCAAATAGACTAGTGCTGACATCTACGCGTTTCAGGTCATGATTTCCTTCCTTATTACCTAAAAATAAAATGGTAATTTTTATATCAGGATTATGCAACCATTCTGATGTGTATTCTCAGAGTAAGTACACCAGTCTTCTAAGGTCTAAGAGATCTACTTAAAAACAATCTGTCAGCAGGTTTTGCTATGTAATCTGAGAGCAGCATGATGTTGGGACAGAGAACCTGATTTCATCGATGTATAATTTACTGTACTGCTTGGTGTAGTTTTGATAGAATCCCTGTTTTCTCCATAGTAAAAGTAGTCAAAATGTTGAGCTGTGTGTAACCCCGCCCACACCACTGGTGGGCGGGGTTACAGAAATTAGCCTGACTGGCCTGCTCGTGAGACCTAGTCCTGCAGTGATAATCTCCTGCTGTTAAAGTACTGATTATATTGAAACTACAATATACAGCCTAGTAAGTGACACATCCATGGAATCAGGCTCTGTTGCTCCATATTATGCTGCTTTCAGATTAAAGGGGTTTTCCGAGAAATGTACTAAAGTAAAATAAATACTACACATTTAAATATTAAACATTTTTCTACATACCTTTTATATGGCAAAAAGGTATATTTTATCTTCTGCACTCTGTCAGGATTCCAAAATGTTAGCTAACATCAATCATAACCCGTCCTAGATTTCAGAGGACACACAGTAGGAGTAGGACGGGCTACGAGAAGCAAGAGGCAGTGTGTACTTATTTACACACTGTGCTGTGTAACAATTTTAGACAGATGTGGAAAAAGGAGCTAATTCTTATGATACACTTGTACACAGATTTTGAAAGACCACAGCAATGAGGTTGTTCCAAACATCTTGGTGAACTATCCACAGATCATTTGAAGATGTAGGTTTGTGCAGATCTTTCTGCCCATCATGTTATGACAGACAGACATGACTATCTTAAAGCACCACTTCAGGGTTTCTTTTTTTCTATTGCAGTGCTGGAGTGGTGCTTCTAAGATCCCTGCACCCAATATTATACTTACCACTGCCATCTCCAGCTCTTCCCAGCACCACTCCGGTCCCGCACCGTTATCTTGTGCTTCAACTTCTGACTGACAGAAGTCAGAAGGCACAGTCACAAGCTCTCAATGCAAGTCTATGAGAGTCAGAACGAGGCTATCCTAGACTTACACTGCTCAAAAAAATAAAGGGAACACTTAAACAACAGAATATAACTCCAAGTAAATCAAACTTCTGTGAAATCAAACTGTCCACTTAGGAAGCAACACTGATTGACAATCAATTTCACATGCTGTTGTGCAAATGGAATAGACAATAGATGGAAATTATTGGCAATTATCAAGACACCCTCAATAAAGGAGTGGTTCTGCAGGTGGGGACCACAGACCACATCTCAGTACCAATGCTTTCTGGCTGATGTTTTGGTCACTTTTGAATGTTGGTTGTGCTTTCACACTCGTGGTAGCATGAGACGGACTCTACAACCCACAGAAGTTGCTCAGGTAGTGCAGCTCATCCAGGATGGCACATCAATGCGAGCTGTGGCAAGAAGGTTTGCTGTGTCTGTCAGCATAGTGTCCAGAGGCTGGAGGCGCTACCAGGAGACAGACCAGTACACCAGGAGATGTGGAGGGGGCCGTAGGAGGGCAACAACCCAGCAGCAGGACCGCTACCTCCGCCTTTGTGCAAGGAGGAACAGGAGGAGCACTGCCAGAGCCCTGCAAAATGACCTCCAGCACGTCACAAATGTGCATGTGTCTGCACATACAGTTAGATACCGACTCCATGAGGGTGGTATGAGGGCCCGACGTCCACAGATGGGGGTTGTGCTCACAGCCCAACACCGTGCAGGACGCATTTGCCACAGAACACCAGGATTGGCAAAGTTGCCCCTGGCGCTCTGTGCTCTTCACAGATGAAAGCAGGTTCACACTGAGCACATGTGACAGACGTGACAGAGTCTGGAGACGCCGTGGAGAGCGATCTGCTGCCTGCAACATCCTTCAGCATGACTGGTTTGGCAGTGGGTCAGTAATGGTGTGGGGTGGCATTTCTTTGGAGGGCCGCACAGCCCTCCATGTGCTTGCCAGAGGTAGCCTGACTGCCATTAGGCACCGAGATGAGATCCTCAGACCCTTTATGAGACCATATGCTGGTGCGGTTGGCCCTTGGCTCCTCCTAATGCAGGACAATGCCAGACCTCATGTGGCTGGAATGTGTCAGCAGTTCCTGCAAGATGAAGGCATTGAAGCTATGGACTGACCCGCCCGATCCCCAGACCTGAATCCGATTGAGCACATCTGGGACATCATGTGTCGCTCCATCCACCAACGTCACGTTGCACCACAGACTGTCCAGGATTTGGCGGATGCTTTAGGCCAGGTCTGGGAGGAGATCCCACAGGAGACCATCCGCAAGCTCATCAGGAGCATGCCCAGGCGTTGTAGGGAGGTCATACAGGCACGTGGAGGCCACACACAATACTGAGCCTCATTTTGACTTGTTTTAAGGACATTACATTAAAGTTGGATCAGCCTGTAGTGTGTTTTTCCACTTTAATTTTGGGGGTGACTCCAAATCCAGGCCTCCATTGGTTAATAAATTTGATTTCCATTGATGATTTTTGTGTGATTTTGTTGTCAGCACATTCAACTTTGTACAGAACAAAGTATTCAATGAGAATATTTCATTCATTCAGATATAGGATGTTCCCTTTATTTTTTTGAGCAATGTACATTAAAAAGTGACCTCCAGCAAGCACTGGAGCGATCCGGTAGTTTACAAACTGCTGGAGACTGCTCAGAGCAGCGCGCAGAACAGCAGAAGACTCCAGCTGGTAAGTATAAGACTAAGTGCAGGGGCCTTACATTAATAGCACCACTCCAGCGCTGCAATATAAAGAATGTTGGAGTGGTGCTTTAAGATCAAGGCTACAATAATACACTATGTTCTATGTGAAACGGAATGCTGATGTACCTTTCCTTCCTCCAATTCTATATTGTCCCCATCTCTTTCTCTTCCTTTCTTTTTTCCCTTTACCAATGATGTACTTTGTTTATGATGATTGATTTACATATGTCATTGTTTGTCATATCCCTTTTGTCATGATTGTTTCTCTTCAAGAAAGGTTACCTGTAATGATCACACTGCCACCTCAACACCACCAGAGCTATTGCAACCCCCCAACCCTACTGTCTCCTTCCCCGTTCTGTAGAATGTAAGCCTGCAAGAGCAGGGTCCTCTTCCCTCTGTACCAGTCTATCATTGTTAGTTTGTTTACTGTAAGTGTTATCTATATTTTGTATGTGACCCTTTTCATGTAAAGCACTGAACTAATGGTGCTATATAAATAATAATTATAATTTTATATATATATATATATATATATCATTTTTTTATAACATAATCTATGCTATGACATTCTACAATTTATATGATGTCAGCATTCTCACATACTCATGTAAGAACTTTTTCTTTCCCAATTGTAGGGCTGCATTTGCTAAAGAGTCAGAAGTCCTTATTGGTAATCTTGGAGATAAACTAATTTCACAGAATGAGATTATGACTGATGTTAGTGACTTGAAAGCCCTTGCCAACCTGCATGAGAGTCTGGAGTGGCTTGCAGGAAGACTAAAGTTTGCCATTTCAAATTTGCCTAGTGCACAGAGTAAGTAATATTAATTGATAAACCTGATAGAGGTCATTGTTTTTTCACATCTACATATAACTCTTAAATTAAACATTGATACTGTACTGTAGTACTGAGTGGTGGACGCAGACAGGAGGAAGTGCTGAGAGCCCATAATGATGCTATGTGAGCATGGCCGAGGTCTGCAGGGAAATACACCAAAAACGCATGTAATTCGCATATGACTTTATCAATAAAGTTTTATCAAAGCTAAGTAACTGGAAGTTTCCAAAACAAAGGAGTTTTATTTAAAAGGAATCTGTCAGTAAGATCAGCACTCCTAAGCTGTCCATATGGGCATGCAATTCATAGAACATTGAATAGAATGATACTTTGATATCTGGAATGTGCTGTTATATTTTGAAGAAATATACATTTTTCTTAATATGTAAATGAGTTGTTAAAATCTATGGACCGAACATAGATCTCTCTAAGAATCTTCCTCCAGAGTTTATTTTAAATGAAATTAAGCATTACCAGTGGGAGACATGTAATGACTGACGGTCTGCTTTCCTGATCTACATGTCTGACACTGGTAACGCCCACTTTCATTTAAAACAAGCTCTGGCGCCAGATTCTCATAGAGATCTATGTCTGGCCCATAGATCTTCACAGCTCATTTACATAAGAAAAACGTGGATCTCTCTGGAATAAGACATCAGATTGCAAATATCAAGGTATAATTTTTTTTCAACTTCCTATGAACTGCATGCCCATATAGATGGCTTAGGAGGCTTGATCCCACTGACAGATTCCCTTTAATCCATGACATACCAAAAGTAGACAAAAACCACAGCAGAAAAAAAATGTAATAAATATCAATTTACATCTTCATAGTCTATTGATGAGATAT
The DNA here is from genome assembly GCF_046119375.1 of Phyllobates terribilis. NCBI lineage: Eukaryota > Metazoa > Chordata > Amphibia > Anura > Dendrobatidae > Phyllobates > Phyllobates terribilis. The sequence continues at coordinate 305,800,082 of NW_027362771.1, forward strand.
ACCAAATGACTGCCCATATACATAAAATCAAAACCACTTTATTGAAATACTTAAAAAACACACAAAAAATACGCCCCCTGAGAAAGTGGTATGGCATGAAACGTGCGTCAGGGTAGTGGAATGCGAGACCGCACTGTGTTCGGCATGTGCATGTACAGCCTAACATACCAACATGTAGGTAAACATATGATATTGTGTTGTTGATATCTCTTTTGATTATTACATCTACTTTGTATTAGGCATGATATTGAATTGAAGTAGTGCAGCATCCGTTAACCATATGATGACATTCTACTGATGCCTCTTTCTACTGTTATGTGCACTTATCATTAGGCAGGATATAGATATGAGATAATGTAACATCAGGTACTATAAAGTGGGTATGTTCTGGTAATATTATTATTGTGAAGAATATTCAAGACAAACCCATGACCATCACTGTGCACTACGTGGCAGGTTTTATAGAGATCTCCAGGTACAGTGTAATTCGACACAGATCCGGCTCCTTAGGACCGTCCAGTAAGGACGTATGGCCCTTTTTAGTTTTGGGAGTTTCTTAGCCAAGAGAGACCAGGGGAGCAGATTTGGGCGCAGACAGGAAGCAGGAGTGGGAGTGATCCAGAGGCTTTAAGAACTCCAGGAGCCCTGACCCCATAGTCTTTTTCCTGGGGAGGTCGCTCTATCTGGTTCTCTGCTTACATATTCATCTGTATGCTCTTATGGCAGCTCACTGTGCATTCACTGACCTGCTTCCTATTTTACCTAAACCTGCACTACTAGATGTATTATATAAAATAGGAGACAGGTCAGTGAACGATCAGTGAACTGTCATAAGAGCATACAGATGAATATGTAAGCAGAGCACCAGATAGAACGCCGCCACGAAGCACGGGCATATTACTGTCTCCAAACTGAAAGTAAAGATTACACAAGAACCACAGGACGGATTTCATCAACCAAGGTATCATTTTAATGAGTGTAATGGCGCCCACCTGACAGTGTATGTAGTTTACTGAGTACAATCCTGCTGACAGGTGCGCTTTAAGCGTTTTTACCGCGTTTTCTGAAAATCACATCAAAAACTCATTGAGAACGAACGCATCATGTGAATAAAGTCGTAAAGATGTATTATTTAGTGCTCCAACTATGCAATGAATAGAGAAGACTGTCAGAACTGTGCATATGCTAGTCCTATCCCTACATAATAAAATGCAAATTTTGAAGAAAAGTCTATTAAATAATATATGTTTCTTATATTAACATACATATTTTAAGGTATTAAGAATTTAAATCCTACAGTGTTATGCCTTCTTAGGAAAGTTGGTCATTTGCTAAAGGACACTTTCTAACTTTGTGCCATTGTATGCCTAATTTTACTGAAATTATCCTACCTGTTAGAGTACTTTGCTTGTCAGACAGGAATTCTGCTCCTGAGGAGATGGAAAAATCAGCATTTTCTTGAATTTGCGTGTTTCTAAAGGATCTGACAAGGTAGCAACAAGCCTTGAAGAATGTCTTCCTTTGATTCCAAGACGTTGCTGTTACATTCAAGGTGCCAGGATGTGGAATTATTTTGTTTTTCTGTGTTTAGAAAAGGAATGATGCAAAATAAAATGTTTACTATCTTCAGGCACTGCTGGAAAATCTGAATGTCTGAAAACTGACATTTCTACTTATACCTTTAACCAGAGTAGTAAAAATCAGACCTACTTTTTCTATTTTATCCCCACTTAAAATATGTTTGTGAGTAGCCTCTTCATATAAAGTGATTAAAGGGAATCTGTCACAGGTTTTTGCCATCTAATATGAGAGTAGCATAATGTGAAGACAGAGACCCTGATTCCAGTGATGTGTTACTTACTTGGTTGCTTAGTGTATTTTTTATAAAATCACTGTTTTATTAGCACTAGAGGACTACTAACCTGCTGCCAGGTAGTCCAGCATATTGATGAGCTCTGTATACCCCCCCACGGATCGGTAGCTTTCTGTGTACGCTGTGCGTGGGCAGAAAGCTGTCAATCAGTGGTGTGGGCAGGGCTATGTAGAGCTCAACATTAAGGAATCAGCATCTCTGCCCCTACATTATGTTGCTCTCAGATAGGGTAGCGAAAACCTGGAGACAGATTCCCTTTTCAGAATTATTTTACCAGTCAGGCCTTGATCTGTAGGTTTATAAACCTTAGCATATTCTGGTCTACCATGGGTTTTACAGTGGATTTCATCCGCTTTCTGTATTATTAGGGGTGAAGCCTAAAGCCTGACATACACATTAGATGGCTGTCACCAAATGATGTTCGGACAGCAGCTATCTCGTCCGGCTCTTCCATGAACAGGAGCGTTTGTTCGTCTCAGCGCTCGCGTGTTCTCTATGAAACCTTCTTCTAGACATGTATGGTGGCAGTTTATCTCTGTTTTTAGAATAAAAGCTTCCCCTGACGATCAATTTTCCGGGGCCCCCATACACATTAGACTGTTGGCTGAGCCTGTCGTTATTGGTTTGATCAACATTAGTCTGATGTGTATGGGGGAATTAACAGTATGGATGGTTAAATGAACCTAATACATTTCTATCAGTCTGTGTTCACACTGCATGTGTTACTTGCAGATTTTGTTGTGGACTTGGCCGCGGATTTCACTCTTTTCCATTAATTAAGCGTTGAATAAGGGCGAAAGCCGCAATGAAGATCCACATAATAATAAGCATCCTGCAGATTTGAAATTTGTTACGTGCTTTTATTTTCGTGCTGATTTTTTTCCGCATCGTGTGACTGGGTTTTTGAAAAACCCATTTACTTGCATTGTACTGTAAATTGCTACAGATTTCAGAGAGGCCCCCAACTTATAAACCTTTTTTGCACTTGGCATTAGGCAAATAATAAAGGGGAGGGAACAATATTGGCTAAGAAACCATTAATTAAAGGCAGAGTCTGTTGCAAACATATGTGTGTACCCATTCCTCCTGCCACTAGTCCACTCTGCGCCTTCATTACATCTTTATTATGGGCGATGTTTGGTGGCTGTGTAGCAGTATGGGTTGAAATTTTGGGAGTAGTGATGCCGTTGAAGCAGAGAAACTTGGGGGTTAATTTTTGAACTTGGTTTTCTAATTATCTCCTTTCTGTGAAAAATGGGCTCACACTATTTAAACCCTTGGCTTCCTGCCTCAAGCTGCCAGTGAGAAGTTCCCTTACACAGGTTCACCCTTGTTTCTCTGCCAGTGCCCTGCTTATGGACTCCTGGTCCTGAACTCAGCCTGTGCTTGGACAGTCCTTCTACCTGACTATTCTGTTCCTGACCTCCTTTGTATTAATATGGCTTGATGACCATTCCCTGCCAGTACGCTCCATCAGCCAGCAGCCACTCTAGGGGCCACTGCCTGCTTATGGACTCCTGGTCCTGAATTCAGCCCGTGCTTGGACAGTCCTTCTACCTGACTATTCTGTTCCTGTTTCTGACCTCCTTTGTATTAATATGGCTTGATGACCATTCCCTGCCAGCACGCTTCATCAGCCAGCAGCCACTCTAGGGGCTACTGCCTGCTTATGGACTCCTGGTCCTGAACTCAGCCTGTCCTTGGACAGTCCTTCTACCTGACTATTCTGTTCCTGTTTCTGACCTCCTTTGTATTAATATGGCTTTATGACCATTCCCTGCCAGCACGCTCTATCAGCCAGCAGCCACTCTAGGGGCCACTGCCTGCTTATGGACTCCTGGTCCTGAACTCAGCCTGTCCTTGGACAGTCCTTCTACCTGACTATTCTGTTACTGTTTCTGATCTCATTTGTGTTAATGCCAGCCCACCCCATCAGCCAGCAGCCACTCCAGGGCCACTGTGTAAATTCAGATCCCTGTAATAGGGTGAAAGCAAAAACCTGGCCAGATGGAGTGGATAGCGCAAAGCCTGTTCGTGGAAGCCTTACTAAGGGCTACTAGGCTAGGATGCACAGAGTCTAAATGAAATAATGATCACACTTGTGCCTAACCTCTCCAGCACCTGTTGAGATAGATGGGTTGATCTTATGAGTAACCTGAGGTATGGCACTGGTGAATCAGTGCCATAAACTGAGTTTGATACTTAAACAATGTAAAATAGTGTGTTAATTGTATACATTGCACTTTTCCAATCTTCTGTATGTAATAGTCTAATATGGCTGGCTTCTCTCACAGGTTGGAGCTCATGACATTAACTCTGCTGATCTCTAAGTTCAGGTAGAATTATTTACTCCTTTGAAGAAACAAAAGGTTACAGTGTCTGAACTCTAAGAAATCTTTAAATCCTTAATCATTTAATGGGGGTCAGGCAGTTGTAAACCTAAATAGAATATGTGATGAGGAGCTATGCAGCATTGAAGACGGGGCCAGATGCCCACCACAACCCTATTCACCTATGCTAGCTTAAAGTGATGAGAAAAATTATATATGCCTTATAATAATTAGACTTTTTCTCATTACGGCTAGGCTAGGCTATTCTTCACCTTGGTAAAAGATTTTGAATGTGACTCTTTCCTTCCCCCAGTCATATTCACACACAAAACTAGAGCTTAAAGGGTTCACCTCTTTCAGGCCAAATTTCTACAATGCCCTAAACTATTCTTTATTGACCTAAGTGGTCATAAATAACCTTGTTAATCACCGATTCTCTGTATGTTAAGGCCCCCTGCTGCCTATGGATCAGCAGTGTGAACACAGGACACCGCCACCACATCCATAGCAATCCAAAGGCCTTGTTCACATGAGTCATTACATTACTTTGGGCAGCACGGTGGCTCAGTGGTTAGCACTGTTGCTTTGCAGTTTGTATGTTCTCCCAGTGTTTGCGTGGGTTTCCTCCGGGTTCTCCGGTTTCCTCCCACACTCCAAAGACATACTGATAGGGAACCTAGGTTGTGAGCCCCAATGGGGACAGTGCCCATAATGTCTGTATAAGTGAGTAAAATAAATAAAAATAGATAAAATACCCTAAAAGCCTTCAGTGCATGTGCAGATACAGACAGCAGACTCACCTGCAGCCGTGCATGCACTTTTTTTTCACCAATGTGGGAGTTAAGTTATTGTACTTGGTAAAATGGTTGGTGGCCAGTTTAGACAACTATTTTGTTAGGGGAAAAAATAATTGTTAGCTACAAGCACTCCAGTGTGAGAATGGATTCCTAAATTGATACATCTGCCACACTTTGTACAGCACGTAACTTTGTCAGCAGTTATTGATATTTTTTCCTGACACAATTCTTACAACAGAACAGCAGCAATGAAATTGGTTTCCTTTATTCTAAGAAAATTGTAAACAATATTTCTATTCTTTTAGGTTGTTAAAGGGAGTCTCCGATCATAAGATATTTATGACTTATACTGATGTGCAGTGCTTGGCAATGGCTGCTACACAATGAAAAGATCTGCACAGTGTAATGTCCTATGTAGGTAATAACTGCTGAACGCTGGGGGTGCTGGGTGTCGGACCCCCACTCATGTGATATTGGTGAGGATAGGTTATCAGTATCATATGAATGATAACCCTATTAAGAATTGTTTTCTGTTTGTAAGAAAACTTAGTGACAGCCTATGCGAAGACAGCTTCTACAAGGGTTGTCACCAGTAAACAAATCTAACTAAAAGGCCCGCATACACAGTAGAGTAATGTTGGCCAATCCCACCAATATTGACGGGTTTCGCCAACTATCTAATGTCTGTAGGGGTACCAATTTTGGATTGCTGATCGCTTTGTTCCAGAGATAAGTCCCTGAAATAAGCAGCCGGCAGGGATGTCTGTTGACAGCTTTCTCTTCGAGAACCGAGGGGCTCTGCGGAGCCATCGCACTTGTGTGTGGCAGAGATGGCTGTCAGCCAAATAATCTGCCCGAGCATCATTTTAATGGCAGCCATCTAATGTGTATGGCCGGCTAAACCGTAGCATAGTATAATGTTTATCATCTTGAGAAAGTAACACTAAGGGCTTTTTGTAAGGGGGCATTATATATTGTTTATTCTTTGCTTTTAGTATCACTTTTGTTATTTCTGAGTAATATAACCGAAAAAATGAACTGGAGTATAAATTGGCATGCAAAATAGGAGCATGTTCACACTGGCCATTAAACAGACAAAACCCAAGACACAAACACAATGAAAATATACCCTGCTGTAAGTAATAGTAATAGTGTGCATATAATAACATAGGATACTTAGTAAACGCTGTTTTTAATCCAAAAAAAGTGTAAAAGCCATCTCACCAGCGTCAAGGTGTATCCAATCAGGATGGTACACTAACATCTAGTATTAAAACCTTACCATGTGTCAAAGTGACGTCAATGTGAATAAGGACAGAGCAGGACCGGGTCCTGAATGGATACCCAGGAAATGGGAATCTATAAACATTATGTCCAGCTCAAAGATCAAAAATGGTGTTTACTAAGTACCCTATGTTATTTCTATGCACTTTTGCTTTTACTCATTTTCTTACAGCAGGGTATATGTTCATTTTGTTTCTGTCTTAGGTCTTGACTGTTTTATGGCCAGTGTGAACATGCTCTTATATTTTGCATGGATACCGACTTGTACTCCGGTTCATTTTTTTCCGGTTAAGTTTCAGGTTTCTGCACTTGGTGTAGGTAAGGATGTGGCCTCCCTTTCTTTGAGCTGGACATTACTTTATATAGCTTCCCATGGCTGGGTATCCATATTTGGGACCTGGTCCTGCTCTGCCCTTATCCACATTGATGTCACTTTGACACATGGTAAGATTTTAATACTAGAGGTTGGGACCATCCTGGGTACACCTGGATGCTGGTGGGATGGCTTTTACGATTTTGTGGATCAAAAATGGTGTTTACTAAGTACCCTACATTATTTATATGCACTATTGCTTTTACTTATTTACATACAGCAGGATATGTGTTCATTTTGTTTGTCTTGGGTTTTATTTCTGTGTAATAATTACATTTTACAGCTGGCTATTTCAGGACCAAGCACATGTCTAAATACCAGAGGTAATATGGTTTTTCCTGTCACGGATTACTGCCTATGCTGCTTTAGGTTGTGCTGTTAACGTGTTAATTGGTGCAGTGTTTGCAGAACTGTTCTCCCCGCAGTGGCAATTGCACAGGACACACACTGTGTATAATGCTGTACGCAGGGGACATCTGTGCCTCATGGTCAGCTTGTCAAGACGCCAGACTAGAGATAAAAATTCAATCACTTTCCACTGCTGTGGTGCCACAATTATCACTCATTTTAAACCAGCGCAGCTAATGGAGTGTTTTATCATGGCAGACAGTGGCAGCCCTGTTCATTACTTAGTGTTTGCTGATGTGATGGCCCTTCCACTTCTCTCCTCTTATCTCCCCTCACTCACAATTGGATTTTGTATTACTGGAGCAGTCAGGTGCGACAAGTCATTTTCTTCCCTCTTGTGTTTTAAAGGAATAGAAACTCACCTTCCTTCGTTAACAATTACATTTAAGGATTATGGATACGGCCACAGTGGCGAATTAGGAAATGTAACCATTCCTGACACTGTCAAATATTATGTATGAAATAGAGAAGGGAAATTTTGTGTGGCCTTTTGCAAATGTCAAGTCCATAGAAACAGTTTATGCGCAGAAATTATTAAAGCAAGAATTATTTCTAAAAATTGAAGAGTTAAAGCTTTAAATCACAGTTGAAGAGGAAAAAAAGAGTGAACATACACTACCGTTCAAAAGTTTGGGGTCACCCAGACAATTTTGTGTTTTCCATGAAAACTCATACTTTTATTTATCAAATGAGTTGCAAAATGAATAGAAAATATAATCCAGACATTGACAAGGTTAGAAATAATGATTTTTATTTGAAAGATTAATTTTCTCCTTCAAACTTTGCTCTCGTCAAAGAATGCTCCCTTTGCACCAATTGCAGCATTGCAGACCTTTGACATTCTAGCTGTTAATTTGCTGAGGTAATCTTGAGAAATTTCACCCCATGCTTCCTGAAATCCCTCCCACAAGTTGGATTGTGTTGTTGGGCACTTTTTGCGTACCATACGGTCAAGCTGTTCCCACAACAGCTCAGTGGGGTTGAGATCTGGTGACTGCGCTGGCCACTCCATTACAGATAGAATACCAGCTGCCTGCTTCTTCCCTAAATAGTTCATGCATAATTTGGAGGTGTGCTTTGGGTCATTGTCCTGTTGTAGGATGAAATTGGCTCCAATCAAGCGCTGTCCACAGGGTATGGCATGGCGTTGCAAAATGGAGTGATAGCCTTCCTTATTCAAAATCCCATTTACCTTGTACAAATCTCCCACTTTACCAGTACCAAAGCAACCCCAGACCATCACATTACCTCCACCATGCTTGACAGATGGCGGCAGGCACTCTTCCAGCATCTTTTCAGTTGTTCTGCGTCTCACAAATGTTCTTCTGTGTGATCCAAACACCTCAAACTTTGATTTGTCTGTCCATAAAACTTTTTTCCAATCTTCCTCTGTCCAATGTCTGTGTTCTTTTGCCTATATTAATCTTTTCCTTTTATTAGCCAGTCTCAGATATGGCTTTTTCTTTGACACTTTGCCCTGAAGGCCAGCATCCCGGAGTCGCCTCTTCACTGTAGACGTTAACACTGGCATTTTGCATGTACTATTTAATGAAGCTGCCAGTTGAGGAGCTGTGAGGAGTAGATTTCTCAAACTAGAGACTCTAATGTACTTGTCTTGTTGCTCAGTGTGGCCTCCAACTTCTCTTTCTACTCTGGTTAGAGCCTGTTTGTGCTCTCCTCTGAAGGGAGTAGTACACACCTTTGTAGGAAATCTTCAGTTTCTTGGCAATTTCTCTCATGGAATAGCATACATTTCTAAGAACAAGAATAGACTGTCGAGTTTCACATGAAAGTTCTCTTTTTCTGGCCATTTTGAGAGTTTCATAGAACAAACAAATGTAATGCTCCAGATTCTCAACTTGCTCAAAGGAAGTTCAATTTTATAGCTTCTCAAATCAGCCAAACCGTTTTCAACTGGGCTAACATACTTGTGCAAGGGTTTTCTAAACATCTATTAGCCTTCTTACAAAGTTAGCAAACACAATGTACCATTAAAACACTGGAGTGGTGGTTGTTGGAAATGGGCCTCTATACACCTATGTAGATAATGCAATAAAAACAAGACGTTTGCAGCTAGAATAGTCATTTACCACATTAACAATGTATAGCGTGTATTTCTGATTCATTTAATGCTAGCTTCATTGAAAAAAAATGTGCTTGTCTTTCAACAATAATGACATTTCTAAATGACCCCAAACTTTTGAACGGTAGTGTAATTTCAACACTAATGGTAAATTTAAACGTACCAATAACTGGGGAACGAGCGTTTGTCTAAGTAGGCCGACAAAGCCACAGAACACCCGTGACGTTCTATGGGCACACGTTATATTAACGATTGTTTTGTACATATAGAACGGTCTTTTGATTGTGTACACAGGCTAGTTAATGACCGTTACTCAACTTGTACCGATCACTGGTCGTTTAACAGATTGGATTCTACCATGTAAACTAGCGTAACATTTGTTAGTCTTGTGAATAGTGTTGAGCATTCCGATACTGTAATATCGGGTATCGGCCGATATTCGCGGTATCGGAATTCCGATACTTAATTCCGATACTTTTACAATATCGGATACCGGAATCGGAAGTTCCCATAATGCCTGCGCTCTGCAGTGTCTGTGAAGGATGACAAGTTGGATGGCAGCGCGATCCAGCCTGTCATCAGAATGCCATCCCAGCGGGGGAGAATTCTCCTGATTGTTTAAAAGCCGGCGCGCGGTAAAAAGCCGCCGGCTTTTAAACAATCACACAGCCCCATACTGTTTCCCCGCAGCCTCCGACCCCGATCCTCCGCTCCCCTCGCCACCTCCCATCCCGATCGTAAGTTAGGACCGGGCGGGGAGCGCAGCACCAAGGAGCGGGGAGTGAAGGACCCGGGCGGGGAAGCCGGCAGTGAAAAGACTTCACCGCCGGCTTTCCCGTTCTGTGCTGCGCTTTCCCGCCGGTTATTTCAAATGAACAGCTGAGGTATCAGGTGATGCCGATCAGCTGTTCATTTGAAGTCGCCGCGTTGCCCTCAGAGGGTTCATGTGAGTTCATGCTTGACTGCATGAACTCACATGAACTTTCCCACGGCCGCACAGGTCAGCCTCACCTCCCAGACCCGTCATGATTAGTGTGTGTGCGGGGTGTGTGTGCGGGGTGTGTGTGCGGGTGTGCGCGGTGTCTGTGCGATGTGTGCGGTGTCTGTGCGGGTGTGTGCGTGCAGGCAGACATAGGCCGATGTGACACTACTACTCCCATCGGCCTATGTCTGTCCCCCGTCCACTCCTGCCAGCAGGATGAGCTTGATGGGAGCAGTAGTTCCCATCAGCCTGATCCTGCTATTTAAATTGCCCTACTGTGTCCCCAATAAATGTTAAATACACGTCATTGGTGGCCAGTGGTTACCTAAAATAAATTAGTTCATACATTACCTGTCCCCGCCGATCGCCACCTAAAATAAAGTAAAAAATAAAAAACTACACCTATACTCACCTAGACACCTAATTCCCCGAAGCCATCGATCTCCTGTAATAAAATATAAAATAATAAACCACAACCTTATCCTTACCCCTCCGTAGCAGTCCACGAGTGTCCCACGAAGATCTCCAGTTCAGAGCAGCCACATAGAATGTGACCGCTCTGAACCGCTGCCGCCGCTAGAATGACGGGGCCGTAAGGGTTCACCGGAGTTCAGGCAGCGCTGCTCCGGTTAGCTCCTTTACGGCCCTGCTGTATCGTGAGAAATTCCCACGGTACAGCAGTGCCGTAAAGGAGGTCTCCGGAGCTGCGCTGCCTGAATGCACTCCGGTGACCTCAGTCAGTGGCTCCCGCTGCCGGGAGCGGACGTGTTCCCGGCAGCGTGAGCTTACAGCAGCCATGCACAGCTGTCACCATCTCCAGATGTGACAGCTGTGCATGGGAGATCAGCGCAGGAACGTGGACAGGTAACTATTATTTTTAGTAAACTAAGAATTAAATAAAATTGTGTGTTTTATTTCAAATAAATTATTTTTTTCTGGGTGTAGTGTGTTTTTTCTTTTTAACACTTTGTAGGTTAGTAATGGGGGTGTCTTATAGACGCCCATCATTACTAACCTGGGCTTCATGGCAGCTGGCGCTGACATGAACCCCACCACTATTACCCCCTGCCACCGCACCAGGGCAGCGTGGAAGAGCGAGGCTAAGTGCCAGAGTTGGCGCATCCTATGGATGCGCCATTTCTGGGGCGGCTGACGACTGGTGTTTCTAGCCTGGGAGGGGGCCAATATTCATGGCACCCCATGAAATATTGGCGTGACCCCATAATTTGAGTTCATTGGACATGAACTCGGCTCATCTGGATGACGTCACAGAGAGACACTGAGGAGCGCAAGCATGCCTGCGCTTCTCAGTGTCTGCGGGATGACAGGCTGGATGGCAGCTTTCTGCTGTGGTCCAGCCTGTCATCTCGATGTAGCAGAGCTGAAGCTGTCCTGGGAACCATGGAAAGGTAAGGATGAGGTTGCTTTATTATTTTTCTTTTATTGCAGGAGATCGTTGGCTTCAGCTGGAATGGCCGTGATGGTAAGTATGGTTTAATTTAGAACAATAAAGAATTGTGTCTTTATTTCAATTAAAGGACTTTACTCTGGGTGTTTGTGTTTTCTTTTAACTTTGACTATGGGGTTAGTAATGGGGGTGTCTTATAGACGCCTCTCCATTACTAACCTGGGCTTGATGTCAGCTGGCATTATAAGCTGACATCAACCCCAACCCTATTACCCCCTGCCACCGCACCAGGGCAGCGTGGAAGAGCGAGGCTAAGTGCCAGAATTGGCGCATCCTATGGATGCGCCATTTCTGGGGCGGCTGACGGCTGGTGTTTCTAGCCTGGGAGGGGGCCAATATTCATGGCACCCTTCCTGGGCTATTAATATCAGCCCCCAGCTGTCTGCCTAGCCTGTGCTAGCTATTAAATTAGGGGGGACCCCACGTTATTTTTTGGGGGGGGGTTCCCCCATTTTAATAGCTAGTAAAGGCTAGGTATTCAGCTGGGGGCTGATATTAGTAGCCTGGGAAGCTCCGTGGGTATTACCCCCTTCCCAGGCTTCAAACATTTGCCCCAGCTGTCTGCTTAACCTCCGTTAGAGCCTAAAATTAAGGGGAACCCCACGCCAATTTTTTTTTAAATAAATCCTTTATTTTAACACTAAATGACAAGTACAGTAATCAACACTGTCACTGTACTTCATATATATGTGACTGACATGTTTCTATCTATCTAATCTATGTGTGATTCTCTATTCTTTCTATTCTAAATTGTCGGGTACAGATGCTGAATTGCCCGCCGGCTTTCTTAAAGAGACGGTGCATGAAAACACTATTATTTTTTTAAATAAATCCTTTACACTAAATGACAAGTACAGTAAGCAACACTGTCACTGTACTTCATATATATGTGACTGACATGTTTCTATCTATCTAATCTATGTGTGAAGCTCTATTCTTTCTGTTATAAATTGTCGGGTACCGCTGCTGAATTGCCGGCCGGCTTTTTTAAAGAGACTGTGCACGAAAACACTAATATTTTTTTTAATAAATCCTTTACACTAAATGACAAGTACAGTAAGCAACACTGTCACTGTACTTCTTATATATGTGTCTGACATGTTTCTATCTATCTAATCTATGTGTGATGCTCTATTCTTTCTGTTCTAAATTGTCGGGTACCGCTGCTGAATTGCCGGCCGGCTTTTTTAAAGAGACGGTGCACGAAAACACTAATATTTTTTTTAATAAATCCTTTACACTAAATGACAAGTACAGTAAGCAACACTGTCACTGTACTTCATATATATGTGACTGACATGTTTCTATCTATCTAATCTATGTGTGATGCTCTATTCTTTCTGTTGTAAATTGTCGGGTACCGGTGTATGCCGCTGATGAATTGCCGGCTTTTCATGTCATTCTACATTATTCTTAGTTGTTTTGCTTCATGTAGAATTAACCTACAAGGAAAGAAAGGGTTTATTTTCATTCCGATATTTGTGTCCTATTGACTTGCATTGGTTTCCGGTATCGGAATCGGCGATATCCGATACTTTTTGGGTATCGGCCCGATCCAATCCGATACGATATTTCCTGATATCGGAAGGTATCGCTCAACACTACTTGTGAACCAAATGATCACTATGAATTGTTAGGACTTAGGGCAACACTGTTGCACTGAGCTTATGCCTAAAGATAAATGGTCTCTGTATGTCATAAATCTATAGGCCTTTTATCTTATGCCTTGTTTTATAAAACTTGCCATTTCCTTGCCTCCCTTTTGCAGCAATACTGTTAGCACGCATATTTTAATTCCTAGTTTCTTTTCAGTTGTATTCTGTTGGGTTCTTAAACATTTTCCTCTCTTTTAGGCTAGGCTAGGGTCACACAACAGTATAAAAAATCCATCCGATTTTCATCCAGAAAAGTGGTACCATTTTTTTCTCACTTGACATCGGTGTGCAATCTATTTTTTTTACTCAGCAGCTATTAATCATTTAAAAGACCATTTACAGTTTCCTATGTTACAGAATTGCAATGTATACGTAAAAATAGGATGATTTAATGTGGTTCCTTATGGCATCCGATTTTTTTCGCCCACCCATCCGATTTCAGAGTGATGTGATTTTTTCACAGGCCGATTCTGTCAGTGGAAATAAACGGTCATAAGAGCTGCCGCGTTGAATAACATTTGTTCAATGTTATATCCAATAAAAAAAATCGGATATCGCTCATCCGATTTATACGGTGGTGTGAGCGAGCCCTTATACAGAGGAAAGATCTAAAAGAAACATGAGCTGAAAAGGTAAATTTACTTCAAAGAAGCCTTTAACATATCAACTCTACCAAAAGTTTAAGTCTCTATTCATATCTGCATTGGTTTTATGAAATAAAAATTTTGCCCAGTAAAATGTCAGATACCATGAGACCCTGTGACCCCCATTGAAGTCAATGAGGTCAGGAGAGCGCCCATGGTGGAAGGAAGGGGGGGTTCTTTACTGCTGGCAATTTTGTTGACCCATGGAATTGTATAATGCTAATTTGAACAGAGGATTAGATGCAGTTTTGGTTTTTCTTGTTTCTATTACAAGAAGCTTAAGGCTGCGTGCCCACTATGCTTTTTTCAAACTTTTTTTTCCGTGGAATTTCCTCAGCGAAAACGCTTAAAAAACACTTGGTAATACGTGCCCCATGGTCCCCAATGATAATCCGCATGTGCTATGCACATGCTGCGGAAATTTCCGCTGTGGATTATCATTGCGGAAAATTCCGCAGCATGTCCATTATTTTTGCGGACACGTGGCGCAATTGCCGCCATTGACTTGCATTGAATTGCTTAATATCCGCATGACTACATGTGCACATGCGGATATTAAGCGATTCAATGTGCGGATGGTACCCGAGTCTGGAGAAGAGGAGACTCTCATCCAGACCCGGGTACCATAGTACCTGTTAAAAAAAAGAATTTAAAATAAAAAAATAAACATTATACTTACCTTCTGATGGCCCCCGGTCTCCTGTACCGTGCATCCTGGCTCCCCGATGGCTCGCGATGGTGTAAAAGGACCTTCTATGACGTAATTTAGTCATGTGACAGGTCACGCGACCACTTACGTCAGCGGTCGCGTAGCCTGTCACATGACTAAATGATGTCATGGAAGGTCCTTTTGTACCACTGCGAGCCGTATAAGAGACGCACCGGAGAGAAGACCGCGGGCCATCAGAAGGTGAGCTGTTTTTTTATTTTTATTCTTTTTTTTAACTATTAACTTGGTCACACTATATAAATCCATGCCGGTTGCATGGATTTATATAGTGTGACCAAGTTGTCAAGCACTTTTCCAAGTGATGCTAAAATCGCTCGAAGTTCATAAATAATACTAGATGTAGTAGTTGTTGATGTGAGAAGTATTCATTTTTGCATCAACTAGTTTGAGTAACATCGAAGATTCATAGTCATGAAAATATAGAAAAATCTTTAAATGAGAAGGTGTGTCCAAACTTTTGGTCTGTACTGTATATGTATATATATATACAGTACAGACCAAAAGTTTGGACACACCTCATTTAAAGATTTTTCTGTATTTTCTTGACTATGTAAGGGCTATTTGACCAAGAGGGAGAGTGATGGGGTGCTACGCCAGATGACCTGGCCTCCACAGTCACCAGACCTGAACCCAATCGAGATGGTTTGGGGTGAGATGGGCAGCAGAGTGAAGGCAAAAGGGCCAACAAGTGCTAAGCATCTCTGGGAACTCCTTCAAGATTGTTGAAGCTCATCAAGAGAATGCCAAGAGTGTGCAAAGCAGTCATCAAAACAAAAGGTGGCTACTTTGAAGAACCTAGAATATAAGACATATTTTCAGTTGTTTCACACTTTTTTGTTCAGTATATAATTCCACATGTATTAATTCATAGTTTTGATGCCTTCAGTGTGAATGTACAATTTTCATAGTCATGAAAATACAGAAAAATCTTTAAATAAGAAGGTGTGTCCAAACTTTTGGTCTGTACTATATATATATATATATATATATATATATATATATATATATATATATATATAATGTGTGTGTATGTATATATATATGTATATATATATATATATATAAATATAAATAAATACTACTGTGCAGGAGACTTAAACAGATGGATGTAGAAAAAATGCTGCAATGCAAGAATGCTTTCAAAAGTGGAAGTATTAATAGATTATTTTTTATCAATTAACAAAAAATGCAAATTGAATGAACAAAAGAGAAATCAAATCAATATTTGGTTTGACCACCCTTTACCTGAAAAACAGGATCAATTCTAGGTATACTAGCACCAGTTTTTTAGTTTTTTGAAGGAATTTGGTAGGGTGGTTGTTCCAAACATCTTGGAGAACTAACCACAGATCTTCTGTGCAAGTAGGCTTGCAAAAATCGTGCATGCTATTCACAGGCAAACTGGGTGATTTTGAGATCAGGGCTTTTTGGGGGCCATGTCATCAATTTCAGGACTTGTTCTTCTTTACTCTGAATATAGTCCATAATGACATTTGCTTTATGTTTTGGGTCTTTTTCTTGCAAAATAAATTAGGAGCCAATCAGATGCCTGCCGGATGGTATTGCATTATCTATCTGATTGTATTTCTCAGTCTTCCAAACACCATTAATCCCCAGATCATTTGCTGAATTGCAGCCTAAAAGTCAAGAAACCTCCACCATGCTTCACTGTCGCCTGCTGAATCTCATTATTGAACTGTTTGATGTATACTCTGCATTCTGTTAAAGGCAAAGATTTCAATTTTTGTCTCATCAGTCCAGAGCACCTGCTGCCATTTATTGCACATTTTAGCTTTCGTGCATAGCTCAATTACTTAGCCTTATTTCTATGTCAAAAGTATGTCTTTTTAGCCACAATTCTTCCATGAAGACTACTTCTGACCAGACTTCTCCAAACAGTAGATGGGTGTACCTGGGTACCTCTGTCTGCTTTGAAATCTTTGCCTGGGAGGAGCTTTTCTAATGTATTATAACTACCTTGTGTCTTGTTTTTATTGTGCTCAGTCTTGCCATGGTGAATGAGCTGTGACATGAAACGGTCTTCCACAACCTCATTTTTGTAGCTGTTCCTCACCCAGTTTTAAGCCTTCTGCACAGCTATTCTATTTCTGTTTCAGTTAATGAGTATGTCTTTACATACGTTTTAACATAATGATCATTATCCCTTGCCTGATATAATTGGTTACTCATACATCTCACTATAACCCTACTAAATACCAGATATTGTGCAAGTGCACGTGGAGGAATTGATTCCATTTTGAAGGCAAATATTTATTTGATGTATCTGCTGATCATTCTCTTTGCATTTTATCACTTGATAAAAATAAACTATTAACACTTCTTTGCTTTTTTTTATATACACACACTTCATGAAGAAACCTATTGGGAGAAACCTTCAAATATTTTAATTTAGGTTTTTCATTCAGTCCCATTTCCACAAGTATATAAAATCAAGCCTCCAGACTATTAAAATCGTACAGTACACATAGATCTGCTTGTAAAATGATTACTGAATAGGTCTATTTTAATATGGAAAAAGTCCCTTGCTAATTCCGTTACCATTCATAAAGCACAATACACGTTATTACAAGGGTTAAATAAATGTAATCTTTTATTATGTGTCTGGTAAAGATATGCTGCCTACTAATTAATGAGATCCTCTATGAACTGATCTACTGCAAGTCACAGATCATTACACACTCAGTGGTATTATATTTCTTTGTTACAATTAACATTTCAAAACTACAAAACACATTTATAATGGATGCTCCATTGGTTACTTTTTTATTTTATTTTACTTTTTCCAATGATGTAGTTTTTAAATTAGAAAGCATAAAAAGAATAAGGAAAAAGCAATGTGAAATGTTATGTTCCATTACATTCAGCCTTGTGTAATAAATAGCATTTCTGAGATTTGACTTTTTTTCAGTTTGCTCAGCAAATCACTAATTCTGCAGAGCTGTAGTGCACTTCTTACTTTGCCTGTAAGTGGCATTAGATTTTTATGTGTTGGTTTCTTCATTATTCAAATAGTAAAATGTTACCCCAATGTATTTTGAGTTCTGCATCTGAATAATAATGGAATAATAGGCTATATTTCATATTTATGGTGGTCACACTCTTAGCAACGGTGTCTGTAATTTAATGCAGACTGCAATAGATTATCAAATTAACATAAGCATGGAATAAAATGATAGATAATTAAGGTGAAATTAGTTACAGGGTCATTCTAAAGAGTGCACATTTTTGATACCTGAAATTTAGCTGTGAATAATTTTACACTTTACACACGCCCAAAATACTTTGTGGGCACAAACTGGAGAATTAACAGCCGTGGGATTATCAATAAACAAGAGATGCAGAGCTAATTCTAATAATAACGAAGTATTTATTTTGGGTAAAGTACAAATAATACCGACTTGCAACACCAACGCTGCAACATGAAACAGAAGTTAGCTTGGCAATTGTTAGCATTTTTCAATCTTATACAGTAAAGGAGCATTACCTCTTGAAATATGGCATGGTGCTGGTGAATTTAATTGATATAGCCTACTAGTTTTATCCAAAGCATGAACACCTTTGAGCATCATTTTACAGTTTATATATTAGGCATCGTGTTATCGGCAGCATGTCCTGTTTACTCAGAACAATGTGCTGCCGAGAATGTTGAATTGCAAGCCAGCCTAAAAAAAATCATCTAGCCCGATGAATTCATCTGATGATTGCTTTCATGTTTGGACAGGATGATACTGTAAAAGGGAAACTAGTGTTCTTAAGAATACTTGTTCCCCTGTATTGGCCTGTCTCAATGGGTCCTATCAGCTGATCTGAAATTCTTAGTTTTTTTCTAAAGTTGATTCCACGTTGCATTTAGTTACACGTACGTGGGTCCTGTCAGGGCTTGTGTCCGAATCCCCCCACAAAACGGGATTCGGACGTTTGCGCCAACGGGGCCATAGACCAGTGTCCCCCAACTCCAGTCCTCAAGGCCCACCAACAGGTCATGGTTTCAGGATTTCCTTAGTATTTCCCAGGTGATAATTACATCACCTGCACTGGCAATAATCCCATCACCTGTGCAATACTAAGGAAATCCTGAAAACATGACCTGTTGGTGGGCCTTGAGGACTGGAGATGGGGAACACTGCCATAGACTATAATGGTGCCGGCAGAGCGAATGATTTATGAAATAAAATTTAAAATGACCATTACATTTTAATGACAAATCTGTGATTTATACTAGCATTTCACATCCCTTTTTGGAGTTTCCATCACAGATTCTGTCAGTCTTTATGGGAAGAATAGCACTGCATGCATTAATAATTCTCATGACAAAAAGAGGGACGACAGAGCATAACTGACCTGATTGAATGTCGGAAGAGTCCATTAGGAAAAGGTGTTATGGTTTATGATAGGTCTATATGGTTACGATACAAAACCACTGTAGAGTTCATGATGTGTTCTACGATATTGGTTAATTTTTTCTCTCCCCAAGGGATTCAATTGAGTCCAAAATATAAAGATGCTGGCCTCGATTTATCAAAGCTTTTATGTAAAAAAAAATTACCATAAAAGTTTTGAAAAGTTGCAAGATTTTGTCGCAGCTCGAAGTTGCCCCAAAATTTTGCAAGTTTTGGCCAGTTTCTCCCAGCTCTGCCAAAACAGACTGAGCTGAGGCAGAACGGGGGCACAGCAGTGGCGTGATGCCCCAGTTCGTCTAATTCATAACAAACTGTGGCGTTCCCTACACCAGATTTCAATCTTGGTGCACAGAGGCAGATGCCACTCATCAGATGCTGCAGATTAATGAGGAGGCCTGCACTTCTTTATGAATTAGGAGCGTATGGTAGCAAGAAAATTGTCGGTCTTGATGAATTGGGCCTCAGTTTTGATTTGATATCACATCGCACTCTTGTACTTCCAGTCTCGAAAATTCTTCATAGCCTACATCAGTGTTTCCCAAACTCCAGTCCTCACGGCACCCAACAGATCATGTTTTAAGGATTTCTTTAACTTTGCACAGGTGAAAGAACGTGTGGCAATTTCTGATGCCTTGATAATAATTCCATCACAATTTCAGTTCAATCATAATTTCATCATTTTAGCAATACTAAGGAAATCCTGAAAGCATTATCTGTTGGTGGGCCCTGAGGACTAAGGTTTGGGAAACTCTGGCCTAGATGGAGGGATGAGACTCCTTGACCTTTCACCCCTAACCTGCTGTTTGTCCCAATCAAACTGTGGTTTGTCGTGCAATGAAAAGGAGATAGACAACATATGAAGAATTAGTGCAAAAATGTCATCTCTACATACATGAATTTCCTTAACTTTTACCCTAGATTAGTTCTGACAAATCTTTACTGATGTGTATATAATATAATAGAACCATCTGCTTTTCTTGCAGAATCATAATTGATCATAATCTGCGTTACAACTTTGGGTATTGCTAAGTAGTCAAGTAAATAAAACAAAACTTCATTACTGAGCAGTGAATAACTCAGCTCTGCTTGCGAGGAACACGTAAAAGAGGATGGAAGCTGTACTTGACTAGGAATGACACAACCATAGTTCAGAGAAACCATGTCCTGGCACATTATGTAGATGCAGGCCCAGTGTGGCTTTTACTGATAATTCAGTTATTCCCAAGGCTGTACAAATGCTGAAGATCAAAACCCTTTTCTAGAGGAGTTATGTCCTCTTTACAATGGCTCATTTCTCGTCTGAATTTATGCCTTGGAGTACAGGCAGCCCAACAGCACCACAGGCTGCTTTAACGAGACAATTCATTAAGCAGCCGGCGCACGCGGCCCGTAAAGAACATTAATTCAGCAAATGAAAAACTAATAGAGTGTTTAGTGGGCTTTACATCATGGGTGACAGTCTGAACTCTCTCCATCATCACTGTTTACCGAAGTGTCGGTGGGTGCTACTTATCACTGCTCTTATGGAATAGAATCCCCCCAGCTCCACATGTCACTTTGTTTCCATTTTTCATTATATTTACACCTCCTGTAATAGGATGTTTAGTGTGCAAGTCATAATGTTGAATAGTCAGCCATCATGAATGTAAACCATGTTCTTCACTCACTCATATCCAAGGGAGATATCCATAATTGACCATGGGCAAAGTAATATTAATTAGTACAAAATACATATGCTTTTTTGCCCCTTTTGAATATTATAAAACCATTTCATAAATTTTTACTCCTGGGCATCCTTTTGACTTTTATCTAAAAGTTACACTACAGTAGCAGATTAAACTGTTATTCCCAATAACAAAATATTTTCTCACAATTTTCTTTATTCATATTTAAACAAGTTTGCAAATCCAAAGCATTTTTGGTGTACCTCCGATGGAGGCAGAACATGCAGCAGCTGACTTGTCCCTTCTTTGCCCAGCAGCCGCCCACTTCTGAATTCTGATCCCAACTCCCAGGTCCAACAGACATTTTGGACAGAAACAGCAGATTAAGCTGCTTATTTACCTACAGACTTCTACATGCTGTGACAAAGAAGGAGAGATGGTCCGATTTTAGGACTTTTGCTATGAGGACCTATGATTTTTATGTATGCCTTACTGTGCAGGTTTAGCTAATATTGGAGCTATATGGACAAATTAAAGCTAAAATTAAAGTAAAATAGTCTGAATAAACATAGAAATAGTCTTCCGTCTTCATATACTGCTGATTTTTATGATTATGCAAGATACATAGACATACTAGGGAACTACAATACAGGTCCATATTTGATCGGATTCCTCCCGTGGGCTTACAGCCGCTGATATTTTGAGCTATTACAGTCGTGTATCACACAACCTCATCAGGTGAGCCCCTTCCCGCACCCCAATATCTTCTATCACCAGATAAGACCCTGTTGCATTTTTTGATGATCAAGCTGTCCATATTTGACACTATTAGAGCATCCATATGGCAAATATTTATTAGCATGCCTCCCAACTTTCATAGAACAAATAGAGGGATGAACTATGTGGCGTGCTATGCGTGCCATAGCTAAAAAAATTGGGTACACCCATTTACCATTTTCTTCTACCCTGGCGGGAGGAGGTGTCAGAAGTAGCATAGTGGTAGTGAGGGACATTCAGGAGACCGCCTGGGACAGTGGGGCTTATATCTGTGATTGTCCCGCTCTTGCCAGGATGATTGGGACCTGTGGATTTATTTTTTGTTCAGTCATTCATAGTTGTAACAGCCATAACTTTTCTCTTTTTTCTATATGAAAATTTTAATTTTTAGTTTGCATTTACGCTACATGTGAACATGGCCTCAGCATTTGATTTTTTTTATTCTTTTTTATGGGTTTAATGGAGAAAAAAAATCAATCATGCCATCTTTTTACGCCATTTACCGATAACCGTAAATCATCTGTTCACTGTATTGTTTGGGTTGATACGATTTCAGTGATACCAAATATGTCCACATTGTTTGTTGATTTATGCTACTTTTTTTTATTAAAAGTGAATTAAAAATATATTTTTTTCATTACTTTTTGAAATTTTTTTAGGAAGAAAAAAATTTGCCCTTCCTTTGGTTAAAGGGAATCTGTCAGCAGATTTTTGCTATTTAAACTGAGAGTAGAGTGTGTGATTCTAGAGATGTGTCACTTATTAGGCCTTGCTGTAGTTTCAATAGTGTTTTATCAGCAGGAGATAATCACTAGAAGACTAAGTCTAATGTGCAGACCAGTCAGGCTAATCTGTGTAACCCCACCCTCACCACTGATTGGCAGCTAGTTCACAATTTACAATTTACACAGGAAGCTGCCAGTCAGGGGTGCAGATGGGGGATATACACAGCCTAGGAGTCTTAGCTCTGCTACATCACCATCAGACAAAACATGGATTCTATCAAAACTGCACCAAGCAGTCCAGTAAGTGATACATCCCTGGATTCAGGCTCTGTCTTTTTTTATGCTGCTATCAAATTCCATAGCCAAAACCTCCTGACAGATTCACTTTTAACTATAAAAAAAAAAAAAAAAAAAAAAAAAAAGCAGTGTGCCCCAAAAGTCTTGCAGTATTCATTCTGACTCTTGAGATCTTAAAATCTATCTGTTGCAGATTTGTTGTCAATATTAACCTAGTAAGTAGCTTCCACCCCCTGAGGTGCATGTAACTACATGAAGAATAGAAAATCATTCCCTAAAAAATATTACTAAATATTTCCCTTGATCTTGCACTGTGATCTGTACTGTTTTTTTCATCTAAAACCACATACAGACAAATGACTGACCTGTTAGTGGTGTGCAGGCCTAATTTTTGGCAGTGATATGAATCTGCGTTAATTTTGGTGTATTATGATATAATTAGAGAAAATACATTGCATGTGTTCCTATCTGAAATCATACTTTAAGAGTTTCACAAGTCTTTTTTTTTTTCAACAGCCCCTTATCTTTTCTTTTGTCATTTTATTACTTTCGTCTTTAAGATAATAAAAAAAAAGCCCAAATCAAATAGTTGCGGTTTACTTTTCCCAATGTAGAATTGTGAGAGCCGACACATTGAGTGCCCGTGGCTTCTGTCTGTACTTGTTATTCATCTTTTCTAACAAACCTAATTATTATTAAAACATGATAAATGAATTATGAATCACATACTGCTGGAAATCTGAAAATGGTTCTGAGTAAAGTTTGCCTCAAACACCGCTATAATTAAAAACAAACATTTGCTTCTTTTGCGCATTTGACAGTAGTTTACTCTTGGTTCTTAGTTGAACTTTTTTCTCTTTTGCTCTTCTAAGACATTTTTGTGTTCTTATAATTTGTCTTTTCATGTAAAACCAACCAATTATAAAACACATTTCCTGATACAAATACATATACCTGCCGTCTTGTCCTCACTGGTTGTCCACTCTGAATACCTCTGTTACTTTCTCCTTTTGTGTATTATAGAGAATTAATTAGTGTTCGAAATACGTGTATTTTAACATTGAGGGTATTTTTTTTCAATTTCCATGCGAAGCATGATAAAATAGACACTAGCGGTACCAAACATGTATTTACTCACAGTTGGCCCATCTACTTATTTCCTTGCCATGAGTCCAGCTCCATGGTGCAGGATATCAATATACTTTTCCTATTGTCTCACTTAGTCCACGGCCTAATTATCAGTATTTGGTCAATATTCAGTCAGAATTGGTGACTTGTTTCTATTATACCTTTTCTCTGATTGTTCCTCATCTGGTTTTGGCTCCGACTCCTGAGAAAAAATACTGACCTGATACTGACCAAATACTGATAGTGGGGCCGTGGCCTTAGTGTCGGACTGGGGTGCCAAGGGCCCACCAGTAATTAACTCCAAGGCCCTACTTTTCTCCTACATGCAAATGTCACATTATTGTAAATCACAAATGTATATAACAATGAACTGGGTAGATTGTTAGATGAATAAGATGCTTCCTTTGTCTGTACATAGTGCTTCAAATGTATAGTGCCAAGTACTGCTCATATAAGGGTGATGGCTCAGTCTTGTACAGGGGCCCACCGGAGGATTCTCCTGTTCTCCCATTGGCCAGTCCCAGCCTTGACTACTGGTTTACCTGCCTGCAAGCGTAGTCCCTGCTCTGACAAGGCTGTCCCCCCCACACTGGTGGTTAAACACTTAAGACTGACCGCTTATTGATCACTATTCCGTGTTTTTGCTTGTTCTTATTTGTCCTGATGTTTCCCCAATCTGGTTCAGGGGATATAAATAATTTATGTTATACTTTGAATTATGAGCATGATCATGACCCCACTAAATAAGTAATAAATGGAGAGGTCCGATCTCTGAGATCCACGCTGGTGCTAAATTCAACCCTGGGCTGCCAACAGCTGTAGGATGATATTGAATGTAGCAGCATCAAACATCCGCCAGCACCTGTGGTGTCATTTATCTGATTAGGAAACACGGGTCAGACGTGTTACAAATTCAACGTGGCAAGAGATGAAAAAGAGTTGACGACTATGGCCAGCTTTATACTTTCAATGGTTGGTGTTAACAATCCAATCCTTTCAAAGAAGAAAAATACATGGTTATTTTATAATGTTTTTGGTTTTTTTTGCACAACAATCTACAAAATAAAAGTGGTTTTCTATAAATTGTGATGCAGAAAGTTTTTAATGTAAAGCACGTTGTAAGCATTATGTTTTTCCATTTGGATTTGTATATAGTATGCAAATAAGGTCATCAGTTGTTAGTGTTACAACCAGATAATATCCTAATATTTAACCAAGTAATATTTCTTTCTATGCTTCACCTTCCAGCAATGTCTCCTGGTGCCGACAGTCTGAGCAGTGTGGACATTCCTGCTGTGTCTGAGATCATTTTGCAGACTCTCAATGAACTGGCTAATTCCTTCCAGGACATGTCGGACCGCTGTCTGCTTGTTTTGCATTTGGAAGTCAGGTAGGTTTTTATTATCTTCCTTCAGATGGCCATTGAAGGTATAAGATACTTTTGTGTTGTGTACATGGTGGTCTTCTCGCTTGGTGAAATTTTTCTTTTTCGAAAACCTTGTTACTCTTGATCTAGTAGAAAGAATTGTATTAAGACCCCAATGAAATAGGGATATCCTGCAATTCCAACACACTGTTCAGTAGTAATCAAGGCAAGAAAGAACCAAGACCTGGGTTATTATTGTTTTTTTTAGCAGTGTCAGTGTTGAGCGATGGATATGAGGGATGTTTTTAGGTGCAGATGGTATAAATTGCAGTATATTGATTGTCAGCATGTTGTCTAAGGAGCAGGATGATGATGGAGATGGGTAGGATACAGTGTCAAATTTGGCAGATAAAGCTAGAAGGTACAAAAGAAGTCATTTACTAGAGAATGTTACAGAGAAACTCACTGCAAATGTGTACACAGCCTGAGATAGCTGTTATCAGTTGTTAACTGCACCCATACACATACAGCTTGGCAAGTGTGCATGCTTTATTAACCCCTTCACGATATCTGCCGAACAAGTACATTGGAAGTGGGTGTATGGAACGGGCTCATGTGCTGTGTGTTACAGCCAGGATCTGCCTCTAACAATCACAGGTGCACCTGAGCTCTGCATGCAATTGTTAATGACGCGCCCAGGGGATGGGTGACGACTACTCGGCGCCCGGACCTTGCTGTTAGTTTTGGGGGATGTCGCGGTGGCCGGCTCCCGGGCCCGTACCCTGGGGTCACTCTTAAAAGCAAGGAATAATGAGGGTAAGGTGTATGGGAAGGGGGGGAAATGTTCGTGATGCCACCTGTGGTGTCTGGTGAGGATCACCAGCGCTGCGACAGTCCTCTGAGGCCGGTGTTCAGGCTGCTTAGGTGGTGCAGCTCCCCACAGGTGGAGCGGGGCCTCAGGGCAGCGTAAAAGAAGGGATGCAGAATAGAGCATTGGCAGGTGCAGAGCCGCGGAGGGAAGAACAGACCGAGGCAGTGTTTGAAGTCATCCAAGTCTTTACTCACGGTAGTGCTTTCTCCGCTCAGAGCTTCTCTCTTTGCTGTCATACTGCGAGCTGAGGCCGCCAGGGTGGGGTTCAGCACACTCCAGGTAGTTCAGGAGCGCTTGGCAGGACCCCCGCTCTAAAGTGTTCTTCTCTAGTTGAACTTCTCCCGCCTTGTGTCCCCCACTGTGTCCCGTACGGGTACTGCGATGTCCTTGATGGGTAGCGTGTAGCTCCCGGACCGACTGGGTGCCCTTCTTGGTTACTAGTGGTGAGAACTTGGCGTAAGGCCAGGTCCCTCTGGATGAACTCAGATTAGGGAATACAGGTGGCGACTCCGCTCCGTCCGTATCCCCCTGGGATCCACATAAGCCTCCGGACTTTTCCGACAGAGACGTGAAGTGCAAAGTCAGATAATCGGGGACCGGTACCCCCTCTTGCGGCAGAGTCTCTTTGGCTGGGCCAGAATAAGGTATGCAGGTGGCGACTCCGCTCCGTCCGCACCCCCTGAGATCCTTTTGCCTGTGGAGCCTATCTCCTCTGCTCCCCTCCTGGGCCTTCTTGGTTGGACTCTGACCGGGGACAGAGCCGGTTATAACTCTGCCCCAGTCCCCCGTCTCGAGGCCTGAGACCCGGAACCGTGGACCCCTAAGCCGGCTGCAGCTTTGTGCTGACTTGCCGTCCCAAAGACCCACGACCAAAGACCCGGTTATTAAAATGGCCTCCTGTTATATATGATTCTATTAAGTGCTAAAGTAAAGTGCTTCCTCCACCCTCACTCACTACATGGTTCCCCCTAACTTTGGTTCCCCCCAACTCCTCCATTCCGGCCCAGGGCAGCACTATGGTGCTTTTTAGGCCCCCTTCAGAACTGGAGTGGTGTAGTGTTGAGTGTGTGGTTGGGGTCCTGTGTGGAGAGGAGATACCACACCTCATTCTGAGGTGCAGTACCCCTGTGGCGACTGAACCCTCAGGGGCGCCACATTAGCCTGTTAAATGCCACTGTCAATCTTTCAGAGCGACATATAGCATAATCCTGCATGGGGGCCCGTCATTCAATGCACTCGTGACATGATCACAGGTCACCGATGTGTTGCTATGACACACAGGGGCTTATTGAAGACCTCTGTGCTTGTCATTACGGAGGTCCTTTGAAACCCTGCCTGTGGCCGGGCTTCAAAGGAGACTTTGATTTTTGCTTTATACAGTGATGCACAAGCGATCAGACGATTGCAGTGTTATGTTCTCTAAGGGGATTATTAAGAACAGTGAAATGTAAATAAAAAGTTTTAAAAAATATGAATGAAAAAATACAGTGAAGGAAATAATTATTTGAATCGTTGCTATTTTTGTAAGCTTGCCCCACTGACAAAAACATGAACAGTCTATAATTTTAAGGGTAGGTTAATTTTAACATTGAGAGATAGAATATCCAAAAAAAATCAAGAAAATCACATTGTATAAATTAGATACATTTATTTGCATTTTGCAGTGAGAAATAAGTATTTGATTCCTCTGGCAAACAACACTTAATACTTGGTGGCAAAACCATTGTTGGTAAACACAGCAGTCAGACGTTTTTTGTAGTTGATGATGAGGGTTGCGCACATGTGAGGAGGAATTTTGGTCCACTCCTCTTTGCAGATCATCTCTAAATCATTCAGATTTTGAGGCTGTCGCTTGGCAACTAGGAGCTTCAACTCCTTCCATAAGTTTTCTATGGGATTAAGGTCTGGAGACTGGCTAGGCCACTCCATGACCTTAATGTGCTTCTTTTTGAGCCACTCCTTTGTTGCCTTGGCTGTATTTGTCAGTGGGCAAACTTACAAAAACAGCAAGGGATCAAATGCTTATTTCCTTCCCTGTAAGTTCAACTTAACCCCTTTTCTCTTATTAAAATAAAGATATTAAAAAAATACACATGTGGTATTGCCACGTTCAGAAAAGTCTGATCTATCAAAATATAAAAATAACCCAATCAGTTAATACCGTAATTGAAAAAAATTCAAGAATGCCAAAATTACAGGTTTTGGTCGCTGCAAGTCCATAAAAAATGCTGTAACAAGCGATGAAAACATCACAAATATCCCAATATGGTATCAATAAATATGTCGTCTCGCCACGCAAGAAGTAACCATCACACATCTCCATCAACCGAAAAATGAAAACGTTGAAAATGTTCTCTGAAAATGGCAACACAACCCCAAAAAAATTTTCTTGAAAACTTCAGATTTTTTTTTTAACACTAAAATAATTTTAAAAAAAATGAACTAGTTGGGTATCACCATAACCATACTGGTGAGTAGAATTATATTGCAAGGTAATTTTTACCACAAAATGTACACCATAAAAACAATTCCCAAAAAACGATGTCAGAATTGCATTTTTTTTTTCACAATTTCTCCCAACTTGGAATTTTTTCCTGTTTTCCAGTACACTATATTGTAAAATGAATGGTGCCATTCAAAAGTACAACTTGTCCTGCCAAAAACAAGCCCTCATATGGCTATGTGAGCAGAAAAATAAGAGTTATGGTTCTGGGAAGAAGGGGAGGAAAAAACTGAAATTGGCCCCATCGTGAAGGGGTTAACTGGAGATGGCTTATTTAATATGCAAAACAAAAAAATGATCAAATATGTTGAAATCTATGCAAAGTATTAATGATGATAATGTGTTTGCCCTTTAATAAGGACATTTGGGACACACAAATGCACATTTTATGGACATGGCACACAAAAATCTGCAGATTTGGCCAATGCTCATCTAAGGTGCACCTTTAAAAGGGTTGTCCAGTCAGAAGACTCTGATGGCCCATCCTTAGGATAGGTGATCAATATCAGATCAGTGGGGATCCCACCCTTGACACCTGCAGGATCAGCTATTATTTGTTTCGCTGGTGGTCAGATGTAAACACATGGAACGGAGCAGCAAAGTGCAGCTCCATTGAAAGTGTAGTGGCGACTGCAGGGTAATGTGGAAGTGCGTATTCAAGAGCAGCAAATAACAGCTGATCAGTGGGGGTGTTGGGCGTTTGGCCCCCACCAATTTGATATTGATGATGACCTATTCTAGGGTTAGATCATCAATGTCGTCTAAGCCAAAACCTGCTTTCGTGGCAGGAAAAAGCCACATTTTTCAGCGTTTTAGACGCTTTTTTGGGTGTGGATTACATATATGCGTTATCTACATTACATTTTTAATAAAGTTAGTTTCATTTACCAAAAACACTGCAAAACAAAAGTTGTTGCATTTTTTTATTTATTTTTTGCATCATTTTTTGTCTCATTGCTTTGTATGGGTAAAAAAAAAACGATGAAAAAATTTACGTTACAGATATAAAAACACAGCAGTTTTTCAATTCAGTCGGGTATAAAGTAACAAGCTTGTGCATAAGATTTCTGAAATCTCATAGTTTTTGCTAATATGATAAGCCTCAGCTTTGAATTTGCATTAAAAAAAGGAGCAAAAAAACCGCTGCAAAAAAGCACCGTTTGAGCATAGCATTTGCTGTCAATATTTTTGTTCTATGGAAACTGTTTTAAACATTAATTTTTGATTGTTGAGGTCCATCCTTTGTATCTAAAAAAAAAAAAAAAAAAAAAACACACAAAGGCACTGTATGGACAAGTTGCTAAGCTTAAAAACAAGGGATTTGCGACCCCACTGACCAATGTTTAAGGCGTGGGAAAAAAAAACTTGATTTTGTGAAATATTGGTCCCACACTGTGAAAGTGTTTTTTTTTCTTTTTAGTCGGTTATGCTTCTAAATTGTTGTGGAGTTCGTGGAGCCAGAAATCGTTCTCCACAATTTCATTTCTGCTTAGCATTTTTAATCCTTATAGAGGTGTTGGTAAAGGTTGCAGTCAGAGCAAGTTAAGCTCCTGTTTGCTGCAATCTTGCCCAAAACATTTCTATTACAAGTTCTCTATAATAGGGAGGTCTCTGAAAAGTTCATTGAGGAAACGTCTGCACACCTATGTGTATGGTGCCGGGCTGAGAGGCATTTGACATTTTGTATGCGACCCACAGGTCATCCTTTCATGAGAGAGTTTTCGTTCTCCGTGCTGGGAATTAACAAAGTGTACTGTGAAGGCATCAATCACAAGCTTTATTTTCCAGGTGATCTTTGAGAAACTCCATGCAGGTAAATTAAAATCTGACTCGACGACATGTCTGAGGATATAGAAAATGTGACCTGCAGCACTGTGTCCTTAAAAGCGTCAAGAAATGAAAATTTTCCTTAAGCTCTACAGCATTATCTGACCCTAATACTGTGCTACAAAAAGTCTTTTATTTGCTGCTCACGCAAGGTGTCTAACATTTATTCATAATGTTTTTCATTTCAAAAATGACATTTGAAAGATAACTTTAGAAGTCGAGAATATGAGATGCATTTACAAGATGGAAACATATTCTTGTTTTTTTTTTTATTCTTCAGAGTTCACTGCTTCCATTATCTTATTCCCTTGGCCAAGCAAGGAAACTATGCAATTGTAGCAAACGTGGAAAGCATGGATTATGACCCTCTTATTGTGAGACTGAACAAGGACATAAGTGGAGTAGAAGAGGCGATGGGTGCTAGTCTCCAGCAGCACAAGTTCCAGTACATCTTTGAAGGTATAATATAAAATGTGTTGTTTTTTTTTCGTTAGGATCTATGGGCCGGACACTGATGTCCTGGAGAATCTGCCTCCAAAGCTTATTTTAAATGAAAGAGTGAGTTATCAGTGTGACGCATGTAGACCACCAGAGCAGACTGTCAGTCATTACATGTCTCATACTGGTAATGCCCCCTTTCATTTAAAATAAGCTCTGTAGGCAGATTTTTGGGGACATGTGAAAAATGTGGATGCCTTTGAAACAAAACATCGGATCACAGATATCAATATATAATTTTATTCAACTTTCTCTGACCTTCACGCCCATACAGACGATTTAGGAGGGTATCCTATTGACAGATTACCGTTACGGAAATGTGTGTTTTAGTGATTTAAATATTTGCTGCTTCCTGGTTTGTTTTATTTAAGCTTGTGTATTAACTGTACATATGAAAAAAATGCTTAGAAGCAGGAGCGTAAGTACAGTAGATGCAGGGCTTGCAATCGCACCCAGGCCTTTGAGCCTAAGGG
Organism: Phyllobates terribilis; assembly: GCF_046119375.1. Taxonomy (NCBI): domain Eukaryota; kingdom Metazoa; phylum Chordata; class Amphibia; order Anura; family Dendrobatidae; genus Phyllobates; species Phyllobates terribilis. The sequence goes on from NW_027362771.1 coordinate 305,831,259, forward strand.
CCCAAAAAGTCCCTTTGGCCTATATTAAAGGACCAATGCTTTTCAAAATTTGCAATAATTGCGGGCCCCGTTGGAGCTTTTGTATTGGGGCCCATGATCTTCAAGTTAGGCCACTGCTTGGAAGTGCTCTGTTTATTTATAGATGATGTAGCGAGTCATTAATCACTGCGCACCACACCAGAATGACAAACCTGTTATCTCATTTTGCTTCATGCTGAAACAACCAGAGTCTAGCCAGTCTCAAAGTCCTTACCTGATTTGTACTACTGTGCTGTTTCTTTATTTACCTTGGTCCTTGTATTTCCGCTAATTTATCATCATTCTATGGAAAATGCAAGAACGCAATAGGGTGTTATCCAATTAATAAATGTTACGTAAAGTATTAAACACTGCTCACCTAGTAGGGTTGTGTGGGACACAACACCTATAAAGCCTGGACTCCAAATGCTGCAGCTTCCTATGGATATGTCAGAGATAGGTGCTGGGAAAGGAAGTTGTTTCTGCGCTCTCTGAAGTCACGATAAACCATTAGTATGGATAAAAATGTAGGTTTATTGTCTACGCGTTTCAGAGTCCATCGACTCCTTCCTCAGGACAACCATACATAACAACTGGGTAATCAAAATACATGTGTGAACACAGCAGATCCCCCACACTATTGAACTCGCTTGACCTCACTCTTTGAACTTAGCAGTGAAGGAAACTCCATCTCAGAGTGTCCGTTCTGTTGCAGCGATTATTAAAACAACAACAAAAAAAAGGCAAATTGGATATAATTTCACACAAAAAAACAATAATGGGCTAGGCAAAATTGTTGGCACCTTCAACTTAACATTTGGTTGCACACCGTTTTGAATAAATAACTGTAATCAATCGCTTACTATAACCATCAACAAGCTTCTTACACCTCTCCACTGGAATTATGGACCACTCTACTTTTGCAAACTGCTTAAGGTGTCTCATATTTGAAGGGCGCCTTCTCCCAGCAGCAATTTAAAGATCTCTCCACAGATGCTCAATGGGATTTAGATCCGGACTCATTGCTGGACACTTCAGAACTCTTCAGTGCTTTGTTTCCATCCATTTCTGGGTGCTTCTTGAAGTATGTTTGGGATCATTGTCCTGCTGGAAGACCCATGACCTAGGATGAAAATCCACCTTTCTGACACCAGGCACTATATTGAGACCCCAAATCCTTTGGTAATCTTCAGATTTCATGATGCCTTGCACACAGTCAAGGCACCCAATGCCAGAAGCAACAAAGCAACCCCAAAACATCTTTGAACCTCCACCATATTTGACTAGGTACTATGTTCTTTTCTTTGTAGGCCTCTTTCCGTTTTCAGTAAACAGTAAAATGATGTGCTTTACCAAAATGCTCTATCTTGGCCTTATCTGTCCACAAGACACTTTCCCAGAGGATTTTGTCTTTCTCACATACATTTTTGCACACTGCAGTCTAGCTTTTTTATGTCTTTGTGCCAGCACTAGGGTCCTCCTGGATCTCCTGTCGTAGCGTTTAATTTCATTCAAATGTCGACGGATAGTTTGCATTGACACTAATGCACCCTGAGCCTGCAAGACAGCTTGAATTTCTTTGGAACTTGATTGGGGCTGCTTATCCACCATTCGGACTATCCTGCGTTGCAACCTTTCATCATATTTTCTGTGCTATCCACGTCCAGGGAGATTAGCTACAGTGCCATGGGTTGTAATCATCTTGATTATGTTGCACACCATGGACAAAGAAACATCAGGATCTCTGGAGATCGACTTGTAACCTTGAGATTATTGATATTGTTCAACAATTTTGGTTCCCAGTCCTCAGAAGGTTCTCTTCTCCTCTTCCTGTTCTCCATGCTAAGTGTGGCACACAGACACACAGTGCAAAGATTGAATCAACTTCTCCCCTTTTTATCTAATTTCAGGTGTGATTTTCATATTGCCCACACCTGTTACTTGCCACAGGTGAGTTTGAACGAGCATCACATGCTTGAGATAAAGTTGTTTAACGACAATTTTTTGGAAAGGTGCCAACAATTTTGTCCGGCCCATTTTGGGGTTTTGTGTGAAAAGATGTCCACTTTGCCTTTTTTTCTCTTTTCTTTTGTCCCAATACACACAAAGTAAATAAACATGTGAATAACAAAACATGTGTAATTGCAATAATTTTCTGGGAGAAATAATTCATTTTCTGGAACAATTGCAAGGGTTCCAACACTTTTGGCCATGGCTGTAGATATAGATGTAGGACTAAATCAGTGTTAGTTTCTGACCACCCCTTTAGCACTGTTGATGACAAAACTAATAAACATAATACTCTCCTTTCTTCATTTCCCATTATTACTTTTCTGGCACTCCAATTTGAAAGGGGCAGGTGGTGTGACATTGAGCATTGTCACCCTCTGCACTGGCTTGCTCCGTTCACTGTGCAAATTGCTAATACCATGCCATAGCTCTGTGTACAGATCGTCTCAGGCCAAAATCTGCCTCATTAGCAGAGTTGGAAATGCAAACATCTCTGTAACGAAACATAGTTACATAACTCAATCTTCGAAGATGTAGCCATTAAGAGAGATACCATGTTTTATATAAATATTCCATACTTTTTCTCAGGGCTGTGGAGTCGGAGCCCATTTTGGTAGAGTCGGTATAAAATCGACGGACTCAGACTCCTAAAATATATAATAAATTGGGTACAGTAGTTCAATGCAGTTTGTGGAGAATATTTTTTCATAAGAATTTTGGTAAGTTATGAAATGTCCTATAAATGTCTGTCCTATTCCTGATCTAAGAGTCTAGACTTTTAGCTGAGATTAATCTGTGCTACAGTAAATTTATCACTTAAACAGGAGCCATGTATGAGGGAGTCGGAGTTGGAGTTGTGTCATGGAAATTGAGGAGTCGGAGGTTTGGCTTACCGACTCCACAGCCCTACTTTTTCTAGGGTTTTGGCTTCCATGTTCGTGTTCATTTTGAAGCAAAATAATGTCTGTTTTTCTACCCTGGTCTCTTCCACATGAAAAAGGAAAGGATGTTCCAGCGTCAGGATCTTCTTAAAATCATCAAATTTATTAGGTAAGTCTAAAAATACTATAAACAAGTCACAACCCCACAGGGACACATTGTCATAGAAAACGCGTTTCAAACGGAGCGTCTTTAATCATTACAATTTCATGATTTTACGAAGATCCTGGCGCTGGAACATCCTTTCCTTTTTTGATTGATAATCCTTTGGCATTGCTGGTTCCAAGCCTCGGACTTCTGTAGGGGTGAGCTGACTCTTTTCCTATTTTCCCTCCCTTCCACAGGTTTAGGCCATTTAATTTCTTGCATCCTCATTAATGGAGCCCAATATTTCAAGCGCATCAGTGAGTCTGGAATAAAAAAGATGTGCCGAAATATATTCGTCCTCCAGCAAAACCTCACCAATATCACTATGTCCCGTGAAGCTGATCTGGATTTTGCACGGTAATGTGGCTAATGCACTTTCTTTACCAAATGCAGCATTAATCATTGTCACAATATTAAGATTTTTACTCTACTCAATGTCCCATGGCCAAAAATGGGAACATGCAATCTAACACCACAGACATATCACTGCTGGCACAATATGCTCCAGCTGGGTTAGCTTTAATTGTTGACATTTTTTTGTTTTTATTGCCACCAACCTTTTTCTCCTCATTGACTCTACAAAGCAGCAATGATGCTTGTAATAGATGAAGTTACATTTTTTTTGCTTATTTTCTATTACTAGAGCAGTTTTAGCATTTTAAAACTGTTGTAAAAATGTACTAGACACTTTTATAAAGAAGAGAGTCAGAAGAGAGTCTGGAGCATAACAAACTACATAAGGAAAGGAGTTTTGCCATTTACCTTTTATCTGCAGTGTATTTTCTACTATATGCGTCACATAACATTTTCGAGTATGCAAGAGGTTTATCTATATGACTGGTGGACTAGTATAATAATTGGCAGACCCGTTCTTTCCATGAATGAACCTTTTTTATTTTTTTGAGAGGTTGCTTCTTTTTTTTGCTGACACTGCAGATAGGCATAGCTTTGCTGACATTTTGAGAAAATGGGTTAACAGTTCTCCGGAAGCTTGGATATGATTATGTTTAGACAGCAAAATTTCCAACAATAGCGTTTCCATGAATCAATGTTCTTAAGCAGAAGTGATGGCCAGTTTATGTTCACATTAAAGTAAGGCACGTTTAACCCCATGAGAGAAAATAAGGGTTTTAGATTCTGAATGTATGTGAAAATAATAAGAATTTACATAAAATGCTAGGCTACGTGGTGAACGTTTTCACCAACTTACAAAATACGTTTCCAAGCAAAAAAAAAAAGATAGAATCGGTCCAATATGGCTTCCAGACTCCTATAACACATAGTCAATACAAGACTAAAGTGTGCCAACGTTATTTATACCAATATGTTCTACCTTTTGTTACATGGCCTGCAGGTCAGGGAGAGTCCTGGTCATGAGACCATCACTAATTGCTATGAAGTGTACCACAAAACTTATTAGGAACATATAGTACTCTGTGCATGTGCACTTTGGAGCAGTTTTTAAATGATCAGTGGATATCTCAAGTCCTGGACCCCCACTAATCTGCAAGATTTGGAATGGGGGTAGAATAAAGACCAGTAAAAGAAAAAACATGATAGGTATACTTCAAATAAAGCTCCATTGTTAAACTAACCATTCAAAGTGAGGGACCAGAAATAAATTTTCTTAAGGATCCTCATTTCTTGGCCAGAGTGGAGATCTGTAACAAAGGACATCCTTTCATTACACAGAGAATGTATTGATTTCAGTGAGGGTTTGAGGGTTGTGTAATTCATAAGTTTCCCTGTGGTGGTGCTGCATCAAATTGATCTTACCGAGTGATTTTCCAACAGATAACAGCTTATTGAAGAAGGCACCTGGGAGGGGACACTTTGAGAAATGTTTTTAATCAGGAGACCCTTCTACAGAGTGGTGATTATCCATATTGGAGGACATCTTTAGGCAACTTGACAGCTTATATTTGCTGGTTGAACCACAGGCACCATGTATCAGACACTGGCTGTATGATTTAAGCCATGAATGTTTGACTCTGAAATCTTGCGGCATCTCAGAATAAAGTATACTTTAAAAGCCGCCGGGACTGAGCTGTACTGGAGACTAGTGGGACAGGCTGGTGGTCCCTTGCGGCTTCTTCCTTCCTATTTCCCTAAAGTGACAATTTTTTTCCTGTACACAAAAGCAAGGAGAGACCTATCACTTATAGGGAGTGAGCGAGGAAAAGATTCTGAAGACCTGCCTGTCCAATTAGTCTCCAGTAGGTCCCGGTGGCTTTTAAAATATGTTTTTCACGTTAACTCCACAGCATTTCAGAGTCCTACATACCTTGCTGAGATCATACAGTCAGCGCCTGATACATGCTGCCCGATCTACAGGCAGTATGTCAGGTTCCCTTTAATAGCTTAGCTCTTAATAAATGCCATCTGAGCTCCCACAGGGCAATGTGATGTTATGAATCAGATTAAAATAAGCAGTTCTCTGCAAAAAAAAAAGATAAAAATAGGATAAACATAAGGCAGTGGTTAGAATAGAGTTGTATGAAAGATTACATGGTTTGTGGAAATTGAATATTTTATGTTTTTCGGTAATATTGTAATACTATTCTTTTTTGGGGGGGAAGGGGGGTGGGGATACGGGTACATATATATATAATTCATCAAGTGTCATGCGTAAATATTATTCCATTCAGTGCCCTCAAGGCTCTGTTTTGTACAAAAGTCACCATGTGGAGACCTGCTTTTTATAGCTGTTTGCTAGACCTGGTGCTAATGCACTAACCTGGCAGACAGGCACGAGCCACAAGTTGGGGACCCCTGCACCGGAGCATGGTAACAATATAGAATGTAGAAAAGAAAAAAATGAATTCTTAATAAACCACCGACCGTGCTGCCCGTCATCAACACTTCTTCCTTTCCCATTCTCTCTTCGGCACATTCTCTTCAGCCTGCATAACTCTATGCCAGGGCTTTCTGCGGCAATTAAGCTACTGACATCATTGTGCGCCATGCCATCATCGCGACGTAAATCATGACGGCATGGTGCGCTGTCATGTCAGAAGCCTGGTTGGCGCCGGAAGCCCCGACATAAAGTTAGTCAAGCCAAAGAGGAAAGATGCTTTTCATCAGGGAAAAGCTAAAATAAGAGGTGCGGAGGACTGGATGGTGGACTATGTGGGAACTGAGACAGGTGAGGGGTGAGGTATTATTTTACCTTATGCCAGCCCTTTGCAATCCATTAAAATGGACAGCCAGCCGCCATTTTGATGAATTTGCACAGTGGAATTAAAATAATATAAAATTTGAAGAGAATTCAGTTCCACTCGAATAAGTTCGCTCTTCTTTAGAAAAATACAATGCTGACAGTTTTCACAAACTTTAACAGTCGTGCTCTTTCCCATTAAGGGCGTACATTTCATTATTGCAAATGGGCTGGTGAAGCACACAGCGTCTCCTCTGTCAGACATTTCATCTTCTGATAAATGGAAATATACAGTAGCTCCCGTGTATTTTGCGATACAAGTCAAGCAGCAACATTTTTCAATGAGTATTCAAAGCGAAGTGTGATGCACTTGGATGCGTCTGACGTCTGCATTGTAATAACAGACAGTAGTCCCCTGACCTTCTTATTTCATGTAGTGTGGTGGGAGCCAGAGCTGGGTGCAGCTGCCAAATCTTGTAAAAGGGGGGTGCTAATTGCTGCAGTTTGTCTTGTTATCCGTCAGTGACAATGTGTCAGGAGTCATATGTACAACAGGAAATGAATTATCCATGACACACAAGCTTCTGGAAGGGATCCCCTGCCGTTCGTGTTAATGAAAGTTGTCCCACGCATGTTCTCTGCCTGTGTGTGTTCCAGCATCTCATTTTGTTAGGTAAATGCCTTTACTTCCCGTCTTACTTGCTATCACTTGTTAATATCAGCAACAGTTAGATTATCCTAAGTGTATCCATGTTATATGTACTGTATATGTATGGAGAGAAATGCTACACACAATAATTGAATTACTTGATAATTTAAAGAGCAAATGCCAAGAAAAAGCAAATCACAGAATCTGAAGCTGAGCGCCAACAATGCATCCATCCCAATAAGGGCAGGCGCAGACGGCTATCCGTCCGAGTACAACCCGGCAAAACATCAGACCAATGTTAGTCTATGGGGTAGTGCACATGTCCCATTTTTTCCTCGAGTCTGTTCAAGGAGAAAATTGCTGCATGTCGAGTTTTTTTCCAATATTCCGTTTACATTCAGGCTTGCAAGTCAATGAGTCCGTGGTAAACCTCAGAGTGCAGTCCGATTTCCATGTAAGAAGATTGAGAAATTTAGTTCTCCATCTTCTACTCCCAGTGTTCTAGGATTCTCTCATCCGAGACAATCAGATCACACTATGCTGACACTCTGGTGACACTTTGATCATGCATGAAATGATCTCGATGGTCCAGATGGATGGAGTGGAGGATGGCTGGTTGATGGACACCACATGCAAACACGGCTACGGCGCTAACAAGGAGGAGGTGGAGTAATGTTTTGGGCTGGAATCACGGGGAGAGAGATTGTCGGCCCTTTTAGGATCCCTAAAGGGGTAAAGATGAACTCCATAATGTATGTTGAGTTTCTCAAACAGCACTTCCTTCCATGGTTCAAGAAGAAGAACCGTGCATTCCACAGCAAGATCATTTTCATGCATGATAATGCCCCGTCTCATGCTGCACATAACACATCTGCATCTCTGGCTGCTATGGGCATAAAAGGGGACAAACTTATGGTGTGGCACCCATGCTCCCCTGACCTCAACCCCATTGAGAACCTCTGGAGCATCATCAAAAGGAGTGTCAATGATGGCGGGAGGCAGTTCACATCTAAGCAACAGCTCTGGGAGGGTATTCTGTCCTCATGCAAAACAATTGAAGCAGAAACCATCCAAAACCTGACAAATTCAATGGACGAGAGAGTTCAGAAGCTCCTTTCGAACAAGTGGTCCTATGTGCAAATGTAACATCACCTAGAGTAAAGTTTTGAGGTGAAAACTGTTTGATTTCAGTTTGTAATAACCTGCTAATGCTTATAATTTCAAAAATGACAATTTTTTTGTTCTTTATTAAAATGAAAAGGTTGAAAACTCTGCTGTGCATAATAATTTGGAACATGCATTTTGAGTGCAGTTTGAGTTTATTTTTTTAAAAATATACAGTTATCATAGGCAGTTTGTACAACAACCTTTCAATTGTACTCTAATATTTATTTGACTGGAAAATTACAATGACTGCAATTCATATAGGTAATTTGGGAAAATCTGAGAAAATATTATTTGCATAATAATTTGGAACACAGTGTAATGCTTTCTGATCCTCCAGCTTTACTCAATATTGCCCTCTGATACCCCCATATTTATAATATAATCAGGGATGTGTCTGTCTGTCCGAAGCCTCTATAGACTGCGCCTGCGCAGTCAGGCCCCAGACAGAAAGAACCCTTCCATATCCCAGACAGGGGTGATGAGTGTGGCGCCGGAGATCGCAGTATGCATAGGCACTGAACGCATACCGCGATCTCCGGCACCATAAACGCATACCTGACTAGGAGGAGTGTTGCCGCGGCGCCTCTGTTAGGGCCAGAGGCCAGGGGAGGAGTGTGGCGCCGGAATCGGCGCATGCGCACAGCGCGCTATCCGGCACCATTTTAGCTGAATACACATTTGGCGCCAGACAGTACGATATGCACATGCGATGGAAAAGTGAGTAGGAATGTTTTTTTTTATTTAATTGATGGATGGATGGGGGAGCATATACCAGGATGGGAGTGCACATAACAGGATGGGGTCGCACGTAACAGGATGGGGGCGCAGGATGGGGGTGCATATACAAGGATGGGGGCGCAGGAAGGGGGAGCATATACCAGGATGAGGGAGCACATAACAGGATGGGAGCGCATGATGGGGGAGTATATGCCAGAATGGGGGAGAATATAACAAGATGGGGCGCAGGATGGGGGAGCACATAACAGGATGGGGGAGCACATAACAGGATGGGGCGCAAGATGGGGGAGAATATAACAAGATGGGGTGCAGGATGGGGGAGCACATACCAGCATGGGGCGCAAGATGGGGGCGGATATACCAGGATGTGGGAGCATATACCAGGATGGGGGAGCATATCGCAGGATAGGGGAGCATATAACAGGGTGGGGGGTGTAGGATGGGGGAGCGTGTAACAGGATGGGGACGCAGGATGGGGGAACACATAACAGGATGGGGGACCTGGATGAGGGAGCATATACCAGGATGGGGGCTCACATAACAGGATGGGGGAGCGCATAACAGAATGGGGGACCAGGATGGGGGCGCATATACCAGGATAGTGGAGCACATAACAGGAGGAAGGACCAGGATGGGGGCGCAAATACCAGGATAGGGTCGCATATAATAGGATGAGGATGGGGGAGCACATAACAGGATGGGGGAGCATATACCAGGATTGGGTACCAGGATGGGGGAGCACATAAAAGGAGGACGGACCAGGATGGGGGCGCCAATACCAGAATGAGGGCGCACATAATAGGATGAGAATGGGGGAGCATGGACCAGGATGGGGGTTCAGGATGTGGGAGCACATAACAGGATGGAGGAGCATAGACCAGGATGGGGGATCAGGATGGGGGAGAACATAACATGATGGAGGAGCATAGACCAGGATTGGGGATCAGAATGGGGGAGCATGGACCAGGATGGGGGACCAAGATGGGGGAGCATATATCATTAAAAATGCTCGCCACCCGGGCGTAGAACTAATAATGCCACATGAACTCCTCCCATATTTACCTATTATACCCATTGAGTTGCCCCACAAAAATGTTGTAATGTGGAAGAAATTAAAATAAAAAATGCATGTATATACTCACCTAAGTGCTCATACTCATTTGCGAGAAAAACGGACGAGTGCAATCCGATAAAAAATCAGATTGCACTCTGACCAATGTTATTCAAAGAGGCACAAGCTCATCTGCGATTTTTTTTTTCTCAGCTGAAATCGGAATGAGAAAAAAATCGCAGCATTCTGCGATTTCCACATATATCGGGCGAGACTCGCCAATGCAAGTGAATGAGTGCGAGAAAAAAAAACGAACGACATACAGACCATCCGTATGCCATTTTTACGGCTACATTACCATTCTGTAGCATAGAACTCTGTAAATGGTCCTGTAAATGATTGCAGAATAATAGTTGCAGAGAAAAAAAACGCTTTGCATACGGATGTCATACGGATGCCAGGTGTGAAAAATCGCATAGCACTCCCATGACACTCGTCCGTTTTTTCGATCCAGAAATCCGATTGTTTTTTTTCACACCTATGGGTATGAGCCCTAACTCATATCCTGAAGAGTCCTCTGGCACAGTCAGTGTCCCTGCTCAGGAAGTTCGATACAGTGGCGTCAGCTTCAGGACGCTGAATGTCCTGTGCATGCCCCTGTGGCCTACAGAACAGAGCGTAGTAAGGTAGGGAGACCATGGTTCTATGCTGAGTGTCCTATACACGCTAATACTGTTAAGAGTGGAGGTTGCTTTGGGTGGGCCCCACCTTGTGACCACTCCATTTACCCCCTCACTAACTGATGCAACACAGAGGTTGTCAAGGATAATATACCCTAAAATCAACCTCTGTCACAGCCGCTACACCCCTCAGTCAGTGATTAGCTGAGCTGGCATTTCCAGCGGTATGACTTAGAAGCACAAACTGATGTGGGCAGGGCAAGCGTCGAAATGGGAGCGTCTGAGGATCAGTGCAGGCGAGTATCATTCTTTCATTTTGATCAATCAATAGGAGGCATTTCAACAATAATTTCCATTGCCTTTAGATTTGGTGAATGGCATGTTCTGCTTGTTTGGCTGCTTTTCACCATAGCATTCTGCCACATCTTGTTTTGTAGATCGTCCATTTTATATCAACCATATAAATGACTGTTTTGCTGGGATTTATTTATTACATTGCAGCGCTTCTTGAACTGTAAGATGTAGCTGGGGGAGGTAGTTTTGACGTGAGGATCATATGCTCATCTTCCCTACTGCACTGAGCAGCGCTTTTGTTCTCTCTGGGAGAAACTTCATTACTGATCACTACCCTTAAGGACATGTTCCTTTGTGGAGGATAAACCGCTGTGGAGATGATCATGTGAATTTTGATGCAGTGTCACACTTTGTACATAGGGTGTAAGACAAATGCAATCCTTGTAATTTATTGTAGTCTGGCATCCACCCAGACAATCAGCCACTTATTTGCCACATGCACATTTAGCTTCCAGGGCATTAGTTTGAACAATCATATTGGAAAAAGAAGATGCATACACAGGTGTATCCTTGTGATTTGTTATGGGGGTTTATAAGGTTTTCTTAACTGCTCATCCCTTCCTCATCACTTATAATCAGTAAAGACGTTGGCCTTAGATTGTTAATATATCGGTTGTAGGCAGTTTAATATGAGTGCCATTAGTAGTATCCGGATTCTATCTATAGCTATACATTATGGTCCTGATTCATCAATTGCAGGTTTTTTTAAGTCACGCTTTTTTTTATCTTGTATTCGCTGACGTTTTCTGCCCCATATTCATCAAAATGGCACACACGGTTCATGAATTTTGCAAAAAGTCAAAAAACGGTCTTTTTTCTATCTTTAACCATTTTTGTGGCTTTTTAGAGCAAAAATTCGCATCTTTTTCAAAATGTCACAAACATTGGTCAAAAATTCCTGATGAAAATAGAAAATAGAATCCTTTCAAGGGGAATTAAAGTACATTTAAATTTTGAGACTTTTTGAAAAGTTGCAAGTGATGAATAAGGCAAAAATAAAAAAAAACGAACTAAAAAACAAACAAACAGACGTACACATATAAAAGAGACTTCAAAAAATGTGTAAATGGAAAGATGAACATGGTGCAAAATACTGGACCGTCATGGCCGAAAGCATTGACACCCTTGAAGTTGTTTCAGAAAAATAAGTATTTCTCCCAGATTATTGCAATTACACATGTTTTGTTATACACGGCTATTTTCTTCGTGTGTATTGGAACAACACAAAAAAACAGAGAAAAAAAGGCAAATTGAACATTATTTCACACAAAACCCCAAAAATAGGCTGAACAAAATTGTGGGTAAACAACTTTATTTCAAGAATGTGATGCTTGTACAAACTTACCTGTGGCAAGTAACAGGTGTGGACAATATGAATATCACACCTGAAATCATACAAAAGAGAAGTTGACTCAATCTTTGCATTGTTTGTGCCACACTAAGCATGGAAAACAGAAAGTGGAGAAGAGAACTGTCTGAGGACTTGTAACCTTGAGATTATTGATATTCTTCAACAATTTTGGTTCTCAAGTCAATCTCCAGGTATCTTGATGTTCCTTTGTCCATGGTGCACAACACAATCAAGAAGTTTACAACCCATGGCACTGTGACTAATCTCTCTGGGTATGGACAGCAGAGAAAAATTGATGAAGGATAATCTGGTTGGTGGATATGCAGTCCCAATCAAGTTATGGCAGGAGACCCAGGAGGATCCCACTGCTGACACAGAGACAGAAAAAAGCTAGACTGCAGTTTGGCAAAATGTACGTGTGTAAGCTAAAATCCTTCTGGAAAAGCGTCTTGTGGACAGATGAGGCCTAGATAGAGCTTTTTGGTAAAGCACATCATTCTGCTGTTTACTGAAAACGGAATGAGGCCTAGCAAGAAAAGAATGCCTCAAATATGGTGGAGGTTCCAAGGTGTTTTGGAGTTGTTTTGATGCCTCTGGCACTGGGTGCCTTGACTGTGTGCAAAGCATCATGAAATCTGAAGATTACCAAAGGATTGGGTAGCAATGTAGTGCCCAGTGTTAAAAAAGCTAGGTTTGCATCCTAGGTCATGGGTCTTCCAGCAGGACAATGACCCCAAACATACTTGAAGAAACATCCAGAAATGGATGGAAACACAGTGCTGGAGAGTTCTGAAGTGGACAGCAGATCTAATTCCCATTGAACACTTGTGGAGAGATCTTAAAATGCTATGCCAAGAGCCAAGACTTTCGGCCATGACTGTAAAACAGTTGCAAATGCACTAATGAATCAGGCCTTGGCAGTTTTCGCTGTGAATAGAGTACATTTTAATCAATAGATCTAGGAAGAAAAATAAGTTCCACAACTGTAGGTGTTAAAAAAAAAAAAAAGTTCCTGTTCTGAGATAATCGTATAAATGTGCCCCTGCTGTGTACTGCGTAATGTATCCTGACCATGCAGGGACAGTCTGATCATACCCCATCTCTTGGGCAGGGGAGGACGCAAAAGAGTATACATACAGGACAGCAGGGGAACACAGCTGATTCTTTCTATGAGGTGACATTGCGGGGAGATGTTTTACCTCACAGAAAGTAGCATTTTTTGAGTAAAATGTACTTTGTTAGTGGGAAAACCCCTTTAAGACTGCCAGAAAAAAATATTAATAATAATCTGTCTGCTTAAAGCCACCACTAATTTTGTGTAGCTCTCACTGAATTTCTATTAAACTGTATAAATCCATATTCAGTGAGAACCTCCTTGTGACATCATTAGAAGCTAGAATTTTTCTCTCCTTGTTTCCTCCTCTGCATGCTTGTTTCTCTTGACACTGAGCTGGATTGGCCTGATGTCCTTTCAAGTATTGAAACCCGGTATCAGCTGTATAATGACATAATGACACTGTGTCAGTCTCCATTAGTGTCACTGCTGGGTTTTTAGAGTTGAAGGATCCCACTAAGGCTAATTCTTAGTAGTAGACCCATAGAGTCAGCATTTTTAACTGGGAAAGTGACCAAATTGCTCAGATAATAGGAAATCACAAGAAGATTGCTGAAAATTGGCTTCTAATAAATGCCTGGTTTTTTTTACCCACATTAACTTAATTCTTATATCTTTCATAAATGTTCTGTAAGGCGGTTTTAATACAAATGAAGCCCACCCCAAACCCTCACTTTGACAAATTCCCTTTCTGATCACTCTTTTCATTCTTATTTTCATCATTCCTGACACATATATAATGAAGTCCTGGGTTATATCATGAAGGTTTGTCATCAGGTTTACGCTGCCATATGTGAGGGCAGCAAAACGTATGACAAAGGCTTTGGTTCTACTGCTGGATTACTCTTACTCTTGCATCCTCTTGAATTATGTGCTGCTGAAATCTCAGAGTTCATGAGCAATGGATCTCCTTTCCCCCTGCCATGCTGCTGTTTGAAACCAATCTCCATATGTACATAATTGGGGGACATCTGTGAGTCAGCGGCCGGTGGACGGTAGATAGAGGATTCCAGCGCTTGAGCAGATAACCAGGGATTTTATAAAAAAAAGTAAGATATACATCACTGACAGCAGGGTCTCTGTCACTACTTTATGAGAACTTCATATAAGCCAGTCTAAACCTGATGAAAGAGTCCCTTTAAAAGGATTGTCGAGTTCCATTCGAAAGGTGGACTAAGTCTTTCATACTCACCCATAGGCTGACACTGTCCTGTAGGCTCCAGGAACTGAATGATAAGATTTTGACCCAGTGGTGCAGAACACCTGTGAAACTACACAGAATTTACCCAAAGGTGTCAGATATATGCTGGAGGTATTCCTGCATGGCTGGGTAAATGTTACATATTTGGTGGAGCCGTCAAGGAGTCCTCTTTGGAATGACATTAGTGATGATCGGAAGTTCTCGTTACTCGAGTTTGCCTAGGGTGCGCGGGTATGCACAGAGTATTGCAAGTGCTTGAGTGACATGTTATAGTCCCAACAGCCGCTTGTGTCGCGGCTGTTAGCCACAAAACATGCGGGGATTGCCTATGTTTGTCATTCAATCCCCGCATGTTTTGTTGCTGTCTAATAGCCACAAAACATGCTGCTGCTGGGGCTCTAGCATGTCACTCGAGCACCCCCAATACTCTGTGCACACCCGCGCACCCTAGGCAGACTCAAGTAACGAGGACTTGCGCTCATCACTAAATGACATACTTTCACTCTACAATTGCCTACCCAATTTCCGGGTTGAGCTAACTCCATAGATAGCTCTTCTATCTGTGTTTCTAGGATCTATTGCTAAAATTAAGAAAGGCCTATTGCCATATTTTGTGTTAGCCACTCAACAAATCATTCCTAGACTCTGGAAGTCTCCTCGCTCACCAAAAAGGATGGACTAGGTGGAGGCGGTGAATGCTCTCCGGCGAGTAGAGGAACTCGGGGCTTATGATAGCAGGTCGGACTCAGTATGGCTTGCTACATTGCACCCTTGGATTCAGTTCAAAGAATCTCAGCAGTTTCAGACCTGACTGACAAAAGGTGATTCTACTGATTAGTTACATGATAAAGGTTTTCAGATTATCAAGACGTGAAAAGCAGTGACATTCCAACCCTTTTCCTTTTTCTTTCTTTCTTTTTCCCCCCTTTTCCTGTTTTCTTTCTGCTATATCTATGTAACTTATACAAGGTTATTGATTGATGTATTGTCTAATCAAATGTTAGAAATGCTATTATACAGACTTACCGTTATTCTGAATCTGTAATGGGCGAAGTTCCCTTAGTCTTATGTTTATTCACTCTGAATGTTTGCCCCCATTAAAATATAAGCACCTGGCGTTGTTGTCTCTGTTTCCGCCTTCAGACGTGTAAGTAATCAAGAGAAAGCGAGAAGCTAGCCGCAGCTCTGACTTTCTATTAATGAGGAGACATTGACGCCAGTGCTGATTGGACACAAGGCTCACATGACGTAACCACACAAGTGCCAACACCGCTGGAGAAGCGCTTTCAACTGGGGCAAAAATTCAGAGAGAGAAGCGGTAGTCCTCATAGTGGACAACTCCTTTAACCCTTTCTTCAAATTGACAGCCAACCATGTAATAAATGGATGAGCTGCATCTGCAGAGCAGTAGCTGGTCTTACAAAGTGACTTGGCACTCTGGCTTACAGAGAACAGCCTCAAGTGGGGGAATCCGCTCCATAATGTGGATGAGCTCAATCATGGGATGTGAACAGTCTGCAGATTTACTTACACATTGGCTAGCTTAGTGTTAAAATGTTTGAGCGTGAAGTGCATTTTTTTAAATACTTTGCTGACCATTAATATTTCCTTTATGGTGGTATTTCTACTATTGAATGTTAAAAGCAATCTACCAGTCTTGCCAGCCAGCATTGTCACTCTGTTTGACGCCCTGCTTGGAGTTTATTTGATATGAAGACATTAAACTGTGAGTTGTAATATTGTCAATAATTTAGTCCAGCAATGGCTTGAGTTTTTTTTCTTTAGTCTAGGAAAACAACAGATGGCTTCACAAACTATAAAGTTATTTCTGTGTGTGTAAAGTTATTATAAATGGCCCAAAACAGCTACAAGGCACTCTCCTCATCCACAGCGTGCGGAGAAGAATTTCTTGGGTAGTACTGCCATCTAGTGCCAGGTTCTGGTAAATGTGACACAGCAGTATCATTTATTGCGAGTTAGATATCTCTTATTACATTAAACTCATATTTGTTCTTTGCTGCCAAAATACTATTGCAGGAGATTGGAAGACTTAATATTGATCAAATTACATTAAAACTCTCAAGGACCTTGTTTAGGGCTCATTCACAAGACCGTATTTTCAGTCCGAGTGTTTTCTGTCGAAAAAATGGACAGCACTCGGACCAATGCTATTCAGTGGGGCATTGCAAACGAGCGATATTTTTCACTGACCAAATCTGCCTGTGAAAAAAATTGCAGCATGCACAAGTTTCTAACTTAAATCAGATGAGACTCACCCATTCAAGTCTGTGGGTGGGCAAAAACAAAAATTAGATGTCATACACAGCCACAATGTAGCATACGATTTTTACTGATAAATTGCAATTCTGTAACATCGGAAACTGTAAATTGTCTTGTAAATAATTAATACCTGCTGCTGTAAGAAACTGATTGCATACGGATGATAAGTGAGAAAAAAATCGTCCTACTTTTCTGGATGAAACTCTGAAAGATTTTTTGTAGGCTCTTGTGAACCTAACCTTAGTAAGAAGCTCTGCGGTATCCTTTATTTGAGAAATCTTGGCTACCATGTATCCAATTTTCAGAGAATATGAGATTTCTTTCTGTAGCAAACAGATGCTGTCCACTGTAAAGTTGGGAATAATTTTTCCTTTTTGCTACCTAGTCTTCTTTTCTTCCTTATTCTTCCTTTCTGTCTCTTTTCTTTCCTGTTATATTTTTTATGTGGTCTGGTGACATCCTATGTTCTGATTCTTAAAGAAGAGTAGGGTGTAGGAGGTACTCATATTAAATAAGTCATTTTTGGGGCATAGAGTTCTCGATCTCGCCCTATCATACCTTCAGTGGCGTATCTGCCCGTCATCGCACGTTCAACTATTTGCATCCTGGATGCTGATACAGGTGAAAGCAATGATGAAAGAGAGAGCCCTCTTCCATCATTCCCCCTCGGCTTCTGAGATCTGACGTCTCAGCGCACAGCAGTGAAGACAAAGCTTCAGAATGCTCACTGCAGAGATTGGAGCAGCAGGGGAATGAGGAGAGGTGAGTATTGTATTTATTTATTTTTTTAAATGAGTGAGTACATTGTGGTGGCCAGAATACAATGTGGAGGACTATAGGGTGCAATATACTAGATGGAGGACTATGGAGCGTGCATTGTACTATATGAAGAACTATGTGGTGCACTATACTATATGGAGGGCTAGGGGGTGCATTATACTGTATGAAGGACTATGGGGGGTGCATTATACTATATGGAGTACTATGGGGAGCATTATACTATATGGAGGACTATCAGGAGTGCATTATACTATATGGAGGGCTAGGTGTTGCATTATACTGTATGAAGGACTATGGGGGGTGCGTTATACTACAAGTGCTTCTCACTAAATTAGAATATCATCAAAAAGTTAATTTATTTCAGATTTTCAATACTAATAGTGAAACTCATATATTATATAGAGTCACTACAAACAGAGTGATCTATTTCAAGTGTTTATTTCTGTTAATGTCGATGATTATGGCTTACAGCCAATGAAGTCATTATCTCAGTGAATTAGAATACTTTATAACAACAGCTTGAAAAATGTTTTTAAAATCCTAAATGTTGGCCTACTGAAATGTATGTTCAGTAAATGCACTCAATACTTGGTCGGGGCTCCTTTTGCATCAATTACTGCGTCTATACAGCGTGGCATGGAGGCGATCAGCCTGTGGCACTGCTGAGGTGTTATGGAAGCCCAGGTTGCTTTGATAGCAGCCTTCAGCTCATCTGCATTGTTGGGTCTGGTGTCTCATCTTCCTCTTGACAATACTCCATAGACTCTATGGGGTTAAGGTCAGGCAAGTTTGCTGGCCAATCAAGCACAGTGATACTGTTGTTTTTAAACCAGGTATTGGTACTTTTGGCAGTGTGGACAGGTGCCAAGTCCTGCTGGAGAATGAAATTTCCATCTCCAAAAAGCTTGTCGGCAGAGGGAAGCATGAAGTGCTCTAAAATTTCCTAGTAGACGGCTGCGCTGACTTTGGTCTTGATAAAACACAGTGGACCTACACCAGCAGATGACATGGCTCCCCAAACCATCACTGATTGTGGAAACTTCACACTAGACCTCAAGCAGCTTGGATTGTGGCCTCTCCACTCTTCCTCCAGACTCTGGGACCTTGATTTCCAAATGAAATGCAGAATTTACTTTCATCTGAAAACAACACCTTGGACCACTGAGCAACAGTCCAGGTCTTTTTCTCCTTGGCCCAGGTAAGACGCTTCTGGCGTTGTCTATTGGTCAAGAGTGGCTTGACACAAGGAATGCGACGCTTGTAGTCCATGTCCTGAATACGTCTGTGTGTGGTGGCTCTTGAAGCAATTAATCCAGCAGCAGTCCACTCCTTGTGAATGTCCCCCAATTTTTTGAATGGCCTTTTCTTAACAATCCTTTTCAAGGCTGCAGTTATCCCGGTTGCTTGTGCACCTTTTTCTACCACACTTTTTCCTTCCACTCAACTTTCCATTAATATGCTTGGATACAGCACTCTGTGAACAACCAGCTTCTTTAGCAGTGACCTTTTGTGGCTTACACTCCTTGTGGAGTGTGTCAATGACTGCCTTCTGGACATCTTTCAAGTCAGCAGTCTTCCCCGTGATTGTGGAGCCTACTGAAACAGACTAAGGGACCTTTTTAAACACATCAGAAGCCTTTGCAGGTGTTTTTTGTTAATTCTAATTTACTGAGATAATTACTTTTGTGGTTTCATTGGCTGTAAGCCATAATCATCAACATTAACTGAAATAAACACTTGAAATAGATCACTCTGATTGTAATGACTATATAATATGAGTTTCCCTTTTGGTATTGAAGAACTGAAATAAATGAACTTATTGATGATATTCTAATTTAGTGAGAAGCACTTGTATAAGGAGTACTATGGGGGGCATTATACTATATGGAGGACTATGGGGCGTGCATTATACTACATGGAGGACTATGGGGGTGCATTATAATATACGCAGGACTATGGGGGTGCATTGTACTATATGGAGGCCTGTGGAGGGTGCATTGTAATACACGCAGGAATACGGGGGCTGGATTTTACTATATGTGGACAATGGGGGTGCATTATACTATATGGAGGGCTATGTGTGGCCCATTATAGTATATGGAAGCTATGTGGGGCCCATTATAGTATATGGAAGGCTATATGGGGCAATTATAATATTTTGAGGGTTATGTGGGGGCCATTATAATATTTGGAGGTCTATATAGGAGCCTTTATACTTTATGGAGGGCTATGTGGGGGCCATTCTACTGTATGCAAGCAATTATACAGCGTGAAGGTGTGTGTGGGGTGCGTCAAACTGCGGTGGGCTGTGTGGGGTCAATTATACTGTTTGGAGGGCTAGTGGGGGCCATTTTACAGGCTGGAGACTTGTGGGGACCATTATACTGTATGTAGGCCCATTATACTGCATGGAGGGCTGTGTGGGTATCACAGTTGGGGGATTATACTATGTTGGGGTCACCATACTTTGCTGGGGGGGGTGAGTGTAACAGTAGAGTCATCATATTGTGCACCTGGAGGAGGGTACTGTGGAGGAATTCACTTTTGATATATCATACAGTCAGGGCTCTGGAGTCTGAGTTGGTGTCCATTTTGGTGGAGTAGGGGGTCAGTATAAAATGGACGGACTACTAAAATATATAATAAATTGGTACAGTAGTACAATGCAGGATGTGCTGTAAATGTTTTCATAAGAATTTGGTAAAGTTATGAAATGTCCTATAAATGTCTGTTCTGTTCCTGATCTAAGGGTCTCGGCTTTTAGTTGAGATGAATCTGTGCTGCACTTTATGTACTTGCTCCATAGTGAGGCAGGGCTGTGGAGTTTTTTTTAATCAAATAAATTTTTATTGAACATATTTAGGCATACAATAATTTCCAAGGCATTAATTTTAAAGGGTAAATAATGAACAAGAACATTCCAACAATCCCTCCGCCCCCCACACCTTCCGACAGCACCCCTTCCCCTAGCCAGTAGAGAGAGAAATAGAAAGCTTCACACAATAAAGAAATTTCTATTAATCAACTATGGTAGAAAACCAGTGGTATATTATTTAAGTGTTAATTTATACTGTATTCTGTAAGTTTGGAGTCAGTGTTCTCAAATTCCCTTGTATTGTATCCATGGCTCCCATATCTTTTCAAAAGTACTCAGCTTCCCTCTTTTTTCGTATATTCCCTTTTCCATTTGTATAATAAATTGCATTTGTCTAAGGAATTCTTCCTCAGAAGGAGGATCAGCTCCTATCAATTTTCTTGCTATAACGTTCCTAGCAAAGAAGAGTACTCTAGCAATGGCTATTTTTGTATTTTTATCAGCTAGTAATTCTTCTACATAGCCCAACAGACATGTAACAGGATCTCCTGGGACCTCACATCTGTACCCACCTTCAATCTCAGCAAGGACCACAGTCCAGAATCTTAATAGTCTAGGGCATTCCCACATCATAGGATATATGCCCACTTCCTCTCTTCTACATCTTGGGCATTCCGAGTTATCTTTCAACCCCATTTTATGCATAATTAATGGAGATCTATAGACTCTGTGGATTACATAAATATGTGACAGTCTAGCAGGTTCGCTCATCGAAAGCATAGGTATATATTCCAATATATTTTCCCAAATATCATCCCCTATAGTTCCTACTTCCTTTTCCCATTTATTTTTTGATTTTATTGGATACTCCAGCATGAAAGTGTGCATCAAGTCCTTATACATGCCCGAGATTACTCCCCTGGTGGTCCCCTCTTGACAGATACATTCCATAACTAGATCTGGTTCCACTGCCATACGTTTCCTCATTTTTTGGGTTTGGATTGCATGATTTATCTGTCTATAGTGAAACCATTCTGAATTTGGCAGCGAGAATTCTTTTTGTAACTGGGAGAAGGGTTTAGCACTCTCTCCTTCCATTATTTGATACATATAATTAATTCCTTTATTTATCCATTCTCTTATGGTACCAATCTTTTGCATCTCTGGAAGATTATTATTATTCCATATAGGGGTAGATTTAGTCAATCCCTTTATTCCCCTCACTCTCTTTACCATGTTCAGGTTTTATGAATAAGGTCCATTGTAGGCATTTTTTCCCCCAACCTATTTAATTCACCTCCCTCCAATCCCTCAAGTATTTGTCTTTCTCCAATGGAATGTTCCAAAATTCTTCTTGTAGATCCACCAGATCCCAAACATGACCATCCTCTAAAATGTTGACTCTGCGCTGCTAGATAATAGATCTCCGGGTTTGGTAGTGCCAAACCACCCTCCTCTTTAGGTCGTTGGAGAGTTTCTAGCTTTATTCTCGCCTGTTTCTTCCCCCATACCAGGGCTCTGATTATTACATTTAAGGACTTAAATCTCTTTTTAGATATCCAAATTGGAGCGTTATGTAGGATGTATAGTAACTTGGGCATCAAAATCATTTTGAAAAGATTAATTCTCCCTATTACCGTTAAGTGTAGTTTATTCCATATATCTATTTTAGTTTTCAGTTTTTGAAGTAGTGGCGATAGATTAATATTAAGATATTCTGTAACCGGTAAAGATATTTGTATTTCCAAGTACTTAAATTCCTTTTTACTCTTCAAGCTATCAACATCTTTCCCTCTATTTGTCAGCTCGGCGTCTTGATCTACCCTAAATAAGACTGATTTGGACCAGTTAATCTTCAACCCGGATATCATCCCAAATCTCTCAATTATCTGCATGGCATGGCTCAATGATTTATCTGAGTCACTCAGAAATAATAATAGATCATCTGCATATAGAGCAATTTTTTCCTCTAACATTCCGTATTTAAACCCTTGGATCTCCTTTGTTTCCCTAATAATTGCAGCCAAAGGCTCAATTGCCATGGCAAAGAGAAGCGGCGACAGTGGGCACCCCAGTCTGGTTCCTCTACCCAAATGGAATGAAGTGGATATTGCTCCATTAATTCTTATTTTGGCAGTGGGTTGTGAATACAATAATTGCACCCATTTAATAAATTTTGGTCCAAAGTCAAATTTTTGCATAACTGTCCATAAATAGTTCCATTGTACACTATCAAATGCCTTTTGGGCATCCAGTGATGTAATTATTCTACGGCCTGGGTTATCGGTTTTAAGTTGAAGACTAAGATATAATCTTCTAATGTTAACCGCAGTGGATCTATTGGGCATGAAGCCAGACTGATCCGGATGTATTAGTGAGGAAATTACCCTGGTTAACCTATTAGCTAGGATTTTGGCCAGTATTTTCACGTCAGCTGTCAGTAACGAGATTGGTCTGTGTGATTCATGTATTTTAGGGTCCTTCCCTTCCTTAGGGATCACCACTATCACCGCCTCTCTCATAGAAGCCGGTAGTATTCCCCCCTCATTTGATTCTTCAAATACTTTCAACAGTTTAGGCAGCAGGATTTCAGCAAATAGTTTGTACACTTCTGATGGTAGCCCATCTATACCTGGGGCCTTCTCATTAGCCATGCCATGTAGAGCAGTCTCCATTTCCTCAATGGTAATGGGAGAGTCCAGCCTTTCTCTATTTTCAGAATTTAGTTTAGGGAGCGTAATTGGATTAACAAAATTATCTATCTCCTCAGAAGTCCCCATCCCTTCCGATGAATAAAGTTTTTTATAGAAGTCACTAAAGATTCCTAATATTCCCTCTAATTCAGTAGTGATCTTTCCCTTATCGTCAGTCATTTCATGGATAAAGGAACTGTTCCTTTGTGCCGATGCTATAACCGATAATAGATGCCCAACCTTTTCCCCTTCAGCATAGAAGTTAACTTTCCGAAACGCCTGCATTTTTGTCATTTTATCAATTAGGATCTTATTTATCTTATCCTGCGCATTTTTAAGACTGCGTTGTACCTCAGGAATATTACTATTTGTGGCTTCTTCCTCCGCCCTTTCCAATGCTTTTAGGCCTTCCTTTTCTTCTTTTTGAGTTTGTGATTTACGCCTACAAATGTCTCTAAACAATAATCCTCTCAGAAAGGCCTTCATCGCGTCCCATTCTATCAAGTTATCAGTACTACCATCATTATTAGTAAAAAATTCTTTCAATTCTGCTTCTATACTCTGAGCATTAAGGTGTTGTAACCATACGGGGTGAATTTTCCATCCCTCTCTAACTATTCCTTTTTGAGATCCGTACCCAATGGTTACCATGACTGGGCTATGGTCTGAAATTATTCCAGGGAGGTATTTTACCTCCTTTATCATGGAGCCTGGTAGTTCATCTGCCAATGCCAAGTCTATGCGTGATAACGTACCATATGATGTGGAGTGGCATGAATAGCTTCGTTTCCCTGTGTTCCTAACCCTCCATGTATCAATCATTCCAATTTCTTTTATGAAGTGGCCAAAGACTGTATTAATGCTTTCCTGTATGTTTAATTGTCTCTTACTCCTGTCCCATAAATGATCAGTTACGTTATTAACCCCTTAAGCCCCGGAGCATTTTCCATTTTTGCATTTTCGTTTTTGCTCCCCTTGTTCCCAGAGCCATAGCGTTTTTATTTTTTGGTCAATATGGCCATGTGAGGGCTTATTTTTTGCGGGACGAGTTGTACTTTTCAACGCCATTACTAGTTTTACAATATCCTGTACGGGAAAAACGGGAAAAAAATTCCAAGTGCGGTAAAATTGCAAAAAAAGTGCAATACCACAGTTGTTTTTTATTTATTTTTTTTACCACGTTCACTGAATGCTAAAACTGACCTGCCCTTCTTATTCTACAGGTCATTACGAGTTCATAGACACCAAACATGTATAGGTTCTTTTATATTTAAGTGGTGAAAACCATTTCCAAAATTTAGTAAAAAAATAAATAAAAAAATAGCTCCATTTTCTAAGACGCGTAGCGTCTCCATTTTTCGTGATCCGGGGCTGGGTGAGGGCTTATTTTTTGCGCGCCGGGCTGACGTTTTTATTGATAACATTTGGGGTAGATCTGATGTTTTGATCGCCCGTTATTGCATTTTATTGCAATTTTGCGGCGACCAAAAAACGTAATTCTGGCGTTTAGAATTTTTTTCTCGTTACGCCGTTTACCGATCGGATTAATTCTTTTTTTATATTGATAGATCGGGCGATTCTGAACGCGGCGATACCAAATATGTGTATGTGGTTTTTTTTTTAATATATTTTATTTTGAATGGGGCGAAAGGGGGGTGATTTAAACTTTTATATTTTTTTATTTTTTTTTATATTTTTAAAAACATTTTTTTTTCACTTACTGCATGCTTCAATAGTCTCCATAGGAGACTAGAAGCAGCAGTTGTCTGATCGCCTCTGCTACATACAGGGGACGAGCAGGTCCCCTGCATGCAGCAGAAATGGTCCTGTGCTATGAGCGCCGACCACTAGGTGGCGCTCATAGCGACAAGATCATGACAACCACAGGCGTCTGCTGCAGACCCTGGGTTGTCATGCACGCCCATCGGCGACCCGCGATCACGTGACGGGGTCGCCGGTGGGCGGGGCTTATGACGCGCTACCCGGAAGCGCGCGTTAAATGCTGCTGTCGGAGATTGACAGCGGCATTTAACATGTTAACAGCCGCGGGTGGATCGCGATTCCACCCGCGGCTATTGCGGGCACATGTCAGCTGTAAGAATCAGCTGACATGTGCTCCGTTCAGTAAGGGCTCAGCGCAGCAGCCCTCACTGAACGGGCAGTACGCAAATATGCGTACTAATACGTCCCCGGTAAGTAAGGGGTTAAAGTCTCCCATCATCAAAAACGGTAATGTTCTTCGTCGTTCAGCGTATTCTCGCATTAGTCTAATTTTGGTGCTAGAGTAAGGGGGGGGGGATGTATAGTGCCGCTATACACATTGTGACTCCGAAAAAGATCCCTTTAATTGCTACTCCCTGCCCTTTTGGATCAATATAAACATCCAATTCTTCAAAAGGTGTGGACCTATTAATTAGAATTGAGACCCCTCTGGCTTAATTAGAAAAGGTAGAGTGATATGCTTTCTGTATCCACCTCCTATTTGTAACCTGAGTTGTTTCCTTAAGTAGATGAGTTTCTAATAAGCAAATTACTGATGCCCCTTGGTCCTGCAAGCTTTTAAATATCGTTGCTCTTCTGGTTTTCTCCGATAAACCCCTAACATTCCAGCTTATAACTTTAAAACTACCCATAAAATACAATTAACAATGTTTCCTTTTCCTCTATTTCTCTCCTTTGCTGTCAGTGTTTTTCCCCCTTCCCTTCTCCCCCCACTCCTCCCCTCCCTTCCCTTCATCTCCTCCCAACTTTGAGTGCTCTCTAGGAGCTGTGGGTTCTCCATTCCTGTTTGGGCTCCTAAGTTAGAGATTCCCCTTAACTACTTCACTTATAATTCCTCCCCTCCGGCCGCTCCCAAAGGTACTTTCTATAAATTTTAGCCATCAGTATCATAAATCTTAAGTATCAAATATTCTTAATATAATTAATATTCTTCCCCCCCGCCACCGTCTTGCCCTTCACCAAGGGCTCGAATTTGACATCCGTACACCATGCAGTGGCTCCTTTCTTTCCCCCTCTCCTCTTTCACGAAGGAGGGAAAGATTTTAAACTCATATCAACAGGACAACAAAAACCAACTCAAAATTGGTCCTGAATCAACAAAGTAGATAGCAAAAATATGACTAGAAGGCAGGGAGCAAAAAATAAAAGCCCCCCCCCTCCAGTTCTCTTGTCCAGGACAGCGCTACAAGGTTGCCTATTATACTCTGTAAAAAGGCATCTGTCCAAATAGGTAGTTCCCATTATTAAATAGTCACTGCATACATCCGTTCAATAAGAATTCTCAGCCGACCTTCCTCTTAAAGAATATTTAAAGTGTCTTAGCAGACTCTCATTTTCCCGCTTGTATAGGCTTAGCATTAACATCGATCCATTCTGCTGCATCCTCTGGCTTTGTAAAAAAGAAAACTTTATCCATAGCAACCACTCGTAGTTTGGCTGGAAACAGCATTGAGTACGTTGCACCCAGTTCTCTTAGCCGTCTTTTTACTCCTCCAAATTGCATTCGCTGTTTCTGTACAGCTACCGAATAATCGGGATATATGCCAATTTGTTGGCCGTTTATTGTGATCTCTTCACTTTCCCTTGCTTTACGGACAATAATATCTCTGTCTCTATAGTGAAGTAGTTTGGCTATTATAGCACGTGGTCCTTTTCCTGGGGGTTGAGGCTGCATTGGCACTCTGTGAGCGCTCTCCACCGCAAAAAGTTTAGTAAGAGAATCCGCTCCAAATCTTTCCTTCAGCCATTTCTCAATAAAATCAGTGTGATCTCTTCCCTCAGACTTCTCTGGTATTCCAACTATTCTGATATTGTTTCTTCTGGAGCGATTCTCCAGGTCATCATTTTTGGCCATAATTTCTGAGATTTGTTGTTTAAATTGTTTTTCAGATTTTGTAAGTTTATTAATCTGATCTTCATTTTCTCCCACTCTGGTTTCTACCTCGCCAGTCCTGATATTAGACTTTTGCATGTCTTTTTTAATAGTGGCTACTTCAGATTGCACTCCTAGGACTTGCTGTGTTAATGTGGTTAGTGCCTGTTTGCAAAAAGACACCACAGCAAATACGTCTTTAATGGTGGGGTTTTCTTGTGCATCACCCTCCTCCTGTGTTACTTCAGACATGGCTTCTCCATCAATATGACTACCCTCCTGGGACATATTTTCCTCCCCTTCAATTGTTTGCCCCATCATTTCATCCTCCTCCATCTCCTCTCCTTTATCCAGCTCCTGTTGTCTGTCTCCTTCCACATTGCGTGCATACCTTTCCAGCCTCGCCGCTGCACTCATGCGATGCTGGTAAGCTGCGTTGGCTCTGGTCGCCTCCTCCTTCTTCTCAGCGCCATCTTGGGAGCCTTTTCCATCTCCCCAGCCCATGTCTTTCTGCCTTTGGCGGGTCATCTTTGTACCTCTCCGCACGTCGCAGCTACCTCTCTGATGTTCCGCAGCGCTTCCTCCTCCCTCCGGTCGGCTGAGACTGACGGTGACGGCTGCGGGTCCACTGCAATATCGGGTAACGGCGGGAGAGCGCGGAAAGCACGACCGCTCACATTGCCTACCAGGCTCCGCCCCCATAAAGTTGGAAATTGAGTCGGAGTTGAAGGTTTGGCTTACCGACTCCACAGCCCTGCATACAGTGTTTGTGGGGCACTTTTGTTGGCATGAGACGGTATGGGTGCAATGAAGGGGGAATCTATGGGCTTCAGTAGGAGGAAAATTACTTTGTAAGGGCTGCAAAATTGTGAGATATGCTCTTCTGTGACCCCACCAAATATTATTGGGGTTTTTTTTGTTATTTTTTTTTTGTGGGGGGAGACAGGCAATTAGAACCTCTGCTATGGGGCCCCGTGATTTCTATGAACGCCCCTGCATACCTTATAGTAAAATCCTCATTTAGCAACATGACAAAATCACATTTTAAGGCCACATACTTATTTTTTTCTTGCTGTTATATTATTACCATTAAATTGCTCTCAACTGTCCCAGATCCAGTGGGACAGTCCCAGATTTGGGTCTCTGTCCTGCTTGGTGAGCCAAGTGCACTGCGCGGCCAACATCAGTGTAGCTCTGTGCAGTGTCAGCACTGACCTGCTGAGCTCAACTGCGCAGTGCTGTGCAGGTGAGCTGAATCCTCTTCCAGTGCTGCCAGGAGTCGCATTGTCCCTTGAGAAGACAGAAGCAGAATATCACCACTATCTGTCTTCTCTTCTACAATCACATACAGCTCAATGAGCCTCCGCATGCTGAATAGAAGCAGTGACACAGCCGAGGCTTCTATTAGACCCAGAGGTCACATGGTCACTGAGTCTCTTCCTGACGCAGAACAGCTGGGTCCTTTTACACCAAAATCAGCCCTGCCAGTGACTTCTTGCTGGATATCTTCTCTGTAAGGCTATGTGCCCACGATGCCGAAATGCTCAGGATTTTTTCCTGAGCGTTTCTGCATCTCCCTGACAGAAAAAAATGCATGCGGATTGTACAGGCGTTTTCCTGCCAGGGACATGCGGAAATGGAGCGTTATTCACTGGCATTTCCGCATGCGGATTGACAAGCGCTTTCCAAGCGATTAGCATCACTTGGAAAGTGCTTGTGACAACTAGGTCACACTATATAAATCCATGCAAACGGCATGGATTTATATAGTGTGACCCAAGAGAGTGGTTAAAACTAAAAAAATAAATGTATACTTACCCTCCGATGGCCCCCGGTGTCCTGCTCACTCCGTTCTCCCTTGCCGGCAGCGGTGGATTGAAGGACCTGCGGACGTCAGCGTCGCGTGACCTGTCACATGACTCGTACGTCAGCGTTGGTCCTTCAATCCACCGCGAAGTGCTGGGAAGCAAGGAGGAGCGCACCGCGGGCTGCCGGAAGGTAAATATATATTTGTTTTTTATTTTATTCTTTTTTTTACAGATTTTTTAATAGTACCTGGGTGTGGATGAGACTCTCCTCTCCTCTACACCTGGGTACCATCTGCACATTAGAACGCGCCAATTACGCAAGTACAGATGCAGTCTTGCAGAATTGGCGCATTCTAATGCAAGTCAATGGCGGCGAAAACGCAGCACTTCCGCGAAATAATTGGTAGTGCTGCGTTTTTTTCCGCAATGATAATCCGCAGTGGAAATTTCCGCAGCATGTGCATAGCACATGCGGATTATCATTGGGGAACATGGCAGGCCTTCTACCATGCGTTTCTGCAGCGTTTTTGCCGCTACGGAAACGCTTAAAAAACGCATCGTGGGCACACAGCCTAACTGAGGCTCCTAAAGATGCCTCAACTATAGTGAAAAATATGTATAATAAAGAAAACAGAAATATGTTTCCCAGAGATCTGTTATGAGCTTTTAGTCAACAAATTATGTTGTATAAGAAATGTAATTATCTATCTATCTTATCACATATCTATCTTATCACATATCTGTATCTAGCCATCTATCAAATATCTAAAAAATAGAGCCCCCACCCCTCAAAAAATAATATAACATTTTATTACATATGTTAAATAACAAAAAAAAAGGGCGTGGACTAAGATGTGTATCACTATGTGCCGAATGCACTGTGCCTCTTTCTCTTCTTCAAAAGTTGGGAGGTATGCTATTATGATGATCAGATATATTTTTTCTTTTTGTCCACACTTATTGTCACTATCTAATCTGTTACTGTTTATTACGCCTTGAGGTCTTATGTCCTCATTTAAACGGGTTGGCCACCTTTTGGGGTTTCTTTTTGTTATTTTGCAATTCTGTTTCATTATAATTTTTGCACCGTTTGGCTTTTACAGGCTATTGGTTTCCCTGCACATTCAACTTTAATGTAATCTGTGGCCATAAATCAACTGCGAAGAGCTCACAAAAAGACAGATAAGAGTTATATAGACTGTCAGAACAAGGTCACTGATGAATTCTCAGTTATAGAGGTTGGCCATGTTCTCTTGTTAGTACAGCTTTCCAATGCCTCAAAAACCAACGACCAGCTCTTCTGTCCATACAATGGCCGCTGGTGAAGGAGTCATGTGAGCAGACCAGGCATTAGCCATCTCTGACAGCAGAAGCCAAGTCCAGCAATTATAATGGAATGAGCATTCATTACTACACAGACCTAGGAAGACCGTAGGGTGTACGTGCTGAAAAATGATCTGTGTTGTATGCAACTGGAGTTATGGGTAGGAAAGTCATCTGGTTGAAGTCCTCATGTGAACCCGATCTGCCAGACTAGAGATCAGGTGATCTGTTTTCTCTGTGTTATTCGGAAGACTCTGCTCTGCTGTTTTCCCTCTCCTCTCACAGCATACAGTGTGACAGACATGCTGAAGAAGAGATACTGCAGCTGCATCCCCCTTTTCCTGCTTCCCATCTTCTATCTACAATAGATGAATCTGATAACGTAAGGGAATCCAACATCAGAAAATGACCTAATGTTTAAATCAGGTTATTGTGTTAAATGTATTTTTTATCATTAGCAATATTTTTTCCCCATATCACAATCTATATTAAAAATAAAAAATATACATCTTTCAATTTTTTTTACTGGCCACTGGGGATTTTTTTTAGACTTTAACTTCTTGTGGTTTCAGGAAACAAGACATGGACATTAGCTACAATGAACAGACTTTTGTATTGTAAGGGAATCTATCAGTAGGATCAACCTTCCTAAGCTTATATGGGCACGTGGGTCATAGGAAGCTGAATAAAATGACACCTTGATATCAGCGATCCGATACCTTATTCCAGAGAAATCCACGTTTTTCTTATATAAATGAGCTGCTAAGATCTATTGGCCGGACACTGATCTGCAGAAGAATCTGCTCCAGAGCTTATTTTCAATGAGAGGAAGCGTTACCGGTGTGAACCAAGAAATGGCTGACACTTTGCTCTCATCACACACAGCACTACAGTGAAATCAGAACTAACACAGTTCAGTAGAAGTGAAATTTGTCTCATTACAAACACATTTGCAGCTGCGGTCATCTAACAGTGCTTCAGCTTCCATCTCACAGGTATTAGTGAGGGAAGGGCAGCACAGCAGACCTGACAGCACTGTGAGAAGACAGCTGCAAATGTGCTTGTGTTTGTAATGAGGTAACTGTGCTGTACTGTGTTGGTTATTATCAGGCACAGTTCTGCAGTAAAGCTGACAGCACTGTGAGAGGACACGTGCTGCTGCAAATGTTTGAAGTGAGGCAAGGTTCACTGCTGCTGCACTTTGTTAGCTCTGCTATACTGTGCTAGCTCTGATCTCACTGCAGACTGTGTGTGGTTATGGGACCAGACTGTCAGTCATTACATGTCACACTAGTAACTCCCTCTTTCATTTAAAATAAGCTCTGGAGGCGGATTCTTATGCAGATCAGTGCCCACCCATAGATTGTAACAGCTTATTTGCATGTAAGAAAAATGTGGATTTCTGTGGAGTAAGACATTGGATCGCAGATATCAAGGACATCATTTCATTCAGCTTCCTATGGCCTTCATGCCCATACAGATGGCTTAGGAGGGTTGGTCCTACTGAAAAATTCCCTTGAAGCATCTAATGAGGGTGTTCAGAAGGGGAGCAGGGTCAGCTGTGATATCACTCATTGTGATTGGTGGATCCTGTGTTGTCAGCTGTGTATCAGTCATTGTAATCCTGCCTTAGATAAACTCTTCCTGAAAGAACAGGAAGTATGAGTCTAAAAAAGCTTGTGTCGTTTTTTAATGATAATAATCGTGATAGAGGAAATAGGAAAAAATATATAAAAAAAAAATACATGTAAAACAAAAACTCGATTTAAACAATCAGTAATTTTCTTATGGCGGCTTCCTGTTTTTGAACATTTACAGATACACTGCCCTATGGACAAAGCCAAGGGGTATTACCTCCTGTTGGCAGATTAATCCTTCCCTTAATAAAGACACACTATATTGACAAAAGTCCTGCGACATTTCCCTCTTCCAACATACAGTACTTAATCGCTTCCCGACCGCCCACTGTAAATAAACGTTGGCGCTGCCTGGGCTCTGTGCAGTGCCGATATTTATGAACGTTCGGTGGTCCCGCAGCCCTCAGGACCCCCAGGGTCCTGCAAGTGCTGCGGGTGCAGTGCAGAGCGACAGCTCTGACAGGGGACATCATCGGGACCTGTTTGGATCAGGTCCCAATGATGTTAACCCTTTGCTATCTTCTATATGTCACGATCTATAGTGATCGTGGCATTTAGATGATAGTGAGAGGAGAGGGGGTCGCCCACTTACCTCTCCAACGGCCCCCTGATGTCTGACAGGACCTGCCGTTGTCACGGCAGCCGGAGGTCACATGACTGCCTCCGGATCTGCCATAAATGGTGTCCTGCTAGGCTCAGCCTGCAGCTGAAGTCTAGCGGGAGGTAGACACTGACAATGTAAAACTGTCAGCAGAGCTCTCATGCAATGCAATACATGTCTATTGCATTGCATGAGAACAGTGATTAGAAAAATAAAAATTAATGTCCCATAGAGGACTAAGTAAAAATGTAAAAAAAAAAAAAAGTCTAAAAAATGTTTTCAAACTATTAAAAAAAATCACAAAATAAATACAAATAAATAAATAAAATATTAAACCAATAAATCCTTATATTTTTGCAAAAACAAAAAAAGTACTCATATTTGGTATCCCCGCTTCCGAAACAACCCGATCTATAAAACTGTCACACTAATTAACTCCTTCTGTGCACACCGTAATAAAAATAAATAAAAAACGGAGCAAAAAACTATGCTTTTTCATCATATCGCCAAACAAAAAGTGGAAAAAAATGCGATCAAAATGGAAATAAAAATGGTACCGCTGAAAACGTCATCTTGTTCCACAAAAAAAAGCCGCCATACAGCTCCATCAGCCAAAAAATAAAAAAGTTATAGCTCTCAGAATAAAGCGATGCAAAAAACATATTTTTTCTATAAAATTTTTTATTGTTTAAAAGCGCCAAAACATAAAAAAAAATACAGTAAGTGTAGTATCGCTGTAAACGTACTGACCCGAAGGATAATGCTGCCTTATCACTTTTACCACACGCAGAACGGCATAAAAAAAAACCTCAAAAAACAATTCCTGAATTGTTGGTTTTTGTTAATTTTACCTCCCAAAAAACAGAATAGAAAGCGATCAAAAAATGTCACGTAGCCAAAAATGGTACCAATAAAAATGTCAACTCGTCCCTTAAAAAACAAGCCGTCACATGACTCTGTCGGCCGAAATATGGAAAAATTATAGCTCTCAAAATATGGTGATGCAAAAACTAGATTTTGCAACAAAAAAAAAGCGTCTTTTAGTGTGTGACAGCTGTCAGTCATAAAAACCCGATATAAATCTGGTATCTCTGTAATCGCACCGACCCGAAGACTAAAGTAACCTCATCACTTATACCGCACGAGGAACGGCGTAAAAAATAAATAAAACCAATTCTTCACCTGCTACTGATTTGTTTATTATGTCTCCCAAAGATCACAGTAAGGCTCTGCTCACATTTATCCTGCGCTCTGCGCTGAGCACTTACACCAGAGTTTTCGTGTAAATCTCTGAAATACGTGATTCAGACGGAACCCATGACGGAAGATTCCCTATAATGAGGCAAATATAGGCCACTGTGGATGCCGCCTGGCCTGTGATCCCACGGTGTCAGTTTTTTTAGGCGTGCATAAAAGTGCGGTTGGCCACAGTTTTGTGCACTTCTGAAAAAAGGACACCGCTAAACAGAGGCCAGACGGAGTCCAGAGTAACTCTGCTGCCTCATTATAGTGAATGGATCCTGCAGGGGTTTCATCTGAATTACATCACTTGGAAATTTAGATGGAAACCCCGATGTAAGTGCTCAGCCTAGAGCGCCGGATAAATGTTACGTAAAATGTTCCCAATAAAAGCTTCAACTCAGTCCTCAAAAAAAGCTAGTCCCCACTCAGGTCCGTTATCTGTTAAAAATATAAGGGACTTCCAAGTTACTGGTAGAAGAAAGGCTCTGGAAAAGCGAAACGGCCCTTGCCCCCCCCCAAAAGAAATTCAGAAAATGTTGTGCTCCCAAATCCAAATGCCTATTCTACAATAATTTGTTCTCCAATTGTCAAATAGCGCTCCGTCCCTCCCAAATCTCGCCGTATAGCTAAGCGGTACGATACAGCCACATATGGGGTATTGACACTTTTAGAAGAAATTGTGTGACACATTTCGGCACCATTTTTACCCATTGCCCTGTGTGAAAATGTAAAATCTGAGGGTAAAACATTTTTTTGTGGTAAAAATATAATTATGTTTTCTTCACTGCCCAATGGTATAAATTTAAAAATTAAAAAATACTCACTACTTCCCTAGATGAATTCCTTGAGAGGTTTAGTTTACAAAATGGGGTCACTTGTGGGGGTTTCGGCTGTTTCGGCATGTCAGCGACTCTTCAAATGTGACATGGTGTCTGCTGCCTATCCCAGCCAACATAGCGCTCCTTTCTCTTCCGAACCCTGCCGTACACCAAAGCAGTGGTTTTCCCCCACATATGGGGTATCGGCGTACTCAGGAGAAATTGTACAACAAATTTCATGGTGCAATTTATCCTGTTACCCTTATGATAATGCAAAATTAGGGAATGAAAAACATTTTTTGTGGGAAAAATGTGAAAATGTTATTTTTACGGCTCAATATTATAAACTTCTGTGAAGTACCTGGGGGTGCAAGGTGCTCACCACACATCTAGATAAGTTCCCTAAAGGGTCTAGTTTCCAAAATAGTGTCACTTATGGGGAGTTTCCACTGTTTAGGCACATCAGGAGCTCTCCAAACGTAACATGGCATCCGCTAATTATTCAAACAAATTTTACATTCAAAAAGTCTAATGGCGCTCCTTCCCTTCCGAACCCTGCAGTGCACCGAAACAGTGGTTTCCCTCACATATGGGTGTATCAGCGCGCTCATGAGAAATTGCACTACAAATTGTGTAGTCCATTTTTTCCTGTTACCCTTGTGAAAATAAAAAAATTGGGTCTAAAGTAGCATTTTTGTGAAAAAAAGTTAAATGTTTATTGTTTTCTTCCACATTCCAAAAATTCCCTTGAAACACCTGAAGGGTTAATAAACTTCTTGATTGTGGTTTTGAGCACCTTGAGGGGTGCAGTTTTTAGAATGTTGTCACTTTTGGGTATTTTCTGCCATAAAGGCCCCTCAAAGTCACTTCAAATAAGATGTGGTCCCTAAAAAAATGTTTTTGTAAATTTTGTTGGAAAAATGAGAAATCGCTGGTCAACTTTTAACCCTTATAGCTTCCTAACAAAAAAAAAATTTGGTTCCAAAATTGTGCTGATGTAAAGTAGACATGTGGGAAATGTTATTTATTAACTATTTTGTGTGACACATCTCTCTGATTTAAGGGCATGAAAATTCAAAGTTTGAAAATTGCAAAATTTTCAACATTTTCAATTTTTTTCACAAATAAACGCAAGTGATATCGAAGAAATTTTACCACAATCATGAAGTACAATATGTCACAAAAAAACAGTCTCAGAATCAGTGGGATCCGTTGAAGCTTTTCAGAGTAATTACCTCATAAAGTGACAGTGGTCAGTATTGAAAAAATTGGCCTGGTCACGAAGGCAAAAACAGGCTCTGGCGTGAAGTGTTTAACAGCTGGCATAATGCAATCAGGCAGCTTTCGCCAAACCCAGACTCATCCTTCAGACTGCCAGATAGTTTTGAGGGTTAAGAGCCAATAAAGCTTGAAATGCGTACACCTGTGCTGTCCACTACCAATACTTGTTTCCCCTGTAATTTTACTTGTTTCCTTCCCCTCCCCCCTTTTTTAAATGGTCATGAATAAAGTCATCTTTTAACTCTACCTTCATTTTCCTGCAAGTGCTGCATATAAAGAATGTGGTGGGTGAGAATTAATGGACACCCCTAATTGGTAAGAATTCTAGAGATTGCATTTTGTGCCATATTTATTATAGGGTAAATGCATGAGTAGTGGCCACAGTGTCGCCAGAATCCTTATTGGCATGCAGTTCCACCACAAAATGTTGCAATTTTTAAATTGATTGTTAATGACTGCACATTATTGCAGGTAAACTATTGCTGTCAAATTCTGGCCGCGGGCTAAATCTGGCCTATGGGGATGAGTACATTTGGCCCGCAATGGTGAGCGGGCCCCGTAGCCCGACATCGCACATTCAACTGAATCAGCATCCTGGATGCCGATACAGTTGAAAGTAATGATAGCCATCATTCTCTCTCTGCATCTAACGTCTCAGCACACCCGTAGTGCGGAGCTGTGCAGAGGATCAGAAGATGCGCTGCAAAGACTGGAGCAGCAGGGGAACGAGGAGAGATGATGTTTTTTTTTCATATATGGG
This sequence comes from Phyllobates terribilis, assembly GCF_046119375.1. Classification (NCBI taxonomy): domain Eukaryota; kingdom Metazoa; phylum Chordata; class Amphibia; order Anura; family Dendrobatidae; genus Phyllobates; species Phyllobates terribilis. The sequence goes on from NW_027362771.1 coordinate 305,867,747, forward strand.
GCAGTTATACTATATAGAGCACTATGTGGGCAATTATACTGTATGAAAGGCAAGGCAGGACCCATTATACTGTATGGAGGACTATGTGCTGCCATTATACTGTATGAAAGGCAATGCAGGGCCCATTATACTGTATGGAGCACTGTGTGGTGCACATTATACTGTATGGAGCACTGTGTGGGGCCCATTATAGTGCACCATACAGTATAATGGGCCCCACACAGTGCTCCATACAGTATAATGTGCACCACACAGTGCACCATACAGTATGTGGGGCCATTATTTTGTATGGTTCACTATGTGGGGCTCATTATTCTCTATGGCGCACTATGTGGGGCCATTATATTGTATGGAGCACTATGTGGGGCAATTATTCTGTATGGAAGGCAATGCAGGACGGATTATACTGTATGGAAGACTAGGTGGAGTCATTATACTGTATGGAGGACTATGTGGGGCCATTATACTTTATGGAAGGCAATTCAGGGCCCATTATACTGTATGGAGGACTATGTGGGGTTATTATACTATATGAAGGCAATGCAGGGCCCATTAGACTGTATGGAGGACTTTGTGGGGCCATTATAATATATGGAAGGCAATACAGGGCCCATTCTACTGTATGTGGGGCCATTATTCTGTATGGAGGACTATGAGGGGCCCATTATTCTGTATGGAGGACTATGAGGAGCCCATTATTCTGTATGGAGGACTATGAGGGGCCCATTATACTGTATGGAGGACTATGTGGGGCCATTATTCTGTACGGAGGACTATGTGGGCTCATTATACTGCATGGAGAACTATGTGGGGCCATTATTCTGTATGGAGGACTATTTAAGGCCCATTATACTTTATGGAGAACTATGTGGAGTCCATTATGCCGTGTGGGGATTACAGTTGGGGTCATCATATTTTTCCGGTGTGGTTGGAGGGAGGGTACAGTAGAGTCATCATACCGTGCATGTGGAGGGTATTGTGGGGGTGTCTTACTGTGTTTGGGGGGCTCTTTTGTTGGCATCATACTTTATTATCTGCATTATTTAAGGTTTTTTATCCTTTGTTATTACTTATTTAAATTAGGCCATTGGGCCATATGCTTTTTACTGCTCTTACGTATTATATTATCATTTCAATGTGCTAAGATCTATTAAAATTTAGTTTGTTTGAGGGACAACCCCTTTGTTTCTTTCCATATGAAAAGGTTCATCGTTATATTTGATAAGGCAAAACTTCCTCAATTGTAAATATTTTTTTTAAATAATTATCAAGGTTGACCCCTCTCTTTGTCTAAGCTTTTAATTTTGGCCCTCTGTGTATTTGAGTTTGACATACCTGGTCTAAAGCATTCTGTGGACCAAACTACAACTGCCAGCAGGTCCAGAAGCTCTGCCCCTACACACCACAAAGGGGTAACGACAACAGTTATTGAATATTAATATATTTTAATTACCTACTACGAAAGAAGACACGCAGACACTTTTTTTGTAGTAAAGTTCTGCTGCCTTGTTTCTGCCTCGAACTGTTTCTGTTCAGGGAGTCCCCCGAGTAGCCTGAAGCCTGGACCGTGCCCGTGAATATGTACTCGCTTAGTAGCATGCCACGGGCAGCAAGACTCTACAAGATGATTGGTGGGGTAGGGGCATTTCAGCTAAGAAGGCAGGGCCTGTGGAGGGAGTATACTGGGTGGTCTCCTTCTTCTTTATCTCAGCCAGCCTATGTATCTATTGTGGTATAGCAACAAGCTCAGCTGTATGCGGAGGTAAAACATGGGATACTGTCTCTTTAAATTTTCGGGTTAGTTTATTTAGCAGTTATAAACCACCCTGGAGTCCATAAAGAAAGCACAGCCCATTCAGCTAAAGAGACAAAACAAAATACAAAACTTGCAGCACAGTCCATATCTCGGCCAAGATCTGGCCGCTCACAATTAGCTACACACAGGTTCAGCACAGCATGTGCTAGCTCCTTCCTGGAGCAAAATTTCCCCAGGTACTGACCACACCTGAGTGCCAGGGCTGGATATTTAAGGCCCAGACCCTCCCCTGATTGGAGGGATGGTGGATAACGTCCCTCCCACACTTCATTATCCATTGAAAACATTCCCTTGTAAAGCTGCGTGCCCACGATGCAGATTTAATGCGTTTCCGCTGCACCATTTCCGCCGCAAAAACGCATTAAAAACGCATGTTAAGTTGTCTGCCATATTTCCTAATGATAATCCGCATGTGCTGTGCACATGCTGCGGAAATTTCCGCTGCGGATTATCATTGCGGAAAAATCCGCAACACAACCATTAATTTTCCGGAATCGCGGCGTTTTAGCCACCATTGACTTGCATTGGACCGCATAATATCCGCATGACTGCATGTGCACATGCGGATATTATGCAATTCAATGCTCGGATGGTACCCGGGTCTGGAGAAGAGGAGACCATAGTACCTGTAAGTAAAAAAATAATTAAAATAAAAAATAACCTTATACTCACCTTCTGATGGCCCCCGGTCTGCTCCTGGCGTCGCTGCTGGCTCCGTGGCGGGTACCGGTAATGTAAAAGGACCTTCCATGACGTCAACAGGAGCAGACCGAGGCCGCCGGAAAGGTGAGTATAAGGTTATTTTTTATTTTTTACGTTCTAATTCTTTTTTTTAACATTATGTTGGTCACACAATATAAATCAATGCCGGTTGCATGGATTTATATTGTGCGACCAACTTTCAAGCACTTTTCCAAGTGATGCTAAAATCGCATGCTAAAAAAGCTTGACAAACGCTTGTCCCTGGCAGAAAAAACGCATGTACAATCCGCATGTACAATCCACATGCATTTTTTCTGCCAGGGAGATGCAGAAACGCTCAGGAAAAATCCGGAGCATTTCTTCATCGTGGGCACATAGCCTAAATGTGGTTCTATTAACTCTCTCTGCACCTACTTGTGCAGGAGAACTTGCATGTTTTCACATCACTGAGGCTAAGAGTCTCAGTGACACATACCTCCCTTCTGACACACTACCAGTGACTTTGTCACACTATGTAACATTGCTTAAATAGCTAATTTATGAAGTAAATGATGAGATGCTGTTTGTGTCTGTATGGAATTAAGTGAGCTGTGACAAGTGCTGCTCATGGTGGAGGGCTGGAGGCCCACTCCTGCACAGGGGCCCACTAGGGAATTCACCTGTACCCCTGTTGGTCCATCCAAGCCTGGGACTAACTAGAGTTTGCAGTCAAATCTGGGCCCTGAAAGGATCCAGTGACCACTCTGTCGCATAAAAATGTTTCTGGTCCCTGCACTATGAAATCACATTGCTATGGCTATAGAGAGTTTATTATTAATATTGAACGTGCTCAGATACATTTTTTTCCGAGCACGCTCGAATCCTGACTATCTTAAGCGTGCTCGTCAGATATGTTGACATTGCCACGGCTGCATGTCTTGCGGGCAACACATGCAGGGATTGCCTAACAAACAAGGAATCCCTGCATGTGTTGCAGCTGTATAACAGCCACGAGTCATACAGCCGTGGCAACACGAACATATTTCATGAGCACACCGAAAATACTCGGTTAGGACTTGAGCGTGCTCGGATAACACCTTATCCAAGCACGTTTGCTCAACACGATTTATTATCCATGCGCTCTTATACTTTGTATGTTTCTGTATTTCTGTTCTGTGACATTATCCCTGTATTGTGTTCTCTATCATCACTGTACTCCATCATTACAAACCTCTAAGAAACACTATCAATTACTGCAGCAAGTTGTGGCAGTATCAACTTGCAAAAGTCAGTCTCACAGGGTGAGTTCTCACCTCCAAGGAAGCTCACAAATAGAGGCAATGTCAGTAGTCTGATAAATTCCAGAATTATTTTGCAATATGTCTTAAAATCCATTCTTCTCTGTTAGTGATCATTGTGTTTATTAACCACACTGTTGGACAACTTTGTGCGTATTATCCATATTCTGTGACATACCGGTAAGAATAAATCCTGTATGGGTGACATCCGTGAGTACATTTTGTTAGGTGTAAATATATTACATTTAAGTGTTACAAGTGGCCTTTAATAGATGTATCAGGGTCAGTGAAGTTCATGTTTAGTTTTTTCACATGTTCTGAAATGTATTTAAAAGAATTCAAGACTGTTGGTGAACTTTAACCCTGGTTAAGAGGAAATTGTTTTGGGCAGTAAACCCCTCCAAATTCCACCCTGTACCTTTAAACTGTTATCACAGGTCATTTATTGGTTACCTCCCTCCAAAAACATGTTTAACAGTGATTTTGCTTTCTTTACTGCATTCTTGAAAAGTTACTCCTTCCAAAAAATGTTGGCGATTGGTTAGGTGGGGGGGATTTGAGAGCAGCTGCCTGCTGATTTGACACCACTCCCAGTAGAAAGCATGGCACTAAAATTCGAGTCGGGGCAGGCTCCACTTCAGCACCAGACCTTATGGGTAGGGTTTTTTTTATACATATGCGTCTATACACCTATTGTTCAGTACTTTTCACCGCCCAATGGTATTCTATCTGATGTATTATTGATTTCTAGTATATAACAAACACTATGCAGTTGTTATTAAAGAGAATCTGTCACAAGGAGTGATGAGCGAGCGTGCTCGTTTAACCCTTTAACCGACCATGCTCGGGTGCTTACCAAGTATCTTCGGCGTGCTCGTATATTATGTTTGAGTCCTTGCATCTGCATGATTTACAGCTGTAAGACAGCTTCAACACATGTGAGAATTCCCTAACAAACAGGCAATCCCTGCAGGTGTTGAGGTTGTTTTACAGCTGTAAATTATGCAGGTGCAGGGACTCGAACATAATGTATGAGCACACCAAAGATACTCCCGAACATGCTCAATTAAATGGTTAAACGAACACCCTCACTCATCACTAGTCACAAGGTTTTTGTGACCCCATCTGGCAGAGACTCTGATTCAAGCGATGCCACTTACTTGTCTGCTTACCGTCATTTTGGTACCATCATTGTTTTATCTGCTGCAGATCTAACAGTGCTGTGACAGTAGAGCTCTGTTTAACCCCTTCCACACCACTTATTGGCAGCTTTTTGCACATATACAGTGTACACAGCTGCCAATCACTGGTGGGGGCAGGGTTATACAGAGCTCATGAATATACTTGACTACCTGGTAGGAGGTTTACTAGTCCTCTAATGATAATCTCCTGCTGATAAAACAGTTATTTTATCAACTCTACAGCACACAGCCCAGTCAGTGATATATCACTTGAATCAGGGCCTCTGGCACTACATTATGCTGCTCTCAGATTAGGTGGCAAAAACCTGGTAACAGATTCCCTTTAAGACCACACTGATATTTTACATTTACTCTCTTTGGTTATAACTTTGTTCTATCCTAACTTGACTACTACTGTACACTTGGATGTTATATATTATATCTCCTACTGCTGCGAGTGTCACCTTTTCTACTCATTTTTGACCCTGTGTATCTTTTTGCCTTTTAATTACTCTTAATAAAATATGTTTTGTAATTTTTGAATACATAATTTCTCAAATCACCCGGTTGTTGATTGTGGAGGATTTGTGCACTCTTGAAAATGGTAGATCATTTGGCTATTTGCTGGTATTTCAGTACTTGGGCTACTTCACACTGGTAGAAATGGCAAGAATGTAGACCTTTTATATTGAGCATACGATCACTGCTAAAATTTAAAAAAAAAAGCATAGCTCTCAGGTTGTGTGAATTGTATTAATCTAGACTAGTCACAGTTTTATTACCTCTACAGGATAATTGACAAATCAAATAAGTTGCATGTGTTAACTATGGAAAAGAAATACCCATTTAATGATTTTGTATCCTTCTATATCCATCACACTCACATGAAGAGAAGAGCAGAACTTCTAGACTTCCAACAATCCTAACACTCAATCCACTCATGCTGTTTCACCATGGGAGATGTATAATCGGAGGTTTCATAGACTGGTCGAGTGTGGGTGCTAAAATGTTTCAAAGATTGCAGGAGGAAAAAATTGCACATCTCCTCCGCCTGTGCCTTCCATATTACAGGCAATCATGTAAATGATCGCTCTGGTGAAACTACTTCCCAAGGGAAGCCTTGTAAAGATCCGAGGTGAACCTCACAGTGATGCTGAAATGATCGAATTTTTAAACCCTTAAAGGGAACCTGTCACATCGTACACGTAGGCTGACCGGTGGACAGCATGGAATAGAAAAGCTGAGCCGAATGATATGCAGGTTTGCTGTAAAAGATTCAGTATAACTTGTATTTTATTCATTGAAATCCCTGCTGTCTGTATGCATAGGAGTCCAGTGGGCGGTCCTACTCAGTGACTGACAGCTATCTCTACATGCACAGTCATACAGGGAAGACTGTCAGTCACTGATTAAGACCGCCCACTGGAATCGTATGCATATAGGGACCAGGAATACATTGAGTAAAATGCAAGTTTTGCTGCATCTTTTTCCACAAAATGTCTATCAATCTGATAAGCTCCTCCTGCTCCGGAACATCCTGCCTGCAGATCAGATACCATTTTCAACATGACAAGTTCCCTTTAAACATACTCATTTGGATTTAGAATGTGTCCTATGCAAACCCACGGCACTTTAAATCACACTTATTAAAGATACCACTTTTTACATTAAACAATACTGGCATTCCTATTTTGTAGTATTTTATCCAAGTCTCCTGCTTGACCTACATTGCTATAATAAGCTTTTTACACTTTTTCACAGCAAATGATGACAGGTCGGCATTTACCGCCCCCATACAATACTTAAGTGAACAGACAGTGAAATTGTTTTAACTTTTATTTTTTTCTTGAGCCATTAAATTGTAGTTGCTTATGCTACTAAATGGCAGTTTAGCCCCTGTTATGTGACTGCCTTGTCTCCCAGCTACAGCCGCAGATTCTATAAAAGCCATAGCTCCTCTGAATAAGTTACATGAGAAGAAAGTTTTGATTGTCATATGGGGGAGAGAGAAAGTGACAAGATCCGTGTTAGCATCAAGATTGCATATTCATGTGGAGCTGTAAAAATGTAGCGTGTGACTCTGCCAGCCCCTTGGGATAATGTGATGGATTTATGCATGTGACAGAAAAGTCTCTAGACAGAAACCTTTAAGCATTTACAAGAAGATGTTATAAGGATTAAATACCGTTTTTCGCGCAAACGGTAGAAAAAGAAATGGCACATTAGATCTGTTTTCATAGTAGAATCTAACAGCTGAGAAAAATACATACCACTCTATGGGTTTGTACTGAGATCTGTAGGAAACAATCACTAATACTTGGTCGTTTTTTATTTTTTAAGCGTTAGCCATAATGGACTAAAAAATTCATATATGTGAAGATTTGGGCACTCTGCTCATATAGTTGGATACTCCCCAGGTAACCTTTATTGAACAGTTTGGACACATTGGTAATACTGTATTTTTGAAACCTTTAGATACCTGTAATCGTGTTACAGATGGACGGTAGTGCTGGGCGAGTGTGCTCGTTTAACCCTTTCGCCGAACACGCTTGGGTGCTTTCCAAGTATCTTCAGTGTTCGAGTCCCTGCGTCTGCATGATTTACAGCTGTAAGACAGCCTCAACACGTGGGGATTACCTAACAAACAGGCAATCCCTGCATGTGTTGAAGCTGTCTAACAGCCATAAATCATGCAGACGCAGTGACTCGAACATAATATACGAGCACGCCGGAGATACTTGGAAAGCACCCGAGCGTGCTCGGTGAAAGGGTTAAACGAGCACACTCACTCATCACTAATGGACGGCTGTTCAAATTCCACGGGGGTCTCCCCATTCTCTAAAGTATTACTAGGCAGAGAAGCCATATTCTAGAGATCCACTACAGAGAACTGTACTTATTTCACATTTCTAAGCCTCTAGTGACAGTGCCAGGAGCCCACATGCCCCCTCACACATACCAAAGCTCGAACAATCAACAGGCAACCATGGAATACCAGCCTAACCAAAGAGCTGCGACGCGCCTCCAGGGTTGCTGAGCGTAGATGGAAAAGATCCCACTCCAATGAGCACTTCATAGCATTCAAACAGTCCCTCATTACCTTCAAATCCACACTCACTGCTGCAAAACAAACATACTTCTCATATCCTCCTTGTCTCACAACCCTAAACAATTATTCAACACCTTCAATTCTCTCCTACGTTCCCAAGCGCCTCCCCCCTCTCCTCTCATCTCAGCCGAAGACTTAGCCTCATTCTTCAAGCAGAAGATTGACACCATCAGACAAAGCTTTTGCCTAAAGTCACCTCAGCCCCTCCTCACACCTACTCAATTCTCCTCCTACAAAACCAGCTTTTCCACCATTACGGAAGACCAATTTTCCTCTTTACTCTCCAAATCACACCTCACCACCTGTGAACTTGACCCAATCCCGTCCCATCTCATCCCCAACCTTACCACAGTCTTTATCCCAACCCTCACCCACCTTTTCAACCTGTCACTAACAACTGGTGTCTTCCCCTCATGCTTCAAACATGCTTCGATCACACTCCTCCTCAAAAAGCCCTCCCTTGACCCATCCTCTCTTACAAGCTATCGCCCCATATCACTTCTCCCTAATGCCTCAAAACTACTGGAACAACGCATCCATTCTGAACTGTCTTCCCACCTCTCTTCCTGCTCTCTCTTTGACCGCCTCCAATCTGGCTTCCGACCATACCATTCTACTGAGACTGCCCTGACTAAAGTCACCAACGAGCTACTAACCGCCAAATCCAAGTGACACTACTCTGTCCTCCTCCTCCTAGACCTGTCATCTGCCTTCGACACAGTGGACCATTCCCTCTTAATACAGATTCTCTCATCTCTTGGTATCAAAGACTTGGCCCTATCTTGGATCTCCTCATACTTAACAGACAGGACATTCAGTGTCTCCCACTCACACATCACCTCCCCATCTCACCCCCTATCTGTCGGTGTCCCCCAAGGTTCAGTCCTAGGACCCCTGCTCTTCTCCATCTACACCTTTGGCCTGGGACAACTTATAGAGTCTCATGGCTTTCAGTACCACCTCTATGCTGACGACACACAGATCTACCTCTCTGGACCGGATATCTCCTCCCTACTAACCAAAATCCCACAATGTCTGTCCGCTATCTCATCCTTCTTCTCTAACATATTTCTAAAACTTAACATGGATAAAACAGAATTCATGGTCTTTGCACCATCTCATTCATCGCCCCCTACCTGACCTATTTATCAATGTCAATGGCTGTCCACTCTCCCCAGTCCCTCAAGCTCGCTGCCTTGGGGTAACCCTGGTCTCTGATCTTTCCTTCAAACCACATATCCAAGCCCTTTCTACTTCCTGCTGACTCCAACTCAAAAATATCTCCCGGATCCACACATTCCTCAACCATGAATCTGCACAAACAATAGTGCACGCCCTCATCATCTCCCGCCTCCACTATTGTAACCTCCTGCTTTGTGGCCTCCCCTCCAACACTCTCGCACTCCTCCAATCTATCCTAAACTGTGCTGCCTGACTAATCCAACCTGTCCCCATGCCTTTCCCCAGCCTCTCCTCTCTGTCAATCCCTTCACTGGCTCCCCATTGCCCAGAGAATCCAGTTCAAAATCCTAACTCTGGTATACAAAGCCATCCACAACCTGTCTCCTCCTTACATCTCTGACCTAGTCTCCCGGTACACATACCTGCACGCAACCTCCGATCCTCAGAAGATCTCCTTTTCTGCTCCCCTCTTATCTCCTCTTCCCACAATCGCATACAAGATTTCTCCCGTGAATCCCAGCTCTACCCTCACCTACTGTATCCTCACCCATCCATTGTAGATTGTGAGCCCTCTCGGGCAGGGTCCTCTCTCCTCCTGTACTTGTCGTCGTCACGTTTTGTTAAAGATCTTTGTAATAGTTCATGTATGTACACCCCTTTTTCACATGTAAAGCACCATGGAATAAATGACACTATAATAATAACATAGGGTGCATTTTGCTTAGAATTTGTCACGGGACGACCATGTTTTGCTGAGCAGGTTCTAATCCATTCCTGTGGTCTCATCTTAGACACATTGACTTACACAAATGAATGGAGATGTGAGTAGAGTATTATTGTCTCTGGTCCCAGAAGGGCTGCCGACGTTGGTCACATGCACATTAATCCATCTTCTCTCCCGGTGGGACTTTTGATTCTCTGTCAACATAAACCACTTTCGGCCATCAATTTTTCCAAGAGCCATATTTGACTGCACGAGCCTGGTACCGGAAAGAAGCCCATTAACAGTCATAATCGGTTATGTTATCTCATAATTAGCTTGACAGTAAAACTGTTACAGCACATTAATTAATATGGATCTTTTATATGCAGTTTTTATTTAGGCTTTTATTTAAGTATCAAGACCGAAAAATGCTTGGAACAGACTATGGCCATATGGGCTTAGCATTCATAAAGGGCCACCAGAGAGAAGAACCACGGAGCAGCCATTTTGCTCACATTTTCATCACATCACACGGTCTGACTCTGACTTCTCACCGGCTAAAGAGAATAGCAGGTTAATCCGAGCTCTCCGGGGATGACTTCAACCATGTTCATATTGTGTTGAGGAAAGCTGACTTCAAGAGCGCCTTATGGCAAACTGCTGACTCCTCCTCGGCTTCCTCTGCTTCCCAGTGTCCCCCACCCTTAATTTATGCACATGAAGGGGAAGGACTGAGGAAATTGTAACAAAGTGGCATATGGTAGAGATAATTTCTATTCTTTATGCAGTAAATATGCTAATGTCGCAGCCTTTGTAGAAGGGGTACCATTAATAACCCAGGATTCAGATGGGCAGCTGGACCACTGAAAGGTCTTTTCAGGAAAGATTACCTGCCCAGCCTGTGATTTCCTTATTCCTAGCCTACGAACACACAACACGTAAATTGAATTAAAATTTAGTGATCTAAAATTGCACTTATCAACCCAAACCATTAAATTTATTATCAGGGCTACGTTTCCAGCTCAGTCGGTTATAATTTCCACAGCTCTTTATCTATATAAATTTAATTAGCCTTGATATCATCACTATATTATAGAACTAATTAAAGATTTAGATAAGTGCTGAGAGAGCTTATTTAATACCCCATAAAGTTCAATGTGGAAAATGAAAAAGGCCGTACTTCAGACGGTTGTGAAGTTTATGAAACCCAGTGCCTGTATCAGTGGATTTAAAAAAAGGAAATCTGATTTAATTGCACTTAATGGGCTTCTTAATGTTTAAAATATCACTGTGTTCTCATTGCTGTTTCATCTTTGTGAACAGAAGCTTTTTGTAGTGTATATAATGAATGACAGACTGCTATAGAATGTATTCAGTATGCAATATCAATGTGTAGGATCACAAAGCGCTGCGGTACGGTGAGCTGTATCAACTGCCGTGTCATGTAATATAGAACGTCAGAAGTCCCGTAGTATGTGTCATGTAGCATGTATCCCTATTATTAAATATCTGCTTATATGTTGAAATGCCTGAAAAGGGGTTGATCTGATGAGACAAAAAGATCTCCTTTGATAATTATTATAGAGAAACAGCGCCCCTCTTCCTTTTGGCAGTCTCTGGAATTGCAGCTCAGCCCCACTTAAGTAAGGCCATTACTGGAAACAAAGCTTTTTTTTTTTTTTTTTTCTAATGTTTCTAACCCCTTTAACACTGTTTTTGCAGTGATTTGTAGAAAGGTTTAGGGAAGTGCTTAAGTACTTAGAATAAAATTTCATTTGTTTCTTAAATTTTAGAATATATTAATAACTTTCATGATCTAGGGGACAGATCTACGATTTTTTTTATTACAGTGCTCTAAATCATTGGGTTTTGTTAACACAGTTATAAAGTTAAGATAGATTTTTTTAGTTCTTGCAGTCAGAACTAAAGACAGTTTATTGAGGAAGGATGTATAAAACCCCCTTTAAAATAGTAGATATTTTCAGTAAACTCTCAACTTTTGCACTGCCTGCATAGGTAATCCTCAAGCAACTGTAAAGAAATTCCAGCACCATCACCTCCAAAAGATAACAATTTAAAAAACTGACATGTACTGTACATCCAATTTACATCAGTTAAAGCCCATTTAGGCAGGCAATAATACAAATATGAGTGTTCCTAGGAACAATTGTTCCCAACTATGGGTTCATCTGAATAGGCTGGCAATCACCCAATGAATGAGCAAGATACTGGTCTACATTGCATTTTTATATAGAGACTAGATGGTGGCCCGATTCTAACGCATCGGGTATTCTAGAATATGTATGCGGCCGACCGGGCGCAATCAGCAGAGCGGTGTTTAAATTTGGCGCCAATATCGCTGATTGGTCGCGGCTAGGACCGGCAGCCACTACCAATCAGCAAACCGTGTTAGTGAGGACCGGAGAGCGTGTTTAAATTTGGCGCCAAAATCGCTGATTGGTCGCGGCCGGCGGCTGCTTCCAATCAGTGAACCGTGTTAGTGAGGACCGGAGAGCGTGTTTAAATTTGGCGCCAAAATCGCTGATTGGACGCCGCCGGAGGCCGCAACCAATCGGCAGAGCGGTGTTTAAATTTGGCGCCAATATCACTGATTGGTCGCGGCCAGCAGCCGCGACCAATCAGCGAACCGTATTAGTGAGGTCCGGGGAACGGCGCTGCCTGTGCGGGTACTTCTGCTGCGAGCCGCCGGGATATAACAGGCTAGCGCCGGTCATCTCCCGGCTGCGAGCAGCAGAAGTATCCCGACCGGCGGCGCCGCTCCCCTGTCCACCCTTCACACTTGCCGTCGGGAGATCAGCGGCCCTAGCCGCTGATCTTCTGACGGTAGCCGTATGGAGGTCAGCGGCGCTGCCGGTCATCTCCCTGCTGCATCGCCGCTGACCTCTGTGCGGCAGATGAGCCGCTAAAGGCCGCCATCTTGTTCTGAAATCCCGCGTCGCTGATTGGCCGCTTCCGGACCAATCAGCGACGCGGGATTTCTTGGACAGACAGACAGACTGGATAAGACGATTATATATATTAGATGGTTTTCTACATGCCGTGTGTACTGTTGCATGGTATAAAAATTATATGCTGTATTTAGTGGGTGAAGACTTTCCCCAAAGAAGTCAATATAGGCAGAAAAATAGGATCTGTGTATATGAATGTATCTAAAAATACTCAAAAGTACTGTTTTACTGAACCGAAGTACCGATAAAGAGTACCAATTTAAATGCCTTGGAACTCATTCAAATGTAAAACACCATACGGGAATCATATATTATATGTTTCACATGGCATTGATATTGACATACTTTACAGTGCGAAAGTTTAAGCCAGGTGTGCGTAAAAAATGCTGCAAAGTAAGGATGTTATGAAAAATAAAGTGTTAATAGTATATTTTTAGCAATTAACAAAATGGAAAATGAATGAATAAAAAACAAATCTAAATTAAATCAATGTTTCATTTGACCACCATTTTCTTTAGAAATAACATAAATTCTTTTAGGAACACTTGTACACAGCTTTTGAAGGAAATCTGCAGGGAGGTTGTTCCAAACATCTTGGAGAATTCACTACAGATATTCTGTAAATATAGGCTTGTGCAAATCCTTTCGCCTCTTCATGTAAACCCAGACAGAGTTGATGATGATGAGATCAGGGATCTGTGTGGGCCATGTCATTACTTCCAGGACTCCTGGTTCTTATTTACTCTGAAGATAGTTCTTAAAGGGAATCTGACAGCAGGATTTAACATACAAAACTATATGTGCATGTAGCTCCTTTTTCATGGCCAGTCCTTTCCTCCATTACTGAGAAATCATCGTTTCAATTGATATGCAATTGATATGGTAGATCTGAAGCCTTTGTTACTGCAGCTCCAGTTCCTGCTTGACTGACCGCTTCTTTGCCTCAAATCACACAGCATGGAGGCTGTCAGTCAAGCAGGACAAGGCAGCACTGGGCAGGGAATAGAGCTGCAGTGACAGAGGCTTCAAATCTACCATAGTCATTTGCATATCAATTCAAGTGCTGATTTCTCAGTAATGGAGAAACGGACTGGCCATGTAAAGGTATTGCTGGACTTGTCTTTGAAAGAGCTACATGCACATATAAATAGTTTGGCATATTAAATCCTGCCAATAGATTCCCTTTAATGACATTAGCTGTATGTTTGGGGCCGTTGTCCTGCTGTAGAATAATTTTGAAGCCAATCAGATGCCTCCCTGCTGGTATTGCATGATTGATAAGTATCTGCCTGTATTTCTCAGCATTGAGCACATCATTAATCCAGACCAAATCTCCAACTCCATCTGTTGAAATAAAGCCCAAATCTTGCAATGAAACTCCACCATGCTTCACTGTTGCCTGGAGACACTCATTATTGTAATGCTCTCATGCCCTTCCGCGCACAAACTGCCTTCTGTTAAAGTCAGATATGTCAAACTTTGACTCATCAGTCCAGAACACCTGCCCTTTTCTGCCCTTTTCCTACATCACAATTCTTGTCATTGTGCATTGTTGAGTCACAACTGTGTCAATGGTCCTCAGTGTTGCCCATTTATTGGTGCTTCTTCAAAAGAGCAAGAACAGCACATCTTGAAACCCCAGTCTGCTTTGAAACCTTTGCCTGGGAGAGAGCTTGCTGATGCAGTATAACTACCTTGTGTATTGTTACTGTGCTCAGTCTTGGTGTATGACCTGTGACATGAAACTGACTTCCACAACCTCACCTTTGTAGGAGAATTTGGCTGTTCTTCACCCACTACTTCATTTACAGCTTTTCTGTTTCAGGTAATGACTATGAAAATTATGATAATGATCACATGCTGGGTTTAATTGGTTAGTCTTAAACCTTATCATAATCCTACAAAATCCCAGATTTTTTGAAAGTGGTTGTAGTAGAATTGATGCTCTTTTGAAGGCAAAGGGTGATCACACCAAATATTGATATAATTTAGATTTCTCTTTTGTTCATTCACTTTGCATTTTGTAACTTGAAATAAACTATTAACGCTTCTATTTTTTAAAGCATTCTTTCTCTGCAGCATTTTTTCCACACTTCCCTAAAACCTTTGCACAGTACTGTATATACTAGCATACAGAGGATTTCTGCAGGTTAGGTATTAGATTAAGCTTTTCCCAAATAGAGGCAAGTGCAAGACATCAGCATAAAACACAGCTATAAAATGCTGTAATGATATATGCTAAAATTGTCTTCCTTGTCTGCAGTAAAAGGGTTAATATCCACATGCAGAAATAATCTAAAAACTATTAATTCTGCCAATCGGTAATTCATTGAGAAATTAAGTGACACTTCAGATTTTGTAAGCCTGACTCTTTGCATTTCACCCATCAGGTGAATGGTAACTAGGGCCACCAACGTTTAATTCATTCTTGCAGCAACGTAAGACAATGATGTATCAGGACACGCCATAAACGCTCAGGTCATTCTGTAGAGCAGAGATTGAATATCTCTGAGAAATTAGGATTTCATTGTGAATTCTCTTGGTCTTTCTTAAAGGCCCTCCTCCCACGGTGCTAGGTGAGAGGTGAAAATTAGCATTTAAATAGAGAGGTATTAATAGCACATGTGAGCTCCTGCAGCTCCAGAGATCATTCCACTGCCTTTTCTGTATCCGATACATCTATTGTTTCTTTTCTATTACCCCCTTCCTCAAAGTCTCCAATCTCATTTTCTTACCTATTTACTTCACGGCTGTGATCTTTTCACAAAATACTTCATTCTCTCACTGTGCTGAGCCTTAATGTAACATGCATACACTTACAGCATTAAGAGATATATTTATTATTTGAACTACTTGAAACCACATGAAATCAGTTTTTGTTTTGATTTTCTTTTGAAATTGGAGACCTGTATTCCTGCAGCATTCTTACCACCACCGATCTCGATTAATGTGCTTTACATCTATGGAGATTCAGTTCTACCGCATTGAACTTCTTTTTATTATATTCTAATTGGATCCACAATTAGGTGCTGATTAATGAATTAATATAGATTTATAATCATTGTAGTGCTATTTTTCAGATGCTGATTTCTGAATGCCACCATCACTAGAGGGCTCATGAGAGGTTATTGCATACTGATTATTCATGGAAGAGTAACCGTCATTTTAATTTTTATTTCATAAATCAATAGTATAGGTGAAAATAAGCAAATTTGTAATATATCTTAATAGTGAAATATGCTTATTTCTCCACCTGGATTGATCTTTTATTCTCAATTCATGGGTAAAATCTGTATTCAGTGAAGACTGATGTCTACATTACTGAGATACGAGTTAGTGCTTTTAAAATTCTATGGAGAGGGGGAAGGAGCTAAAGGCAGACACATACATTTTGCTACTCTCCTAGTTCTCCTGAAACAACAGTTAGGGTATGTGCCCATGATGCAGATTTGAAGCAGAAATTTCCTGAGCGTTTTTGTCTCTCCTTGCCAGAAAAAACGCATGCCGTTTTTATATGTGTTTTTTTAAGCGTTTTTAAGCATCAATGAATGATTTTTGGAGCTAAATAAAGTTTGTAGGACATTGCTTAAGCCCTTGGATTACCATAAGAACTGGGGTGAGTATATTGGTTCATTTAAATGATTAAAGAATAGGTATGTTGTATTTCAAATAAAGTGTTTACACTGTGTCTGTGTGTTTCTTTACTTTGGTCATGAAAAGGTCTGATTGACATCTTAACATCACCAAACAAAAGAGCTGGGTGTCAGTTAGTCCCATTCACCCAATCCTCATTAGCATTTCTATTCACGTAATTTATGCTTCTGCTGTGAGCTGTTTTTTTTAGCCTGGGAATGTTCCACTAGGCAAACATTTTCCCTGGCCATAATTAACATCTTACAGCTGGTTCGTTAGCCCCTATGTCCCCCCGCCCCGATCAGCACTCAGCAGCGCTTTGGACACAACGTATATATGTTGCATCCAAAACGTGGAGTTATAATGCCGCACTTTTGTTGTCGGTAAATGTGAATCCACCGCATATAATGACACTTCAATCAGTCAAAATCTGTCCGCTACAGAAGTTGACATGCTGCGGGTGAGTTTGGGTACGTAGCCACAGTCAGGAGCCGCTGCAGGTTTGACGCTGCGTGTTTATACAGCGTCAAACCCGCAGCGTCCAGATGTTACCACATAGTGGATGGGATCTCTAGAAATCTCATGTCCGCTATGCGTGCATCAGAGGCTGCGAATCACCCGCGGACACTGACATGTGGTGCGTCTTTCAGGACCGCATCATGTCAAATTCTCTTGTGGAGTCGCTAGTCTCCACAACAGAAATTTGACCACTAGAAAGTATTGAATGTGGTAAATCCGCATGGTTCAGTGAACACATATGGATTTACCTGCGTTCAATAGAATGCAACGTTTTGGACGCAGGAAAAATTTGCGTCCAAAGCGGTGCCACGTCTGAATTATGGGCACAAAGCCTAAAATAAAAATAAAAAATGGCATGGGCTCCCGCTTCATTTTTATAACCAGCAGAGGGAAAGCCGACCGCTGGGGGCTGCTATTAGTAGCCACGGATGGGGCCATTAGCCAACAATTTTCCATGGCTATTAATATCAACCCACAGCTGTTTGTTTAGCCTTTACTGGCTAGATTAGAGGGGGACCCCAGAAAAAAATTGACGTGGGGTCCCCCTATAAAATCTAGCCAGCAAAGGCTAAACTAGACAGTTGCGGGCTGATATTAATAGCCATGGAAGGGGCCATGAATACTTGCCCCCTCCGCGGCTATTAATATCACCCCTCAGCTGTCCCAGAAATGGTGCATCCATAAGATACGCCAAATCTGGCACTTAGCCTCGCTCTTCCAGGTTGCCCTGTAGCGGTGGCAGGGGGTAATGGGGTTGGGGTTCACGTCAGCCTTGTATTGGCAGCTGACGTGAAGCCCAGGTTAGTAACGGAGGGTGTCTATAAGACGACCCCATTACTAACCGCGTAGTAAAATGGTCATCACGTTTTCAATAAAAGACACGGCCAGAATAAAGAATTTTAGTGAAATAATACAGACACAGTTCTACAATTTTTTTTTATTATACGCTTCCGCGAAGGCCTCGATCTCCTGAAAAAAAACTAAAAAAAAACAAACAACAATATTCCTCACCTGTCCGCTGTCAACAACGTAATCCACATAATGCCAAGGTCCCACGACGATCCGGATCATTTCTACACCTGTTACATCAGCAATCACTGATGTCACACCTGTAGAATACAGCACTGTATACTGACAGGGGTGTAAAATCGCCCCCTGTCAGTATACAGTGATGCAGGGGGTCACTGGGGTTGATCAGCTGATGAGCCCCGGTGAACTAGCGAGTGTGGGAAAATTCTTGTGAATCTTCCCATGCTCAGCATCAGCTGATCTGTCATGAGACCGACCAGCTGATTACCGGCTTTAGCAAACAGCTGATGGTCACGTGACCATCATCTGATTGCTGCGGCACTTATCACCTGATGGTCATGTGACCATCAGGTGATCAGTGACATAACCGCAGGTCCCGGAAGCACACTGCGGGCCTGAGCCCGCGCCCCACAGTGTACAGCGATCCGCCGATGTGACAGCATCGCCCAGGAGGACACCGGGGGCCACCGGAGAGGTGAGTATGAAGGTTTATATTTTTATTTTTTGATTCTTTTTTTACACTGCCGCTGGCACGCGTGCTGGGAGAAGCAGGCTGCCGCTTCTCCCATCCACACTGCTCTCACTGTTATCAGCCAGAGCAGCGGTCGGATGAGAGGAGTAGCAGCCTCCTCTCCCGACCCAGGTATCAGCCGCAGCGTGATTTTGCGCCTATTGATTACATTGAAATGCAACAAATCCGCATGTATAGATATTATACATGCGGGTTTGCTGCGATTCAATGCAAATCAATGGGCGCAATTTCGCCGCGAAATCGCGCCTAAATTGGTTGTGCTGCGGTTTGTGCCGCAATGATAATCCGCAGTGTAAATTTCCACATCATGTGCACAGCACATGCGGATTATCATTGCTAAGCATGGCAGACCTCTTACCAAGCTGTTTTAATGCGTTTCAGCGGCAATTTAAATAGTGTGCCTTACAGTTTTCCACAGAACTTTGAGCATCAACTGTCGTCTTCTAACTCCCTGATACAGTTGCCAGCCGGGGACTCTTCAATTACTGCTTGCAGCATGCACACACGCGCTCAGCATTCACTACTGAACGTTAAAGCGCATGCAATAAAGGATTGCGTCCTCACGCTGGCCAGTACGAGGACGTACTTTGTGGGCGGAGTCAGCACGTTCTGCACTACCATCCCACCAATGTAGACCGCAGCGACAACCCCACCGTCTCCTGTAATGTATATGGCCCTTGACCAGCCCCTTCTGTGATATGTATGCCCCCAGCCCTTCCTGTGATATAAATGCCCCCAACCCTCCTGTGATGTGTATGCCCCCAGCCCCTCCTGTGATGTGTATGCCTCCAGCCTCTCCTGTGATATAAATTCCCCCAACCCCTCCTGTGATGTGTATGCCCCCAGCCTCTCATGTGGTGTGCATGACTCCAGCCCCTCCTGTGATGTATATGACCCCAGCCCCTTATGTGATGTAAATTCCTCCAGCCTCTCCTGTGATGTGTATGCCCTCAGCCCCTCCTGTGATGTGTATGCCCTCAGCCCCTCCTGTGATGTGTATGCCCTCAGCCCCTCATGTGATGTGTATGCCCCCAGCCTCTCCTGTGATGTGTATGGCCCCCAGCCTCTCCTGTGATGTGTATGGCCCCAGCCTCTCCTGTGAGGTGTATGCCCCCAGCCTCTCCTGTGATGTGTATGCCCCTAGCCTCTCCTGTGATGTAAATTCCCACAGCCCCTCCTGTGATGTGTATGCCTCCAGCCTCTCCTGTGATGTAAATTCCCCCAGCCCCTGCTGTGATGTAAATTCCCCCAGCCCCTGCTGTGATGTAAATTCCCCCAGCCCCTCCTGTGATGTAAATTCCCCCAGCCCCTCCTGTGATGTAAATGCCCCCAGCTCCTCCTGTGATGTAAATGCCCCCAGCTCCTGTAATGTGTATGCCCCCAGCCTCTCCTGTGATGTAAATGACCCCAGCCCCTCCTGTGATGTGTATGCCTCCAGCCCCTCCTGTGATGTGTATGCCTCCAGCCCCTCCTGTGATGTGTATGCCCCCAGCTCCTCCTGTGATGTAAATGCCCCCAGCTCCTCCTGTGATGTAAATGCCCCCAGCTCCTCCTGTAATGTGTATGCCCCCAGCCTCTCCTGTGATGTAAATGACCCCAGCCCCTCCTGTGATGTGTATGCCCCCAGCCCTTCATGTGATGTGTATGCCACCAACCCCTCCTGTGATGTGTATGCCCCCAGCCCTTCATGTGATGTGTATGCCCCCAGCCCCTCCTGTGATGTGTATGCCCCCAGCCCCTCCTGTGATGTCAATTCCCCATCCCCTCCTGTGATGTGTATGCCCCCAGCCCCTCCTGTGATGTGTATGCCCCCAGCCCCTCTTTTGATGTAAATTCCTCCATGTCTCCTGTGATGTATATACCCCCAGCCCCCCTGTGATGTATATGCCTTCATGTCTCCTTTGACGTGTATGCCCCGCAGCGTCTTTTGACGTGTATGCCCCTAGCCCCTCCTGTGATGTGTATGCCCCCAGCCCCTTTTGTGATGTGTATGCCCCCAGCCCCTCCTGTGATGTGTATGCCCCCAGCCCCTCCTGTGATGTATATGCCTTCATGTCTCCTGTGATGTGTATGTCCCCCAGCGTCTCCTGTGATGTGTATGCCCCACAGCCCCTCCTGTGATGTATATGCCCCTAGTCTTAATTTCGAAATTCATTGCAAAGAGTCGACTGCGCTCCAGACTGACGCAAATCTGGAAAATCAGTTGCAGGTAGCAACATCAACACCACCTAGCATCACAGCCGCACCATAGAGAAGCAGCTCCATTATTTTATTCCCCCTAGGGCACTTGAGGGTAATCTGTTAGCAGGTTTTGGCTACCTCATCCGAGAGCAGCCTGATGTAGGCAAAGATAAACTACATCCAACGATGTATCACTTAGATTACTAGCTGCAGAGCTTTTAGATGTAGCATGAAGCAGAGCTGAGAAAGCTAACTCCGCCCACAGCAGACTCTGTATATACAATGTCCATAGACCGTGAAGTGCTTATCACAGGAGGGGGAGTGTCGGACCAGGGCTCACAGGACCAGCTATTCACAGCAATGAGCAATGATAAGCTACTGGTGCTAAAACAATCATTGTAAGCAAACATAACCTCAGAGCTTGATAAGAGAGGCATCACTGAAATCTGTGTTTTAACCCCACCTCATGCAGTCTTCAGATTACATAGCAAAAACCTGCTGGCAGATTCCCTTTAAACCTGCAGTTGTTTGATTGCAAATGCAATAATCTACAGTACTTTAGTTTTGCAGTATATTGTCAGTTTCATTTGTAGATGGGCTTCAGAGGAGCACAAAGAAGGTGGTGATGAATGTCTTCAGTATGCCCCCGTCTACTCTGATAACCATGGCACATTGACCCATTTCCCCAGAGTAAACCACTTATAGGGAACCAATCATGTTCCAAAATACTTAACTTGCAGATGTAGTGTTAATTCCAGGTTAATAGCATTACAATGCTGTCTGGTTGCCTTACTGAAAGCGCAGCTACCAGGTGAATATGAACTATATTCATCCCTGGAGTCGACAGCTTTCAGTCATTGAAACGTGCCAGCGCAGCTGCAATCATCGCTCACAGCATTGTGAAAGGCGACTGTAAGCTCGTCCCATCACTTTGATTGAGAGCCAGCGGTAGCCAAACTTCTAGTAAGGCAGCCAAGCAGCATTGTAACGCAATTAACCTGCAGATGAACCAATTGGAGACATGACAAGTTCTCTTTAAATGCAGTGTCGAAGTGTTAACCAACAGCAATTGAAGGTAGCTTTGATTGCTACAGTTATACAGCTGGCAACTGTCTCCATCACCGCCAGCACTTGTCATGTATGGAGCTGACGCGGCTCTTGAGCCCACTCCATAAACACATCTCTAACATCTGCTGTTCATGTACAGTGGATGACAGGAAGCAGGTAATGATCTCCAATTCTCCTTTTTACAGTCTTATTCTCATCCTGGTTTTTACTGTGCTGGAGATGTCGCTGCTTGCCAAGCACCCAACAGAAGGCAGAAACTGTATTTTACCGATTCTGACTTCCTGAACGTTTTACACATATGAGCACTCTTTATAAAATAAAGGCAATGTGGTTGAGTCGGTGTGTAGAAAAGGTGCGGAGACCGAAATCTGACATCATTCATGTTTCAAGGAACATATACAGAAATTTAGTTCTGTTTAGCGGAATCCAAATACTGCTAGGGCTACGTTCCCTCTGGACATGCAGAAAATCTTCAGCATATTACAGTAGCGATGTTGTAAAGGACATTTCTTGAAATCTTGCTGCTGTAATATGCAGTGGATTTTCTGCAAGTCCTGATAAAATATAAACTTTACCAGTATTTGTTTTCTGCTCTTCAAAACTGATTTTTTGCAGTTTAATGGTTTCTCTTTTAAGGTCTCTAAAAACCAGACTATACTTGCCAGACGGTTGACCTTCCACATGTCCAAGTATAGACCACAGTTGATTGTTCTTGTCAGGTTGACTTTCTGAATCAGTTGTACATTAGATAAATCTTGTTTCGCAGTTTGTTTGGCAAGTGTAAAGGATAAAGAAAGGTTGTATTTGCCATCAACTTTTTGCCATGAGTGTTGCTGCGCGATTTCATTGCATTCACTGATCACAAAATACCTGTAGCCTAGTCAGGTGAATTGCGCATGTTACCAGTGATGTAGTTGAACCTCATTGACACTCACTAGAGGACCCATTGTGATTTGCCTTTACAGGTTTACAGCAGTAGTTCTGAAGTGTCTCATCAGATGGCTCTTTAAAATGCTTTCTAAGTTGTACAACAGACATTCTACTTATTCTCTGATTATTCAATAATTACATGGAATAGAGTGCCGGTGGCCATTGTTAGTGCCTAATAGACAAACTGCTCTCTATTCCTATATACAGTGGGTACTTAAAGTATTCAGACCCC
Source organism: Phyllobates terribilis (assembly GCF_046119375.1). Classification (NCBI taxonomy): domain Eukaryota; kingdom Metazoa; phylum Chordata; class Amphibia; order Anura; family Dendrobatidae; genus Phyllobates; species Phyllobates terribilis. The sequence continues at coordinate 305,890,810 of NW_027362771.1, forward strand.
ATTGCAGCCATTTGGCAAATTCTAAAAAGTTCATTTTTTTCTCTCATTAAAGTACACTCTGCACCCCGTCTTGACTGAAAAAAAACAGAAATGTAGAAATGTTTGCAAATTTATTAAAAAAGAATAACTGAAATATCACATGGTCATAAGTATTCAGACCCTTTGCTCAGACACTCATATTCTACTCCTTCATTGGAGTCCAGCTGTGCTTATTTAAACTGATTTGACTTGATTTGGAAAGGCACACACCTGTCTATTTAAAGGGGTCTGAATACTTGCTGTACCCACTGTAGTAGGCCGTAGGATAGTGCTGGAGGCAGGGGAGAAGGTAATTGTAATAAACTTAAAATCCCCTGTCGTGCCCTTTGTAAGAGCTCCTGCCCTAACAAGGGAAGTACACAAGTGTAGACCTTACACAAGTGACCCCCAAAGTCCCTCCCTACTTGTTTCGGCCTTGATACAGAGGCCTCATCAGGGGAATATGTAATTACAGGGGGAAGAAGCATATAGTCCAAAGAACGGGTCCTTAAACAGTCCATGCCGTGGTACTGAACCTTAGTAAAGGCATGTATAGTTCCTCCTAAAATGTGCCTAATAGCCTCACGATTATAGGTTTATTACAATTACCATACCTTCTCCTCTACCTCCAGCACTATTCTACGGGCTTCTTCTCAGGAGAATTTTCCTGTTTTTTTACTTGCACGGTTGTCGTTGTGAGCACTTATATGTCAATATTGTATGCTGTTACCATGTGTGCAGTTTTATACTTACTTGTTTTTTGAGCATGGCTCTTTTAGATGTTTGTTAAAGGTTAAGTTTTATTGACACTCTCATTGCTTTAAATATACGCCAATAAATGAATATAATATTAATAAACATAAGACTTAAAAAAGCACTCCCATTAATATATTTTTTTCATTAAGTGTGAGTATATATATATATATATATATATATATATATATATATATATATATATATATATATATATATATATATATATATATATATATGTAGTTCTTTTTAGTGTGAGTGTATTAATATATTCACCTATCTCTGTTCTCTTCAGGATCCAGCACCGTTCTGCTCCTCTTCTCAGTGACGTCGCCACAATGCAGACTCACCAGAAGTCTCTTTTACAGGGTAAGCCTATGTACCCTCGTTCTGACACTCCATAGACTTGCATTGTAAAAGCCACTTCCGGGTGACGTCACTGAGAAGTGGAGCAGAACGCCGCTGGATCTCTGAGAAAGTGGTGGTAGGTGAGTATTTTAATACACACACACCACACACTTAATAAAAAAACAATATTAATGGTTGTGCTTCTTTAATGTATACAGAAACATGATACCTAGGAATGTGCCTACATAAGCTTACAATCTAGGAGACAGCATATAGTTCATCTTTCAGAAGATGCAGACAGCTTTGCTAGGAGGATAAAGGGTTACTTTTGAAGCATCTACTTTCTTTCAGTAAATCAGTATTCAGCTAGTAGTAGACAAAATCTTGTATCACTCAAAATTCAAAACATACAAGTTGATGAAGGGGAAAAATGACTAGAAATGGAAGACGCAAGTAAGATGTAGAGGAATCATACATTATTAAATTTCTGTGATTTATTTCTACAACACTAGGGATATTTTATCCCTTAGTACAATGATAGATAATCATACAGAATGTGGTTATAAATTGTTCCGAATATTACAAGGGTTTACTAAATGAATGAGCTATGAGGAAATCATTAATACACAAAAGTGAATTTTTGGCACGTTATGTGCCAATGATTCAATGGTGCTTTCAAAATTGTATTATTTTTATTCTGAGATTAAAAGATTATTCCCATAATGGTAACATTTTTTACAAAGCACAGTATCTGCATCACTATTGTTAATATACAGTACAAACCCAATATAAAGATTTTCTTCCACATTTGTTTCACCTTCTTCTGTGGGTCCTATTCTTATTTGCTAAAACTCCATTTCTCAGCAACCCCCTGCTTCTCCTTAGTGATGCAGGCCCCTCCCCTGTGAGCTACCTAATAGAAATAGACAAAACCTAAGATAGAAACAAAACGAACATATACCCTGCTGTAAGTTAGTAAAAGCAATAGTGCAAATAAATAACATAGTTTACTTAGTAAATACCATTTTTCATATAAAAAAAAAGCGTAAAAGCCATCCCACCCCAACGTCAAGGTGTAACCAAATCGGGACAGTCCTAACCTCTAGTATTAAAACCTTACCATGTGTCAAAAATGATGTCAATGTGAATAAGGGCAGAGCAGGACCAGGTCCCAAATATGGATACCCAGCCATGGGAAGCTATATAAAGTAATGTCCAGCTCAAAGAAAGGGAGGCCACATCCTTACCTACACCAAGTGCAGAAACCTGAAATTTGACTGAAAAAATGAACTGGAGTATAAGTTGGTATACATGCAAAATATAGGATGTTCACACTGGCCAGCAGGGTATATGTTCATTTTGTTTCTATCTTAGGCTTTTTCTGTTTAATGGCCAGTGTGAACATGCTCTTATATTTTGCTTGTATACCACCTTAAACTCCAGTTCATTTTTTTCGGTTAACTAATAGAAATAAATGAGATCTCAACACAGGAAATTGTTATTTCTATGGATGCTTTGACCATTGATAGTTTTGAATATTTGACATTAGTCATTAATATTGATAAACTCCACATTTCATTGGTGGTTCATGGGGATTTCCAGAGCATAATCATACGCTCCCCTGCATGCACAGCAGAGCTCAGCATAGAATAGCTGAAATGTGGCTACCGCACAATTGTCAGAGTAATGAGGATGCCAAGATGGAGTCTGGAGGATGTTTTGTTAGGATCATAGATGCATCTGTTCTTCAAAAATTAGACTGGGTAATTGGGAGCAAATGCAGCTGGTATCAGGGAATCTTCAGCATAGTATAGCTGAGCTGTGCCACAATCCAGCTGTCAGAGATTTTTATTACTAACAAATAAAGCAGCACACTGCAACGCTAAGTATGAGAAACGCCTTATCACGGCTACCAGGTACACATGAATTGGCCAATTTATGCGCTAAGATTTCTCATTTATTTCTATTTTCTAGAGCAGTAATACTATTCAAATTTCATATATTTCATGTTCGCATCTTAGCTTTGCAGTGTGCTGCTTTGTTTGTTAGTATTTTATAGCGAAAGCGGCTCCTAGTAAGCACCTGTTCACATCTAATCTGTTTCTATGTTAGAGATTTTTATTAGACAGAGTCACTAGGTGCAGCTGAGCGTGTTTGATCGACAGCTTAAGAACTACTGCAGGACAGATCTAGTGGCAGCATAGGGTAACGAAAACCCTGGGGGTTTTCATTAGAGGAGGATAGCAGCGAATCGGAGCAGATTTAAAAACAGTTTCAAATCAATAGTACAACTATTAGAAATTTTGTAATATATCCCATCAGAGAATCTGCTGTTTCTCTCGTTGCACTGATTCTATGTTTTGACTTTATCTTCTCAATTTGCAGGCAGTACTATGAAATGATGTACAACACTGCCGATGAGCTGCTAAATCTAGTGGTGGACCAAGGGGTGAAATATACCGAGCTGGAGTACATCAATGCCCTCAGTCTTCTTCATCGCAGTCAGACAGGTGTAGGTGACCAAACTACCCAAAATATGAGGCTGCAACGACTCAAGGAGATCATTTGTGAACAGGCTGCCATCAAGCAGGCCACCAAAGACAAGAAGATAACCACTGTGTGAATAATAACAGAAGGAGCAAGGTTTTGCTAGCACACTACCATGTCAGAAGAGTCTGAAATTATTACAGCTAGCAGCAACAAGATATGATTACCATTTATTAATGTTTCTCTGAATTTGCATGTTCTGTATTTTAATCTGATATTGTCAGCATTTTTAATTCTTGGGTATAAGTTTACTATGTTTTCATGTTTAAAACTAATATAATCACTATGGCACTATTAAATTGTGTGGTGTTTTGTTTTCAATGACCGTATTTACTCCAGTTAATTTATTAGATTGTACCATGTGATATAGGTGAGGAGGATGATGGTGTGCTAGGAAATGAAGGCCCTTAAATGCCCCCTATAAATAAGATGATGAACAAGAAAACCTCTGCTCAGGAGGTCAAGGTTGAGGGTTATTGAAGAAAAATAAGGTATCTTCTGAATTTTAAAAAGGTTATCACCAACATTGAAAGTTATCACCTATCCACCTTTCTGATCAGTGAGAGTGTCCAATCGCAGGAACCACTGAGAGTGCAGCTTCCAAGTGTCGGAATGGAGTGGTGGTTACGCATGTGACTGACAGATGACCTTGGATAGGTGACCACTTTCAATGTTGGGAAAATCCCTTTAGGGTTTAATGATCATTTACCGTGGTTCTTGAAAGTTTGTGAACCCTTCAGAATTTTCCATATTTCTGCATAACTTTAACCTAAAACTATATCAAATTTTTACACAAATCTTAAAAGTAGATAAATAGAACCAAATAAAACAAATTTGTCAAAAATATTAGACTTGGTAATTTTTTAAATGAAGAAAATGATCCAATATCAAACATCTGTAAATGGAAAAAGTATGTGAAACTTTAGAATTTTCACATAATGTGAAGGTGAAGTTAGAATCTGGTGTTTTCAGTCAATGGAACAACAATCAGGTGTTAGTGGGTTTTTATTTCAATAACAAGGATCTAACATTGTCTTATCTTCACAAGACATTTCTGAAAGTGTATCATGGCACGAACAAAGGATATTTCGGAAGACCTCAGAAGAAGAGTTGTTGATGATCATTAGGCTTTAAAAGGATATAAAACCATAAATAAAGAGTTTGGATTCCACAAATTTACAGACAGATTGTGTACAAATGGAGGAAATTCCAGGTCATTATTACCCTCCCCAGGAGTGGTCGACCAACAAAAATCACTCTAAGAGCAAGGCGTATAATAGTCCACGAGGTCACAAAGTAACTCAAGGTAACCTCTAAGCAACTAAAAGCCTCTTTCACATTAACTAGTGTTAATATTCATGAGTCTATCATCTGGGGAATACTGAACATCGATGATATGCATGGCAAGATTGCTTGGAGAATCCAACTGTTTTCCAAAAAATAACATTGCTGTCTGTCTCCAGATTACTAAAGATCACTTGACCAAGCCAGAAGGCTATTGGAACAATGTTTTGTGAGTGGATGAGACCAAAATAGAGCTTTTTGGTTTAAATGAGAAGTGTTCTGATTGGAGAAAAAAACACTATAGATTAAAAACTCACACTATTTTTGAAACATTCTGGTGGTAGTATCATGGTTTGGGCCTGTTTTGCTGCATCCGGGCAAGGACGGTTTGCTATTATTGATGGAACGATGAATTCTACCTGCTAATTCTAAAGGAAAACATGAGGACATCTGTTCATGAGCTGAATTTGAAGAGAACGTGAGTCATGCAGCATGACAACAATCCAACACACACAAGTCATTCTACAAAAGATTGGTTAAGGAAGAATAAGGTTAAAGTTTTGGAATGGCCAATTCAAAGTTCTGACCTCAGCCCTATAGAAATGTTGTGGAAGGACCTGAAGCGAGCAGTTCATGGGAGAAAATCCACCAACATAACAGAGTTGAAGCTGCTTTTTAAGGGGGAATAGGCTAAAATTCCTCCACGCCGATGTACAGGACTAATTAACAATTGCCAAAAAGTTTAGATAAAAAAACCCGGCCCAGATGTGTGGCACCTGAGGCTGACATCTGTGGCCCGTGGGGTATCGGAGCTCACAAGATATTTTTCAGGACAGCAATGTGTCAGAGCGAAGGCATCGGATTCCTGTGCTGCTCGATCGCTGGTGGTGGGTTAATTTGAAGAGGATTTTTTTCACCCCTTCACAACATCCGCCATTCATGTATGTTGCAGCGGGAGGAGACTTCCCACAAACTGCTGTGTATGTCCAACACGATGATGCTCACGAGCTGACACAATCAATTGTGGGTATCAGCTGTATAGCATACCTGACATTCTGCTGCAATGGCCACAATTGATACTTGCACCAATTGCGGCTGTTTAACTCCTTACATGTGATGTCAATAGTGATAGCGATATTTAGATGGTTATTTGAGGAAGGGTGGTTCCTCTTCAAACCTATTGGCACCCCTCAATCGCGGGGTTCCGTAGTTTTCATGACAACCTGAGGCCAAGAAATGGCCTTCAGGTCAGCCAGGTACGGTGGCCTGGAAGGCCCTGCAGTAAGTGTAAAATTGACAGATCTAATATCCTGCAGTACAAAAGTATTGCAGGATATTACATCAGCGATCAGGAAAATAAAAGTTAAAGTCCCATATAGTGATTAAGAAAAAAAAATATTGTAAAAGTTGAACAAAAAAATTGTGTATGAAAAAAAATAACGCTGTTTATGTAAAAATGAAAGTAAAAAAGTGCACGTTTGGTATCACTGCATCGGGAACGACTCAAGCTAAAATAAATTAAAAACGTGAAAAATGGCTTTTTCATTATACTGACACACTAAGAAATTAAATAAAAAGTCAGGTAGGAAAAAAAATGGTATGACTAAAAACGTCATTTTGCCTCATTCAGAATGCGGCCCGTCAACTTCAAATTTTTTCTATGTGTGGTGAATTTACCTGACTGACTTTGAGACCCCTGGTTTAGTTACAGTTTTTGCTACATAAGAGGCAGGGGCAGACATATCATCGGTGTAGCTGCATCGGGGCCCGGAGATTGAGGGAGGCCCGCTGTCACCAACAACAACTTTCAGCTGGATGTGCATCCGAAATGTTTTGCGACACAGAAAACTCAATGATTCCCTGTTCTGCAATATGTGCCACCACTCAATCAGAAGCTGGCAGCTGCCGGCTCCTGTGCCAGATAAAGAAGAGGACGCCACGTGTCATGGGAACGGAGGAATGTGAGCATAATCGTTTGGGGGTGTTTTTTAATGTGTTGGAGAAGAACAGAACAGGACATATTACCCCATGAGAGGGTTCAGGATAAGGCACATTACCCCAGGAAGGTGCCCATTTCCCCAGGTAGGGGCTCAGAATGGGGCACATTACCCCTGGAAGGGGACGAGGATGGGGCTCATTACCCCAGAAAGGGGACTAGGATGGAGAACACTACCCAGGATGGGGCACATTATGCTGGAAGGGGACCAGGATGGGGCATATTACCCCAGGGAGTGGCATATTACTCGAGGAAGGGGACCAGGATGGGGAACATTACCCCAGGAAGGGAACCAGGATGGGGCTCATTACCCCAAGAAGGCATCCAGGATGGGGTACATTATCTCAGGATGAGGCACATTATGCCAGGAAGGGGACCAGGATGGGGCACATTACCCCTGGAAGGGGACCAGGATTTGGGCACATTACGCCAGGAAGGGGACAAGGATGGGGGACATTATACTAAGAAGGGGACCAGGATGGCAAGCATTATAGCAGGAAAGGGCCTAGTTTGGGGGGACATTATTACTGGAAGCCACTTTGCTTGTACTGTAAAACTTTGGACATTATCCATAAAATATCTATGCGGGATAAAAAGCAACAAAAACGCAACATGTGCACATAGCCTTCAAATGAATTGGGAGAGAGTCACAATGACTAATTAATTTATATTTATTGGATGCGGAAATTATACTCAATGGGGAGCACAGCACTGGGTTATTTATCACTTTATATTTTGAATGCTGCATGGCTATTAGTATATTAATGGCGCGGTACATATTTGTATTCAGGGACGCAGTGCAGGGGATATATATTTAACCTTGTTATTTTTAGGGCTGTAGTCATCAGTCTGACAAGATGGGTCGTGGCTGGAAGATGTCGACATGAAGGTCTGACCAGATGGACAAGAAACAACAGAAAACTACTAATCAGACGCGACATCAGTGGTCACTGAATGCAAGTATTTATTCTCTATACTGTATGACTTAAACTTAAATTAATTTTGTTATTTGTAAAACAATCTCCCTTAGGTCACATTCTTGCATTCATGTGAAATGTCTGTGAGTTGCCAGGTTTGTTTTTTAGTCGGATGCCACACGGACTCAGTTTTGCAGATCCATTCACATATCCATGAAAATCACAGATCCAAGAATGAGATTTGCGAGACTCAGTGCATATTTCTGATCTAATTATGAGGATCAGAATAGGACATACTCAATGAGTCTGTGCACTGTCTGAGAAAAAAATTGGGCAGCACACCGACATTTGACACATATACCGTATTTTTCAGACTATAAGACGCACTGAAAATTTTGGAGGAAAGTGGGGGGTGCGTGGTATAGTCCAAAAGTATATGTGTTGCTGTGGATGGGCAAGGAGCAGCAGCAGCGGAGGAGCGGGGCACAGGAGGCAGAAGCCGGCGGCTTCATCTATTGCGTGTGCCCGCTGTTGAAAGGAAATGAATATTCACTGCTCCCCACACCCATGGGAGCACTAAATATTCATTCTCCTTAATAGCGTGCACTGTGTCAGCACAGCCGCCGGCTTCCTGCTGCGGCCGGGCGATCACGTGTGCCCGCTTTTAAAGCGCATGAATATTCACTACTTCCCACTCCCATGGGCACACTTGATCGCCCGGCCGCTGCAGGAGCCGTGACTGGGCTGTCACTGTGCGCGCTGTTAAGGAGAGTAAATAGTCACTGCTCCCCACGTCCATAGTCCCGGCGTGGGGAGCAGTGACTATTCCGGCAGCTGATCTCGGCGTCTAAGGGCGCATGGCAGTGACGTCATGTGCGGCTCAGACACAGCAATCAGCTGCTGGCAGAAGAACAGGACGAAGTGATGGAGCAGAGCGAAGGAAGGGGAATAGAATCCTTTTATTTTTTTTGTCTGCACGGTGATTGGGGTGCCATGCATACCAGGATGAGGAGTGCCATGAATACCAGGATGAGGGGTGCCATGCATACTAGAATGGAGGTGCCATGCATACCAGGATGGGGGGGCCATGTATACCAGGGTGGGGGGGCCATGTATACCAGAGTGGGGGTGCCATGCATACCAGGATGGGGGACAATGTATACCAGGATGGGAATGGGGGCCATGTATAACAGGAAGGGGGGGGCATATATACTAGGATGGGGGATATAGATACAGGACTGGGGGACATTACCCCTATGACAGTGTCAGCAGCAGACCCCCTCCCCCATAACAGTGCCATGACCACATTTTTTGCTTTAAAGGGAACCTGTAATGTCCTTTGTACTATCTAAACTGCCCCCATTGCGTTGTTAGTGATGTAATGTTCATCACTAACAGGCTTTTTTCATTAAAATCTGCGCTAATATAATGTGTAAAAAACACTTTATATGTTTATATCCTACCTGCTCGCTTAGTCATTGGGGTGTGATTCCCCGCATTCAGTCAGGGCCAGCACTGCACATGCCATTTGAATTCTGCTCCCGTCTTGCGCTGGCGTAAGCATGTGGCGCTTTTGCAGTTTGTCATCGCCAGCTGCGATTGTATCTCTGGGAGCCACTCATGCGCTGTGACGAGCAGCTAAGTGCGCAGTGAAGCTGTGTAGTTCCCAGCTTCACTGTCTGCAGCCGGAGCATCTTGTCAAAGCGCATGCGCGGCTCCCAGAGATACAAGCGCAGCTGGCGATGACAAACTGCACAAGCGCCACATGCTTACGCCAGCCGGGAGCAGAATTCAAATGTGTGGGCGGCGCTAACCCTGACTAAATGGGAGGAATCACACCCCTATGACTAAACGAGCAGGTAAGATATAAACATATAAAGTGTTTTTTAAACATTATATTAGCGCCGATTTTAATGAAAAAAGCGTGTTAGTGATGCACATTGCATCACTAACAACGCAATGGGGGCAGTTTAGATACTACACAGGACATGACCGGTTCGCTTTAATTTTTTTTTCTATTTTCCTCCTCTAAAATCTAGGTGCGTCTTATAATCCAAAAAATACGCTATATAGCGTCCTCTGTTATGTACAGTGCCATTCATTATGACAGTATTATCTTGTCATGCACAGCACCATCCCCTACATAACATATTCTTATTATTTTTGTTATTCACAGCGCCCTCTCTTTCTTACACAGTCCTCCCTTGTGAGGCCTCATTCACACGCAGTGTCTCCAGTACATGTGGTGCCAGTTTTCACACGTACTGGAGACACTTACACATGTAGACCCATTTAAATGAAAGGTTCAGTGCACATGTCAGTGGGTTACCATGGACCGTGTGTCCGTGGGCAAAACATGCAGATGTGTCCGTTTTTTTTACATGCAGCACGGACCGCAAAACAACCCACACACGTGCACACGGATGACATCCATGTGTCATCAGTATCACACACACCGGCACCTGGGAATTAGCGGTACAGTTCGCGCTGTTCCCAAGTGCCGGGTGCGGCAGGCAGCGCAAGCAAGGGACAATGTTGAGAGTAGTATCCATTGGCAAAAAAGTTTTGCAGACACAACTTTGTTGTCCGTTTTTAGAAAACTGATTTCAGATGGATCTATTTTTTTTTATCGTTGAAGTCTATGGACAACAGATTTTTTAAATAGCCATGTGTAATTTTCCATTTGAAACTGATCCAACAAGCAAAAACACAGATCCTTTTCAAATGAAAGAAAACGGATGGCTAATTAACGGATCCATAGACTTCAATGTTAAAAAAAAAAACAAAGCTGCACAACTTTTTTTTGCCAAAGGAATGTTGCTGGATCCGTTCTAACGGATGATTACTGGACATGTGAACCTAGCCATAGACTGTCAGAATGAGCTCACTGACGGATTCTCAGGTAAAGAGATCTGCTGCTTTCTCTTGTTAGTGCCACTTTTCTCACAAACTGATCTATACTTTTGTCCATACAATGGCTGCTGGTGGAGGAACAAGTGACCAGACCAGTCCATCTTCCTCCTCTAATTGTAAAACACCTCCCATTTTGCTGCTTTTCTTGGAAAGTCTGAAACTTTCATCTGTCTATTTCCGAGCTCCTCTTTGCTGATTTATGACCACATTAAAGTTGAATTTGCAGGAAATAAAGCGCCTCTAAAAGCCAAACAGTGCAAAATTTATAATGAAACTCAATTGCAAAAAATATTTTTAGCCAAAAATACATATGTTTAAGAAAAATAAATGTCCGCAAAGGTGGCCAAGCCCTATAAATAGTCTTATCTTCACAGCATGGATCCGCTATACATTTCTCCAAGTATCACCAAGTTCTGTTGTAGAGTCTTCCCAGACAATCAGTCAAAACATGCACACAGATCTGGTAACATAACAGTATATAATGATACAGGTGTTATTTCTAAGTGCTTTGTACACTAGTCATCATGAAGAGCTCACATTTATTAAGAGGGGCACATGTTTACTGGAGTACATTTCTGCTATAATTTACCCCACTTTTGTTGTTAAATTACAAAAATAATTATAGTGCCTTTCTAGAACATGCCCCCCTACTGGTAAATTTCCACCTCCTGCTATTCATTTGGCAGTCAGCATCAAGCCTTTCAAGTCTTAGCATGCTATTAATGAGGTCTGAGGAATGTTCTGCCACATTGAATACACTTGGGAATGAAAATCATCAAGATCCTCAACTGGCAGATCCCACTGCAATTGCTGACCAATGAGGTCACAGATGTGCTCAATGGCATAGTGTCCCCAAATGTCATTTTCCAACAAGACAAGTTGCAAGTTACTCGTGCTACTGTGAGCAGCCTGCGTAGCCTAAATGTGCTACATGGCTTGCAGCATCTCCGAACCAGTATCCCATCGAGCACATCTAGGACATCAATGGATGGCAATTGCAAAGGTAGCTGCCAGCAGCGGATCTTGATGATTTGCATGCCCAAGTGTATTCAGCATGGCAGATCATTCCTCAGATAACCATTAATAACTCAATTGATAGAAGCCAGATTGTGTAAGTGCATGTATTTCGGTGTTCTCACTAAATACATAAATCGAAATGTTTTAAAAATTTGCTTTGCATTTTTTCATCATTTGCATATCATTAACATGTCTATCGATCATTTGATTTCCATAACTCCACGACTTTTCTTTCTTGGTGTTGCAATTTCAATGTTGAAGAGTGTATATACAGCAAAATATCTTTGACTGTTCAGCTATATATTTTCATCAAAAGTTTTCCTGAAGTGGAGCTATACTTTTAAAGCTTTCTTGCAAATAGAACTAGAAAAAAATAGAATACCATTTGCAATGTAGTTTAGTTACCTTGAAATAAGAGGAACCAAAAGAAAAATACGTATTTCTCTGCATTCTGAAAGCCCATCGGCAGTTTTCTGTTCCCATTTTCCTGTCCAGTAGTCTGTGTTATAAGCTATCCTCTAATATACTGCATGTTAGCTGTGGTAATGGTTTAATGATCCCAGAAGGGACTGCAGGAGATAAACTTTGTTTTCTTGAACACTAAAAAATTCGTACACACTATTTTTGTTAAATGCTATCAAGAATATAAACAATATATGTTGTGATCTAATTAAAATGTACATATGTTTGCTCAGTTAAAGCTCCTGAGCTCCATACATCGAGGGTTCTATTCATACGTCAGCATTTTTGGTCAGTATTTCTTAGCCAATCTTTCAATTACAGGTTTTCTTTTTGGGTAAAATTTCTGCTTTGGGCTTACAAATACTAATTCAAAACACTGACACATTAATGAGGTCATATTGGACTGAACAAAGGGCATCCTCTCTACGTCTAAAGGAGAAAGGTTTAATCATCATCACAGACTGTGATTCTTTACTGTAAGACCAGTGAGACCTAGGAACTTTCTCTGTTGCAATAGTCAATTCACTAAACAAGTTCAAGGAGGACCTGGATAATATTACACGTTATATGAGTACTAGATTTTGTGATGGGATTTTACTCCAGAGCAGTGTTCCCCAACTCCAGTCCTCAAGACCCACCAACAGGTCATGTTTTCAGGATTTCCTTAGTATTGCACAGGTGATGGAATTATTGCCTGTGCAGGTGATGTAATTATCACCTGGGAAATCCTAAGGAAATCCTGAAACCATGACCTGTTGGTGGGCCTTGAGGACTGGAGTTGGGGAACCCTGCACCAGAGTATCAGGCTGATTGGCATATGTGGAGCTGGGAAGACATTTTTCCCCTGATATAGGGTAATTGGTATCCACTTTGTAAGGTTTCTGCCTTCCTCTGTAATTATAGGTTGAACTTGTGTCTTCTGTCGACCGTAAAACTATGAAACAGTAGTGCCGATATATTAATGTCTTTGGCTAGTTTTTTTCTTAACATAAACAGTCTCACATTTTGGTGCTTACCATATTTGAGATAAAATTATGTTTGGGATTCTTTCTAGTGTAGGGTGTAAGAGGGAGGGAGGGTGTAGGGCCTCCGTACGATGCATTTTTTAACTCCTTAAGTATGCAGACAGATTTTGTTTTTGAACTTTCATTTATTTCGTCCCTTTTTCCAAGAGCGTAACTTTATTTTTTTCGTCAGCATAATTCTATTGAGGGCTTGTATTTCGCAGGACGAGTTATATATATTATTATTATTATATGTGAATTATTATGATTATATTATTATATATATGAATTATACCATTCAATACAGGGAAATAGGGGAAAAAATCATTCCAAGTGAGGTGAAATTTTGAAATAAAATTAAATTCAAAATAGTTTTTTGGGTTTTGCTTTTACTTCCTTCATTGTACGGTAAAACTGGTCTAACACCATGATTCTCCAGGAGAGTACAATTACAGCGATAACAAACATATAGTTTTTATTATATTAGTGGCATAAAAAATTCTGAACTTTCGTAAGAAAAAAATTGCTTTGTGTCCCCATTTTCTGACAACCAGAACACTGCATTTTTCTGAGTCCAATATGTTGTTTCCATGCACCGTTGATAAAATTGTGCTTGCTTGATAGGGCCTCCCACCAGCTCCAATGGCTGTAGAATTCAGAAATGTCCAAGGCACCATAAAGTAATCCTTAAAAAATGTGGTCCTTACTCCAGTATTTAAAAAGACATCACAAAAGTGAGGAGACAAAATGAGACAAGGTTTTGGCCATATTTGGCTTTTCAGAAGCCTAAAATATACAGCAGTTTTCTTCTCCTGTGGATGGAGATGTATGAACGCTTGTTTTTTTGCATGGGAAGTTTTCCATTTTATGTTGTATATGACATTTTCATTGCTTTCTTATGAATTTTTTTGGGGAGATGCAGCACCCAAAAAAATGAATTTACGGTTTTCTGGTGTTTTGATTTCAGTTCCCCTAGTGTTATGACAACCCATCTGCACCCCATATTGTAGGGTGGTGGCGGCGGATGGGTGCTTGAACAGATGCTACACCAGGATCGCGACATGCTGCTGTCAGAGATAGTGCCATTTAAGGCTATGTGCCCACGATGCAGAAATGCTCCAGAATTTTCCTGAGCGTACCGGCATGGAATTATATTGTGTGACCAACATAATGTTAAAAAAAAAAAAGAATTAGAACGTAAAAAATAACCTTATACTCACCTTTCTGGCGGCCTCGGTCTGCTCCCCGCGTCGCTCCTGGCTCCGTGGCGGGTACCGGTAATGTAAAAGGACCTTCCATGATGTCAGCAGTCATGTGACAGGTCACGCGACCGACATCAGCGGTCGCGTGACCTGTCACATGACCACTGACGTCATGGAAGGTCCTTTTACGTTACCGGTACCCGCCACGGAGCCAGCAGCGACGCCGAGAGCAGAGCGGGGGCCATCGGAAGGCGAGTATAAGGTTATTTTTTATTTTAATTATTTTTTTACTTACAGGTACTATGGTTCCCGGGTCTGTAGGAGAGTCTCCTCTTCTCCAGACCCGGGTACCATCCGCGCATTAATAACATAAGATCCGCATGACTACATGTAGTCATGCGGATCTTATGCGATCCAGTGTGATCCAATGCAAGTCAATGGTCGCGATTTTGCGGATTTGCGTTGCAGTAAATGGCAGAATTATTACAAGCGATTTTAATGCATTTTCGTACGGAAAATACGCCGTAAAAACGCATTAAAATCGCTTTGTGTGCACATAGCCTAAATGGTTAAACAGCAGCAATCAAAACTCTCACTGTTAGAGGCAGGTGTAGGCTGTACAAAACAGCTCCTGAGCCCCCTCTGTACATCCGCACCCACTCTATGATTTAATAGTAAGTCGTAGAGCAGGAAGGGGTTAAATCTTGTGTGTGAATTTGGTGCCGAAATTTGTTATAAAGCAGGGGTGGACAGTTAATTTTTCCGAGAGACCACATGAGCGACCATGACTGTTGTGGAAGGTCGAACCAATAGGCTAATTTTATATTAATGTTAATTGTATGACTTAATATTGGCCAGAATTAAGTATGCTGACATCCCCTTATATACCGTATGAGCCCACAGAGAGCCGTCTATATACCGTAAAAACCCCCACACAGTCCCCTATATACAGTATGAGCCCCCACTTAGCTTCCCATGTACAGCATGAGCCCCATGTTGCCTCCAATGTATAGCATGTGCCCCACGTAACCTCTGATATATAGCATGTGCGCCATGTAGCCTCTGATATACAGCATGTGCCCCACGTAACCTCTGATATACAGCATGTGCGCCATGTAGCCTCTGATATACAGCATGTGCGCCATGTAGCCTCTGATATACAGCATGTGCGCCATGTAGCCTCTGATATACAGCATGTGCGCCATGTAGCCTCTGATATACAGCATGTGCGCCATGTAGCCTCTGATATACAGCATGTGCCCCACGTAGCCTCTGATATACAGCATGTGTACTACATAGCCTCTGACGTACAGCATGTGCACCATGTAGCTTCTAATATACAGCATGTGCCCCACGTAGCCTCATATATACAGCATGAGTCCCAAATAACCTTTTATGAACCCCCATATACAGTATGAGCCCAAAACAGCCTCCCCTACAGTGGCATGTAAAAGTTTGGGCACCTCTGGTCAAAATTACTGTTATTGTGAACAGTTAAGCAAGTTGAAGATGAAATGATCTCTAAAAGGCCTAAAGTTAAAGATGACACATTTTCTTTGTATTTGAGGCAAAAATCTATATATTGTCATAGTATTATTTATTTTATTTTTTTCATTTTAAAAATTGGGAAATGGGCCGATGCAAAAGTTTGGATACTATTGGAGATTTGTGTGCTCAGATAACTTTGACAAAGGTTTCAGACCTTAATTAGCCTGTTAGGGTTATGGCTTGTTCACTATCATCGTTAGAAAAAGCCAAGTGATGCAAATTTCCCAGCTTTATAAAAACCCAGCCTCCTCTAACCTTGTGCCAAAAAACAGAAGCCATGGGTTCTCCTAAGCAGCTGCCTAGTACTCTGAAAATGGTGAAGCCCACAAAGCAGGAGAAGGCAAGAAAAAGATAGCAAAGCGTTTTCAAGTTGCCCTTTCCTCAGTGAGAAATGTAATTAAGAAATGGCAGTTAACAGGAACAGTGGAGGTCAAGATAAGGTCTGGAAGACCAAGCAAAATTTCAGTGAGAGCTGCTTGTAGGATTGCTAGAGAGGCAAATCAGGACTCCTGTCTGACTGCAAAAAACCTACAGAAAGATTTAGCAGAATCTGGATTTGTGGTACATTGTTCTATTGTTCAGTGACACTGGCACAAAAATGGCCTTCATGAAAGACTCATCAGAAGAAAACTTTGCCTGCATCCTCACCATGAAATTCAGCATCAGAAGTATGCAAAAAGAGCATCTGAACAAGCCTGATGCATTTTGGAAAAAAGTCCTGTGGACTGATGAGGTTAAAATAGATCTCTTTGGCCACAATGATCAAAGGTATGTGTGGAGTAAAAAGGGCACAGAATTTCAGGAAAAGAACATCTCGCCAACCGTTAAGCATGGGGATGGATCAATCATGCTTTCAGGTTGTATTGCACAGGGAACGTTTCATAGGTAGAAGGAAGAATGGATTCAATGATATTTCAACAAATTCTTGATGCAAACATAACACCATCTGTAAAAAAGCTGAAGTTGAAAAGAGGATGGCTTCTACAAATGGATAATGATCCTAAACACATGTCAAAATCCACAATAGACTACCTCAAAAGGGACAAGCTGAAGGTTTTACAATGGCCCTCACATCAGCCCATTTTCATTTATGTAATTTTTAAAATGTAAAAGATGAAAACATATATATATATATATATATATATATATATATACTGTATATATATATTTTTTGCCTAAAATACAAAAGAAATGTGTCATCTTTAACTTTAGGCCTTTTAGAGATCATTTCATCTTCAACTTGCTTAACTGTGCACAATAACAGTAAATTTGGTCAGGGGTGCCCAAACTTTTAAATGCCACTGTATATACGACCACAGATATCCCATACACATGAAATAAACAAAACTCCACATGTTCACCTTGCTCTTGTTACCCTGCAGCTCTGCCTCTGCTCTCTCCGATGCATGGACTCTCCAGAGTGCACAGCTGATGCGATGAAATGACGTCATCGCGACTCCTGGCTTAAAAGCTAATCAGTGGAATATGGAGCCAGCGGTGATGTTCTCCACCAATATATCCAGAGGTTGCGGAGAGCCGTGATAGAAAGCAGCAGCAGCAAATGGACAGAGGGCGTCTCGTGGGCCACTGTTACAGCCCTTCGGCTGTCTCGGTCCATGGGCCAGACTGGAACAGCCAGAGGAATTGATGTGGCCCGCAGGCCGCACTTCGCCCAGGTCTGTTCTAAAGCATTCACATTTTACTTATAGAAAACACAAGTCTAAGTAAATCTTCCAGTAAGTGATTAGTAGTGTTTACGAGAATATCTTAAATCACTATAATTCTATACTGAAACCCAGCAGAATGTGTATGAATATGTGAAATTCTAGGCTCTGTTCACACTGCGTTTAAGCTTTCCATTAGAAGCAAAAAGCAATAGAATAGAATTGTTATGACATGTGAGCCCTACAACCAAACAGCGGCTGTTATTGGGCTGCTACGCTCTCACTTGCCTCAGATGAACCTCGAACAAGTGGAAAAAGTAATAGTACAGCAGACTAACAGTGGCCACTAGTGATGATCGAGCATGTATTGTTAACGCTTTCAGCGAGCATGCTGGGGTGCTCGCCAAGTAGTTTCGGCATGCTCGGCATCTATGTTAGTGTCACGGCGGCATGTGTCACGGCTGTCTAACAGCCGTGACACATGCCGCCGCGGCAACACTGACATAGATGCCAAGCACGCCGAAACTACTTGGCGAGCACCCGAGTGTGCGAGCTGAAAGGGTTAACAATACATGCTCGCTCATCACTAGTGGTCACTGATCGGTTGTTGGGCTCATGTGACATCACAAGTTGAGTATTTGTTATTTTATTAACCCCCATGTGGGCCTATACAAGAAGACCCCCACAAGACCAGAGTATTGAATGAACCAAAATTATTTTATTAAACACATGTGACAACGTTAAAATTACCAAGTACCGAAAAAGAGGGGAAAGACAGTCCATATCATTATCCAGGTGACACTCTTTGACCTACATGTATATTACTATTTCTTAAACAGTGGACTATGTCTTTTTGCACTTGCACTTTGAGTGTAGGCATCTAGGGTATATAGGCTCACATTAATTCAGATATGGAATCATGTAAAGCTGTTTGATTGACTTATGTGATCAACTTTTTGAACTATGCACTGGTCACTTTATATTTACATTGTATTCCTTGATTGATACATATATATCTGATATTATCTATACAATCCTGCCCTGGAATTCATTGGATATTTCATTGAATTTTTGTGTACTGTCTTTCCCCTCTTTTGCAGTACTTGGTTATTTTAACTTTGTCATGTGTGTTTAATAAAATAATTTTGGTTTATTCAATACTCTGGTCTAGTGGGTGTCTTCTTGTATAGGCCCACATTCGGGTTAATATATCATTGTTGTGTTCTGAATCGCATATTGTCGTTGATTCCTTCATGAGTATATTGATATAAATATGTTATGTTGTTGTACAAAGTAGACTACTTCATTTTAAGAAGTTTTCTAGGTAGTGGAGAAGCCCCTTTAATGTGTACTGCTGTGAAGTTATCACCATCTTGCCACTACTTATTAGCCTTATATTCTTACCATTCTGTTCTACCCCAATGACATCTCTGACCATCCTATATCCTGCTCCTGTCCTGGTGAGGTCCCTCTTAATACCGAACCTCGCTGTGTTTTCCCCACTGGCAGACACAGACAGAAAAGGGCCCCTGTGCAAAAACAATATATGGGCCTTTTGCAGCCCAAGAGCTCCTAAAAATGCAAAATTGCACCTGCTTTGGAGGTTGTAGTGGCCCCCTCACCTCTTGGGCCCCTGTGCGGCTGCACAGGTTGCACCAATGCTATGTACACTCCTGGCTTTCCTATTTTAAATATTTCTGGAATATTTAAAGATAAAAAGACCCTTCAGCTCATGTTTGTTGCAGGTCGTTTTTTTTTTTCTAATATTAGAGATGGAGATTTTCTTTTATATTCAATTGTTACACTCAACCAAGTTTGCAAAATCTTCCATCCCAGTAGATATGTAAATTCTATCTACCATTACCAATATCTGAACTGAGAAAACAGCAGCACAGGTGACAAACCCTCAGTCACCAGAGGAAACATGCCTCCTAATCTCTCATCATGCTGCTGTATGTATTTACAGCTGTTTATTGCAGGGGCGTATAGCACATACCCGCCAATGGTCCGAGGTGATGTCACAACTGGGGTCATATAGCACAACCCCACCATTATTGACCTGGAATAGCAGAAATCACATACCACAATACAACTGTTTTAAAAGAAACATTTCTATTTTATTGTGTTCTTTTCATGTATTTTATGTGGATTGTGTTTTTCCCATTAAAACAGTATGGTGAGGTAGAGGTTAGGGGTAGGGTCTGACATCAACATTAAGCTATAACGTCATCTGTGGATGGGACTAAATAAATTCTAATGTAATAACATTTCTCATCTATTATACTGTAAAGAACTACCGACTATGCTGCTTGATAATATGAACAAGGGGTCATAAATGCGCAAGGGAAAAAAGAACAAGGATACAAAGCTACAAGTCACTAAGTAGCAGATACTTCAGATGAGGCCGAGATAAAATATTATGTATATATTCTATTCTCGGTGATGGAGGAACATATATGATGGTACAGTATAACGGAGGGGTCATACTGCTTTACATTTCCTGATACCCTTGAATTCATTATTTCCGCAAAGATCGCCATACTTTTTATTTTACACTTATGAAGTATTGGGATAAAAAATGAGCTTTTTTATGTGTCACACACTGTGCCTTCATTTCCATGTACAGCCGACGACAAAGGCTTGTCTACTATACGCCTGAAACATCACTAATCTGTATGGTGCAATTTTTGGGACTATTCTACCACCTATAAAGCAATGTTTCTCATCCCAAATCACCAAGTGGACAACAAAAAAAGTAACCTTATAGCTAGAATAAAAATAATAATTTTTATTTCTACAGCACCAACATATTCAGTAACACTTTACTTTTTAGACTTGTACAGACAATAAAGACATTACAGAATAAAACATAAAACTCAGATACCAAAAAGAGTGAGGGCCCTGCTCGCAAGCTTAGCGTGATAGTTCCTAAATGTATGCCACTATTAGGTGTCCACAAATGGTGCATGGAATATAACAGATGTGCCCAAAACAAAAAGGCAAATCAGATCCAAGTAAAAAACGTGTTTTAATACACAAAGAATACAGTCAACAACCAAAGGGGAGAACTACATGATGGAGGGTGTACATACATGATAGCAAGATGCAAAAATTCCAGGCACAATAAGTAAACATGTACTAGGCAGCCATAATTTAATTAGAAAAAAAACATGTGCAACTGAAAAGAAGTGGGTCAAGAATTAATATAAAATATATTAATATTAATATAAAAAATGTTTGATCTGTTTGTCTATCATGTACCTCATTTTTAACATTTCCTATCATTCACAAACCAAAAATTGAGTCAATATCTCTTCAAGAGTTATATAAAAGTCAAAAGTTTATTTAGATCAAAAAATACAAAAAACTAAAAACAAAAGCAATTCTAAATGGCATTGCTGCCAAAATAGGAAACTGTTTTCCATATCATATTTACAATGAGATTAACAAGATGAGCTCAAAGCAAGTACAGGGAGGCAAAACCTGAGTCCATGGAGTATGTAAGTAGGACTGAAATACAATCACAACACTATGGTACTATGCTCTTCAACAAGCAAAGGGCATAGTTGTATATATCACACTATATGCATTGATCATAGAGGCCACGTGAAGTCAGAATCACAGGAAAAACACTTGCATATACCAAGATTCAAATGTCAATGTGACAAGTGTCGCCTGATTACACACATGGACTCATAGTTAATGAAAAAAGTTTTCAGATCAAGTGAATATTAGTGGTTGTGAATTGATTCGCCATAAATCAAATGTGGAGTAAAGTATTGAGTATTAAATACAAGTTCTTACCCATGGCCCAGGATGTGACGCCCTGATGCCCCAACTCACATTTCGGAGTGTCCTTCATTTGGGGGTCGAGCTCCTTTTTTTTTAACATTGTTAAAAGATTTTACCCCAGAAAACTGACATTAAAAGCTAGTCTAGTTGGCATTTTTTATGCTACTTTTGCCCAGATCTGACAAACTGGGCAGAGCTGGGGCGGGGTGACTATACCCCCCCTTCCGCTCATCAAATTCATGAACAGTGGTCGCGTACCTTACACCACATATCTTATCCCAGACACTGACTGGAGTAAGATTTGTGGCGAGACATTTGGCATTTCACACCTCAAAATTGATTCAAGTGCTTCGCACTTCACTCCGCCCCCTCGTCTAGACTGGCATAAAAAACAGCAGTCTTGATAAATTGGAGCCTTTGTATTTTGTGTAATAATAAAAAAAAATTATTTGGATCTGATTAACTACATTTTGTGTTTGTTACCCAAAATAGGAACTGTCAGCACTCTGGACTTGTGTATTTAAGCAAATAACTGTATTTCACATAAAATACCCATTCTGGAGTATCTTTTCTAATAGTTGTACAATGCGTTGTTCCTCTGTTATTCTTCGTAGAAATCTATGACTAAATTGACAACAAGGTGTTACCATTTGAGAGAGCTTGATACAAAGTCTGACACAGTCCAAACAGTGCTGCCATACTTTGTGGGGTTAAAAAAATTATAAATATTCAGGAAGAATTCCAGAGAAATGGCACAGTTCAGAGTTTAAGTAAAGATGGTACAGATGTATTATTTTTGGGGTGTCTTCACTAAAATAAGTTTAGATCACCAGTCCATATCAGCAGACAGATTAAGGTGATGTAGAATGGAGGAAAGTAGGGGCTGATTGCCAGTAGCCATTCAGGATGGATTTTTCAGCTCTGTAACAAATTGGTCAATACTGGGTAGTTTTTCTGGTGGATCAGTTAGGGGTTTGGAAGTATAAAAGGTTGAACCTGATCGACTTATGTCTTTTTCTTCGTGCACTAATGAAACTATTCATATTTCTCCTAATATTCCTGTTACCAGTTTCCCACTGCTACATAATAGTAATGTGCCTCAGTCAACCCTACACCTGACTATGGCGTAATGTCAGGTGTTGGGAAACCTGGAATAATCACATGGAAGCGTTACATGTGAAAGAGTAAATACTATATATACCCGGTGGAGAATGTCCTGATCTTATATAAACTATTTTCCCATCCGTGAACAATAACTATTAAATTGCATTCTGATAGCTGAACCAGTTTACCATAGTCAGAAATTATGCTCGGTGCAAGTAAGCACATTTCAAAAAATAGCAAACCTTTTCCCAGAGGAAGCAGGAGCAGAACGCATCTAACTGAATGCCTCGCTGTGCATGCACTGTGACTGAAATAGCCAATTAGTATTGCATAAACCTACATATATGTGAGGCTTTGCAGCCACCAGCATTAATCACTGTCAAGGATTTTCTGCACCCAAATTCTAATTAATACAAGCATATCTTTACATTGATCCCAAACAGGAAAAACTTATAATTAGCTGGCCTGAAACATAAATCATGAGACAGCAACAAACGTAGAAATTATTTTTGGATTGATTTATGATAATCTAAGTGCATCATTTAGATGTAGATGGCTGCAGTATCATCGCAGAATGAACCCATTTATTAAACCTGCTTGAAGGGTCAAAAATCTAGCCATATAACTGGGGGATGTAGATACAGGAGGTCAACCATAGCCCACTGCTCATCCACTGGGTTGTTTCATTTTCTTTTGGGCCATCTTCATGCACAATTTAATTCTATTGTTTCTTTTTCCTTTTTCTTGATTGTAAAAACAAAATACTGTACCTTGAATTCTGAGTGCTATTTTTTTGTGGTGTCCTTTATCTTGCTACATTTGTAACATGCATTTATTTCTCATGTTTTTGAAGCTCTATAGAAGCCTGTTGCAAAATCCCCAAAGATAACACCATTCCTAAAGCATGCTGCATTTTCAGAAAAATTGCCACTGACCCAAAAAAAGCAACCAACCCACCCACCCTCCACTCCCAAAAAAGCACCAAAAAGAAAAAGTGAGTTTCACTAAAGACTTGTAACATTTGGCTGCAAAAAGCGGTTAAAAGTATTGACACACACAACGCTACCTGTGTTGTGGTCAAAATTGCCATGTAGCCTAAATGAATGAATACAGTCCCATTGCGACAAGGTATATAAAATAACACCCCTATCAATGAAATCTGCACTTACAGACATTAGTGAACGAATAGATCATTCCAAGGAGCTCAATGAATTATACAACCCCTGGCAAAAATTATGGAATCACCGGGCTCGGAGGATGTTCATTTAGTTGTTTAGTGTTGTTGAAAAAAAGCAGATCACAGACATGGCACAAAACTAAAGTCATTTCAAATGGCTTTAAGAAACACTAAAAGAAATCAAGATAAAAAATGAGGTATTCAGTAAGGGTAATTTTTTCAGACCAAGCAGAGGGAAAAAATTATGGAATCACCCTGTAAATTTTCATTTCCAAAACTAACACCTGCATCAAATTAGATCTGCTCGTTAGTCTGCATCTAAAAAGGAGTGATCACACCTTGGAGAGCTGTTGCACCAAGTAGACTGACATGAATCATGGCTCCAACACGAGAGATGTCAATTGAAACAAAGGAGAGGATTATCATACTCTTAAAAAAAGGTAAATCATCACGCAATGTTGCAAAAGATGTTGGTTGTTCACAGTCAGCTGTGTCTAAAATCTGGACCAAATACAAACAACATGAGAAGGTTGTTAAAGGCAAACATACTGGTAGACCAAGGAAGACATCAAAGCGTCAAGACCGGAAACTTAAAGCAATATATCTCCAAAACAGGAAATGCACAACAAAACAAATGAGGAACGAATGGGAGGAAACTGGAGTCAATGTCTATGACTGAACTGTAAGAAACCGCCTAAAGGAAATGGGATTTACATACAGAAAAGCTAAACATAAGCCATGATTAACACCTAAACAGAAAAAAACAAGGTTACAATGGGCTAAGGAAAAGCAATCGTGGACTGTGGATGACTGGATGAAAGTCATATTCACTGATGAATCGCGAATCTGCATTGGGCAAGGTGATGATGCTGGAACTTTTGTTTGGTGCCGTTCCAATGAGATTTATAAAGATGACTGCATGTAGAGAACATGAAAATTTCCAGAGTCATTGATAATATGGGGCTGCATGTCAGGTAGAGGCACTGGGGAGATGGCTGTAATTACATCTTCAATAAATGCCCAAGTTTACATTGATATTTTGGACAGTTTTCTTATCCCATAAATTGAAAGGATGTTTGGGGATGATGACATCATTTTTCAAGATGATAATGCATCCTGCCATAGAGCAAAAACTGTGAATACATTCATTGAAAGAAGACACATAAGGCCAATGTCATGTCCCGCAAATAATCCGGATCTCAATCCAATTGAAAATCTTTGGTGAAAGTTAAAGAAAATAGTCCATGACAAGGCTCCAACCTACAAAGCTGATCTGGCAACAGCAATCAGAGAAAGTTGAGCCAGATTGATGAAGAGTACTGTTTGTCACTCATTAAGTCCATGCCTCAGAGACTGCAAGATGTTATTAAAGCCAGAGGTGGTGCAACAAAATACTAGTGATGTATTGGAGTGTTCTTTTGTGTGTTTGTTTTTCATGATTCCATAATTTTTTCCTCAGAATTGAGTGATTCCATAATTTTTTCCCTCTGCTTGGTCTGAAAAAAATTACCCTTACTGAGTACCACATTTTTAATCTTGATTTCTTTTAGTGTTTCTTAAAGCCCTAAAGTTGCCATTTGAAATGACTTTAGTTTTGTGCCATGTCTGTGATCTGCTTTTTTTCAACAACATTAAACAACTGAATGAACATCCTCCGAGCCCGGTGAGTCCATAATTTTTGCCAGGGGTTGTAGTGGTACTGCAATAGCCACCAATGCTGCAATAGGTAAATAAGCCATGATCAACTGTGAGTTGTATTGTTAAAAAGACTTAATGAAGCGCCTACTGGAGTGCACGGACCTGATTCATTTAGGCTTAATAAGTCAGGCATCAGCGTACGTGACTACCAGAAATGTACGGTAGCCAAGTGCTGGTGTACATTTGTGGAGAAATATATGCCACTTTAGTGATGTAACCTTATGATGAATTTGACAGGCGGATGTAACCATAAAATGCTCATATTGGCGTGCCTGGACTGGCATGTAAACTCCCAAAGTCTAAATATTTTGACACAACTTCTGAGTTGCGCAAAAATATTGCGACTTAATAAGGTTTTTATGCCAGACATTTGGCGTAAACATCTTAATGAATCGCCCCCGCAGTGGTTAGGAACCACATCCACCAAGTGGTAGACCACGTAAAGTTACAGACTGGGGTCACCCAGTGCTGAAGTGCATAGTGCAGAAAAGTCAACAATGACTCATGACTGCAGTTTCAATCCCCCTCTGGCAGTAACCTCAGCACAAAAACTGTGCACCCACCGGTAGCTTCATGGCAAGGGTTTCCATCGCTGAGCAAATATATGCAAGCCTTACATCACCAGGCATAATGACACGCATCGCATGAAGTTGTGCAAAGCTAAATCCATTCTCGTTCACCAGACTGCGCGATTCATGCTTCTCTATCTGACAATCTGATGGACTAGTTTGGGTTTGGCTAATAACAGGGGAACATTGCCCGACTGCATTGTCAATCCTACTAATTGGTTGACCAACCATAGATTATGGACCATTAAATATCCTACAACAGTCATTACATATGAGATTACACTGTTGTCCATTAAACCGTTCACGACCTTAGATCTAGCCATACGTTCAGGTTGGGAGGTACAGTGGCTTGCAAAAATATTCACCCCATGGCATTTTTTGTGTTTTGCTACCTCACAACCTGGAATTTCACTGTTTTTTTGAGGGTTTGCATCAGTTCATGTAAAGAACATGCCTACAACTGTGAACTTGCCCGGGCTAAGAGTTTTGGTGGGCGGCCCTCTCTTGGCTAGTTTGTTGTGGTACCATCGTCTTTCCATTTGATGGTACTCCAAGGGATCATCAGAGATTGTGATATCTTTTATAACCCAACCCCTCAGGCTATGTGCCCACGTTGCATTTATGAAGCAGAAAATTTCTGCTTCATTTCTGCAAGTCCTCTCCCGGAAAAACGCATGCGGAATTCCGCACGCGTTTATCGCGCATTTTTCGCGCGTTTATCACGCGTTTTCCACATGCGGAATTGCCTTGCGTTTTTTATGCATTGGACAAAGGCAATTCTGCTTGCGGAAACGCAAAATTAATTGACATGCTGCGGATTTTTGAACGCAGCATAAACGCTGCGGAAAAATCCGCAGCATGTGCATAGAACTTGCGGAATCCCATTGGGGACCATGGGGTGCGGGTTACCAAGCGTTTTACAAGCGTTTCCGCTGCGGAAATTCCGCATCAAAAACGCTTGAAAAACGCTACGTGGGCACACAGCCTGACTTGTGCTTCTCAACAACTTTGTCCCTGACTTGGCTGGAGATCTCCTTTGTCTTCATGTTGTTGTTTGGTTAGTGGTGCTTTTTGCTTAATGGTGTTGCAGCCTCTGTGGCCTTCCAGATAAGGTGTATATGTAGTGACACACCATGTGACACTTAGATTGCACACAGGTGGACTTCCTTTCACTAAACATGTGACTTATAAAGGTAACTGCTTGCACCAAAAACGTTTAGGGGCTTCATAGCAAAAGGGGTGAATACATACTCATATGCCAATTTTTAGTTATTTGATCCCATACATTTAATTTATTATGCCTATATTTTTCTCACTTCACAAACTTGGACTATTTAGTGCTGATGTATCACACACAAATCGGATTACAAAAATATTTAAACACTGGTTGCAATATAACAAAGTAGGTAAAAAGCCAAGGGGTGAACACTTTCACAAGCCACTGTATTGGTAAAATATTTTTTCTCACTTTTTTGTTATTTCATGTGTTTTTTTTCAATATTTTTACTTTTTTAAAAAAGCTTTTTTTCTTTTTTTTTTACTTTTTTTGTACTTAGTCCCTCTATGTGACTTTAACTTTTATAACTGTAGTCAATGGTATAATGCATTATACCTGTCAGTGTTACACTAACAGAACACCTTTTAGACCATGCTCCTTGACCTCCGGTTGCCATGACAACCATGGGCAGCCTGTGATTACATCACGGGGGGTGTCGATCGGAAGAGAAAGAAGTAGCTCCCTCCCTCTCCCAGCCTTCTAAATGTGGCGATCGCTATTGATTGCCACATTTAGAGGATTATACAGCTGTGAGCGTTGTGGGCAGCCTAAGCCAAGCTCCCGGCGTCGATCGTTCAGGCACCGCTCCTGTGCCCACACAATCGCCAGGTCGTACCGGTATGTCAATTTAAGGGAAAACACTGCAAAATAGGATATAGTGGTACGTCCAATGTCGGGAAGAGGTTTAATGTTGCTGTTAGTCTCTGGCAGCGGCATTTAGGGCACGCAGTCCTGAGGTTGTGCCCTTCCGGGCACCCATTGTTCCTCCCTGCAACATGATTGCGGTGTGCCAGTATGTTGCCATGGCAGCCAGGGGCATGTCATTTTATCTATATACTGCAATATTGAATGATTGCAGGTTCAACTCCCTTAAGGAGCTTAAAAAAAAGTTACAAAAGTGAACAGAAATTTTTCATTTTTAACAACATTGAAAAAGAATTTCAATCACACCTTCCTCCCTCCCCATTAGAAATATAGACACTGGAAAAAACTGAAAAACTCATTGGGTATTGCAAAATCGTAAAAGTCCAATTTATCATAAGATTAAAACATTTAAGCCCTATCATAAACTCTGAACAGCACAAAAAAATTAAAACAGCAGAATTGCTGTTTTTCAGTAACCGCACTGTTACATAAAAATACAATACAAAGTGATCACAACATTGTATGTACCCCAAAACAGCGTCAATAAAAATGACAACACGCCACTCCAAAAACAAGCCCTCATACCACTTACACTTAATCGATGAAAAAACACAGTTATGGGTCTCAGAAAGTGGCGACACAAACTATTTTTTTCAATTTTGGAATTTTGTTCACCACCAAAATAAAAGCCAAAACCAGAAGTGGGTGATAAATGCAGAATTGATGACTTGTTTCTATTATACCTTTTCTCTGATTGTTCCTCACCTGTTTTGGCTCCCACTTCTGAGAAAAAATACTGACCGAACACTGACCAAATACTGATAGTGGGGCCGTGGCCTTACCTGAAGAATCATGTTGCCAGGTCATTTTTACCATGAGTGCCAGAAAAATAATTTGTAACAGAAAAATTGTGGGGGTTTTTTGGTCCGATTTCACAGCACTTACAATTTACTGGAAAAACGTGGAAAAATTCTAAGGTGAAATAAGTGGTGTTATTCAAAACTACAACTCGTCCCACAAAAAAACAAGTCCTCATTGTAGCATCGGCGTCCCTGCCTTCTGCTAGGCAGGGACGCCGTCCCTCTCACCTCCGCGCTCCTCGCATGGGCCCCTCCAGCGCTCCTGTCTCTGTCGGCGCAGCGGCGTCCCTGTCCCATGTCAGACAGGGACGCCGTCTCTCCCGCCCTCCGGCTCCTGGCGCGGCTTCTCCCTGCGCTCCGTTCCCTGCTCTGGCCGGTGCGCGTTCCTCTTCCAGCAGAGTGCTTAGGGCGTGCGCGCGAGCACTCCCCCCCTCTTAAAGGGACAGCGCGCATCTTCCTAAAGAGTCCCCAGCCAATGGCCAGAGGACTTCCCACATTTAAGGCACCTCCTCCAAAATGGAGGTGCCCGAGCAAAGTTGTTTGCACTGTGTCTTACCTGTGCTTCAGCCCTCAGGTTCGCTGCTAGCCTGACTTCTCGTCCTGCCTGCCAGCCTGTTATCCGTCCGTTACCTGCCGAGCCTGCCAGCCTGCTCACCTGGAGCGCTCACCTGTTACCTGCCTGTTACCTGCCTCGTCTGTCAGACCGCTCACCTGGGAGCATCCACCAGTTACCTGCCTGTTACCTGTCTCGTCTGTCAGACCGTTCACCTGGGAGCGTCCACCAGTTACCTGCCAGTTACCTGTCTCGTCTGTCTGCCTGCTCACCTGGGAGCGTCCACCAGTTACCTGCCTGTTACCTGCTGTGTCCGTCAGCCCGCTCACCTGGGAGCACCTGCTTGCTTTCTGCCAGCCTGCCGGGAGACCCTGCCGTCACTTGCTGTGACCACTTTCCTGGTAAACCTAAAGACTGCTACTTGCCCAGCTTTCTCGAACTGTGACCTCCTGTCAGCTGCCAGAGACTTCCACCTGCTTGCCGTGTCCATCCACCATATCGGTCAGTCCCAGCCCTCTGACCCGTGGGAGCCACCTGCTCTCTTACAAGGTCGTCCCCAGAGTAGCACCTGGTCCCTCTGCCCGGATCCTCCCTGGTCACGGTGTCGTTAGTTGCCGTACGACCAGGGTCGGTTCGGGTGGATACTTAGTCACGCCCCTCTGGGTCCCTCCTTGCACCTCGGCACAGAGGTTCCACCACTCGGACCCGTAACACTCATACAGCTATTTCAACAAAAAATTACAAAACTATGGCTCTTGGAAGAAGGGGAGGAAAAAATATAAGCAAAAAACAATTGGCAACAGGGGGAAAAGTGGTTTGCATTAGTCTTCAGCTGTGCAAAAATAAAATGAAGGCAACCAAACCCACACCCAAAATACTGAACAAACAAAAATAGACAAAACCAAGTGATTAATTTAAAAAACGTGCAAATTAAATAATAGATACAGTGCAAATATAAAAGTCACTACTAAAACCTATTGTTACTCAAGAAAAAAAGGCACAAAGACAATGCTGAATCAGGGACTCAGCCTAAGACCACATTTACATGTTCTGTATTTGGTCAATATTTCACATGAGGTTTTGTAAGCCAAAACCAGGATTGGAACAATAAGAGGAAAAGTATAATAGAAACACGTCACCACTTCTGTATTTATCACCCACTCCTGGTTTTGGCTTACAAATACTGACCAAATACTGAACGTGTGTGTGGCACCCCAGGGGTCCGGTTGCCACAGTGGCTTTGCCTCCCTAAAAAGAGGTAATGTCATGCCTGGAAGCAAGCAGGCGTCCCCTAGTCAGGGATACTAAACATGCAACACTTCCTGGCTCCAGACCAGCAAGGGGAGCCACTCCCCTTGGCAACTGGGATCTGGGGGCGGGGTTAGTGAGTCTTAGTGTGAAGAGTTGAGTTTAGGACGTCGAGGAGACAAGAGCTAGGGACTGGAGCTGAGGTAGCTCGTCCTAGCTAGAGAAACACAGAGGACCGGACACCGGAGTCCGAGGCTGTGGGGCACGGAAGGCCCAGCAGCGAATACCGTAGGGCAGGAGATTGAAAGTCTCCTGGCCCCATCAGACGCCCGGAGGCTCAGCAGCACAGAGGGACCAGCACCGCTACGTAGGAGCAACGCAAGAGTAAGGCCCGAGCTGCAAGCCATACGGGTGAGCACAGAACGTTACACTCAGGGACGTGGGCTATAGCACAGCTACAAGCAGCAAAGCCAAAGAGTATAGTGAGAAGGGGAGGCCTACAACTTCACCTGGCAAGGAGGACTCTATGTTTGCTTCCAGGCTGACCGGACTCTTACCTCTAGCCAGTACCCCAATCCAGGCTTGCCTAATTGTCATCAGTAAAGACCCTGGGACTGCACTATACTGACTCTGTGGTTATTACTGCACTACGACACCCTGTACAAGCACCAACATCCACACCCTGCCCTGAAGCTAGCTCTTCCTGTGGGGAGTCATAACATCCTTGCTGCAATACCACCAGCTTCAGAGGACTGTTCCGCAGCGGCGGCTCCCCCCCCCTTTAGCCGCATTCCACAGGTGGCGTAGTCGGACTCTTTAATAAAACCTCTACATATAAATTTCCCTTGGATTGATCGCCCTAGGTCACGGACCGGGTCACCGCCACTGTGACTACAACCCCCAGCATCTACCGGCCCGGCACCGGGTACCCCACGGTCCAGGGGGTGCGTCATGTGCATGTGGCCTAATTGACGAAAACTGTCTCTCCAGTGCCACCTACATGTAACTACCCTGCAAGTCAATGTTTAGCAGCCATTAAAAATGGCTAAGGCATATCCTGATTTCTGTAGACAGACACTGCACTTCCATTGCTGGGCCCTGGCGATAGGTCTGCACCACATGGAAAACCTACTGTCATACAAGTATAGTAGGAAACACTGCCATCTTGGGCTAAGTTCCCAAGAAACACAGCGGAATTTCGTATGCGTATGTCCTTGCTGAAAATCTGATGTATTTTACATACAGTCTGCAGGACTGAAGAAAGCCGACTACAGTGCTCTTAGACTATGATCGACAATGGTCAAGCATGCACACCTCCTCTCCATTCATTGTCTGTAGGACTGAAGAAAGCAGAGTACAATACCCATAGACAATGGTCAAGCACGTGCACCTCCTCTCCATTCATTGTCTGTAGGACTGAAGAAAGCAGAGTACAATACCCATAGACAATGGTCAAGCACGTGCACCTCCTCTCCATTGTCTAAAGGACTGAAGAAAGCAGAGTACAATTCCCATATACAATGGTCAAGCACGCACACCTCCTCTCCATTCATTGTCTCTAGGACTGAAGAAAGCAGAGTACAGTGCTCATAGACTAGGATTGACAATGGTAAATCAACAGCACCTCTCCTGCATTCATTGTCTATGAGACTGAAGAAAGCAGAGTACAGTGCTCATAGACTATAATTGACAATGGTCAAGTACGTGCACCTCATCTCCATTCAAAGTTGGGCTCCCAGGTTCCAGAACCCTGTTCTTGGTGCTCAGGGTTCCAGCAGTTAGACCTGGAGCGATCAGTTAGTTATCCTCTATCCTGTGGCTAGGGGATACCTAAGTATTTTAGGAATAACTTTTTAAACACATTTGAACAAAGCATTTGCTTTAATTTGTGCAAAAAAAATGCAGAATTCATTTTCTATATCAGCAAAAATGAGTGTCAGAAGTCACGATGTACAACTCATTATTAATTTCTGCACAGAACACTATTCAGTGCATTACAGGTCTAATATGAAAATTGACTAGTGTATAAATAATGGATGTATCTGAGCAATCAAATTTGCAAGTCAATGAAGAACCACATGTTGATTAACAATCCCACTGAAAGCATTATGCCAGTCTTAATCATCGAGAACCACAGCATACCTGGGTACATTAAGGAAAGTCTTTTATTTCAGACAATTGCATAAATAGTAATATCAGATGGAATAAGTCAATAATGAACTGCAAAGAATTGTATATACCGTACTCCATGCTTACCCTGCAAGATGAGTCTGTGTAATACAGGCACTTTACAATTATGACTGTTTTCTTGTCATTGTGCATCAAAGTGTAAAGTTTTGCAAAAATTGCATAAAAACGGCCAAAAACATTAGATGTATTGTGGCTGAGCCGGATAATTTTAGTTGGACAGATGACCAACCAGCTAATGTCTATAGGGGCCTCTAGACTCATTCAGTGGATACCAACGGATTACGGAAGAAAAGGGATCAATCAGTTGGATTTAGGCTGCATTCACACCGCTGAGTGTTACACCTCAGAGAAATGGACTGATTTTTTTTTTAGGTGTCATCCTAGTGGCTTCTTTATTTTTCTCTTTCATTTTTTTTACTTCCAGGTCAATAAAAAAAAATCCCTAGTGGGTGACGTTGTTATTCAACTTGATTTGTGAGACACAGAAGCAAATCGGAAAACATTTGATTTACATCCGTCTCTCATGGATCCCCATCAACTTGATCCATGAAACACTATGGGTCTGTGTGTTGTCTGAGAAGAGATCAGACGCCACACGGCCATTTCACAAGGATGTGTGAATGCAGCCTTAGCATATGTGCACACAACATCTTTTAGATGCGTGTGAAACCACCAAGCTTTTTTTATGAGGAAATTACTGATGTTTTTGCTCCAGAAGCAACTTTTTGGTGTTTTATCTTGTTTTGTGACTTTTGCTTTTAGGGGAAATAGCATGATGCCAAATTAGCCTGTGGTTGGATATTATGGGAGAATTTTACATAATATACTGCAATATTATAGACACTCCCCTAGGGTGAGTACAAAAAAAAAGAGAAATACGTGGAATAAAAAGTTGTGTGTGTGTGTATATGTAAACTTAGATATATCTGTATAGATAGAGCTATCTATACATATCTATCTACACACATCCATGCATATACAATTGTATATAGATTCTAATCAAGCTACTTTTCTGGGAAAATCCAAGAAATAAAAGAGCATATTTGTCAGAATTGCTGTTTTTGGTCTCTTAGCCTCCCAAACAAATGAGATTAGTAAGCGGTGAGGATTCCAGACTGGGATCAATAAATCCCACAGCTCGTGCCGCCAAAACCAGGCCCCAATGCGAATCTATGGGCTGAGGAAATGTTGAAATCGATGAGGGGCCTATATAAACCTAGAGCACCAGCGCCCAAAGGACCCTATTGTCCCTCAGTCCCGGGGGGTCTAACAGGCTCTGCCGAGGGGTCCGTGCCTTGAGGAGAACATTTTTGCTGCATGTGAGGCTATTTTTCCTGACAAATTTCAAGGAATCTATAAGAATGGACAGCAAGGTGTCAGCAGCACCTTGCATGGTGAAGTTTATGGTATACCGAGTCCTATAGGAGTCTAGGTACCTGGTGGATAATAGGAGCATTTAATACCCGCACACAGGGGCCCAAAACGTAAGGGGGGCCCATTTCAACGTCCAAAGCAGGTGCAATTTTGCATTTTTAGGAGCTCTTGGGCTGCTAAGCCCCATATATTGTTCTTGCACATGGGCCCTTTTCTGAGGTAAGCAGCTTCATTTACCAGTCACACATGTCTACAAATGTCCCAAAGTGTCCCCAGAGCTTCCTCTCAGCTCCTCCCGTCATGTGCACACTACTTCACCACACATATACAAGTACAGCGTTACCGCTTGCTGGGGAGTAAAACTACAATTCCCGGCATACTTTGCTCTGCAGACACGCCCCAGGGTCTAGTCGCCTAGTAACCAGTGTGTATACAACATGGCGGCGGACAGTAGGGCGTCCCGTTTCCCGGCAGCACAGTGAACTTAGACGCTGTACCGGAGACTGTGGGCCTGTGGCGAGGACCATGGCGGTGGCGGTGCTCAGTCCGAGGTTTCAGGAAGACTTCTCCCACATTAGGCCCCCAGAGATGGAGACTGAGCAGCGAGCGAGGAGCGCAGGGAGCTGGGGGACTCCCAGTCCTGACTACTGTGCGGACCCCAGGGAGTCTGACAGTGACAGCAGCGAGGAAGACGAGGAGGGCAAGATGGAGGTAAGACACTGTCTGTGCTGGATCTATGCGAACAGTTACCAGCTGCGATCCCTGAAAGGTGGGGACCTACAAGTCTCAGATTGGAGGGTCTGCTGGTAGTGGTAGAATATAGGACTAGATCTCACTATTGTCTGTGACTGAATCAGTGGTCATAAACATTGTTGCACAGGCGGGCACCACCCACACAGACTGTTGCACAGGTGGGCAACTGGTATACAGACTGTTGCACAGGCGGGTCAACTGGTATACAGACTGTTGCACAGGCGGGCAACTGGTATACAGACTGTTGCACAGGCGGGCAACTGGTATACAGACTGTTGCACAGGCGGGCAACTGGTATACAGACGGTTGCACAGGCGAGCAACTGGTATACAGACTGTTGCACAGGCGGGCAACTGGTATACAGACTGTTGCACAGGCGGGCAACTGGTATACAGACTGTTGCACAGGCGGGCAACTGGTATACAGACTGTTGCACAGGCGGGCACCGCTGGTACAGACTGTTGCACAGGCGGTCGCCGCTGGTACAGACTGTTGCACAGGCGGTCGCCGCTGGTACAGACTGTTGCACAGGCGGTCGCCGCTGGTACAGACTGTTGCACAGGCGGTCGCCGCTGGTACAGACTGTTGCACAGGCGGTCGCCGCTGGTACAGACTGTTGCACAGGCGGGCGCCGCTGGTACAGACTGTTGCACAGGCGGGCGCCGCTGGTACAGACTGTTGCACAGGCGGGCGCCGCTGGTACAGACTGTTGCACAGGCGGGCGCCGCTCGCACAGACTGTTGCACAGGCGGGCGCCGCTCGCACAGGCGGTTGCACAGGCGGGCGCCGCTCGCACAGGCGGTTGCACAGGCGGGCGCCGCTCGCACAGGCGGTTGCACAGGCGGGCGCCGCTCGCACAGGCGGTTGCACAGGCGGGCGCCGCTCGCACAGGCGGTTGCACAGGCGGGCGCCGCTCGCACAGGCGGTTGCACAGGCGGGCGCCGCTCGCACAGGCGGTTGCACAGACGGGCGCCACTTGCACAGGCGGTCGCAGGGTGGCAACTCTTATACAGTCTGTTATAAAGGGGGCAACTCTTATACAGGCTGTTATACAAGCAGCCACCGCTGGTACTGACTGTTATACAGGGATCAACACTCATACAAACTGTTATACAAGCAGCCACCGCTGGTACAGACTGTTATACAAGCAGCCACCGCTGGTACAGACTGTTATACAAGCAGCCACCGTTGGTACAGACTGTTATACAGGGGGAAAAGCTTATACAAACTGTTATACAGACGGGCCCAGTTCATACACATTGTTATACTGGCTGGCACCACTGGTACAGACTTTTATACAGGGTAGCAACACATATAGCGGGGTAGCAACATACAGACTGTTTATAGGCGGTCACCGCTCATACACATTGTTATACAAGCTTGCACCACTGTTACAGACTGTTATACAGGCAGGCCCCGCTCATACACATTGTTATACAGGCTGGCACCACCGGTACAGACTGTTATACGGGATGGCAACACTTATGCAGGCGGGCATTGCTCATACACATTGTTATAGAAGCTTGCACCGGTGGTACAGACTGTTATACAGGCGAGCGCCACTCATACAGACTGTTATACAGGCGTGTACCATCATTACACATTGTTTTACTGGTGGGCACAGCTTATACAGACTTTTGTTCAGG
Organism: Phyllobates terribilis; assembly: GCF_046119375.1. NCBI lineage: Eukaryota > Metazoa > Chordata > Amphibia > Anura > Dendrobatidae > Phyllobates > Phyllobates terribilis. Next base: position 305,927,368 of record NW_027362771.1, read on the forward strand.
CAACCACCATTTATACACATTGTTGTTCAGGCGGGCACCGCTCATACACATTGTCATACAGGCGGGCACCGCTCGTATAGATTGTCATACAGGTGGGCACCGCTCATACACATTGTCATACAGACGAGCACCGCTCATACACATTGTCATACAGGCAGGCAGGCACCGCTCATGCACATTGTCATACAGGCGTGCCCTGCTCATGCACATTGTCATACAGGCGTGCCCTGCTCATGCACATTGTCATACAGGCGTGCCCTGCTCATGCAACATTGTCATACAGGCGTGCCCTGCTCATGCACATTGTCATACAGGCGTGCCCTGCTCATGCACATTGTCATACAGGCGAGCACTGCTCATGCACATTGTCATACAGGCGTGCCCTGCTCATGCGCATTGTCATACAGGCGGGCACTGCTCATGCACATTGTCATACAGGCGGGCACCGCACATCCAGACTGTTATACAGGCGGGCACCGCACATGCAGACTGTTATACAGGCGGGCACCGCACATGCAGACTGTTATGCAGGCGGGCACCGCACATGCAGACTGTTATGCAGGCGGGCACCGCACATGCAGACTGTTATGCAGGCGGGCACCGCACATGCAGACTGTTATGCAGGCGGGCACCGCACATGCAGACTGTTATGCAGGCGGGCACCGCACATGCAGACTGTTATGCAGGCGGGCACCGCACATGCAGACTGTTATGCAGGCGGGCACCGCACATGCAGACTGTTATGCAGGCGGGCACCGCACATGCAGACTGTTATGCAGGCGGGCACCGCACATGCAGACTGTTATGCAGGCGGGCACCGCACATGCAGACTGTTATGCAGGCGGGCACCGCACATGCAGACTGTTACGCAGGCGGGCACCGCACATGCAGACTGTTACGCAGGCGGGCACCGCACATGCAGACTGTTACGCAGGCGGGCACCGCACATGCAGACTGTTACGCAGGCGGGCACCGCACATGCAGACTGTTACGCAGGCGGGCACCGCACATGCAGACTGTTACGCAGGCGGGCACCGCACATGCAGACTGTTACGCAGGCGGGCACCGCACATGCAGACTGTTACGCAGGCGGGCACCGCACATGCAGACTGTTACGCAGGCGGGCACCGCACATGCAGACTGTTACGCAGGCGGGCACCGCACATGCACACTGTTAGGCAGGCGGGCACCGCACATGCACACTGTTAGGCAGGCGGGCACCGCACATGCACACTGTTAGGCAGGCGGGCACCGCACATGCACACTGTTAGGCAGGCGGGCTCCATTGAAATGGAAAGAAGGTGCCACAACATTTTTTTAGCTGCCCAAAATTTAAGCAGTGCTTCAAATGTTTCTAAATTTACCTTTGAGACAAAGCTCCTCCCTCCTCCTGTCTGCATAGGATTGTATCAGTAGCAGCTGCCATCTCCAGTCTCAGTAATGGGAAGGTGTGTGCTCACTGAATACAGATTTTACCTCAGAATTGAGAATTTTGTTAATGACTGATTAATTCTGGCAAAGAAAGAAGCAGATCTCTCTGATAAGATATATTACACAGCTGCTTATTTTCATGTGGAATATTGAATTATGAAATAAAAATGTAATCTATGGTTACTCGTTAAATACTGACATCCTAGTAAAGAACTCAATCATAGATATAACCCCAAGCAGAGACGTAAAAATAGTGATCGCAGAGTGTGCTTTCGTGACCGGGCTCATGTGGGAGGGGGACCCGCAGATGCCAGCATTCTGCTGAAATGTATTGCGGCGCAGAGACCCACCGGGTCCTTGAACTGTAATTCATGCCGCCAGCCAATCAGAGACCGTCAGCTGACGTCGGTAGGTGGTGCACGCCACTGACATCCATAAGTTGCCCATAGCAGCCAGCTACAAACGTGGGAGTGGGGAAGGGGAGTAGAATATTTTTTGGTTTTTTTGCGTTGGGGAACAGCCGTAAAACAGGGACATACAGTGCCTACAAGTAGTATTCAACCCCCTACAGATTTAGCTGGTTGACACATGCGGAATTAACTTGGCATTGTGACATTTGTACTGTAGATCAGCCTGGAAGTGGGAAATGCACTGCAGCAATTTTTTTTTTTTTTTTTTAAATGTTAAAAGTTAATTCAGAGTGTCATTTATTATTCAACCCCTCAAACCACAAGAATTCAGTTTGGTCCCCCAAAAGTATTAAGAAGTAGTTCAGGCTCCAAGAATAATGAGCTTCACATGTGTGGATTAAAGATCTCTTTTGCCAGCCTTTTCTGACTATTGAAGACCCTCCCCAAACTTGTGAACAGCACTCAGACATGGTCAACATGGGAAAGACAAAGGAGCATTCCAAGGCCATCAGAGACAAGATCGTGGAGGGTCACAAGGCTGGCAATGGGTACAAAACCCTTTCCAAGGAGTTGGGCCTACCTGTCTCCACTGTTGGGAGCATCATCCGTAAGTGGAAGGCTTATGGAACTACTGTTAGCCTTCCACGGCCAGGACAGCCTTTGAAAGTGTCCTCCCGTGCCGAGGCCAGGCTTGTCCGAAGAGTCAAGGCTAACCCAAGGACAACAAGGAAGGAGCTCCGGGAAGATCTCATGGCAGTGGGGACATTGGTTTCAGTCAATACCATAAGTAACGTACTCCACCGCAATGGTCTCCGTTCCAGACGAGCCCGTAAGGTACCTTTACTTTCAAAGCGTCATGTCAAGGCTCGTCTACAGTTTGCTCATGATCACTTGGAGGACTCTGAGACAGACTGGTTCAAGGTTCTATGGTCTGATGAGACCAAGATCGAGATCTTTGGTGCCAACCACACACGTGACGTTTGGAGACTGGATGGCACTGCATACGACCCCAAGAATACCATCCCTACAGTCAAGCATGGTGGTGGCAGCATCATGCTGTGGGGCTATTTCTCTGCCAAGGGGCCTGGCCATGTGGTCCGCATCCATGGGAAGATGGATAGCACGGCCTACCTGGAGATTTTGGCCAAGAACCTCCGCTCCTCCATCAAGGATCTTAAGATGGGTCGTAATTTCATCTTCCAACAAGACAACGACCCAAAGCACACAGCCAAGAAAACCAAGGCCTGGTTCAAGAGGGAAAAAGTCAAGGTGTTGGAGTGGCCTAGTGAGTCTCCTGACCTTAACCCAATTGAAAATTTGTGGAAGGAGCTCAAGAATAAAGTCCACATGAGACACCCAAAGAACCTAGATAACTTGGAGAAGATCTGCATGGAGGAGTGGGCCAAGATAACTCCACAGACCTGTGCCGGCCTGATGAGGTCTTATAAAAGACGATTATTAGCTGTAATTGCAAACAAGGGTTATTCCACAAAATATTAAACATAGGGGTTGTATAATAATTGACCCACACTTTTATGTTTAAAATTTAATAAAATTCAACTGAGCAACATAACTTTTTGGTTTGTAAGATTTATGCTTCTGTTCATAAAACCTACTCTCGTTTGCAGTTTGAAGGCTCTAACTTATTTGCATCTTATCAAACCAGCTAAATCTGCAGGGGGTTGAATACTACTTGTAGGCACAGTATGTAACAGGAAGGAACTAAGAATAGGGGACATATATAACATGAAAAGGCCCAGTATGGGTGACATGACATATATATCAAGATGGGTGACATGTATACAAAGAAGAGGCCCAGGATGGGGGCTTATATACCAGGATGGGGGACATTTATACCTGGAAGAGGCCTAGGATGGGGGACATATATACCAGGAAGAGCCCCAGGATGGAGGCTTATATAACAGGATGTGGGACATTTATACCTGGAAGGGGCCTAGGATGGGGTACATACAGTACAGACCAAAAGTTTGGACACACCTTCTCATTTAAAGATTTTTCTGTATTTTCTTGACTATGAAAATTGTACATTCACACTGAAGGCATCAAAACTATGAATTAACACATGTGGAATTGTATACTTAACAAAAAAGTGTGAAACAACTGAAAATATGTCTTAGATTCTAGGTTCTTCAAACTAGCCACCTTTTGCTTTGATGACTGCTTTGCACACTCTTGGCATTCTCTTGATGAGCTTCAAGAGGTAGTCACCGGAAATGGTCTTCCAAAAATCTTGAAGGAGTTCCCAGAGATGCTTAGCACTTGTTGGCCCTTTTGCCTTCACTCTGCGGTCCATCTCACCCCAAAACATCTCGATTTGGTTCAGGTCTGGTGACTGTGGAGGCCAGGTCATCTGGTGTAGCACCCCATCACTCTCCTTTTTGGTCAAATAGCCCTTACACAGCCTGGAGGTGTGTTTGGGGTCATTGTCCTGTTGAAAAATAAATGATGGTCCAACTAAACGCCAACCGGATGGAATAGCATGCCGCTGCAAGATGTTGTGGTAGCCATGCTGGTTCAGTATGCCTTCAATTTTGAATAAATCCCCAACAGTGTCACCAGCAAAGCACCCCCACACCATCACACCTCCTCCTCCATGCTTCACGGTGGGAACCAGGCATGCAGAGTCCATCCGTTCACCTTTTCTGCGTCGCACAAAGACACGGTGGTTGGAACCAAACATCTCAAATTTGGACTCATCAGACCAAAGCACAGATTTCCACTGGTCTAATGTCCATTCCTTGTCTTCTTTAGCCCAAACAAGTCTCTTCTGCTTGTTGCCTGTCCTTAGCAGTGGTTTCCTAGCAACTATTTTACCATGAAGGCCTGCTGCACAAAGTCTGCTCTTAACAGTTGTTGAAGAGATGTGTCTGCTGCTAGAACTCTGTGTGGCATTGACCTGGTCTCTAATCTGAGCTGTTGTTAACCTGCAATTTCTGAGGCTGGTGACTCGGATAAACTTATCCTCAGAAGCAGAGGTGACTCTTGGTCTTCCTTTCCTGGGGCGGTCCTCATGTGAGCCAGTTTCTTTGTAGCGCTTGATGGTTTTTGCAACTGCACTTGGGGACACTTTCAAAGTTTTCCCAATTTTTCGGACTGACTGACCTTCATTTCTTAAAGTAATGATGGCCACTCCTTTTTCTTTACTTAGCTGCTTTTTTCTTGCCATAATACAAATTCTAACAGTCTATTCAGTAGGACTATCAGCTGTGTATCCACCAGACTTCTGCACAACACAACTGATGGTCCCAACCCCATTTATAAGGCAAGAAATCCCACTTATTAAACCTGACAGGGCACACCTGTGAAGTGAAAACCATTTCCAGTGACTACCTTTTGAAGCTCATCAAGAGAATGCCAAGAGTGTGCAAAGCAGTCATCAAAGCAAAAGGTGGCTACTTTGAAGAACCTAGAATATAAGACATATTTTCCATTGTTTCACACTTTTTTTGTTAATTATATAATTCCACATGTGTTAATTCATAGTTTTGATGCCTTAAGTGTGAATGAACAATTTTCATAGTCATGAAAATACAGAAAAATCTTTAAATGAGAAGGTGTGTCCAAACTTTTGGTCTGTACTGTGTATACCAGGATGGGGGATATATATCAGGAAGATGATCAGGATGGGGGCATATATAGCATTATGGGGAATATATATATCAGGAAGAGGCCCAAGATGGGTGCTTATATGCCATTATGGGGGACATATATACCAGGGAGCAATCCTGGACGGGGGCATGTATTCCAGGATGGTGGACATATATAGCAGGAAGGTGCCCAGGATAGGGGAAATATATACCAGGAAGAGGCCCATGATGGGGGCATATATACCAGAATGGGGGCCATATATAACACATATACCAGGAAGGGGCCCAGGATGGGGGACATATATACCAGGAAGGAACCCAGGATTGGGCCATATGTACCAGAATGGGAAACATATATACCAGGAATGGACCCAGGATGGGGAACACATATACCTTGAAGGGGCCCAGAATGGGGAGACATTATTACATAATGGGTGGGGGAACAACACATATGTCTTTATAGTATTTAAAATGTTACAAAGGCCCATACATTTAACCAACATGCTGGGGATACCCAAGTCAACATTTTGCACTAGTCCTATCAGACTCTACAGACTCTAGCTACGCCACTGGCCCCAAATATTGCCTGCTTCAGATTGACCATACGTAGAAGGGTATCATGTGGAAAAGCAAGTAGTTTGGTCACTACAGAACCCGTCTTAATGTATGAATGGCTTGCAGCGAATGAAGCCGGGGTCAATGTCTAGGTTGAATAATAACGGGGATGACAACTGATGTGTTCCTCTATTATTAGACAAGGGAAGGGAGAGGTGATTGTTCATGGACATTGGGTTTGGGTAAATGGCTTGAATTGCATCATAAACGTGCTTTCCAAAGTATCAAAATGTCATAATCCTTTTAGTGTGGGCCCAAGAAACATGATCGAAAGCTTTATCAGTGTCCAAGCTGACTGATATGTTTCTGTTTTGCGTAGTATTGCATGAATGAAGAATGGCTGCAGTCGCTGTTCTAATGTTATATGTGAGGTATCATCCAAGGGTGAGCCCAGTTTGTGAATAAGTAATGTGAGTAATGATGCCTGGCAGAACAGATTGGAGTCGGTTTGCCAATATTTTTTTTTTAAACTCTTTTGAAATCTGAGTTAAAAAACGAGATGGGCCTTTACGATTTGCTTCGCGATGGTTTTTTTCCTGGTTTCAATAAATATGATTGTTGTACAAGTGACGTTCAAGATGTTCTAAAAAAAAGTGGGCTTTAATATCTTATAATGTTCATTGCTAAACCTGTCCAGGAGACATGTTTTTTTTTATCGTAAAACTAGATTGTGGACAACTTCTTTTCTCTTGTTTATACCTCCTCTGAGTGGATGAAGACGAAACATGTCTGTTCTGTATCTGTTCCTTAGGGCTCATACTGATCTGAGAAAAATGGACAAGTGCAATCCGATAAAAAATCAGATTGCACTCTAACCAATGTTATTCTATGAGGCACATCTCATCTGCAATTTTTTTCTCAGCTGAAATTGGACTGAGAAAAAAAAAATCGCAGCATGCTGCGATTTGCCGCGTATCTCGGACGAGACTCGCCAATGCAAGTCAATGGGTGCGAGAAAAAAATCACACGTCACTCGGCCCATGCGAATGGCATCTGATTTTTATGTACCCGTCTACTTGAAAACCCAACAATTCATTAGCCGCGTACAGTAAAATCACAGCGGGACCTGACATTATAGAAGAGAGAGAATAGATAGATATACATAGAATATATATAGAAAGAAAGAGCAGCAGCACTCCATTATGGCTAAGATACATAAAGACAATAAAAACATTTGATCTAAACTGTGTTATTACTCAGTAAGCTTTACTTACAAAAAATGGAGGTTCTTAGCTCATAAATTGGCCAATTCATGTGTGCCCATCAACCGCTGCAAGGTGACCTCCCGTGTGATGGGTACTACTCTGCCTACATGCCTCTCTTCGGCTACAAGCCTACAACTCTGGACAAAACGTGTCACTTCTGGACTAAAACACCTACAATTTAAATGGGCTGGTAGAATAGAATATACTGTACATCACCTGCTGGTTAAATGGGAGGAGTGCATGGTCAGCCAGGAGGCAGTTACAACCTCCTATAGTAATATGTAATAAGAAAACTGACCAGCACATCCTAAGTGTGAACAGGTAACTGCCTCCTGTCTGACCTTGCACTCCTCCCATTTAACCAGCAGGTGATGTATATTCTATTCTACTAGCCCATTGACTCGCAGTGACATGATGAAGTTGAGCAGGGTTCATATCCAATGAACTCCGTTCACCTCACTGACGTCACCGCGAGCATTAGAAAGTCCCCACGGTGGCGGCAGAAATGTCATCGGAGTTCATATCCAATGAACTCCGATCATCTCAATGACGTCGGTGCGCGTTCCGTGGGAAAGGCAGACAGCTGAGAGCTGATATTTGTAGTCTGGGATGGGACCAATATTCATGGGCCCCTTCCTAGACTATTGATATCAGCCCTCAGCTGTCTGCCTAGCCTTTGCTGGTTGTTAAAATAGGGGGACCCCACTTAAATTTTTGTTTTGGGTCCCCCATTTTAATAAGCAGTAAAGGCTAAGTATACAGCTGAGAGCTGATATTAATAGCCTGGGAAGCCACCAGCTGTCTGCTTTCCCTCTGTTGGTTAATAAAATTACGGTCGACCCCACGCCATTTTTTTTTCTAAAAATCTTTAATTTAATAATAAATGACATGTACAGTAATTAACACAAGCAAAGCACTGAAGATATATCTCACATATTTATATCTAAGTATATATTTTTATTTATGTATCTATCTATCTGTATATGTATCTATCATATATATAATCATGTAGTGAAGAATATCTTCTTGGAAAACTGTGTAATTGAGTCCATGTTAAAATCGCATTGCAATCTGATCGCATTTGGATGTAAATCGGCTGCTAGGTGAGAAAATCACATTGCTCTCGCATGAAAATCGCATGACACTCGTACGTTTTTTCGGTCCAGATATTGGAACTTTTTTTTCACACATATGGGTATGAGCCCTTAGTAGAACTCTGAATTTCGGTTCAGATGAAGGCCTCTTATTAAGGTAGTGATCCATGTAGTCTTCCTCCTTTTCTACCTCCATCTGTCCATGTTTTACCTGGCTCATTAGTAGTGGCTTCGCCTCCAGAGGACCTCCACGGAGTAGACCGACAAGGCTGTGTGGATTTAAAAATGAATAAAGGGGTGAAAATCGCAGCCTGGGATTTAAGGATTTTTTTTAACCAAAGATAATGGCGATCAAATAAGATTATATTCTAAATATTTATCAGAAATGTTTACAGCAATATGTGATCTAATCTGCCTTAAATGAGATTATTTTCTTTTCAATAAGGAGCAATTTGATGGTGTACTAAAAGAGGAAACGATTTCTGAAGGACTCTCCATGTTAGGTCGTTCAGCTCTTGGAAGTGAGCAAGTTTATCTGCATTTGTACTTGTCCGTAAGTATCAGCAGTATTAATACTTGTCATAGGACATATCATAAATGTAGAAAGTCAAGTAAGCTTCACTTTGCTGTTTCCAGAAAGTGCATGGACATTAATTATGGAAACCTTTCCATTGAATCTGTTCTGGCAGGAAGCAGCATGTGGACAGTTCACCTGATGGGGTATGGGAGTCATGTTCTCATGATAGATGGAGGCCCAAAAGTGGGATCTGCAATTATTCTTTTTTAATAGCCAATGGATTTGCCATATACAGAAGGAAGGAAAAAGACCAATACATATCAGATGTGCACGCCTAATTGATAAAAAAAATACATTTTTATTAACACCAATAGACAAACAAGGGAATATAAAATTATTTAAAACAATACACAAAGCGCAATACAACCACATCCCTGAGTGTAGATGGAAAGTAATAAGTATGCCTTATTATGTATATGATTTAGATTGACAATTTAGTGCACCCTGCCCATAATACTGATTTGCCATATACAGTCATGGCCGAAAGTGTTGGCACCCTTGAAAATGTCCCAGAAAATTAAGTTTTTCTCCCACAAAATTATTGCAATTACACATGTTTTGTTATACACATGTGTATTTCCTTTGTGTGTATTGGAACAACACAAAAAACAAAGGGAAAAAAAGGCAAATTGGACATAATTTCACACAGAACACCAAAATTGGGCCAACAAAATTGTTGCCACCCTCAACTTAATATTTGGTTGTACGCCCTTTTGGAATAAATAACTGCAATCAATCACTTGCTATAACAATCAACAAGCTTCTTACATCTCTCAACTGGAATTTTGCACCACTCTTCTTTTACAAACTGCTCCAGGTCTCTCCACAGGTGTTCAATGGGATTTAGATTCGGACCCATTTCTGGCCACTTCAGAACTCTCTAACGGTTTGTTTCCATCCATTTCTGGGTGCTTCTTGAAGTATTTTTGAAGTCATTGTCCTGCTGGAAGACCCATGACCTAGGATGCAAACCCAGCTTTCTGACACTGTGCACTACATTGCGACCCAAAATCCTTTTGTAATCTCCAGATTTCATGAAGCCTTGTACACAGTCTAGGCACCCAGTGCCAGATGCAGCAAAACAACTCCAAAACATCTTTGAACCTCCACCATATTTGATGTGTTCTTTTCTTGGTAGGCCTCCATTCTTGGTAAACAGTAAAATAATGTGCTTTACCAAAAAGCTCTATCTTGGTCTCATCTGTCCCCAAGACTCTTTCCCAGAAGGATTTTGCCTGACTCGCGTACATTTTGGCAAACTGCAGTCTAGATTTTTTTATGTCTCTGTGTCAGCAGTGGGGTCCTCCATAGCGTTTCATTTCATTCAAATGTCGACAGATAGTCCGCACTGACACTAATGCACCCTGAGCCTGCAGGACAGCTTGAATATCTTTGGAACTTGCTTCGGGCTACTTATCCACTAACTGGACTATTCTGCGTTGCAACCTTTCATCAATTTTTCTCTGCTGTCCACGTCCAGTTAGATTAGCTACAGTGCCATGGGTTGTAAACTCCTTGATGTTGCTCACCGTGGACAAAGGAACATCAAGATCTCTTGAGATGAACTTGTAACCTTGAGATTGTTGATATTGTTCAACAATTTTGGTTTTCAAGTCCTCAAACAGTTCTCTTCTCCTCTATCTGTTCTCCATGCTTAGTGTGGCACACAAAGACACACAGTGCAAAGATTGAATCAACTTCTCCCCTTTTTATCTGGTTTCAGGTGTGATTTTCATATTTTGCCAGACCTATTACTTGCTACAGGTGAGTTTGAACGAAAAATGGCAACAATTTTTTTACGGCCCATTTTTGGGGTTTTGTATGAAATTATGCTCAATTTGACTTTTTTTTCTCTGTTTTTTTTTTGTGTTGTTCCGATACACACAAAGGAAATAAACATGTGTATAACAAAACATGTTCAATTGCAATAATTCATTCATTTTCTGGAACAATTTCAAGGGTGCCAACACTTTCGGCCATTACTGTATGTCTGTAGTGGAAAAACTGAAAGGCACACTTCACTGTCCACAACACAAGTTCATTCATTGGAGAACTATGGCAAAAAAAAAGAAAAACTACATGATATAAATGACAGTAAGATGGAAAAAACGCTTTTTAAGTCATTGTTACACTTTATACCCAAAGGTGTGCTCCCTACTTAGATGCTGTGCTGCTAACTTATAATAAGATGGGGGCAATTGACTCCAAATAAAATTTCCAAGATTCACTTATTGACTTTCTCTCATACACTTTCTAGATGAAGAATTCCTGCAACAATTTATTGAGTTATTGAAATTACAGAATAAATATATATATTGTAGTTTTTCCTACTCTGGAAACATTTATCTTTTATTTTGTATAGTGAATAGAAAAATATCCTCAGTTTTTTCCATACATTATGAATTTCAGGTCATACATTAGTGATGGAGCATTGCCCAGTGTTTGTTTTTGCTCCATACATAAGATTCAAATATTGACTAAATGTGTGAAAGGTAGATTGGAAAGTAATTAGGAATATGAAAAGTGAAAAAGCCAAAAGATTAAATAAGGCTTTAGGATACAAATATGAATTCTGAAAATCTGTTCAGTTCTGCTGATACGATCTCAATACAACTGACTGTCAAAATGAGTAATGTCAAATCCAATGGTTTAATGCATCTAAAATATGGCTTTCCACAAGACCTTACCATAATTTGTTCCAAACCGGTGTCCTCCAGTGACCTAAAAATACATGAGGAATCATGGGACATAAAAAGCTTCTGCTGTGATTGTTATATTAAAAATAGAGAAGTTATCATTTATTTTGAATTTGCTTCCAAGGCATCAGAGAGCACCACCAGGGAATATTTCTTCTCACTAGAGACCAAGTGAGGAATTCTAATGTCATGTACAACTGTCACTAAATAGAAAATATTGTAAATTCTTAAAAATATGTTGCATTCGTTTAATTTCATTTGAGCTATAGATCAAGTATTTTCATAAGACATCAGAGAGGAAATAAAGCCTACAAAGTTGTCAGCAAGCAGGTAGGCCAGAGAAATAGCAATTATCACACAATCCTACAGCTATGACCACACATATGTTAAAATAATGATTTTTATTTAATAATACATAAAATATACATACAGTACAGACCAAAAGTTTGGACGCACCTTCTCATTTAAAGATTCTTCTGTATTTTCATGACTATGAAAATTGTACATTCACACTGAAGGCATCAAAAGTTTGAATTAACACATGTGGAATTATATACTTAACAAAAAAGTGTGAAACTGAAAATATGTTTTATATTATAGGTTCTTCAAAGTAGCCACCTTTTGCTTTGATGACTGCTTTGCACACTCTTGGCATTCTCTTGATGACCTTCAAGAGGTAGTCACCAGAAATGGTCTTCCAACAATCTTGAAGGAGTTCCCAGAGATGCTTAGCACTTGTTGGCCCTTTTGCCTTCACTCTGCTGTCCAGCTCACCCCAAACGATCTCGATTGGGTTCAGGTCTGGTGACTGTGGAGGCCAGGTCATCTGGCGTAGCACCCCATCACTCTCCTTCTTGGTCAAATAGCCCTTACACAGCCTGGAGGTGTGTTTGGGGTCATTGTCCTGTTGAAAAATAAATGATGGTCCAACTAAACGCAAACCGGATGGAATAGCATGCCGCTGCAAGATGCTGTGGTAGCCATGCTGGTTCAGTATGCCTTCAATTTTGAATAAATCCCCAACAGTGTCACCAGCAAAGCACCCCTACACCATCACACCTCCTCCTCCATTCTTCATGGTGGGAACCAGGTATGTAGAGTCCATCCGTTCACCTTTTCTGCGTCGCACAAAGACACGGTGGTTGGAACCAAAGCTCAAATTTCCACTGGTCTAATGTCCATTCCTTGTGTTCTTTAGCCCAAACAAGTCTCTTCTGCTTGTTGCCTGTCCTTAGCAGTGGTTTCCTAGCAGCTATTTTACCATGAAGGCCTGCTGCACAAAGTCTCCTCTTGACAGTTGTTGAAGAGATGTGTCTGCTGCTAGAACTCTATGTGGCATTGACCTGGTTTCTAATCTGAGCTGCTGTTAACCTGCGATTTCTGAGGCTGGTGACTCGGATAAACTTATCCTCAGAAGCAGAGGTGACTCTTGGTCTTCCTTTCCTGGGGCGGTCCTCATGTGAGCCAGTTTCTTTGTAGCGCTTGATGGTTTTTGCAACTGCACTTGGGGACACATTCAAAGTTTTCCCAATTTTTCGGACTGACTGACCTTCATTTCTTAAAGTAATGATGGCCACTCCTTTTTCTTTACTTAGCTGCTTTTTTCTTGCCATAATACAAATTCTAACTGTCTATTCAATAGAACTATCAGCTGTGTATGCACCAGACTTCTGCACAACACAACTGATGGTCCCAACCCCATTTATAAGGCAAGAAATCCCACTTATTAAACCTGACAGGGCACACCTGTGAAGTGAAAACCATTTCTGTGACTACCTCTTGAAGCTCATCAAAAGAATGTCAAGAGTGTGCAAAGCAGTCATCAAACCAAAAGGTGGCTACTTTGAAGAACCTAGAATATAAGACATATTTTCAGTTGTTTCACACTTTTTTGTTAAGTATATAATTCCACATGTGTTAATTCATAGTTTTAAATCACACAAAAATCATCAATGGAAATCAAATTTATTAACCAATGGAGGTCTGAATTTGGAGTCACCCCCAAAATTAAAGTGGAAAAACATACTACAGGCTAATCCAACTTTGATGTAATGTCCTTAAAACAAGTCAAAATGAGGCCCAGTATTGTGTGTGGCCTCCACGTGCCTGTATGACCTTCCTATAACGCCTGATGAGGTTATGGATGGTCTCCTGTGGGATCTCCTCCCAGACCTGGACTAAAGCATCCGCCAACTCCTGGACAGTCTGTGGTGCAACGTGACGTTGGTGGATGGAGCGAGACATGATGTCCCAGACGTGCTCAATCGGGTTCAGGTCTGGGGAACGGACGGGCCAGTCCATAGCTTCAATGCCTTCATCTTGCAGGAACTGCTGACACACTCCAGCCACATGATGTCTGGCATTATCCTGCATTAGGAGGAACCCAGAGCCAACCGCACCAGCATATGGTCTCACAAGGAGTCTGAGGATCTCATCTAGGTACCTAATGGCAGTCAGGCTACCTCTGGCGAGCGCATGGAGGGCTGTGCGGCTCTCCAAAGAAATGCCACCCCACACCATTACTGACCCACGGCTGAAGGATGTTGCAGGCAGCAGATCGCTCTCCACGGCGTCTCCAGACTCTGTCACGTCTGTCACATGTGCTCAGTGTGAACCTGCTTTCATCTGTGAAGAGCACAGGGCGCCAGTGGCGACTTTGCCAATCCTGGTGTTCTGTGGCAAATGCCAAGCGTCCTGCACAGTGTGTTGGGCTGTGAGCACAAACACATCTGTGGACGTCAGGCGCTCTTATCACCCTCATGGAGTCGGTTTCTAACCGTTTGTGCAGACACATGTACTTTTGTGGCCTGCTGGAGGTCATTTTGCAGGGCTCTGGCAGTGCTCCTCCTGTTCCTCCTTGCACAAAGGCGGAGGTAGCGGTCCTGCTGCTGGGTTGTTGCCCTCCTACTTCCCCCTCCACGTCTCCTGGTGCACTGGCCTTTCTCCTGGTAGCGTCTCCAGCCTCTGGACACTACGTTGACAGACACAGCAAACCTTCTTGCCGCAGCTCGCATTGATGTGCCACCCTGGATGAGCTGCACTACCTGAGCAACTTCTATGGGTTGTAGAGTCCGTCTCATGCTACCATGAGTCTGAAAGCACAACCAACATTCAAAAGTGACCAAAACGTCAGCCAGAAAGCATTGGTGCTGAGATGTGGTCTGTGGTCCCCACCTGCAGAACCACTCCTTTATTGAGGGTGTCTTGATAATTGCCAATAATTTCCATCTATTGTCTATTCCATTGGCACAACAGCATGTGAAATTGATTGTCAATCAGTGTTGCTTCCTAAGTGGACAGTTTGATTTCACAGAAGTTTGATTTACTTGGAGTTATATTCTGTTGTTTAAGTAGTGTTCCCTTTATTTTTTTTAGAGATCATTCCATCTTCAACTTGCTTAACTGTTCTCAATAGCAGTAATTTTGACCTGGGGTGCCCAAACGTTTACATGCCACTGTATTTTCATGCTTTCTAACAATACCAATTTCATAACATGAGAATGCCCCATTAAATTGTGAATGTTTTGCATTTTTTTTCATATCATACACATTTTCCTTTTGTAATATGTTATTCTTATTCTTTCAGGATCATAAATTATCTGATATTCAGATTCTATGTAGTTACATCCACCTACAGAAGTTGGATGTGTCTTGCAATGAAATCACTGGTATGTATCTAGGGGGCAGAAGCTGGTCCATAAACTGGTCTGCAGCAAACGTTAATTCATATGATCTCATGAGCAATGAGGTAGAAGGAAGGGGGTGTATGGAGTTTTATGTGTAAAACTAGGTTACTGCTGTTTTTTTGGCAATTTAAGAAATAAATTCCCCCACTAGATACAAGCTGGTAGGTCATTTCACAAACTTGAAACATATAATGGGACTTGTCCTGAACATCTGCTTGCTTCTCGTCCCTTTTGATTAATTTCTATGATCTAAATGGGGAGCATTTATATTACTTAAAAAAATGATAAAATGTTTAATTCAGGTAGGCATACAATGCTATTAGGGTGGCCAACGATCTGTTATTAGGCCCCTGTTAGTGTCAGAGACTTAATGTATCAGGGAACATTTCACCATGTTTCATTGGCTGCAGATGAAATGGCGACCCCTTATATTACAGATTTAATTTTTCCATGGACCACTGCCAAAGTTTTCAGTCTCTGTGAGGGTCTCTTCCACTTTTCCTTTGTGCTAATTATTATAAATCTCCCTCAATGGGTTTGCAGTGACATGAAAGACATACCAACCAATTTTCAGTATGTTGTATGCATACATACCGAGAGAACTTATATAAAGCTAATGGGCATGTGTTTATGAGTGTGTCCATTTTTTCCTCCTAGACTTGTCTTGTGTCAGTTTCATGCCATACTTGACTGAGCTAAATGCCTCAAAGAATAAGCTGAGCACGTTCTTTGACTTCATCCCCCCCAAGAATTTGATGGTAAGGAACGATCCAGTGCAGGAAATATATTTACCGTCTGCTGAAATATATCCCTGCCATTGAGATCTATCTATCTATCTATCTATCTATCTATTCATATCTTTCTATCTCTGATTTTATTTTTATGTTATTTTGTGTATATGTAACATAATGTTTTTTTTCATCCTTTTTTTTCAGGTGGTGGATTTATCATTCAATGATATAACCAGTATGAAGGATTTATCAGCTCACAGTGCTCTGACCACACTCATACTAAATAGTATCCTTTTTGTAACTACTATGAATCCATTTACCGTATGTTCTTAAAACTGGACAAATATAAAATACTAGATGGTGGCCCGATTCTAACGCATCGGGTATTCTAGAATATGTATGTGGCCGACCGGGTGCGACTAATCAGTGAAGCAGTGTTTAAATGGGTTGTGCATTACTTTAAATTAACCCCCCAATGTATCCCCCCGGGGCCCCTAATGAATTTTGTAATTACGTCATGTTGTCAATACGGCTTGTGACAACATCGCTGACCACGCACAGCCAGCACGTTAGTCCCCCGGCTGCAGCCGGCTCTTGCTTCCGCTTACATCACGACTATTTGCGGCTGCAGCCAGGGGTCTCCACGGTGAATGAAACGTGACAGAAGTACGCCACACTGTGACTGACAGAACGTGTTCACTGAACGTGACAGAAGTACATCACACACTGTGACTGACAAAACATGTTCAGTACGTCATGGGCAGTTGGTGAGTCACATGACCACATGGGCGGAGTCAGCCCTGCTATCTCCCGACTTGTTCTGAAATCCTGCATCGCTGATTGGCCGCGGCCGGACCAATCAGCGACGCGGGATTTCCTGGACGGACAGACAGAGAGGATAAGCCGATTATATAGTAGACTAGATGGTGGCCCGATTCGAACACATCGGGTATTCTAGAATAGGTATGCGGCCGACGGGGCGCAATTAGCAGAGTGGCGTTTAAATTTGGCGCCCAAATCGCTGATTGGTCGCGTTAGGCAACCACGACCAATCAGCAAAGCGGTGTTTAAATTTGGCGGCAATATCGGTGATTGGTCGCGGGCGGCGGCCGCGACCAATCTGCGAACCGTGTTAGTGAGGACTGGAGAGCGTGTTTAAATTTGGCACCAAAATCTCTGATTAGTCGCGACCAATCAGCAGAGCGGTGTTTAAATTTGGCGCCAATACTGCTGATTGGTTGCGGCCGCCGACCGCGACCAATCAGCAGAGCGATACAGAGCGGGGTTTAAATTTGGCACCAAAATCGCTGATTGGTCGCCGGCCGCGACCGATCAGCAGAGCGGTGTTTAAATTTGGCGCCAAAATCGCTGATTGGTCGCGGCTGGCGGTCTTGACCAATCAGCGATTTTGGCGCAAAATTTAAACAACGCTCTGCTGATTGGTCGCGGCCGTCAGACGCGACTAATCAGCGACTTTGGGGCCAAATTTAAACCCCGCTCTGCTGATTGGTCGCGGTCGCCGGCCTCGACCAATCAGCAGAGCGGTGTTTAAATTTGGCACCAAAATCGCTGATTGGTCGCCGGCCGCGACCGATCAGCAGAGCGGTGTTTAAATTTGGCGCCAAAATTGCTGATTGGTCAAGACCGCCAGCCGCGACCAATCAGCAATTTTGGCGCAAAATTTAAACAACGCTCTGCTGATTGGTCGCGGCCGTCAGACGCGACTAATCAGCGACTTTGGGGCCAAATTTAAACCCCGCTCTGCTGATTGGTCGCGGTCGCCGGCCTCGACCAATCAGCAGAGCGGTGTTTAAATTTGGCGCCAAAATCGCTGATTGACCGCGACCAATCAGCGAACCGTGTTAGTGAGGAATGGAGAGCGTGTTTAAATTTGGCACCAAAATCGCTGATTAGTCGCGACCGCGACCAATCAGCAAAGAGGTGTTTAAATTTGGCTACAATACTGCTGATTGGTCGCGGCCGGCGACCGCGACCAATCAGCGGAGCGATGCAGAGCGGTGTTTAAATTTGGCACCAAAATCGCTGATTGGTCGCCGGCCGCGACCGATCAGCAGAGCGGTGTTTAAATTTGGCGCCAAAATTGCTGATTGGTCAAGACCGCCAGCCGCGACCAATCAGCAATTTTGGCGCAAAATTTAAACAACGCTCTGCTGATTGGTCGCGGCCGTCAGACGCGACTAATCAGCGACTTTGGGGCCAAATTTAAACCCCGCTCTGCTGATTGGTCGCGGTCGCCGGCCTCGACCAATCAGCAGAGCGGTGTTTAAATTTGGCGCCAAAATCGCTGATTGACCGCGACCAATCAGCGAACCGTGTTAGTGAGGAATGGAGAGCGTGTTTAAATTTGGCACCAAAATCGCTGATTAGTCGCGACCGCGACCAATCAGCAAAGAGGTGTTTAAATTTGGCTACAATACTGCTGATTGGTCGCGGCCGGCGACCGCGACCAATCAGCGGAGCGATGCAGAGCGGTGTTTAAATTTGGCACCAAAATCGCTGATTGGTCGCCGGCCGCGACCGATCAGCAGAGCGGTGTTTAAATTTGGCGCCAAAATTGCTGATTGGTCAAGACCGCCAGCCGCGACCAATCAGCAATTTTGGCGCAAAATTTAAACAACGCTCTGCTGATTGGTCGCGGCCGTCAGACGCGACTAATCAGCGACTTTGGGGCCAAATTTAAACCCCGCTCTGCTGATTGGTCGCGGTCGCCGGCCTCGACCAATCAGCAGAGCGGTGTTTAAATTTGGCGCCAAAATCGCTGATTGACCGCGACCAATCAGCGAACCGTGTTAGTGAGGAATGGAGAGCGTGTTTAAATTTGGCACCAAAATCGCTGATTAGTCGCGACCGCGACCAATCAGCAAAGAGGTGTTTAAATTTGGCTACAATACTGCTGATTGGTCGCGGCCGGCGACCGCGACCAATCAGCGGAGCGATGCAGAGCGGTGTTTAAATTTGGCGCCAATACTGCTGATTGATCTCGGCCAGCAACCGCGATCAATCAGCAGAGCGTTGTTTCAATTTGGCGCCAATCTCGCTGATTGGACGGTTTCTGGTGTCCGCGACCAATTAGCACAGCAGTGTTTAAATGTGGCGGCAAGATCGGTGATTGGTCGCGGCCGCTATTTAAATGTGGCGCCCAAATCGGTGATTGGTCGCGGGCAGCGACCGCGACCAATCAGCAGAGCGGTGTTTAACTTTAGCGCCAAGATCACTGATTGGTCGCGTGCGGAGAGCGCGACCAATCAGCGAATCGTATTGGTGAGGAGCGGGGAGCGGAATCGTATTAGTGAGGACCGGGGAGCACCGCTGCCTGTGCGGCTACTTCCGCTGTGAGAACCCGGGACATGAGCGACTGCTCGCAGCTGAAGTATCCCGACCCGCAGCGCTGCTCCCCGGTCATCCCTTCACACCCTAGCCGCTGATCTCCCCACAGTATCCGCATGGTGTTACAAAGGTCCGGACATTTATGTTAAAAATCGCTGATTGGTCGTTGGCGCTGCCCGCGACCAATCACCGATTTTGGCGCCACATTTAAATAGCGTCCGCGACCAATCAGTACAGCGGTGTTTAAATGTGGAGCCAAGATTGGTGATTGGTCGCGGCCGATATTTAAATTTGGCGCCAAAATCGGTGATTGGTCGCGGGCAGCGCCAGCGACCAATCAGCGATTTTTAACACAAATGTCCGGACCTTTGTAACACCATGCTGATACTGTGGGGACATCAGCGGCTAGGGTCTGAAGGGATGACCGGGGAGCGGCGCTGCGGGTCGGGATACTTCTGCTGCGAGCGCCCGCTCATGTCCCTGGTTCTCGCAGCGGAAGTATCCGCACAGGCAGCGCCGCTCCCCGGTCCTCCCTTCACACCCTAGCCGCTGATGTCCCCACAGTATCCGCATGGTGTTACTAAGGTCCGGACATTTGTGTTAAAAATCTCTGATTGGTCACTGGCGCTGCCCGCGACCAATCACCAATTTGGTCGCCAAATTTAAATATCGGCCGCGACCAATCACCGATCTTGATTCCACATTTAAACACTGCTGTGCTGATTGGTCGTGGCCGATATTTAAATGTGGCGCCCAAATCGGTGATTGGTCGCGGGCAGCGTCCGTGACCAATCAGCACTGCAGTATTTAACTTTTGCGTTAAGATCAGTGATTGGTCGGGTCTGAAGACCGCGACCAATCATCGAATCGTCTTGGTGAGGACCGGGGAGCGGCTGCCTGTGCGGCTACTTCGGCTGCGAGAACCCGGGACATGAGTGGGCGCTCGCAGCAGAAGTATCCCGACCCGCAGCGCCGCTCCCCGGTCCTCCCTTCCGCATGGAGGTCAGCGACGCCGGCGGTCCTTCCGCTGCTACCGGCCGGGAGATGAGCGCCTCACGCCGCTCATCTCCCGGCTGCATCTCCGTCCCGCAGATGGGTCCAGCGGTCGGGGTCCTTCTGCTGTTACCGGCCGGGAGATGAGCGCCTCGCGGCGCTCATCTCCCGGCTGCATCGCCGCTGAGCTCCGTCCCGCAGATGAACCGCTAATGGAAGCCATCTTTTTTCAGAAATCCTGCGGCGCTGATTGGCGGCTGCCGGACCAATGAGCGACGCGGGATTTCCTGGACAGACAGACAGACAGACAGACGGGATAAGACAATTATATATATATATAGATGAGCTTGATACTTGCCATTCCCTATATCATATTAATTTGCAATATTCACACTAAACTCATACATAATTTTCTGGAATTATTTGTACAGTATGTAAAAACATATAATAAAATACCTAACAGTTCTTATCTAAATGAAGATTCTAAAAGTTTCCTAACAAAGTAAAGTAGATGGGCACGTGCCAATCGGCTTTAAGTGCAATGCCATAGCAAAGAAACACACAGATCCAGCAGCACCATGCAAACATTGAATATTGGATTATTTTAAACTGCATTACTACTATAAATGTTATATGCTTTGAGGGTAAGGTTCTTATTATACATTTAGATCATACTATGGGTATCCTCCTTCCATAATGTAATTGTGGTGCTTTTCCATTCCCATCAGTTCTGCTGAGGTCAGGAAAAACCTAGTGACTGTCTACTCATTGGTACAGGAGACAGTACTGTGTACCATTGCCATAGAGGTAGCAAGTAAACATTTTCAGATAGTCAAACTCAATAGGAAAGTGGCAGTGACTGCACCGACCTGGAAAGTAACAAACCGGGTGTAGGGTGGGTCAAACAGACATTAGGTGAGGCCATATTCACCATTAAAAGTGTTTTCTGGATGTTTTTTTTTATAATAATGCTGCCATATAGTATGGATACTCATTTCCATATTTATTGTTATACATAGCTAAACATCATTAATGCCTATTTTCTATAATTTATGTGTATTTAATGTATTAGGGAACACTTTACATATAGAATTTTTTTGGGGGGTGGGGGGTTGAACACTGCTGGAGTAATGTGCTTACGTGAAATGCAACATGTATTTGTAGTATGATGTGTGACAATTATTATTATTATTTATTATTATAGCGCCATTTAATCCATGGCGCTTTACATGTGAAAAAGGGGTATACATACAAGAACAATTACAATAATCTTGAACAAAACTTGATGGTGAATGGTACTTGAGGAGCGAGGACCCTGCCCGTGAGGGCTCACAGTCTACAAGGGATGGGTGAGGATACAGTAGGTGAGGACAAATATGGGAGGAAGAGAAACCAATCACAAACTAAAATGTTTTTATACAAATGCACAAAGCATGAACAACAAACAAGGAGAATTGGAACTACTAACGCAGGAAAAGGAATATGATGTCATTGGAATCACTGAAACTTGGTGGGACGATACACATGATTGGAATACAAGGCTAAAAGGATACAACTTATTTGCAAGAAACAGACTTGATAAATGAGGAGGAGGTGTCGCATTGTATGTTAGAAAAGCGTATATCAGCACAGAGATTGAAGCAGAGACTGGGAGTTCTGTGGAAACTGTTTAGGTAAGAATACAAGGAGAGAACAACGGAAAGGACACCATTGTAGGCATTTACTACAGGCCACCTGGGCAAGCTGAAGATACGGATGAACTCTATATGTATCAAATGACCAAGTTCTCCAAAAAATATGACGTAGTGGTCATGGGAGATTTAAACTATCCAGACATTTGTTGGGAATCTCTCTCAAGTAAAACTAACAGGTCAAGCAAATTCTTATCCTCTCTTGCTGACAACTTTATCTTCCAAAAGGTAGGGGAGAAAACAAGGGGATCTGCTACTTTGGATCTAATCCTTATAAACAGGGATGAAATGGTTGAGGAGGTAAAAGTGGCTGGGACCCTAGGAGGCAGCGATCATGCTATTATAGAATTTTGGATAACTAGAGGAGGAAGACAAGGGAAGACTCAAACTTCAAGGTTAGATTTCAGAAAGGCTGATTTTAAGTGACTCAGAAAGAGAATAGGATGGATCCAATGGCTGGATGTCCTTAACGACAAAAATGTCCTGGAAGGATGGGAAATTTTTAAAAATGAGATTCTCAAAGCGCAATCGTTAACGATCCCGAAAAGTAGGAATAATGGAATGCATTTAAGGAAACCAGGATGGATGAACACAGAACTTAAACACATGCTAAAAAGAAAGAAAGAAATGTTTATCAAATGGAAAGAGGGAGGCATATCTAAAGAAGATTATAATGCAGTCTGCAGATCCTGCAGGGCACGTATCAGGTTAGCTAAAGCTGACAATGAATTAAGGCTTGCAAGAGATGTCAAAAGCAATAAAAAAGGATTTTGGGGGTATGTCAAAAGTAAAAGAAAAGTCAAAGATGCTATAGGATTTTTACAGGATGAAAATGGTGAAATGGTAAGAAAGGATGTAGAGAAGGCCGAACTTTTTAATTCCTATTTTGCATCTGTTTTCTCTCAGAAAGAAAATGTAACATCAACTGATCTTCACTGTCCTATTAAAGGAATAGAAGAATCCAAGTTATCTGTAAACAGAGAGATTGTGAGGGAATATTTAGCTAACATAAATGAGTTCAAGTCTCCAGGTCCAGATGAATTACACCCCAGAGTACTGAAGGAGGTCATAGAAGAAATTTTAGAACCACTCTCCATAATCTTTGAAAATTCTTGGAGAACAGGAGAAGTCCCAGAAGACTGGAGAAGAGCAAATGTTGTTTCTATCTTCAAAAAGGGGAAGAAGGTGGACCCAGGGAACTATAGGCCGGTGAGTCTGACTTCTATACCAGGAAAGAACTTTGAACAAATTATTAAACAACATGTATGTAAGTACATGGATAAGAATGAAGTGATTAACCAGAGTCAGCATGGGTTTATAACTAACAAGTCATGTCAGACTAACTTAATTTCCTTCTATGACAGAATCACTGACTGGGTGGATCAGGGAAATGCTGTAGATATACTACATCTTGACTTCAGCAAAGCATTTGACAAAGTATCTCACACCATCCTTATTGAAAAAATGACCAAGTATGGAATGGACAAGGCAACTGTTAGGTGGATTCATAACTGGCTTAGTGATCGGACTCAAAGAGTGGTCGTAAATGGCTTCACATCCAGTTGGATGAATGTCTCAAGTGGGGTACCACAGGGCTCTGTACTGGGACCTGTATTGCTCAACATCTTTATCAATTATTTAGATGAAGGAATTGAGGGTAAACTGATTAAATTTGCTGATGACACAAAGCTAGGAGGGATAGCTAACACTAGAGAAGAGAGAGGAGAGGATTCAAAAAGACCTAAATAAATTGGAGCAGTGGGTAGTAACTAACAGAATGTTTTTTAACAGGGAAAAATGCAAAGTACTACATCTGGGCAATAAAAATGAAAAAAGCATATACAAAATGGGAGGAATAGAGCTAAGCAAAAGTACATGTGAAAAAGACTTAGGTATACTAATAGATCATAGACTGAACATGAGTCAACAGTGTGATGCAGCAGCAAAAAAGGCAAATACAATTCTGGGATGTATTAACAGAAGCATACAGTCTAGATCACGTGAAGTTATTATCGGACTTTACTCCTCTTTGGTCAGACCTCATCTGGAATACTGCGTCCAGTTTTGGGCATGACATTTTAAAAAAGACATTGACAAACTGGAGCAAGTTCAGAGAAGAGCGACCAGAATGGTGACCTGTCTGCAAACCATATCCTATGAGGAACGGTTACAGGATTTGGGAATGTTTAGCTTGCAAAAAAGAAGACTGAGAGGAGACTTAATAACTGTCTACAAATATCTCAAGGGCTGTCACATTGAAGAAGGATCATCTTTATTCTCATTTGCACAAGGAAAGACTAGAAGCAATGGGATGAAACTGAATGGGAGGAGACACAGGTTAGATATTAGAAAGAACTTTTTGACAGTTAGGGTGATCAATGAGTGGAACAGGCTGCCACGAGAGGTGGTGAGTTCCCCTTCAGTGGATGTCTTCAAACAGAGGCTGGACAGACATCTGTCTGAGATGATTTAGTGAATCCTACTTTGAGCAGGGGGTTGGACCAGATGACGCAGGAGGTCCCCTCCAACTCTATGATTCTATGACAGAGCTGGTTGTGCAGCGGTATGGTGGAGCGAGGGTTACTGCAGGTTGTACGCTTGTCGGAAGAGGTGGGTCTTCAGGTTCCTTTTGAAAGTTTCCACGGTAGGCGAGAGTGTGATATGTTGGGGTAGAGAGTTCCAGAGTAGGGGGGATGCATGGGAGAAATGTTGTATTCGATTGTGGGAAGAGGAGATAAGAGGGGAGTAGAGCAGGAGATCTTGTAAGGATCTGAGGTTGCGTGCAGGCATGTATCAGGAGACTAGGTCACTGATGTATGGAGGAGACAGGTTGTGGATGGCTTTGTATGCCATGGTTAGGGTTTTGAACTGGGGTCTCTGGGCAATAGGGAACCAGTGAAGGGATTGACAGAGAGGAGAGGCTGGGGAATAGCGGGGGGACAGGTGGATTAGTCGGGCTGCAGAGTTTAGGATAGATTGGAGGGGTGCAAGAGTGTTGGAAGGGAGGCCACAGAGCCAGAGGTTGCAGTAGTCGAGGCGGGAGATGATGAGGGTATGCAGTAGTGTTTTTGCAGATTCGTGGTTGAGGAATGTGCAGATCCGGGAGATATTTTTGAGTTTGAGTTGGCAGGATGTGGAAAGGGCTTGGATATGTGGTTTGAAGGCGAGACCAGGGTTACCCCAAGGCAGCGAGCTTGCGGGACTGGGGAGAGTGAATAGCCATTGACGTTGATAGATAGGTCGGGTGGGGGGATGAATGAGATGGTGGAAAGATGATGAATTCTGTTTTGTCCATGTTAAGTTTTAGAAATCTAGCAGAGAAGAAGGATGAAATATCGGACAGGCATCGTGGGATTTTGGTTAGTAGGGAAGAGATGTCGGGTCCGGAGAGGTAGATCTGTGTGTCATCAGCATATAGGTGATACTGAAAGCCGTGAGACTCTATGAGCTGTCCCAAGCCAAAGGTGTAGATGGAGAAGAGGAGGGGTCCTAGGACTGAATCTTGGGGTACACCGACAGATAGTGGGCGAGATGAGGAGGTTTATATGTGAGTGGGAGACACTGAATGTCCTGTCTGTTGGGTATGAAGAAATCCAAGATAGGGCCAACTCTGTGATGCTGAGAGATGAGAGACTCTCTAGTAAGAGGAAATGATTCACTGTGTCTAAGGCAGATGGCAGGTCTAGGGGGAGGAGGACAGAGTAGTGTCGCTTGGATTTGGCGGTTAGTAAGTCGTTGGTGACTTTAGTCAGGGGAATTTCAGTAGAATGGTGCAGTTGGAAGCCAGATTGGAGGCGGTCAAAGAGAGAGCAGGAGGAGAGGTGGGAGGACATTTCAAAGTGGACATGTTGTTCCAGTAGTTTTGAGGCATAGGGGAGAAGTGATATGGGGCGATAGCTAGTCAGAGAGGATGGGTCAAGGGGGGGCTTTTTGAGGATGGGTGTGATCGAGGCATGTTTGAAGCATGAGGGGAAGACACCAGTTGTTAGTGACAGGTTGAAAAGGTGGGTTAGGGTTGGGATGAAGATAGTGGTAAGGTTGGGGATGAGGTGGGACGGGATTGAGTCAAGTTCACAGGTGGTGAGGTGTGATTTGGAGAGTAAAGAGGAAACTTGATCTTCCATAATGATGGAGAAGCTGGTTATGGAGGAGGAGGATTGAGTAGGTATGAGGAGAGGCTAGGGGGACTTTAGGCAAAAACTTTATCTTATGGTGTCAATCTTCTGCTTGAAGAATGAGGCAAAATCTTCGACTGAGATGAGAGGAGAGGGAGGAGGCGCTGGGGGGTGGAGGAGAGAATTGAAGGCGTTGAATAGTTGTTTGGGGTTGTGAGACAGGGAGGATATGAGAGATGAGAAGTATGTGTGTTTTGCTATAGTGAGTGTGGACTTGAAGGTAGTGAGGGACTGTTTGAATGCGATGAAGTGCTCATTGGAGTGGGACCATTTTCCATCTACGCTCAGCAACCCTGGAGGCCCGTCTCAGTTCCTTGGTTAGGCTGGTGTGCCAGGGTTGCCTATTCATTGTACGAGCTTTGGTATGTGTGAGGGGGGCGACCGAATTGAGAGCTGCAGTTGTTGTGGTGTTATATAATGCAGCAGCAACATCTGCTTCATGAAAGGAACTGATGTCTGTAAGAGGGAGGAGGGATTCAGAGAGTGAGTGTAGGTCAAGGTGTTTGAGGTTTCTGCGAGGGTGTGCTAATGTGTGGAGTGGGGATTGTTGACCTGGAGAGGAGAGGGTAGAGAATGTAAGTAGGTTGTGGTCAGTAAGAGGGAGGGGTGAGTTAGAGACGGTAGACAGGGAACAGAGGTGGGTGAAGATGAGGTCCAAAGTGTGGCCATCTTTGTGAGTGGCTGCAGAAGACCATTGAGTATGGCTGAAGGAGGAAGTGAGGGATAGAAGCTTAGAGGCAGCTGAGAGAGAAGTGTCAATGGGGATGTTGAAGTTGCCCTTGATTATAGTGGGTATGTCAGCGGAAAGGAAGTGAAGTAGCCAGGTGGTGAAATGGTCTAGGAAGGTGGTGGCTGATCCTGGAGGGGTGGTAAATGACAGCCAGTTGGAGGTTGGAGGGGGAGTAGATGTGCACACAGTGTACTTCAAAAGAGGGGAGAGTAATGGACTGTGGCTGGGATTTTGGTGAAGGAGCAGTTATCTGGCAGGAGAAAGCCAACTCCTCCACCATGCTTGCCAATGGGGTGGGGGTGTGGGAAAGGTGGAATCCACCATATGAAAGTGCAGCTGGAGAGGCTCTGTCTGAGGGGGTGAGCCAGGTTTCGGTGATGCAGAGGAAGGAAAATTTGTTAGTTATGAAGAGATAATGGATCTAGGAAAGTTTGTTGCAGACGGAGTCCAGAGAGCTCCTGTTAGTGGAACTGGGAAGCGGGGGCTGGGCAGATGTGTATGAGGTTAAAAGAGTTGTGAGAATTTGTGATAGATCGTGGATAGGAGGTGGAAGTGACTGTGGGGACGTGGTGAGGAGGGCCAGGGTTTGGGGAGATATCGCCAGCAGTGAGAAGGAGCAGAGAAAGTGTTAGTAGGTGGGTGCAGGAGAGAGCATGATGTGGCTGTCTGTGCTTAGAGACACAGGATTGAATGTTGAGGAATAGTTCAGAGGAAGAGGTGAGATGGAGGGGGAGGAAGGAGGGAGAGATGAAGAGTTCCTTGCTAGGTGTAGGGATTAGGGATGGCTGTAAGAAGTGAAGGATTAAGGGGGTGAGAGAGAAGACAAACACAAACATTGTTTACAGTGTCCAAGTATCCAGTTCCCTTCAGGTTCAATTCAGGTATAATTCATATCTCACACTTAAGCAATACACTTAAGGCAATGCAGGAGTTGTGTTATCGAAGACAGCCCCTTTCCAAATGCAGCCCCTGGGATGCTCAAAGTATTCTGCTACCGACACCTCCAGCAAATGGCTGATTTTGCTGGAGGAAGCCTCATCCCACTGCTTTAGCAGAAATGTAGTAATATTTGGTGGCTATTCAGATGAATGGCTGTCCTTGTAGTATAAAAAAAACACAAGTCTAACAGAGCATGAGCCTTTTCAGAGCGGCTCTCCCTGTGGTCTAATATAGAGGGTCCAAAGCAAGCATGATGTACATATAGCAAAAGATGATATGTAGACGGAATTCTTTCGTGAGGCTGGTCCCTGTGAGCTTTTGCTCCCATTTTCAGTCCCTGACTGTTGGCAATGTTTACATGTGCTGTAAAGTAGCTTTGTTCATTGATCTGAGATCTCTCAGGAGTCCTGCTTCTCTCTCTGACAGTAGTACACCCCAGGAGAGTATGAGGTTGCAGATAATAGAATTCCTAACAAAGTTATATTTTCTTATTTCTTCTCAGATATCAGACTGCATAGACTTTACTGTTTCTGTTTTAACATCCCTAAAGATTAAAATTTCCATCCTGTATTTGTAATGTAGTAACTTTTGGCAACAATAAAAACTGAGGTCACATGCAGCAAAATCTTCACATAAATAAATCCAATATTACCGAGGCTACAGTATCACTTACTGTATGGTTATATCGCCAATAACAGTTGGGATCGCTAGCTCCTAACATAACGTATATCATGTTATAAAGTACTTGGCTCTCGGACGAGAACGTATGCAGATAATGGTTTTATTTTAGGCAATCCATACGGCATTCCTATGGAGGTGGTGCTCAAGTTGGGTTCCACTCCGATAATATTGTTATTAAGTAGTTGGCACTCAGAAGAGAGCATATGCAGATAATGGTTTTATGATAGGCAATCCAAAAGTAGCGTAACGTTTCGGTCCTGTAATTGAACCTTCTTCAGATGTGTATTGCCATGTGGTATATGCCAGAGCTGCAGAGATGAGCGCAATGGATGTGTGACCGCCTCTCTCCTTGCGATTGCGGTCACATTTTCCTTGCGCTCATCTCCGCAGCTCTGGCATTTACCACATGACAATCCACATCTGAAGAAGTTCCAAGTACAGGACCTAAACTTTATGTTATTTTTGGATTGCCTATAATAAAACCATTATCTGCATATGTTCTCTTCTGAGTGCCAAGTACTTGAAAACATCATTAATAGAATGGAACCCTACTTGAGCACCACCTCCATAGGAGTGCCGTATATCTATAACCCATAATGTGTACCGTGTTATTCTTTAACCTTTTCTTTACTTGTAAGATAATAACATACAGGAGATAATAAGCTTGGAAAAATGTACCAGTTTGAAGCACGTCAACCTGGCTCACAATAATATACATACCATCAATGGATTTGGTAGCTTGCCCATCAGAATGCTCAACTTGGTATGTTATATGTCTGGTTTATTTTGCTGTATAATCCACATTGTCATTGTGTTGGAAAACATGAATGCTGCATTATTTTATTAAACAGGGCTAATAGTAATCATAATCATTAAAGATGTTGTCCAACCCACTCATACTCTGTACCCTGACAAGATTCATCACTCTTTGTCAGTGGAACTGTCTACTACCGTACAATCCATTCATAAGTTTAGTGCCCCAATTAAAATAAAAACAGTGGATACTCACCTCACGCAGCGGTGCCATTCCAGCGATTTTGGCACCACTGTTCCTGAATGGTGACGTGACATTGTTGCGTCTCGTGCCCTATTGCAGCCAATCAGCGACTGCTTTTTGGCTGCAGCATTCACTATTTTACTAGAGCAGAAGTCAGCTCTGATGGAATATTTACCAGCTACAGCCAATCTGCAGCTGTTGATTGCCTGCAGCGGGCACTTGACACCACAATGTCACGTAACACTCCAGGAGCAGTAGCGCCGACATCGCTGGAACGGCGCCACTGCGGGAGCGAGTATACATTATTTCTATTTGAATTTGGATCCTGAATTGATTAAGGAGAGATTGTCCGGTAGTGGACAACCCTTTTGACATAGAGTGTATGAATCTCGTCAGGGTACACAGCATGAAGTGGGGTAGATTACCATATAATTATTAGGAATAATAGAAACAAAATGTAACAATTTAATCGGATTGACGGATGAAGACAAAGGGTGGTGGATGTATGAGCTGCAATAGAGCTTAAAACCAACGAGCATGTTGGTTGATAGCAGAAGCGAGGGATATGAGCCTAGAAGAATAAATCAAAGGTCAATTTTGTCACCAGACTAGAGGTTACATTTGGGCTGGTATCAGGAGATTAATTCAAGTTGGATGTAGGAGACAGGCTAGGGGGATCTCTGTAGGTTAGATTAAAAAGCTAGATTATATTATCATATTATATTCCCATGGGGTAGTAGCTGTTGAGGACCAAGAGGAGAAGTGAATGGGTTCAGTAGTAGAGTTTACTTAAGGGGAACCTGTCACCAGGAAAATGCAGTCCAATCTTGAGGCATCATGTTATAGAGCAGGGAAGAGCGGAGTAGATTGATAGATATACTGAATCTTTTCTCACAAAACTATATATATAATGTGTTCATTTAAACTTAATCCTCTGCTCTTTCTGGGTTTTTTGGTCCAGTGGGTGGCCCTATCAGTGACTGACAGCTATCTTTGTATGCACTTTTATACAGATAGCTGTCAGTCACTGATAGGACCGCCCACTGGACTGAAAATCTCAGAAAGAGCAGAGATTTAAATGATGAAAACACAGGTTATACTGAATCTTGTCTCACAAAACTATATATCAACCTACTCAACTCCTCCTGCTCTACAACATGGTGCCTGCAGATTGGACTGCATTTTCATGGTGGCAGGTTCCCTTTA
Organism: Phyllobates terribilis; assembly: GCF_046119375.1. Classification (NCBI taxonomy): domain Eukaryota; kingdom Metazoa; phylum Chordata; class Amphibia; order Anura; family Dendrobatidae; genus Phyllobates; species Phyllobates terribilis. The sequence goes on from NW_027362771.1 coordinate 305,958,181, forward strand.
ACCCCATAAGGTTCAATGATGGACACTGCACGGCATGAGTGGGTATAAGTTCCTGCTCCTTGCCGTGCAGTGTCCGTCATAGCTTTGAACTGTCCCTAAGTGACAGTTAAGTGCCGACAACTGTCTGTGACAGCTGAGCAGCAGGGGAAGAGGTGCAGGGACCCATGCTGGTGGTCCCCACACCCAGATAGCTGTGATCGGGTCAGTCAATCTGACTAACCGATGTCAGCATGATAGTGCAGGAGATGCTGTAATATGAGCTCCTCCTGCCCGACCAGTGCCGGAGGTCAGCACTGCTGGTGGCTGTGCTCCGGCACTAAACATCCAGGAGCGGTGTCATCACCGCCCCTGGCTGTTAACCCCCTGAATGCTGCGATCGAGTGCGATCACAGAATTCAAGAGGCAGGCAGAGGGCTGGAAGCTCCCTCTACCTTCAGATCAGTGCCTCCGCAATGTAATCGTGGGGCCCGTTCGTTGCCATGGTGACCAGGGGTCGTCATGACGACCCCCAGGTCACCATGACAACCCCCTTGTCACCAAGCTATGGAAAGCTGCTGACACCATGCTCACAGCATGGTCTCAGTTGCTTTCACTATAGGTATAATGCACTGCAATCTAGTGCATTGTAATGCATTATACCTGTGATCAAAGGGGAAAAAGTGAAAGTCCCATAAAGGGACTAAGTAAAAAACAGCTTAAAAATATGTAATATATACATATATAATATTGTATGATAATAAAAAATGCCACTAATAAATACACATTTTTATGTAAAAATAATAATAAAAGTGTCACACTAGTTAACCCCTTCAGTGAACGCCGTAAAAAATCCCCCCAAAAAACGAGGCAAACTATGCTTTATCATCATACCACTGGAAAAAAGTGGAATAAAACGCGATCAATGAAGCAAATATAAATAAAATTGGTAACGCTGAAAATGTCATCTTGTCCCGCAAAAACAAGTCACCATGCAGCCCCATCAGTGGAAAAATAAAAAAGTTATAGCTTTCAGAATACAGCGATGCAAAACTATTTTTATTGTGTAAAAGCGACAAAACATTAAAAAACTATATAAATGAGGTATTGCTGTAATCGTACTGACCCGAAGAATAAAGCTGCCTTATCAATTTTACCACACGCGGAACGACATAAATAAAAAACAAAAATACAATTCCTGAATTGCTCGTTTTTGTTCATTCTGTCTCCCCAAAAATCGGAATAGAAAGCGATCAAAAAATGTCATGTGCCTGAAAATGGTACAAATAAAAACATCAACTCGTCCTGCAAAAAACAAGCCCTTACATGACTGTCCCAGAGCAAGATTCCCTGTAATGAGGCGGATGGAGGCACTGTAGACACCATCTGACCTGTGATTCGGCGGTGTCCATCTTTATGTAAGCATAAAAGCGCGGCCGGCCGCAGTTTTGTGCTCCTCTGAAAAGAAGGACAATGCTGAATAGAGGCCAGATGGAGTCCAGAGTAACTCTGCTGCTTCATTATAGTGAATGGATCCCTGAGGGGTTTCACCTGAATCGCGTTACTCAGAGATTTAGATGGAAACCCCATAGTAATTGCTCAGCGTAGAGCGCCGGATAAATGTGATCCCAAATGTTATGTAAAATGTTCCCAATAAAAGCTTCAACTCAGTCCACAAAAAAACAAACACTCAGGTCCATCATCTGTCAATGAAAATATAGGGGGCTTCCACGTTACTGGTAGCAGAAAGGTTCTGGAAAGGTGAAATGGCTCTTTGTCCCCAAAAGAAATTCAGCAAATTCTGTGCTCCGAAATTCTAATGCCCCTGCCCTTCTGAGCCCCAGTGTGTGCCTAAACCACATTTAGCATCCACATCTTTAGCAGAGGTATAATTTCCAAAATGGGGTCACTTGAGGGGAGATTGTGCTCTTCTAGCATTTAGGGGCTCTGTATATGAAGTCCGCAAACTATTCTAGGAAAATCTGCGCTCCAGGAGGCAAATAGCACTCCGTCCCTCCCGAGTGTCGCCGTTTGCCTAAGCAGTACTGTACAGCCACATATAGGGTATTGCCACATTCAGCAGAAACTGTGGGACACACTTTGGTGCCATTTTTATCCATTATCCCCATTTGAAATTGTAAAATCTGGAGCTAAAACTAAATTTTTGCGGTAAAAATGTAATTATTTTTTCTTCACTGCCCAATTCTGTGACACACCCGTGGTGTCAATATGATCACTGCACCCCCAGATGAGTTCATTGAAAGGTGTAGTTTGTAAAATGTGTCACTTATGGGGGATTCTGCTGTTCTGGCACCTCAGTGGCTCTCCCAGTGGGTCATAGCACCCTCAAACCATAACAGTAAAATCTGCACTATAATATGGTGCTCCTTCCCTTCTGACCTTTGCACTGTGCCTCAAAAGTAGTTCCCAATTACATGTAGAGTATTGACTGCTCAGGAGAAATTGCACAACAAAATGAGAGGTCTATTTTCTCCTGTTACCCTTGTGAAAATAAAAAATTTGAGGCTAAAAGAAAATTCTTGTGGAAAAAATTTGATTTTTTTTATTTTCATGGCTCTACATTATAAACTTCTGTGAAGCACCTGGGGGTTCAAAGTGCCTACCACTCATCTAGATAAGTTCCTTGAGGGGTCTAGTCTCCAAAATGGGGTCACTTGTGGGGGGTTTCCACTATTTAGGTTCATCAGGGGCTCTCTAAATGCCACATGGCGTCTGCTCTCAATTCCAGCCTATTTTGCGTTCAAAAAGTAAAATGGCGCTCCTTACCTTCCGAACCCTGCCGTGCGCCCAAACAGTGGTTTTCACCCACATGTGGGGTATCAGTGAACTCAGGAGAAATTGCACAAGTTTTGAGGTCCATTTTCTCCTGTTACCGTTGTGAAAAAAAAAAAAAATGGGTCTAAATTAATTTTTTTGTGAAAAGAAAGTTAAATGTTATTTTTTTTTCTTCCTCATTGCTTCAGTTCTTGTGAAGCACCTAAAGGGCTAATAAACTTCTTCAATGTGGTTTTGAGCTCCTTGAGGGGTGCAGATTTTAGAATTGTGTCACTTTTGGGTATTTTCTGTCATATAGACCCTTCAAGGTCACTTCAAATGTGATGTGGTCCCTAAAAAAAAATGTTTTTGTAAATTTTGTTGGAAAAATGAAAAATCGCTGGTCAACTTTTAACCCTGAGGCTGTGTGCCCACGATACGTTTTTCATGCGTTTCCGCTGCGTAGTTTCCGCAGCGGAAACGCATCAAAAACGCATGGTAATCCGCACCCCATGGTCCCCAATGGCATTCCGCAATGTCAATGTACATGCTGCGGATTTTTCCGCAGCGTTTCTGCAGCGCAAATAAATCCGCAACATGTTCATTAATTTTGCGGAAGCGCAGCGGAATTGCCGCCATTGACTTGCATTGAGACGCATAGAATCCGTGTCTGTACATTTGTACAAGCGGCTTCTATGCGTCTCTATGTGCAGATGGTACCCAGTTCTGGAGGAGAGGAGACTCTCATCCAGACCTGGGTACCATTGTACCTGTAAAAAAAAGAATAAAATAATAAATAAAGTTTATATTCACCTGTCCGGCGGCCCCTGCAGCGCTTCTCCTTCCAGGACCTGAGATGACATCGCGGTCATGTGACCGCAGGCTGTCTCGCAAGATGCCGGCAACCCGGAAGAAGCCAGGACGAGCGCGACAGCACACGCGGCGGGGCATCGGAGGTAAGTATAGCTTTATTTTTTTATTTTTACGGTCACACTATATAAATCCATGCCGTTTGCATGGATTTATACAGTGTGACCTAGTTGTCAAGCACTTTCCAAGTGATGCTATCGCCTGGAAAGTGCTCGTCAGTCCGCATGCGGAAACGCATGCGTTAACGCATGTGGGTACGCATGTGAATCCGCATGTATTCCGCATGTATTCTGCAGGAAAAACGCATGCACAATCTGCATGCGTTTTTTTCTGCCAGAGAGATGCAGAAATGCTGCAGAAATTTTCTGCTTCATTTCTGCATCGTGGGCACATAGCCTTATAATTTCCTATAAAAAAAAAAATTGGTTTCCAAAATTGTGCTGATGTAAAGTAGAAATGTGGGAAATGTTATTTATTAACTATTTTGTGTGACATATCTCTCTGATTTAAGGGCATAACAATTCTAAATTTGAAAAGTGAAAATTTAAAAAATTTTCGCCAAGTTTCCGTTTTTTTTTCACAAATAGACGCAAGTCATATCGAATAAATTTTACCACTATCATGAAGAACAATATGTCACGAAAAAACTATCTCAGAATCAGCGGGATCTGTTGAAGCGTTCCAGAGTAATTACCTCCTAAAGTGACAGTGGTCTGATTTAAAAAATGAGGCCTGGCCATTAACTTACAAAGTGGCTCGGTCCTTTAGGGGTTAAGGTCTGCTATACTTTTGTAGTTGTTGTTTGACCATAGATGAGGGAATTACAATAGTTACTGTGATTGTACCCCTCTTTTTTATCTGAAGAACATTGGAGAACATTGCCGGAGAACTGTGAGCTACCATACATCTCTCCAGAGCTGATACTGCAAGAAATATAAACTGGTTCTTATCCAAATAAATGGATGACCATTAAAGGGAAGTGTATAATCAGAAAATATCTTATTCTTCAATTTTTACACTTGCCACTGAGGTTTATTTTTTTGACTGATCTTTCAAGAAGAGCTTTCAGCAAAGCTCCATATTATCAGAGACAGGGTTACAATGACAGGTAACACTTCTATACACAGCTGATAAAAATGATCCACCCTTCACAATAGGTGATTTCACACTTCATCCTACTCACCCTCCCTTTATAATGACCAATGTACAGCCTCATTTGACAACGTCAGTACAAAAGATAGGCTCAGAAGCTGACCATTATTGCTATGTACATATGTTATTTCCTGAAACAATAGGAAGTTAGTCTATTAAAATCCCAGTGGCCAGTTTGAAAATTGCAGAATATTTATTTTTCTTATTTTTAATAGAGATTATGATGCGTGAACAAAAATTGCCAGAGAGGTTTTAAAAATACATATAACACAAAAGCCTGATTTTAAGCAATAGGTCTTTTTCTGATGACACGTTCCCTTTAAATATGTTTTTTTCTTAGTCGGAGACTTTTTTGCATTTGCTCTCTTTGCTTTGGCTAATAAAAGGTTACAAAAGACCAGATGGAGAGCTAGATATCAACAGTGCGAGATTCTAGGATTATATGGTGTAATTTACCAACACTTTCATACTCCCGTCTTAAACAGAAATCCTCTGCAGTGGTGTAAAATGAAAAAAAAAAAGTCAAAATTTGCATTCAAAACAGGCACAGGCAAAAATGAGCCACTTTGCCAAAAGCTGGTACAAATAATTTTATTTAAGCACCCAATAGTGTATTATGTTTTCTTACAGAATATTTGTATTTCTATAGATGTGAAGACAGAATGAAATGTGTAACATTTATTAACACACAGTGCGATATTATGGGGACACTTTGAACAAATACATTGACTAACCTAGTCATTTTATCTCTCTGACATCAATATGTTTCCAGCATCCTCTTGTTCATTTGTCATTTGGTTCATGTTGTCTGTGGCTGTGTTCCAGTCACAATGCATTAGGTATCAGCAGGAGGTGAAATCTCAGAAATGGTTTATATAAATGTTTTCCACTATCGGCGAGCACAGTTTATCCCCTTGTCATATGGATCGCTTCTATCGGATATCATTTTAAATGATTCCTTTTCGTTTGTGAAACAGTATATGAAATTGTACAAATGCCAGCGGAATCTCCTACAGCCAGAGGCAAGAATGATATTCTAAAAAATAGCATCTGGGTATAACCTTGTTATGCATCTTATATTTCAAATGTTTTCCTTTTATAAGCTCTGAACCTTCACTGACTTCATTCAATAAATATTACGTTTCCTTACGTAATGTTTCTGTACCAAGATATCTAACTTTTATTTATACTGTTTGTAGTAGAAAATAATAATGTGTCTAAAATCCTTCAAGAGCAGTCTAAATTCATAGTGTTTTTTTCCCCTTTCGGTCCCTGCATACATGGCGTACTTACCACAAACTACTCTGTATGTGTTATATGCCAGTGATTTTATTGCATAATTGCCACAGATATTGCAAGGGTGAAGTCTGCAATGATCTCCCCAAATAGACTTGACATGTTGCAAATTTGAAAATCTACACGACAGTTTAATTTACATGCAACAAATATTCAGATACTTGTTTCATCGTTTTTGCCCCTCATTAGTGCAAAGCAGGAGTACTAGTTTGGTTGGTGGAGAGGCCTTTGACAGGAGGTCTAAGGGGTAAAGGTTCTCCTAGTGGAGAGTGCCAAGTCGGCGTAGGGGGACTTACATGCTCCCCATGGCATTTAAATATGCAAATAGCTTCCTTGGAGAGGAAGAGAACAGGAGCTCTAGAACTACCTGAATATCTGGCACTGTACTATGCTGGTGATTTGCCGTTTGAAGATAAAAGCAACAAATATGCAGTGTGTGTGCATTCATGCTTCAAGGATATCAAATCAAGTGAGAAAATTTAATTATAAATTAATTCCTAGGTACATTTTAATTTTAAAATCACACTTCTTTAGTCTAGCGAGGTAATAGTACATTAAAATGGCCTGTGCCTGTGAGCATGTGCAGTAGGAAGCTCTGCTAATGTGATCTGGAGATAACCTATAGCTCATATCTCTGGGTCATAGCAGCAGCACAGCATTCAGAAAGACAGTGTAGACAGCAATGTAAGCAGCCTCTTCTTATCTCAGCACCCCTGGTATCTGCAGTATTAGATCAGAAAGACTGGGTGGACAGCAGTGTGAGCAGCCTCTTCTTACCTCAGGACACCTGTTATTTCCAGTATTATACCAGAAAGGGTGGACAGCAGTGTGAGTAGCCTCTTCTTACCTCAGGACACCTGTTATTTCCAGTATTAGACCAGAAAGGGTGGACAGCAGTGTGAGCAGCCTCTTCTTACCTCAGGACACCTGTTATTTCCAGTATTAGATTAGACGTGGTGGACAGCAGTGTGAGTAGCCTCTTCTTCCCTCAGCACCACCGGTATCTCCATTATTAGAAGAGAAAGACAGGGTGGATATCAGTATGGGTAGCGTTTTCTTACCTCAGCACCCAAGTATTAGAACAGAAAGGCAAGGTGGACAGCAGTGTGAGCTGCCTCTTCTTACGTCTGTATCCCAGGTATCTCCAGTATTAGATCAGAAATTCAATGTGGACAGTAATATGAGCAACCTATTCTTATGTCAGCACTCCTTGTCTCTCCAGTATTAATAATTGTAATTTCATTTCTCTTGCATTAGCATATTTTGCAGCAATTTATAAATCTGAGTATTAGATCAGACAATGTGGACAACACCAGCAGTCTCTTACCTCAGCACTCCTATTATCCTACAGTATTATATTAGAACGGATGGACAGCAGTGTGAGCAGCCTCTTCTTACGTCAGCACCCCTGGTATCCCTGGTATTAGATCAGACGTGGTGGACAGGAGTTTGGGTTGCCTCTTCTTATGTCAGCATCCCTGGTATCTCCAGTATTAGATCAGAATATCTACTGGGAGCACATCTACCTTTACATGAAAGGAGGGGTGGAATTTTCTACTGCACATGCTTTGTCACTTCGTTTAACATTCTAGAACAGGTCTGTGTCAGTGTAACAAGACATAGGCCATTTTAATATGCTATGGTGATTACATCTCTAAACTATACAAGTGTAATTTTCTAATTAAAACTATGGAGTCATTTATTATGCCATTTTATTTCTTTATTATTTTCTATTCCAGAAAAACTCCTTTAATGCTCCCTCTTGTTAGATTTGCAAACATGATCTGTGGCAGATTTCTGCGGATGGCATTCAGATTTATGTTGCAGATGTGTAGTTTGAAGTGGTGGGGATTTACATGAGGATGAGCTCTAGGTTTTTCTCCTGAATTTGTGAGAATAAGTATTACGGCTCTAATTCTTACGGATGTTTTTTCATTTATGTTCAAGGCTTCAAATCAAATTAAGAACATCACTGGCTTGGAAAATCTGAAATCATTACAAACGCTGGACCTCTCCTCTAACCAGATCACTAGTCTTGAAGGTCTGGAGGGTTTGAAATTTCTGCAGACTCTTAACATTGAAGACAATGAGGTAATAGCACATACGTGTGTGTTTGTGTGTGTTACTTCTGCAGAGAAAATAATAGCACATTAGTTTTGTCTATAACATCCAGTTTATAGTATTGGTCCATTTTAAATAAAGTGACAAATATAGTAGATTCATTATAATAGGAAAGTACACGGATCGGATAACTTTAAGTATTGGGCGATGTTACAGTATACAGTGCCTACAAGTAGTATTCAACCCCCTGCAGATTTAGCTGGTTGACACATGCGGAATTAACTTGGCATTGTGACATTTGTACTGTAGATCAGCCTGGAAGTGGGAAATGCACTGCAGCAAATTTTATTTTTTTTTTTTTTTAAAAATGTTAAAAGTTAATTCAGAGTGTCATTTATTATTCAACCCCTCAAACCACAAGAATTCTGTTTGGTCCCCCTAAAGTATTAAGAAGTAGTTCAGGCACCAAGAATAATGAGCTTCACATGTGTGGATTAAAGATCTCTTTTGCCAGCCTTTTCTGACTATTGAAGACCCTCCCCAAACTTGTGAACAGCACTCAGACATGGTCAACATGGGAAAGACAAAGGAGCATTCCAAGGCCATCAGAGACAAGATCGTGGAGGGTCACAAGGCTGGCAAGGGGTACAAAATCCTTTCCAAGGAGTTGGGCCTACCTGTCTCCACTGTTGGGAGCATCATCCGTAAGTGGAAGGCTTATGGAACTACTGTTAGCCTTCCACGGCCTGGACAGCCTTTGAAAGTGTCCTCCCGTGCCGAGGCCAGGCTTGTCCGAAGAGTCAAGGCTAACCCAAGGACAACAAGGAAGGAGCTCCGGGAAAATCTCATGGCAGTGGGGACATTGGTTTCAGTCAATACCATAAGTAACGTACTCCACCGCAATGGTCTCCGTTCCAGACGAGCCCGTAAGGTACCTTTACTTTCAAAGCGTCATGTCAAGGCTCGTCTACAGTTTGCTCATGATCACTTGGAGGACTCTGAGACAGACTGGTTCAAGGTTCTATGGTCTGATGATACCAAGATCGAGATCTTTGGTGCCAACCACACACGTGACGTTTGGAGACTGGATGGCACTGCATACGACCCCAAGAATACCATCCCTACAGTCAAGCATGGTGGTGGCAGCATCATGTTGTGGGGCTGTTTCTCAGCCAAGGGGCCTGGCCATCTGGTCCGCATCCATGGGAAGATGGATAGCACGGTCTACCTGGAGATTTTGGCCAAGAACCTCCGCTCCTCCATCAAGGATCTTAAGATGGGTCGTAATTTCATCTTCCAACAAGACAACGACCCAAAGCACATAGCCAAGAAAACCAAGGCCTGGTTCAAGAGGGAAAAAGTCAAGGTGTTGGAGTGGCCTAGTCAGTCTCCTGACCTTAACCCAATTGAAAACTTGTGGAAGGAGCTCAAGAATAAAGTCCACATGAGACACCCAAAGAACCTAGATAACTTGGAGAAGATCTGCATGGAGGAGTGGGCCAAGATAACTCCACAGACCTGTGCCGGCCTGATCAGGTCTTATAAAAGACGATTATTAGCTGTAATTGCAAACAAGGGTTATTCCACAAAATATTAAACATAGGGGTTGTATAATAATTGACCCACACTTTTATGTTTAAAATTTAATAAAATTCAACTGAGCAACATAACTTTTTGGTTTGTAAGATTTATGCTTCTGTTCATAAAACCTACTCTTGTTTGCAGTTTGAAGGCTCTAACTTATTTGCATCTTATCAAACCAGCTAAATCTGCAGGAGGTTGAATACTACTTGTAGGCACTGTACATCGGGAAACGAGCCTGACGTATGTTGTAGGCTAGATACACAGACGCTTTTGTTTGATGGCTTGCGTTGGATGTTATATAGATGAATGATCAGGTGCTGAAAGTTGCCGTCGGAAAAGCTTTTTACACAAATATGCTTACCAAACTATGGTATCTGCAATAGTTAGAAATTTCGAGAACCAGACAATATGTTAGAAAATACCCCAAAATACTGCCCTTGTCAATGGATCTCTGTTCTCCTTTTGTTCTCTATTTCATGTTACAGTTCAAAAAAACTGTACATCAGTTTTTCTCACTTTTTCACAATTTTTGCTTGTTAGAAAGGTCCCTTACCCAAAACAAAAGTTGCAAACACAGAAAGACGAGTGTAAAGTGAGGTGTAGAGTGGTTCACACCAGACAGTCCCAAATCTTCACAATGAAATGCCTGTTTTACCCCATTGGGACCTTTATTAATAAGCTGTATCAGTGGGGACATCTGGCTAGTAAGTTTCTCAGCAATGCCATCATAGGTGAAATAAAGCATTACACAGTGCCCATTCAAGTCAAGTTTATCCGTCTTCCAAAATAAAAAAAGCTCTTTCTATGTTCCCTTTTATTGACTGACTCAAACGTCCCTAAGGGGATATATGAAAATAGTAAAGGTAGCTGCAGTCTGACCACTTTTTAGAGGTGAGTTGAATGATTTGTTTTTGTGTTCAGGAGCACATTGCTTCCCAGCTTCCTGGCTTTCTGTTTGCTGGGGGTTGATGTGCTCCTGATGATTGACAATTCGAACCTACAGTTTGGTTGCACCTCTTGCCTGAACTGCGCTGCAAGCAAAAGCAGCTGTGCCTGCACAGTATTGGAGTAACGTCGGAGTACTGCATTTGACTAGGTCCTGGCATCTGGCCAGCTTTATTGCAGCACTTGCAGGCTCTATAGCAAAGAGCTAGAAAGCGCTGCACTCATTGCTTAGAAGACCGGCTACCTCCGATTGATCGCAGAGGTGGCCAGTAACCTAGACAAGGTGCAGTAAGCGATCAATTAAAACTCTCTTCATTCTCTCTTTTTTTTTTTTTTTTACAAGCACTTTGATATTTGACCTAGTAAAATACTGGCAATAAGACTATATTAATGTTTATTTTGGTTCTATTTTACAATGTTTCCATTGACAGATTTGTCAGATAAGTGAGATTGCTTTTATTGAAGAACTACCTATGCTGCACATACTAAATCTAATAAAAAATCCAGTGCAGGTAAGTGGTGTCACCCAACTTTAATTTTTTATAATACCATATTTTTTACTATAATTATAATGTGCCAGTGTGTAAGCTGATAAAATAAGTACTCTGAAGGTGTAAATATGGCATATATGCCAATGTACTGAGTGATATGAGACAATTATACTGTTCTTCTTTAGATTTCCTGAGAAATCAGGTTCTTCAGGTTATTTTTTCAGATTTCATGAGAAATCTAGCATGGAAATCATGTGCAAATATATATAGAAGTACGCTGGGTTTGTTTCACTGAAAATGTGTAGGCATGTCACCAGAGTACTCCTAACCCTTATTTGCATGTGCATTCCACAGAAGATTTCTCACTGGAAAATCCAATTGTTATTAAAAAAAGGTATAACTTTTATTGGGGGGACAAGTGCATATACAGCAATGCCACTGCTGCCATATATAAAAACTTGTTCACAAATTCCCTTTAAAATGAATTTTCTGCAGCTACATGATGGAATCATGCCACTCCCTGTTGAATTCACTCCACGAACAATTTTGGCTGTTTGTTATGCACTATATTAGTATTTTGTGAGAGTGTGTGTGTGTGTGTATATACAGGTGCTTCTCACAAAATTAGAATATCATCAAAAAGTTAATTTATTTCAGTTCTTCAATACAAAAAGTGAAACTCATATATTATATAGAGTCATTACAAACAGAATGATCTATTTCAAGTGTTTATTTCTGTTAATATTGATGATTATGGCTTAAAGCCAATGAAAACACAAAAGTCATTATCTCAATTAGAATAATTAACCAAAAACACCTGCAAAGGCTTCATAAGCGACTAAAAAGGTCCCTTAGTCTGTTTCAGTAGGCTCCACAATCATAGGAAACACTGCTGACTTGACAGATGTCCAGAAGGCCGTCATTGACACACTCCACAAGGAGGGTAAGCCACAAAAGGTCATTGCTAAAGAAGCTGGCTGTTCACTGAGTGCTTTATCCAAGCATATTAATGGAAAGTTGAGTGCAAAGAAAAAGTGTGGTAGAAAAAGGTGCACAAGCAACCGGGATAGCTGCGGCCTGGAAAGGATTGTTAAGAAAAGGCTATTCAAAAATTTGGGGGAGATTCACAAGGAGTGGACTGCTGCTGGAGTCATTGCTTCAAGAGCCACCACACACAGATGTATCCAGGACATGGGCTACAAGTGTCGCATTCCTTGTGTCAAGGCACTCATGACTCATAGACAACGCCAGATGCGTCTCACCTGGGCCAAGGAGAAAAAGACCTGGACGGTGGCTCAGTGGTCCAAGGTGTTGTTTTGAGATGAAAGTAAATTTTGCATTTCATTTGGAAATCAAGGTCCCAGAGTCTGGAGGAAGAGGAAGAGTGGAGAGGCACACAATCCAAGCTGCTTGGGGTCTAGTGTGAAGTTTCCACAATCAGTGATGGTTTGGGGAGCCATGTCATCTGCTGGTGTAGGTCCACTGTGTTTTATCAAGACCAAAGTCAGCGCAGCCGTCTACCAGGAAATTTTAGAGCACTTCATGCTTCCCTCTGCCAACAAGCTTTTTGGAGATGGAAATTTCATTCTCCGCAGGACTTGGCACCTGTCCACACTGCCAAAAGTACCAATACCTGGTTTAAAAACAACAGTATCACTGTGCTTGATTGGCCAGCAAACTCGCCTGACCTTAACCTCATAGAGAATCTATGGGGTATTGTCAAGAGGAAGATGAGAGACACCAGACCCAACAATGCAGACGAGCTGAAGGCTGCTATCAAAGCAACCTGGGCTTCCATAACACCTCAGCAGTGCCACAGGCTGATCGCCTCCATGCCACGCCGCATTGATGCAGTAATTGATGCAAAAGGAGCCTCGACCAAGTATTGAGAGCATTTGCTGAACATACATTTCAGTAGGCAACATTTCAGATTTTAAAAACATTTTTCAAGCTGCTGTTATAAAGTAAACATTTTTCCTATGTTTATATTACTGAAGCTAACAATCTCAATGCTACATATCTCTCCTCCAGTACTTTGCTAGTGACTTTGTCACATATCCCCCCCTCTGCTCAAAGCCGTAGGTTTTTGCTCCTTCAGTCACCAAACATGGAAGTCTAAACTGGGCATCTGCGTTACCGTGCAGCTTCCCAGTCCTGTGTTCCACATGAAAGATGAAGAGTTGTAGCCCTGAGTTTGGAATGCCATCCCTGCTTCAAGAGGCCATTTGGCGATTAATGTCTTTATACCCTTAAGAAGATCGGTCAGGTGTGCGGGATACACCACTGATAGCATCCCACCATTCTCAGAAATGCCTGAACCTGATCCTTGGACACCGGTTTTGGCCAGTTTTGGACTGCCTCCATTTTATTCACTTGCGGCTTTACTTTGCTTTTTCCAACGATGTAGCCCAGATATTTTCCCATCTTTTTCCCGATGGCACACTGCTTTGGGTTTATGGTAAAACCCCCTTTCCTCAGCACACCCAGCACCGCCTAGGCCTGCTGCAGATGACTTCCCCAGTTTGGGCTGAATATCACAATATCGTCAAGGTAAGCTGCAACGTACCTTTTGTGAGGGGGTAAGATCTGGTTTTTGGCCCTCCGGAAGATAGCTGGGACTCTTTGCATCCTTAATGGGCTTCTGGTATACTAGAAGCAACTGTCAGGTGTAAAAGAGGCTGTCTTCTTCTTGGCAATATGAGAGAGGATGATTTGTCAGTAACCGTTCGGTAGGTCCAGGGAGGTGATGTATCTGGCTGACTCTAGCTTCGATATGAGTTCATCATCACGGGGTATCGGATACGTGTCAATTTTAGCCCTTTACTTTGAAATCACCTTGCAATGGGCTTCGGGGATTCTATACGGCTTTTGGTTCACCTGCACATGTGGTTCCGTCAGGATTCCGTGTTCACCAACCTGCTTACGTCTTGGCAACTCCGAAAACAGTTCCCGGTTTCGCTGAAGCAGTTTTCGGCTGTAATGCACACGCCCGGACTGACTGGCGTGTGCGTGTTTATGTAGTGATTCCTCTGTGCCATGAACCGGAGAGTGCCTGGAGGGGCGTAACTAAGTATCTGCCCGATCCGACCAAGGTCGCACGACGGCATACGACGCCAGTGCACCAGGGAGGAACCGAGCAGAGGAACCAGGGTCTACTCCAGGTCAGACTCCGGACACCGCTGTTGACCCACACCGGGGAATACAGAGACAGGCAGACTAGAGCGCAGGCTGGGTAGGGTCCAGTACAGACTGGGAGACAAATTCGAAACCGCAGACGCGGTGGACAGGGCCGAGCAAAGCGAAACCGCAGACGCGGTGGACAGGGCCGAGCAAAGCGAAACCGCAGACGCGGTGGACAGGGCCGAGCAAAGCGAAAACCGCAGACGAGGCGGACAGGGCCGAGCAAAGCGAAAACCGCAGACGCGGCGGACAGAGCTGAGCAAAGCGAAAACCGCAGACGCGGCGGACAGAGCTGAGCAAAGCGAAAACCGCAGACGCGGCGGACAGAGCTGAGCAAAGCGAAAACCGCAGACGCGGCGGACAGAGCTGAGCAAAGCGAAAACCGCAGACGCGGCGGACAGAGCTGAGCAAAGCGAAAACCGCAGACGCGGCGGACAGAGCTGAGCAAAGCGAAAACCGCAGACGCGGCGGACAGAGCTGAGCAAAGCGAAAACCGCAGACGCGGCGGACAGAGCTGAGCAAAGCGAAAACCGCAGACGCGGCGGACAGAGCTGAGCAAAGCGAAAACCGCAGACGCGGTGGACAAGGCTCTGTTCACACAGAACAGACTAGAAGAGAAAGGCAGAACCATATACCCACAGGGTACTTGCAGAGAAGTAGTGAGTGGACCACAAACTCACAGTGACAATGAGCAGGAGTTAGGTACGAGTACAGACTCTGCAGAAAAAGGAAAGGAACGGACATAGAGAAAAAACAGGTAAAAGATAGGAGAGAGTTCAGACTGGAACGGAGTGTATGGAGGAGACCGACACTGCAGCGGGATACAGGAGCGGGTCTGGGAATACGGCCCCCAGAGAGGCGGGACGAACAGGCAAGGAGCGTGTTCAGACTGGCCTGGAAATACAGCCTCCAGGAAGGCGGAACGAACAGGCAAGGAACGAGTACAGACTGCAGGTTAAGGTACACAGATAGTTCACAGTACAGACATGGAAACAGATACTGCAAGACTGGTAACATAGACAGGACCTGGCATGTCAGAGACAAAAGCCAACTGACAGGGCAAGATGCTCAGGCATCAGTTAATTGGGGCAGCTGGTTTAAATACCAGGTGATAGACAGCAATAGGCTGAGGACGCACAAGGGGTGTGCCTGCAGCAGGTACAAAAAGCAGGAAGTGATCGGGTGCCGCCCTTAAGCAGCAGACACAGAAGCAAACAGACAGCATGGAGGGAAGCCAGAGAGACACCCTGGACTGGAGATCAAGTGCGCGCTCTTGCACAGTGGGAGATGGACCACTATGCAAGGACGCCGCCAGGTATGTTACAGTACCCCCCCCCTTACGCCCCCTCTTCTTCAGGCCTGCCAGAATGTTCCGCAGGGAATTCGAGGGCCAATCCTTTACTTCAAGGAGATCACTTCCACTGTCCACTGGAGAAACTGGTCTCATCTGGGTAGCTAGGATGCTACCTCCTATCCAGCCATCCTCAGCAACAGACGAAACGGGTGGAGTACCAGGAACAGCACACAAGGAAGTCTCTCTCCACTTATTATCAGGTAGCACCCCAGAGGGTTCAGGAGACAACTGGAAGTCCTCCGCCGGGTTGGAGGAGTGCAGAGACTCGGGGGTAACCTCTGCTTCGGGGTACATCTTGTCAAACTCACAGGATGAAATGGGCGAGGTATCAGGTACAAGGTGTAGAAAAGTCCCTGTTACCTTGTTATCTGGTGGTACCCAGGAGGATTCAGAAAACAACTGGGGGTCCTCCGCCGGGTCGGAATAGTGCAGAGACTCGGGGGTAACCTCTGCTTCGGAGTACACTAGGTCGGACTCGCTGGATGAAGCGGGCGAGGTATCAGGTACCGAATATAGAAGAGTACCTGTCCATTCGTTATCAGGTAGCACCCCGAAGGGTTCAAGAGACAACTGGAGGTCCTCCGCCTGGTCGGAGGGGTGTAGAGACTCGGGGGTAACCTCTGCTTCAGAGTACACTAGGTCGGACTCGCTGGATGAAGCGAACGAGGTAACAGGTACCGAGTATAGGAGAGTCTCTGTCCATTCGCTATTAGGTAGCACCCCGAAGGGTTCAGGAGACAACTGGAGGTCCTCCGCCTGGTCGGAGGGGTGTAGAGACTCTGGGATAACCTCTGCTTCAGAGTACACTAGGTCGGACTCACTGGACGAAGTATCAGGTACAGAGTATAGGGAAGGCTCTGTCCATTCGCTACCAGGTAGCACCCCGAAGGGCTCTGGAGACAACTGGAGGTCCTCCGCCTGGTCGGAGGGGTATAGAGACTCGGGATTAACTACCGCTTTGAGGTACCCATTGTCAGGCTCACAGGACGGAGCGGACGAAGTATCGGGTACCGGGTGTAGGGAAGTCTCTCTCCATTTGTCATCAGGTGGTATCCCGGAGGATTCAGGAGGCAACAGGGGGTCCTCCGCCAGGTAGCAGAGATGCACAGACTCGGAGGTAATCACTGCTTCAGAGTACCCTTGGACAGGCTCACCGGTTAAAGTGGGTGAAGCATCAGATACCGGATGCAGGAAGTCCTCCTGTGTTGATTCTGGGTAGGCAGTAGTCTCTTCAGGCAGGAGAACAGGTGCGCTACCCACGCACATTACCCGTCGGGGCTGCTCCGGGATACCGGGAAATGAAGCTTCAGCAGGAACCTCAAGGTTGGAATCAGGAGGTCTTTGGGAGAACAGACCCTGGCGTGACGGCTTGCCTCTACGCCTAACACGTCTGGACTGCCTCTTGAGATCGTGAGAAGTATTCCGGAGAGCGTAGTCATCCTGTCTGGATTCTGGGTGGGCAGTAGTCTCTTCGGGCAGGAGGACTAGTGCGCTACCCACACACATTACCCGTCGGGGCTGCTCCGGGATATTGGGAAGTGAAGCTTCAGCAGGGGCTTCAGGGTTAGGGTCCTCGAAGACCATACGAAAGGCCACCAGGAAGGCCTGCAGGTCAAGGACGACAGGATCCCATGCTTCCCATAGGGGGGTGACCCATTTCAAGGCATCACCCGCTAGGTAGTCAATCATAAAGGCCACTTTAGCCCAATCGGAAGGAAAATAGAGAGGGTAAACCTTGAAGTGTAGCATGCATTGCTCCACAAAAGCACGACTCTGTCTTGGATCCCCATAGTAACGTGGCGGATCCGCAGGAACGAGAGCTGATAGATCCATCTGGACGGGTGCGTAATTCGCCTGGAACTCAGCTAGAGATAAAAAAAAACAAAACATTTTTTATTTTTAATGCACGTATTCGCTGGAAAAAAGTCTCAGAGAGCGAAGGCCGTGGGGCTCAACGGGAACCATGGCCTGAGCATGCTGTAATGCACACGCCCGGACTGACTGGCGTGTGCGTGTTTATGTAGTGATTCCACTGTGCCATGAACCGGAGAGTGCCTGGAGGGGCGTAACTAAGTATCTTCCCGATCCGACCAAGGTCGCACGACGGCATACGACGCCAGTGCACCAGGGAGGAACCGAGCAGAGGAACCAGGGTCTACTCCAGGTCAGACTCCGGACACAGCTGTTGACCCACACCGGGGAATACAGAGACAGGCAGACTAGAGCGCAGGCTGGGTAGGGTCCAGTACAGACTGGGAGACAAATTCGAAACCGCAGACGCGGTGGACAGGGCCGAGCAAAGCGAAACCGCAGACGCGGTGGACAGGGCCGAGCAAAGCGAAAACCGCAGACGCGGTGGACAGGGCCGAGCAAAGCGAAAACCGCAGACGCGGTGGACAGAGCTGAGCAAAGCGAAAACCGCAGACGCGGCGGACAGAGCTGAGCAAAGCGAAAACCGCAGACGCGGCGGACAGAGCTGAGCAAAGCGAAAACCGCAGACGCGGCGGACAGAGCTGAGCAAAGCGAAAACCGCAGACGCGGCGGACAGAGCTGAGCAAAGCGAAAACCGCATACCCGGCGGACAGAGCTGAGCAAAGCGAAAACCGCAGACGCGGCGGACAGAGCTGAGCAAAGCGAAAACCGCAGACGCGGCGGACAGAGCTGAGCAAAGCGAAAACCGCAGACGCGGCGGACAGAGCTGAGCAAAGCGAAAACCGCAGACGCGGCGGACAGAGCTGAGCAAAGCGAAAACCGCAGACGCGGCGGACAGAGCTGAGCAAAGCGAAAACCGCAGACGCGGCGGACAGAGCTGAGCAAAGCGAAAACCGCAGACGCGGCGGACAGAGCTGAGCAAAGCGAAAACCGCAGACGCGGCGGACAGAGCTGAGCAAAGCGAAAACCGCAGACGCGGCGGACAGAGCTGAGCAAAGCGAAAACCGCAGACGCGGCGGACAGAGCTGAGCAAAGCGAAAACCGCAGACGCGGCGGACAGAGCTGAGCAAAGCGAAAACCGCAGACGCGGCGGACAGAGCTGAGCAAAGCGAAAACCGCAGACGCGGCGGACAGAGCTGA
Organism: Phyllobates terribilis; assembly: GCF_046119375.1. Classification (NCBI taxonomy): domain Eukaryota; kingdom Metazoa; phylum Chordata; class Amphibia; order Anura; family Dendrobatidae; genus Phyllobates; species Phyllobates terribilis. The sequence goes on from NW_027362771.1 coordinate 305,976,937, forward strand.
GCAAAGCGAAAACCGCAGACGCGGCGGACAGAGCTGAGCAAAGCGAAAACCGCAGACCCGGCGGACAGAGCTGAGCAAAGCGAAAACCGCAGACGCGGCGGACAGAGCTGAGCAAAGCGAAAACCGCAGACGCGGCGGACAGAGCTGAGCAAAGCGAAAACCGCAGACGCGGCGGACAGAGCTGAGCAAAGCGAAAACCGCATACCCGGCGGACAGAGCTGAGCAAAGCGAAAACCGCATACCCGGCGGACAGAGCTGAGCAAAGCGAAAACCGCAGACGCGGCGGACAGAGCTGAGCAAAGCGAAAACCGCAGACGCGGCGGACAGAGCTGAGCAAAGCGAAAACCGCAGACGCGGCGGACAGAGCTGAGCAAAGCGAAAACCGCAGACGCGGCGGACAGAGCTGAGCAAAGCGAAAACCGCAGACGCGGCGGACAGAGCTGAGCAAAGCGAAAACCGCAGACGCGGCGGACAGAGCTGAGCAAAGCGAAAACCGCAGACGCGGCGGACAGAGCTGAGCAAAGCGAAAACCGCAGACGCGGCGGACAGAGCTGAGCAAAGCGAAAACCGCAGACGCGGCGGACAGAGCTGAGCAAAGCGAAAACCGCAGACGCGGCGGACAGAGCTGAGCAAAGCGAAAACCGCAGACGCGGCGGACAGAGCTGAGCAAAGCGAAAACCGCAGACGCGGCGGACAGAGCTGAGCAAAGCGAAAACCGCAGACCCGGCGGACAGAGCTGAGCAAAGCGAAAACCGCAGACGCGGCGGACAGAGCTGAGCAAAGCGAAAACCGCAGACGCGGCGGACAGAGCTGAGCAAAGCGAAAACCGCAGACGCGGCGGACAGAGCTGAGCAAAGCGAAAACCGCAGACGCGGCGGACAGAGCTGAGCAAAGCGAAAACCGCAGACGCGGTGGACAAGGCTCTGTTCACACAGAACAGACTAGAAGAGAAAGGCAGAACCAGATACCCACAGGGTACTTGCAGAGAAGTAGTGAGTGGACCACAAACTCACAGTGACAATGAGCAGGAGTTAGGTACGAGTACAGACTCTGCAGAAAAAGGAAAGGAACGGACATAGAGAAAAAACAGGTAAAAGATAGGAGAGAGTTCAGACTGGAACTGAGTGTATGGAGGAGACCGACACTGCAGCGGGATACAGGAGCGGGTCTGGGAATACGGCCCCCAGAGAGGCGGGACGAACAGGCAAGGAGCGTGTTCAGACTGGCCTGGAAATACAGCCTCCAGGAAGGCGGAACGAACAGGCAAGGAACGAGTACAGACTGCAGGTTAAGGTACACAGATAGGACACAGTACAGACATGGAAACAGATACTGCAAGACTGGTAACATAGACAGGACCTGGCATGTCAGAGACAAAAGCCAACTGACAGGGCAAGATGCTCAGGCATCAGTTAATTGGGGCAGCTGGTTTAAATACCAGGTGATAGACAGCAATAGGCTGAGGACGCACAAGGGGTGTGCCTGCAGCAGGTACAAAAAGCAGGAAGTGATCGGGTGCCGCCCTTAAGCAGCAGACACAGAAGCAAACAGACAGCATGGAGGGAAGCCAGAGAGACACCCTGGACTGGAGATCAAGTGCGCGCTCTTGCACAGTGGGAGATGGACCACTATGCAAGGACGCCGCCAGGTATGTTACATCGGCACTGTTGTTTCTGGGCCGGTGACAGTGTCTCTGCCACGGTGACACCTTTAGTCTCATCTTTTGGTCTGTCCAGCCAACCTGGAGCTTCAACGTGGTTTCTCTGTTGCCCTGTCTTGATGGACAGTGATATGAGAGGATTTTGGAAGGGAGAGGTGGTAGCGGTTAACTGGCAGGTGGGACAGGACTTGCAATATCTTAGGATTTCACAGTGACATCTGGGCCAATAGTACCTCTGCATGACCCATTTTTGAGTTTTGTCCACTCCCAGATGACCCCCAAGACATGTGAATGGGCCCTGTCCAAAACCCTTTGTCTATAGGGTCCTGGTACCAACAATACTCCACTATCTTCTCTCTCACCTTAGTAACTTGGTACAATAAGTCCCCACTCAACATGAAATAGGGAAACCTGGTGTCAGCCCCCGACTCCTGTGTTATGCCATTTATAACTGTTACCTTATTGAACGCCTCTTTTTGAGTTAGATCCCTATGTTGGGTGAACCCAAAATTTTCTCTGGTCACCCCTATCTCAGGAATGTCTGCCTCATGTGACACTATCTTCTCCTCTTCACCCATAACACAGAAGGAAAATCGTCAGACTCTGAAATTGTTGGGACTTTTTTTAGGGCCAACACGTTTCTTACCCAAGCAATCGAGGTCTCTGCCCTTCTCCCACAAGTCCCAAAACAACACAAAGTCCCGACCTATGATAGTTGGGTGTAATAAATTCTGGACCACGCCGACCTCATGTGACTCTGCCCCTTGGGCCGTCTCAACGACCACTCTGGCCACTGGGATAGTCTTTAGCATCCCCTTGAATGCAGCGGACACCCACCTTCTTCCCAGGGATCAATTGGAGAGGGAGTGTGGCATTCACGAGAGTCACCAAACTCCCTTTATCTAGTAGTCCAGTCATATACAGGCCATTCACTTTTATAGGACAAGCTTGGGGCCCCTTGAAGGGTGGACAGTACACACTGAGAGCTGGTTATGTGTAAAATGAACACCGGCATCCCATGCTACAGTCCATTTGCTCGGTGGTCAGGGGACAATGGGCAGCTAAAAGACTTTTGCCGTGACATCTCCAGCAAATTACATCCCTTGATGAGGGCCTTGGCATGACCTCTGCCGCCTCCTTGGACTTTTGACGCCCCAACCCTTTTTTAACCTCCTCCCCCCAGTATGGAATGAGTTGCCTCCCCAAGGACCTGTCGACCCCCTGATATCTTTTGACCAGTCCGACCAAGTTAACAGCATTTCGGGGATCTCCCTGGGCAATCCAAGTCTGCATCGGGCTCAGAAGGGAGTGCACTAACCGTTCCATTTCAACTCGCTCCACCATCTGCGCTGGTGTAGAGGACTCCGGCTGTAACCTCTTTTGGACAGGGTGCAGCAGATCAAATATTTGGGGGTGGGGAGGGGGCGTTGTCACAGTGGTATGCCCAATGGTGGACCCGTTGTGCCCTGACAGACATTGTCACCCCCAAGGGCGCCAAAATTTCTGTTTCAATTTTTCAAATTTTTTGGCATCTTGTAAGGCTAAATCATAGTAGGCCTTTTGTGGTTCCCCCATTAAATATGGCACCAGGACTTCCATTCACTACTCTGGCAGGAGTTTCTCCCTAACAGCGACCCTTTCAAACACGGTTAAAAAGGCCTCTGTCGTCACCCGGGGTCATTTTCTCCAAGGCTTTCCTTACCACCTTCTTACAGAGAAATCATCAGCTGAAATTGGTGTTGGAGCTGCCGCCGTGCCACCAACCGCCTCTGTGAGTAAACCAGTCGGCTGCTGCTGTTGTCGGCTCTGTTGCTGGTGCTGTTGAAGCTGTTGTTGGTGCTGTTGCTGCTGCAGCTGTTACATAAGCAGCTTACTTTTCTTCTGTTGTGCCAGCTGTTGCAGGTGCTGCTGGTGCTGGCTTTGGATCAGGTGCTTGATGAGCTCCTCCATTTTGTCTGACCGCTGTTCTATTCTTACAGCCACCATCACCCAGGACATGAAGTCTGTCCATAACAATCACACTTACTTTGTGGGAATCTTGTCTGCATTTCTAGCACCAACTGTGGTAGATCAGCTCACTTGGCTGCACATAGAGGCAGACACAGGAACACTGTCTCTTTAAATCTCCCGTGGTTTATTAAGAGTTTGGCATAAACCACGGCAAAGTTAGCAAAACAAACGCTGCCTTCCCGGCCTAACAGGAAAAACAAAACATAATGTATGGCACAGTCCTTGTTGCTACGGGTAACCGTCCACTTCAGGAACAAACAACCCAATGTTTAGCTTTCCTTCACATGGCAATACAGCTCCGGCACTTGTGCCTCCAGACCCACCCCAAACCAAATGCTCTCAAAGGCTGGGAATTTATCCTCTGACCGCCTCCTTCTCTGCAAGTGTTTAATCACCCTAGCAATAAACATGGCTGATTAACACCTCATCACTTTGTGTGCTGGAACACTTTTCCTATGTTTATATTAATGGAGCTAACAATCTCAGCGCTACACATCTTCCCTCCAGTTCTTTGCCAGTGACTTTGTCACAATATATATATATAATTGCTGTCATTGACTGGCGCCCATGTGTAGTTTTGACACTGATATTCAGATTAATAATACCATCCTACTTTCTTGAACCCTGACCTACTTTCTGAACTTTTCCATTTAAAAAGTGCTTGTGTATATTACTGCCATTTGTGGCAAACATTCTGAAATTGCTGGTAATTTTGAAAGCGTTTTTTTGTCTTTCCAGTATGAGCTATGCTTGATGCTCGGCATTGTTCTGCCGAATATGTAAAGTACAGACCAAAAGTTTGGACACACCTTCTCATTTAAAGATTTTTCTGTATTTTCATGACTATGAAAATTGTACGTTCATTCTGAAGGCATCAAAACTATGAATTAACACATGTGAAATTATATACTTAACAAAAAAGTGTGAAACAACCGAAAATATGTCTTATATTCTAGGTTCTTCAAAGTAGCCACCTTTTGCTTTGATGACTGCTTTGCACACTCTTGGCATTCTCTTGATGAGCTTCAAGAGGTAGTCACCGGAAATGGTTTTCACTTCACAGGTGTGCCCTGTCAGGTTTAATAAGTGGGATTTCTTGCCTTATAAATGGGGTTGGGACCATCAGTTGTGTTGTGCAGAAGTCTGGTGGATACACAGCTGATAGTCCTACTGAATAGACTGTCAGAATTTGTATTATGGCAAGGAAAAAGCAGCTAAGTAAAGAAAAAGAGTGGCCATCATTACTTTAAGAAATGAAGGTCAGTCAGTGCGAAAAATTGGGAAAACTTTGAAAGTGTCCCCAAGTGCAGTTGCAAAAACCATCAAGTGCTACAAAGAAACTGGCTCACATGAGGACCGCCACAGAAAAGGAAGACCAAGAGTCACCTCTGCTTCTGAGGATAAGTTTATCCGAGTCACCAGCCTCAGAAATTGCAGGTTAACAGCAGCTCAGATTAGAGACCAGGTCAATGCCACACAGAGTTCTAGCAGCAGACACATCTCTTCAACAACTGTTAAAAGCAGACACGGTGTTTCGGGCTGTTGACCCTCGTCAGTGCAAAGTATGAGATCTGATTTGGCTAGGTGGCGAGGGCCAACAGCCCGAAACACCGTGTCTGCAAATTGAGATTCTGATTTGGCTTTTATCCTAAGTCATATTGCACGACTCGTTAAAGGGTTGATTGTGACTTGTAGGATTGCTGCTTCCAATAGGTGGCGCTATAGAGTACAAGTCCTCTTTTTCTCTGAAGAGGCAATTTGCATATTAAACTTCCCAGAGGAGCATTGCATGGCGAATAAGCCTCCTTACCTTGATGTGCCAGAGCTGGTATGTCACTCTCCATAAGGAGAAACATTACCCCTTAGATCCCTTTCTACAGGTGTTCAATCAGCACCAAGATGGCTGCTTAACCTACTCAAGTGCTGGACTTGTTTGGGCTAAAAAACACAAGGAATGGACATTAGACCAGTGGAAATCTGTGCTTTGGTCTGATGAGTCCAAATTTGAGATCTTTTGTTCCAACTACCGTGTCTTTGTGCGACACAGAAAAGGTGAACGGATGGACTCTACATGCCTGGTTCCCACCGTGAAGCATGGAGGAGGAGGTGTGATGGTGTGGGGGTGCTTTGCTGGTGACCCTGTTGGGGATTTATTCAAAATTGAAGGCATACTGAACCAGCATGGCTACCACAGCATCTTGCAGCGGCATGCTATTCCATCCAGGCTCTGTAAGGGCTATTTGACCAAGAAGGAGAGTGATGGGGTGCTACGCCAGATGACCTGGCCTCCACAGTCACCAGACCTGAACCCAATCGAGATGGTTTGGGGTGAGCTGGACCGCAGAGTGAAGGCAAAAGGGCCAACAAGTGCTAAGCATCTCTGGGAACTCCTTCAAGATTGTTGGAAGACCATTTCCGGTGACTACCTCTTGAACCTCATCAAGAGAATGCCAAGAGTGTGCTAAGCAGTCATCAAAGCAAAAGGTGGCTACTTTGAAGAACCTAGAATATAAGACATATTTTCAGTTGTTTCACACTTTTTTGTTAAGTATATAATTCCACATGTGTTAATTCATAGTTTTGATGCCTTCAGTGTGAATGTACAATTTTCATAGTCATGAAAATACAGAAAAATCTTTAAATGAGAAGGTGTGTCCAAACTTTTGGTCTGTACTGTATGTGTATAGTGCAGTTGTACTGTACATTGATTTTTCATTAGATCTGTTGTTTTTTTAGGAACAAGCGGAATATTGGCTGTCAGTGCTGTTTATGCTGCCGAAATTAACTGAACTGGATCAGAAGAAGATCAGAGTTGAAGAGAAGGTATTTATCTCTGCACCTGCTTTCCACCAATTAATAAACATCTTCCTAAAGCAATCAGTGTTGCCTAGTAATTACATTGGTGATGCAGTGAGGAAAATATAGCTTATCCCAGAGGAATGACATGAGCTGAGAAAGACATTTCCGTACAATCAGCATCTTGAATATACACACCAGGCTGCTAAGTGTGCAACAGAAAAAAATGAAGGAAAATATGGAAGTGTAATAAGAAGTATTAATGTTTTAAGAGAATGTTCACATATTGCCAGGGCTGCCATCAGGGCATTGCTGCCCTTACTGGCGTATGGGGCCCGGCAAGCAGAGGGCTTCGGACAGGGCCCCCCGTCTGCTCACCCGGCCCCAGAGAACTGAACTTGCGTCCTCGGACACAGGTTCACTTTAAATCTATTGCCGTGCGGGAGTCTACCTGCACGGCAGTAGTTAACAGCAGCGAGCCAATCACAGGCCGACAACTGACGTCAGCGCGCACTTCACTGGCGTATGACGTTAGTGTCGGCCTGTGACTGGCTGGCATCCGTGCATCAAATCAAGAAAGGAGCATCTCCCCTGGAGCGGCGGCAAGGTAAGGAGGAACTTTTGTTTTTATGAGACATAGAGGCAGAATGGGATATATGAGACATGGGGGCAGAATGGGTTATATGAGACATGGGGGCAGAATGGGATATATGAGACATGGGAGCAGAATGGGATATATGAGACATGGGAGCAGAATGGGATATATGAGACACGGGGGCAGAATGGGATATATGAGACACGGGGGCAGAATGGGATATATGAGACACGGGGGCAGATTGGGATATATGAGACATGGGGGCAGAATGGGATATATGAGACATGGGGGCAGAATTGGATATATGAGACACGGGGGCAGAATGGGATATATGAGACACTGGGGCAGAATGGGATATATGAGACACGGGGGCAGAATGGGATGTATGGGACACGGGAGCAGAATGGGATATCTGACACATGGGGGCAGAATGGGATATCTGACACATGGGGGCAGAATGGGTTATATGACACATTGGAGCAGAATGGGAGATGAGACGTGGGACAGGATGGGAGAACATATTGAGGGCAGGATGAAGACATATGGGGTCCAGAATGGAGTACATATGGGAGCAGGATGTGGGACATTATTACTGTAGGGGCTATTTAAGCGATATTATTATTGCTGCGATGTATTTTATTTTTGAGGATACTGTTTTCAGTGGGGAGGGGGGTCCTGTTACTGTGCAGAGCGACACTATGTCGCTTTTTTTCTTCATCTGGTGCAGTGTAGAAGATGGGTAAAAATTGGGGAATGTGCTCTGGAAATTGCTCTAGATAACTATGTGTTATTTTCTGCAGAGACGAGTCCTGGCTGGAAGAAGTGATGGCTGTCTGTGCTGGATGAACAAGAAAAGCGAAGATGAAGGACTTCAACTAGAGTCGTCACTGGTGAGACGTGTCGTTTTATCTGTACACTGACACTATACACTGTGTATACTATACACAGGGCTCCTGTGTATAATGTTACTGGTGATCTCTGTATTACCTGTACACTGACGCTATATACAGAGCTCCAGTGTATAATGTCACTGGTGATCACTGTATTACCTGTACACTGACAGTATATACAGAGCTCCTGTGTATAATGTCACTGGTGATCACTGTATTACCTGTACACTTAGACTATACACTGTATACTATGTACAGAGCTCCTGTGTATAATGTCACTAGTGATCCCTGTATTACCTGTACACTTAGACTATACACTGATACTATGTACAGAGCTCCTGTGTATAATGGCATTTATGGTAATATTAGCATTTTTCTTTTTATTAATGATCAGTATTGTAGTAGTCAGTCACTATGTCATGGTAATATGTGGTCCAGCCATGGTGTGGCAGTATTTGTTCATTGTCTGTGGTATTATTTGGTCACTATGTGATGGTAATATGTGGTATGGTCATGGTGTGACTGTATTTGTCCCTTGTATGTGGTATTATTCGGTCACTAAGTGGTTTTAATTTGTGGCCTGGTAATAGTGTAGCGGTATTTGTTCCTTGTGTGTGACATTCAGTCACTATGTGGTGATAATATGTGGTCTGGTTATGGTGTAGCGGTATTCATTGTATGTGATATTATTCGGTCACTACGTGGTAGTAATATGTGGTCTGGTAATGGTGTGTCAGTATTTGTTCCTTGTATGTGGTATTATTGGTCATTTTTTAAAAATGTATGTTACACATTCCCTTAAAGAAAAATATACTTAAAGAATATTGGGTATTATAAGAAATGTTTAATAGGTTAGAGTAGAGTAGGTCCCGGCCAGAAAAGTCTACCTTGTCCTGGTGGCGGCTTAAAAAAATCTTTTGTCCAAAACAAAAACTGCTGGCTATGTATGTGATATGGTGTTGTATGGGAACTATTACTGTGTGCTTTGGTGTTCTATGGGAACTGTTAATGTGTGATATGGTGTTCTATGGGAACTGTTAATGTGTGATTGGTGAGGACGTAGTGCAGAAGTAGAGTTTTTCCAAGAGTGGGCGGTGGAATTGTGGAAGGTTCGAGGGGTGGAGGCGGAGTTGGGGTGAAGCCTGGGCGGATTCCCAGGGGGGCACGAAAATTTTGCCTGTATGGGGCCCTGAAATTCCTGGTGGCTGCCTTGCATATTGCACCTAAAACATTTCAGGTTTATCCACAATTTTAGACAATTGAAGGACAGAGTAACTATACAAGCATATGTTCTTTATATACAAAGTATGTATACAGCAGGTGAAATAAGTATTGAACACGTCACCAATTTTCTAAATACAGTAAATATATTTCTAAAGGTGCTATTGACATGATATTCTCACCAGATGTCAGTAACAACCCATCCAATCCACACAGGCAAATAAATCAAACCATAGATGTCCATAAATTAAGTTGTGTAACAATGAGAAATGACATAGGGAGAAAAGTATTGAACACGCTTATTGACATTTACTTAATACTTTGTACAAAAGCCTTTGTTGATGATGACTGGGTAGCTATCTGTTGAAAGTAATATATGTGTTATTTTACTTTCTGGACAATACTTAGGTGGCAGCAGTGAATAAGTATGACCCTCCTCCAGAGGTAATTGCAGCCAGAGATCATATGGCCAATGTTATGTACTGTATGATCCAACCACAGAAGATCTTTGACAGGTAATTTCTATACTTGATGATCATAGTTGCCCATCTTGAATATTTAAAGGGATCCTGAATGCCGATACATGCTGCCTGATCTATGCTGGCTGCATGATTTCAGCTATATTTGTTTAACTCTGAAACACTGTAGTGATTCAGAGAAAAACATGATTTAAAAGCTGCTGGGGACCGAGCCACACAGGAGACTAGTAAGACAGGCTTGTCCCCAGCAGCTTCTCCCTGTCTGCTGCAAGTGATTGACAGGTCTCTTCTTATACACACAGGCAGGGAGAAGCCTACAACTCCAGGGCTGTGGGCTGGGAGACACTGCCAAGGACCTGCCTGTCCGTCTGGTCTCTCAAGAGCCTTGGTCCCCAGTGTTCTTTAAACTTTGTTTTTCTCTTAAACGCCACAGCATTTCAGAGTTAAACCTATATGGCAGAAATCATGCAACCAGCGTCTGATACATGATGCCTGTGGTAGCAGTGTTATCTACTAGAGCAGGGGTCCTCAAACTATGGCCCGCGGGCCACATGCGGCCCGCGGAGGACTTTTATCCGGCCCGCCGGGCTATGGGCGGAGGAGAGGGGAGCGGTGTCAGCGCCCGCCCTACTCCCCCACTTGCTCAGGGCCCCGGCAGCCAGATACTTACCTCTCCCCGTGCCTCTGCAGATCCGCTGTCTTCCTGCTCTGCGCTTCCTGTGACGTCTCAGGTCAGAGGGTGCGGTGATGTCTTTACACCGCGCCCTCCTGAGTGCCGTCACAGGCAGCGCAGAGCGGGACGACGACGCCGGGACGCTGGAGTCCAGACCAGAGTAGAGCAGCGGCAGCAGGTGAGGAGGAGTGAGGTGAGTATTGGATTTATTTTATTTTTTTTAATGTATGGAGGCATAGGTCATTATATGGGGGGGGGGTGACATCCTGCAAGGGGTATAATATGGGGGGGTGACATCCTGCATGGGGCATGATATGGGGGGTGACATCCTGCATGGGGCATTATATGGGGGGGTGACATGCTGCATGTGGCATTATATAGGGGGGTGACATGCTGCATGTGGCATTATATGGGGGGGTGACATGCTGCATGGGGCATTATATGGGGGGTGACATGCTGCATGGGGCATTATATGGGGGTGACATGCTGCATGGGGCATTATATGGGGGGGTGACTTGCTGCATGGGGCATTATATGGGGGGTGACATGCTGCATGGGGAATTATATGGGGGGGTGACATGCTGCATGTGGCATTATATAGGGGGGTGACATGCTGCATGTGGCATTATATGGGGGGGTGACATGCTGCATGGGGCATTATATGGGGGGTGACATGCTGCATGGGGTATTATATGGGGGTGACATCCTGCAAGGGGTATAATATGGGGGGGTGACATCCTGCATGGGGCATGATATGGGGGGTGACATCCTGCATGGGGCATTATATGGGGGGTGACATGCTGCATGTGGCATTATATAGGGGGGTGACATGCTGCATGTGGCATTATATGGGGGGGTGACATGCTGCATGGGGCATTATATGGGGGGTGACATGCTGCATGGGGCATTATATGGGGGTGACATGCTGCATGGGGCATTATATGGGGGGGTGACTTGCTGCATGGGGCATTATATGGGGGGTGACATGCTGCATGGGGAATTATAAAGACAGGGGAGTGATATCCTGCATGGGGCATTATATGGGGGGTGACACCCTGCATGGGGCATTATATGGGGGGTGACATCCTGCAAGGGGTATAATATGGGGGGGTGACATCCTGCATGGGGCATGATATGGGAGGTGACATCCTGCATGGGGCATTATATGGGGGGGTGACATGCTGCATGTGGCATTATATGGGGGGGTGACATGCTGCATGGGGCATTATATGGGGGGGTGACATGCTGCATGGGGCATTATATGGGGGGGTGACATGCTGCATGGGGCATTATATGGGGGGTGACATGCTGCATGGGGCATTATATGGGGGGTGACATGCTGCATGGGCCATTATATGGGGGGTGACATGCTGCATGGGGCTTTATATGGGGGGGTGACATGCTGCATGGGGAATTATAAAGACAGGGGAGTGATATCCTGCATGGGGCATTATATGGGGGGTGACATCCTGCATGGGGCATTATATGGGGGGTGACATCCTGCATGGTGCATTATATAGGGGGGAAAGGGACATCCTGCATGGGGCATTATATGGGTGGAAAGGGGACATCCTGCATGGGGCATAATATGGGGGGGTGACATGCTGCATGGGGCATAATATGGGGGGGTGACATGCTGCATGGGGCATAATATGGGGGGGTGACATGCTGCATGGGGCATTATATGGGGGGGGTGACATGCTGCATGGGCATTATATGGGGGTGGCATCCAGCATGGGGCATTATAAGGGGGGAACAGCCTGCATGGGGCATTATAAGGGGTGGAACAGCCTGCATATGGCATTATAAGGGGGAAACAGCCTGCCTATTGGGAACATTTACCTGCCCATTGAGGACCTATGCTGCCTATTGGGGATATTTACCTGCCTATTGGGGACATTTACCTACCTATTGGGGACCTATGCTGCCTATTGGGTACATTTACCTGCCTATTGGGGACCTATGCTGCCTATTGGGTACATTTACCTGCCTATTGGGGACCTATGCTGCCTATTGGGGACATTTACCTGCCTATTGGGGACATTTACCTGTCTATTGGGGATATTTACCTGCCTATTGAGGACCGATGCTGCCTATTGGGTACAGTTACCTACCTATTGAAATACCGGTTGATTTAACTTTACTTGTTCTTCATTTTAAATATTGTATTTGTTCCTGTATTGTTTTTTTTACTACAAAATAAGATATGTGCAGTGTGCATAGGAATTTGTTCATAGTTTTTTTTAAAAAACTATATTCTGGCCCTCCAATGGTCTGAGGGACCGTGAACTGGCCCCCTGTTTAAAAAGTTTGAGGACCCCTGTACTAGAGGGATGAAGTGAGTTTTTTTTTTGTTTTTGTTTTTTAAAAAGCAAGGATTCTTTACTGTAAATCAGGGAACCTATAGAACTCTCTGCCAGAGATTCTTTAGTGTAAAAGCAGTGAGAAAATAAATCTGAGTCTGTTTGCATTATTTCAGCCATGTATGGTTTACTGTGAAACACTGCAACATTTGAAATGAAACATATTCACAATGGGACTATGTTTCTTGGCTGGTCCCTAGCAGGTTCCTGGCAGCATCTTCCCAACCGGCTCCCATAGACTGACAGGTCTCTGTCTATGTGTGTGTGTATAGCTAAAGACCTGTCAGTCATGGGGAGTGGAGACACAAAGTCCCAGGCCAGCTTTTTAAAGTAAGTTTTCTCTGAAACACCACAGCATTTCAGAGTAAGTACAACGTTGCAATAACGCTCCATTATTTGATTCATGCTGCCTATAGTTTGGTCATCATGAATCAGTTGACAGGTTCCCCTTAATTGTCCTGCATATGCCAGGGACTCCCCCTGAACTTGTGTTAGTGCTTCATACATTTTACAGTCATATGAAAAAGTTTGGGCACCCCTATTAATCTTAAGCTTAATGTTCTATAAAAATTGGTGTTTTTGCAACAGCTATTTCAGTTTGATATATGTAATAACTGTTGGATACAGTAATGTTTCTGCCTTGAAATGAGGTTCATTGCACTAACAGAAAATGTGCAATCTGCATTCAAACAAAATTTGACAGGTGCATAAGTATGGGCACCTCACCAGAAAAGTGACATTAATAGTTAGTAGATCCTCCTTTTGCAAAAATAACAGCCTCTAGTCGCTTCCTGTAGCTTTTAATGAGTTCCTGGATCCTGGATGAAGGTATTTTTGACCATTCCTCTTTACAAAACAATTCCAGTTCAGTTAAGTTTGATGGTCGCCGAGCATGGACAGCCCTCTTCAAATGATCCCACAGATGTTCAATGATATTCAGGTCTGGGGACTGGGATGGCCATTCCAGAACATTGTAGTTGTTCCTCTGCATGAATGCTTGAGTAGATTTGGAGCGGTGTTTTGGATCATTGTCTTGCTGAAAGATCCATCCACTTTGTAACTTCATATTTATCACTGATTCTTGAACACTATTGTCAAGAATCTGCTGATACTGAGTGGAATCCATGCGTCCCTCAACTTTAACAAGATTCCCAGTGCCAGCATTGACCACACAGCCCCAAAGCATGATGGAACCTCCACCAAATTTTACTGTGGGTAGCAAGTGTTTTTCTTGGAAGGCTGTGTTTTTTTGCCACCATGCATAACGCCTTTTTGTATGACCAAATAACTCAATCTTGATTTCATCAGTCCACAGGACCTTCTTCCAAAAAGAAATTGGCTTCTCCAAATGTGCTTTTGCATACCTCAGCCAACTCTGTTTGTGGCGTGCTTGCAGAAACGGCTTCTTTCGCATCACTCTCCCATACAGCTTCTCCTTGTGCAAAGTGCCTTGTTTAGTTGACCGATGCACAGTGACACCATCTGCAGCAAGTTGATGCTGCAGCTCTCTGGAGGTGGTCTGAGGATTGTCCTTGACTGATCTCACCATTCTTCTTCTCTGCCTTTCTGATGTTTTTCTTGGCCTGCCACTTCTGGCCTTAACAAGAACTGTCCCTGTGTTTTTCCATTTCCTTACTATGTTCCTCACAGTGGAAACTGACAGGTTAAATCTCTGAGACAGCTTTTTGTATGCTTCCCCTGAACAACTATGTTGAATAATCTTTGTTTTCAGATCATTTGACAGTTGTTTTGAGGAGCACATGATGCCACTCTTCAGAGGAGATTCAAACAGGAGAACAACTTGCAAGTGGCCACTTTAAGTAGCTTTTCTCATGATTGCATACACCTGGCTATGAAGTTCAAAGCTCCATGAGGTTACAAAACCAAAAAAAGTGCTTTAGTAAGTCAGTAAAAAGTAGGTAGGAGTATTTAAAACAAGAAAATGATAAGGGTGCCCATACTTATGCACCTTTCAAATTTTGTTTGAATGCAGATTGCACATTTTCTGTTAGTACAATAAACCTCATTTCAAGGCAGAAACATTATTGTGTCCAACAGTTATTACATATATCAAACTGAAATAGCTGTTGCAAAAACACCAATTTTTATAAAACATTAAGCTTAAGATTAATAGGGGTGCCCAAACTTTTTCATATGACTGTACTATTTCTACCTTTTAATGTCATATGCCTTTGAATGACAGGTTGGTTTATCTGCTTAGTGTTTATACTGACGACTTCTAGTGCTGTCTTTTGCCCATTACACTGGTTACCCCTTTTTTGTTTTACCATGCTGTGCTGTTATACATCTCATATCACATCATACAACTCCATCTATTAACCCCACTACTCTATGCGCATCCAATGACCTACCACTCACATCCTCCCTTAATTTCCCACTCCCATTTGCACTACCCATGCTGCACAATGCTGACGTTTTCTGGCATGGATCATCAGTGGAAGAAAGGTGGCCTATGTCACAAAGCCATAGTGCCCATGCACAACCTGACCGCTTCACAGATCTCCCCACTTCACTGTATCCTCAGCTTGCTGACTGTGTTACATCTGTTTGTCATCTTGGTCGCTGCCCTTGCAGAGTATAGCAGCCGGTAATAAAGTTTTCTAGGTTGCTGCGCTCTGCACAAGTACTAGTGGCAGCGACCAAGATGACAAAGCAGCCGCTGCCTCACACAGTCCATTCACTGGTCACCAGGAGAGCGAAGTACCCACTGCTCACAGTACAATGGTCACAATGGAAGAAGAAGTGGTCTACTCACTGAGCCAGGCCCCAGATCATTTGACATGGTATAAGGGCATGGAAATGTTGCCCCCAGGCAATTGCCCCCGTGGCCTCCTCTACAACTGACTGTAATTAGTGTATGTTTCCATACATTCTTGTTCTAATGAATGTTAAAACTCAGCAGATTAGGGGTAAATCTACTTACATGTTACAATGCTGCTAAAACGTAACACAACAGGCACATGTACACGTGTATCAGATCAATAACAGATTGACACACACCTACAAATCACAATGACAAGCCTTTCTCATTTATTACAGTACATTGCCCAATCTGGACACCCCCTACCCCATGCTCATTCTAACAGGGCCCCAGTCTTGTGGGAAGCGGGAATTGGCTCACAGAATGTGCAGAGAGTTCAAGGAGTTCTTCCGCTACGGGTAAGACATTCATCTTTACTGGGTACAATGTGCTTTGAATCAGGCAGATAATAATAATATTTTAGTGCTTTAATGTAAATTTAAGCAAGTCCTTGTGACTTGTTTCTTTACAGTCAGAACCCTGGAGTTTAGGGACTGAGCCCTTGACCACTTTTTATAAATGACTTACTTCATCTGTCTGGGCTAAACTGCATTAGGGAAAAAATGGAAAATTTGTTCATTTGAGTGCGTTACATCTGTAGTAAAACATCCAAAATCGGCAGAACTTTAGA
This sequence comes from Phyllobates terribilis, assembly GCF_046119375.1. Taxonomy (NCBI): domain Eukaryota; kingdom Metazoa; phylum Chordata; class Amphibia; order Anura; family Dendrobatidae; genus Phyllobates; species Phyllobates terribilis. The sequence goes on from NW_027362771.1 coordinate 305,993,076, forward strand.
CCTTGAACAAGTGAAGTGTTTCTTAATTGGAGCAAATATGTGTCAATGGACTCAAAATAGAAAAATAAGTAGACTTGCATATATTTTTAAAGGGTTAATCCCATCTACTGATCAGTTGGGGTCTGACCGTTGTGACTCCACTGATCCTTAGAAAGGGCACTGAGTCTGAATGGAACGGACTTGCTCACCATTGCTCCATTGATTCTCAAGGGGACTGCAGGAGATAGCCAAGTAAACTACCCCTTTAATAAGCATCTTCTAAAAATGGTGATAATTCTTTATTGACTGAAGGATAATTCTTCATTGGGGTAATTACTTACTTAAGTGAGTAAAAAGAAAAGAAGCTAGCCAAAAAAGTAATATTGGAGTGATACCTGTATTGGCGCACAAATAAAAAGCTTAAAAATATCTGATGACAGGGCTTCAATTATAGTTTTTCTGGTTATTCAAGATAAGAATACACTTAAAAATAATTCAATGTTACATAAAACTGCACTGTCAATATTGGCCACAAGGTGTCAGTGTGGTAATACAAGTACTTTCAGGCAGAAAATATTTTTAAACCAATTTAAATTGACATGAAAATATTCAAAATTAATAAAAAAAAAATTGATAAAATTTGCCAATGGATTTAGATAATATTACAAGTCTTCGACAATATTATTCAAAATATGGATTCAAATTATTTGTAATGTGCCAAAAATAACCTGTACTGATGTCAATACACCATACCACTGCAAATTCTTGAAAATGCATGTTCTAAAAAGGATTAAAAAGAGTAATTCTTTTTTTGTACCCTGTGTGGAATCCACATTTTTCTAATTGCCATAGCCGCACAGATGTGATCGTGCAGAAGATTAAACAGATCTGATACTAAATCTTATATACATTGTTTGAACAGAATAATGTCAAACATAGATTTAGGAGAAAAGGAGCACCCCTGCCAGGAGAGTGAAGCATGAATGTATGGAATGTACATTTCTACAAGAGCTGGCATCAGGTATAGATTAGTTTTGGCCATTAATAATAATTAATATAAAATAGATGTCCCATTCCATTTTTTATGGAATGTTTGCAGTAAAGAATAATAGTCTTTAGGTCACAAAAAGATGTATCCAGTGACGTGATGTCAGGTGTGATACACAGACAATAGTGATTTGATGTGATGCCTATATCTAAACCTCTGTGCCCTCGCATTACAATATACCCTGCAATGCGTACTCTGATTCTATATCCTTTTTGGTGCTCTGACAAGTTTCCTTTGAAGTGGTGTGTACAGCAGACACTAGTACGATGTATAAGGCTAGGTTCACATATGACATATGTATAGGACGATTTCATTAAAAACAACGTATGCAAGCTTATGTAATATATGGAGCTACGTCTGTCTGAATTTCCATTTATTTCTATATGTGTTAAAAAAAATCTTATTTTTTTTATTCCTTTCTTAACTAGCTCTTAATGGAACAAATGGGAAAACATAGTTTTAGACATATAGAAATGTATTGCTGTGTGTTTCAACGTTTGAGTATGTACCCCATTGAGAATAATGAAAGAAAAAAAACTTATTTTGCAGTTCAGGTGTATATGCTCTGTGCAAAAGTGAACTCGGCCATGCTGTTACTGTAACAGAAATCAGCAATCAAATGTAAATGTTTGTTGGAGATAGGACTCCAGTTTTATTTTTAATTTGCTGTTAAGTTATTCCCAGAATCACATTATTTTCACAAAGCTCAGTAAATGCATACTTATTGTTAATATAGACACTAAGCACAACAGAAAATTTCTTGTAACTTTATGTACTTCATCTCTGTTTGCTCCTTTGTGCATCCATCTTCACAGAGCTGAATGGGCTTCTCCAAAATACTGCAGATCCCTTCCTCCCTCCAGTGTACTCCTTCCTAGCCGAAGCAAACTTCTTCGAATTATTATCAAGCTAATCAAAGTGTAGAATTCCCTTGTTGCTTCAGTGCACTCTCTCCCTCTGTATAGTACCCTGTCCGACGAAGATGTAAAGTTGTATTTACAAAACATGCCAATAGAGTAGTGATGGGCAATTAATTTTCCCAAGGGACCACATGAGAGACTGTGACTGTTGAGGAGGGCCAAATCAATAGGCTGAAGTTAATTCCGCTCAACTTATTGATTATAATTATTTTATATTAATTGTATTACTTAATATTGAGCAGAATTAAGGATATACCATATGAGCCCACACACAGACCCCTATATACAGTATGAGACCCCACATAGCCCCCTATATACAGTATGAGACCCCACATAGCCTTTCTATACACAGTGAGAGCCCCCACATAGCCCCCTGCATACAGTATAAGCCCCCACATAGCCTCCTACATACAATATGAGCCCCCACATAGCTTCCTACATACAGTATGAGCCCACGTAGCTTCCAATATACATGCAAACATCCCATACACATATTTAAAAAAAAGAAAGAACTAACACATACTCAGCTTGCTCCCATTCCTCCACCCTGTTCCCGTCTCCAGTGCACTGAGTCTCCACACAGTTGACTCGGTGAAATGATGTCATCATGTTGGCTAGCTCAGTCGCACATGCTGATTGGTGGCAGAAGGAGCCAGTGGCGGCCCTTCCTCCACCAATATATATACCGCTTTCTGCATCTCAAGGATGCGGATAACTGTGACAGTGGATGGCAATGGACGGACGGTGGGCGAGGACATGGTGCGGCCGGTGGGCGGGCCACTGTTTCAGCCCCTCAGCTGTCTTGGTCTGCGGGCTGGACTGGAATAGCCAGACAGCCGGATGTGGCCTGTTGGCTGCAGTTTGCCCAGCTCTGCACTAGAGCCACAAGAAGAATACACTCTATACCTCTGTGCACACTGAAGAAAAAGGCAAGCGCACATAGAGTAACAAAGTATTTTAAAAGTGAAATTTGGAGGTGAAGGAGTTGCTCACCTGATTGGGTTGTGTATGTTACAACTCCAATAAATTCCCATTGATTATTCAACTGCTGCAGTCACGTCTGCAGATAAAATTTAAGCAGCTTCTGCATGTATATTGAGGCATAGTAGGAGATAGACATTCTGGTAGACCTTTCTGCTGTGAAAAAGGAGTAGTTCGCAAAGGAGTATGAACGCATTTGAGGTTCATACCGAACCCTTTCTCAAAACGGAACTACATATGTTTACATGTAGTTCAGTTTTAAGACGGGATTTGGTACGAACCTGAAACGCGCTAATGAAAGCTACTTGAAGTATTACCAAACGTGGTACTACTCCTTTTTCACAGCATCACAGTCTACCAGAATGTTTATCTCTGTCCACTCTGGCACTCTGGGCTCCCGTGCAGTACCTATGATTTTATATTCTGCCATCTGCATCATTACTGCTGCCAGTGTAGTTTTATGTAATTAGCTGGTTCTAACAGAGATCAACTCATCTTCACTTCTCCACAACTGAGATTGTAATTACCAGGCATTGCAGACCTGAGCTGTTTGCTGCAAGCAGCTGACAGATCATTGATGTAAAACTGCTAATGCTGCTCTGTTTATATATAGGGAAAGGATTAACTTCTGCCATATGCATCAATTTGAGTAGCATTGGCAGTTTCACATTACTGATCTGTCAGCAGCAGACAACAAGCACAGCTCAGCTTGAATCACAATTCTGCACTGCCCAGTTATTACAAGCTCCATTGTGAAGACATGCAGGAGATATGAGCTCTGCTAAAAGCCAGCTAACAATGATGAAAAAACACAGACCTCTATACTGATTTAGATGGTTTCAGATTTTAACATAAAATGAGAACATTACACCCCCCTTGGCATGTTTTGCATTCTATGTGTTTTGCTACCTTATAACCTGGAATTTCACTGTTTTTCTGAGGGTTTACATCAGTTCACGTGAAGAACATGCCTACAACTGTGAACATTTGTTTGTTTTTTTATTGTGAAGAAAACAACAAATAGGACAAATAACTGAAAACTTCAGTGTGCATAACTGGTCCGTACTTTGTAGAGCCTCCTTTTGCGGCAATTACAGCTGTAAGTCGCTTTGGATAAATCTCTGAACTTTCCACATCTTGCCATTGGGATTTTTGCCCATTCCTCAAGGCAAAACTGCTCCAGCTCCTTCAAGTTGGATGGTTTCCTCTGGTGAACAGCAATCTTCAAGTTTGAATAAAGGTTAAATGCGCTAAAGAATCTCTTTATGCCCGAAGCTAAATGAATAAATATAGTTAAAATACAATGAATAATTATCATCTATGACAGATGCATAGAATTCTCCCCAAAAAATTCCTATACCTACCTGTGCTTAGATGTGAATTGGATCGTTCCAAATCTGTTAGAACGTAGAAATGAGTCGCTGAGTGGGGAATAACCTGTCAGACCTCAATCCATGGTGCTTTCGGTGTCTCCATTGCTTCGGCCGGCTGCTCTGATTTGAGACACTCCAAAAAAAAGACTGCCGCTTCCAGCAAAAGTAACGTCACTTGCTACAGGTTTCCCGTGTGAAAAAACTGAGATTCACAGCGGCATTTAACTAGTTAAGAGCCACGGGTGGATCGCGATTCCACCCGTGGCTGTTGTGGGCACATGCCAGCTGTATTGATCAGCTGTCATGTGCCCAGTTTAATGTGGGCTCAACGCCGGAGCCCGCGCTGAACAGGGGGTTATGACGTGGGGTGTACTAATACGTTCCACGTCATAAAGAGGTTAAGGTCTGGGCTTTGATTAAGTCACTCCAAAACATTTACACGTTTTCCCTTAAACCACTCGAGTATTGCTTTAACAGTATGATTTGGTCATTATCTTGTGTGAAAGTGAGCCCCCGTCCCAATCTCAAATCACTGACGGACTGAAAAAGGTTTTGCTCCAGAATATTCCTGTATTTTACACCATCCATCTTTCCCTTGACTTGGACCATTTTCCCAGTGTCTGCTGCCAAAAAACATCCCCACAGCATGATACTGCCACAACCATGTTTCATTGTGGGGATGGAGTTTGTGGGGTGATGAGCTGTGTTGGTTGGGCACCAGACATAGCATTCATCTTGGTGGCCAAAAAGTTACATTTTGGTCTCATTTGACCACAGCACTTTCCTCCATACATTTTGGGAGTCTCCCACGTGTATTTTGGCAACTCAAAACAAGCCTTACAATTTTTGTGCGTGAGTAAAGGCTTTTTGCCTGCCCACTCTTCCATAAAGGCCACCTCCATGGAGTGTACGGCTTATTGTGGTCAAATGGACAGATACTCCAGTCTCTGCTTGGGAACTCTGCAGCTCCTTCAGGGGTTACCTTTGGTCTCCATGATGCTTCTCTGATTAATGCCCTCCTTGCCCGGGCTGAGAGTTCTTTTCATTAGATGATAATAGATTTGATGGTGCTCCAGGGGATCATCAGAGATTGGGGTATTTTTTATAACCCATCCCTGACTTGTACTTCTCAACAACTTTGTTCCTGACTTGTTTTTTTATGGTTTGCATCAGTTCATGTAAAGAACATGCCTACAACTATGAACATTTGGTTTTCTTTTCATTGAGAAGCGAACAACAAATAGGACAAAATAACTGAAAACTTCAGTGTGCATAACTATTCACCCCCACCAAAGTCAGTACTTTGTAGAGTATCCTTTTGCAGCAATTACAGCTGCAAGTCGCTTTGGATAAGTGTCTATGAGCTTTCCACATCTTGCCATGGGGATTTTTGTCCATTCCTCCAGTCAAAACTACATCAGCTCCTTTAACCCTCCGTCAGGGGCAATATGTTTCATAACGAGTTTAGGGGCATTGCGCCTGTCTGGCACAGGCTAGAAAATTGGCTATATTTTCCTTTTTTTAAAATTTCAATGCTCTAAAAGTGATCAGTTACCTTAATAGGAATGTAATAAATGGCTTCTCAGGTTTCACACAGCCTTTAAAGTTAGGAAGGTACTGGGAGGAGGGTGTTTCCCAGACAAACCACTGAAAATAGAGAAATGAAACTAAGTGAGCTGCGCCTGTCAGATCAGTTGCCCCTGACGGAGGGTTAAGTTAGTTGATTTACTCTAGTGAACAGCAATCTTCAAGTCTGACCACAGATTCTCAATTGGATTAAGGTGTGGGCTTTGACTTGGCCACTCCAAAACATTTTCACGTTTCCCTTTAAACCACTCGAGTGTTGCTTTAGCAGTATGCTTTGGGTCATTGTCTTGTTGGAAGGTGAACCCCTGTCCCAGTCTCAAATCGCTCACAGACTGAAACGGTTTTGCTCAAGAATATCACTGTATTTCGCACCATCCATCTTCCCCTCGACTCAGATCATTTTCCCTATCCTTGCTGCCAAAAAACATCCCCACAGCATAATGCTGCCACCATCATGCTTCACTATGGGGATGGTGTTCTTGGAGTGATGAGCTGTGTTGGTTTGGCACCAGACATAGCACTTACCTTGGTGGCCAAAAAGTTAATTTTGGTCTCATCTAACCACAGCACCTTCCTCCATACATTTAGGGAGTCTCCCCCATGTCTTTTGGCAAACTCAAAACGAACCTTACAATTTTTGTGTGTAAGTAAAGTATTTTTTCTTCTCACTCTTCCATAAAGGCTACCTCTATGGAGTGTACATCTTATGTATGAACAGATACTCCAGTTTCTGCTTGTGAACTCTGTAGCTCCTTCAGGATTACCTTTGGTCTCGGTGCTGCCTCTCTGATTAATGCTCTCCTTGCCCAAGCTGAGAGTTTTGGTCGGTGGCCCTCTCTTGGCAGGTTTGTAGTGGTATCATGTTCTTTCCATTTGATGATAATGGATTTGATGGTGCTCCGGGGGATCGTCAGAGTTTGGGATGATTTTTTTTTTTTTAGAACCCAACCCTGATTTGTACTTCTTAACAACTTTGTCCCTGACTTGTTTGTAGATATCCTTTCCTTCATGGTGTTGTTTGGTTAGTGGTGCCTTTTGCTTAATGGTGTTACAGCCTCTATGGCCTTTCAGAAAAGGTGTGTATATACTGACAGACAATGTGACACTTAGATTGCACACAGGTGGACTTCCTTTCACTAAGCATGTGACTTATAAAGGTAATTGCACCAGAAATTTTTAGGGGCTTCATAGCAAAATCGGTGAATACATATGCACATGCCAATTTTTAGTTATTTGACCACATAAATTTATTTTATGCCTATATTTTTCTCACTTCATTTCATCAACTTAGACTATTTAGTGCTGATGCATCACACACAATTCGGATTACAAAAATAGGTAAAAAGCGAAGGGGGTGAATACTTTCGCAAGCCCCTGTATGCAGATTTTATTAAGGAAAGATTATATCTGGAATAGTTACTGTAATTTATCAAAATACAGGGCCTCTGAGATTCTATACATGTCACAGAGGTTTGGTGGTGAATTTTAATCCCTTAAGGATGCAGCTGATGTATTGTTTTTGCATTACATTATTTCCTCCTCTTCCAAGAGCAATAACTTTTTATTTTTCGTTGACATAGCTGCATGAAGGCTACTTTTTTCCCCACAAGTTGTAGCTTTACATGACACCATTCATTTTAGCATTATACTCTACTAAAAAAGGAGAAGAAAATTCCAAGTGAGATGAAATGGTGAAAAAAAAAAATAAATAAATAAATAAAACTCAATTCTGCCATAGTTTTTAGTCTGGTTTTTACAGCACTCATTGTGCAGTACAAATTATCTGGCAATGTGATTCTCCAGATCAGTATTATTATAGCGATACAAAACCTATAGTTTTACTGTTTTAGTGGCTTAAAAAAATATGTTGGGAAATGGCGAGACAAACCCGTAACGAGATACCCGTAAACGTTATATATTTCCGTCAATGGAGCTGTATGAGGTCTTGTTTATTGCATATCGAGCTACAGTTTTCATTGATGCCATTGATATCATTTTTTAGTACATGCAACTTTTAATCAGTTTTTATTGCATTTTTTGTGGGAACCAAGAACAATTTTTTTTTTTTTTTTTTACGATATCTACCATATAAGTTAATAATTCTATATTTTCATAGATTGGCCTTTTATGGATCCGGCAGTGCCAGATACACTATGCTCCTTTATTATTTTTTTCATTTATTTATTCGTAGCATAACTTACAGTGGCATGTAAAGGTTTAGGCACCCCTGGTCAAAATTACTGTTATTGTGAACATTTAAGCAAGTTGAAGATTAAATGATCCCTAAAAGGGCTAAAGTTAAAGTTGACACATTTCCTTTGTATTTTAGGCAAAAGAAAGGAAAAATATTGTAATTTTTTACATTTTTAAAAATTACAAAAAGGAAAATAGGCCAATGCAAAAGTTTGTGCACCCTGCATGGTTAGTACCTAGTAACACCCTCTTTTGCAAGTATCACAGCTTGTAAACACTTTTTGTTGCCAGCCAAGAGTCTTTCAATTTTTGTTTGAGGGATTTTCATCCGTTCTTCCTTGGAAAATTCTCCCATTTCTGTGAGATTCCTGGGTCATCTTGCATGCACTGCTAATTTGAGATCTAATATCCAATATATATATATATATAATATATATGAGGTATTGGTAGATGTTATTTAGAGTCCGGGTGAAGCCAGGCCCATTAACATAGGCCTTGTAAACTGGGGTGTCTGTCCTCATGGGGTTCACTTACAAAGTGCTGGGCAGCCCGCCTAATTTAATAGTATGGGCGTCAGTAATAGGCTGTAAGCCAGACACTCTGCACTACCTGTGTGTGACCAGCACCCTATACAAGCCCTTTTTGTTTGCAATATTAATACTAAGCAATCACCCTCTCCAGGAACTGGTAGGTTGTGAGTGGTTGTTTCATCACTACTTTGCACATGTGTTGTCGCCATATTTATTACATGGGTTTGCTGCATCCTGGTAATGCATTAGTTCTGAGAGCTGGGCAGGTAAATACTGCTGCCATTTTTTTGCTGTGTTAATTTGAGGTCTAGCCTCAGATTTTCAATGTTGTTCAGATCAGGGGACTGTGAGGGCCATTGTAAAACCTTTAGCTTGCACCTTTTGAGGTAGTTTATTGTGGATTTTGACTTGTATTTAGGATCATTATCCATTTGTAGAAGCCATCCTCTTTTCAACTTCAGCTTTTTTACAGATGGAGTTATATTTGCATCAAGAATTTGTTGAAATTTCATTGAATCCATTCTTCCCTCTACCCGTGAAATGTTCCCCGTGCCATTGGCTGCAACACAACCCCGAAGCATGATTGATCCACCCCCATGCTTAATGTTTGGCGAGATGTTCTTTTCCTGAAATTTGGTGCCCTTTTTTCTCCACACGTACCTTTGATCATTGTGGCCAAAGAATTTTATTTCAACCTCATCGGTCCACAGGACTTGTTTCCAAAATGCATCAGGCTTGTTTAGATGTTCTTTTGCATACTTCTGACCCTGAATTTGGTGGTGAGGATGCAGAAGAGGTTTTCTTCTGATGACTCTTCCATGAAGGCCATATTTGTGCAGGTGTCTCTGAACAGTAGAACAATGTACCATAACTCCAGAATTTGCAAAATCTATCTGAAGGTCTCTTGCAGTTAAGCGGGGGTTAGGATTTGCTTCTCTAGCAATCCTACAAGCAGTTCTCACTGAAATTTTGCTTGGTCTTTGAGACCTTATCTTGACCTCCACTGTTCCTGTTAACCGCCATTTCTTAATTACATTTTAAAATGAAGAAAGGGAAACTTGAAAATGCTTTGCTATCTTCTTATAACCTTCTCCTGCTTTGTGGGCCTCCACCACTTTCATTTTTAGAGTGCTAGGCAGCTGCTTAGAAGAACCCATGGCTGCTGTTTTTTGGCACAAGGTTAGAGGAGGCTGTTTTTTACAAAGTTGGTAAATTTGCATCACCTGGCCTTTCCTAACAATGATAACAAACAAGCCATAACCCTAACAGGCTAATTATGGTCTGAAACCTTGGTCAAAGTAATCTGAGTACACAAATCTCCAAGGGTGCCCAAACTTTTACATCAGCCCATTTTCCTTTTTGTAATTTATAAAATGTAAAAAATAACAATATATTTTCTTTTTTGCCTAAAATACAAAGGAAATGTGTCATCTTTAACTTTAGGCCTTTTAGAGATAATTTCATCTTCAACTTGCTTAACTGTGCACAATAACAGTAATTTTGACCTGGGGTGCCCAAACTTTTTCATGCCACTGTATATGTTTGCATATATTCTGTTTAAGTACGGAACTTTTGTTAGTTACATCTTATTATTCATTGTTCCTGGTTTCAGAGCTATGAAAACACGACCAGTACATGACATTTCATATGCTGACTTTAAATTTAGAATAAGTAGAAAAATATGATGAGGATAAGCTGTAAAATCAATTGAAGAATTATTCACTTGGGTGGAGTATTTCAAAAGGTATTGTATCTTAACAGAATCAATAAGACTACACCAAAACCATGCTTGAAGATTTAAGACTGACCGATTTAGCCTCCCGCTTATGAACAATGTACTTTAGGATGCTTGGTTTTAAAGATCACTTTGAAATATGATAAAATCCATATGTTCCATCTTGTTTTAATTTCAACCATAGTCTGACACATGCGGCTGTGCAATATATAGCACACTGATTTTAGACCGTAAATAGCACCTGCTTACAATTATTACAGTTTTTATGTTGAAAAGAAATTCATGAGTTTTTACTTGAAAGTGTATACTGGTGCTGTAATTCAGCACACTCAAGGAGGAGTATCCTGTAGTTGCTCTGTATATTGTGTAATGGTAACCTGTATTTTTCAGCTTACATATACCTGGCGGCACAGCATTTGTCACAATGCCTTCATCTACCATACAAAGAAAAGTTAAAAGTGCAAATTCTGGTTGACGATGGTCTGATGTATATGGAGGCCTTTATTGCTTACTTTAACTGTACATTTGAAAATACACATTGAAGTAAAGTAAAATAACTCTGGGGATTATGTGATTATATTTAAATTTGCCATTGATTTACAAGAAACACTAAATTTCTGGTATTCTACATCAGATTCTAGGCTAAAATCTAGTTTTGTTCACCAGTGGGTAAAATATAGCCGCACCACACTGATGATTATTTTGAAAGAGGCAACCAGACTATGTAGTACAAGTCCAATATTGTGGCTATGCTGTGAATATGTATAATGATTAATCTGCATAGTGGCTATATGTATTTTTATTGGTAATTTTTCATCCAGAGTAGCAGTATTATTATTTCTTTACATTTCAGGCCCTGTCATACAACTAGAAATCCATACTTTGGAGAAGAAAAGCGGTTTGATTACCATTTTGTCGCACCGGAAACGTTTGATGAAATGACTTGCTCCGTAAGAAAATATCAAGTATTAATATAGACTTCAAAGCAGTTGATCTCTGAGGGTCTTGGATATCTCTTGTGGTCACTTGTGTCTGTAAACACAAAAGGGTCAATGTACTGGATTTTAGTAACCTGCTAAATGTGGCGTTTGTTGCTAACCACAAGCCAAGCATATTTTGTGTTGTCTCACATCTCTCCTATTTTAGGGTCAGTTTCTCCTAACCATGAAATACAGTGGACACTACTATGGTCTGAGCAGAGAGGCTGTAGAATCAGTGGCGAGAGAAGGTCTCGCCTGCTGCACGCACTTGGAGATTGAGGTATGTCCAGCTACAGAGCCAACTGCAGACTTTCAGAGCAAATTTTTATTATTTTGTGCACCTTCTTACCTTTTTCGTGAATTTTATTTTTGTCTTTAGGGTGTAAGGAGCTTGAAGAACTCGTATTTTGAACCACGCTGCATTTTGCTTCTGCCAATGAACAAGGAGAAGTATGAAGGCTGGCTGAGAAGAAAGGGCTTGTTCACTAGACCTGAAATAGATGTTGCAGTGTCCAGAGTGGATATGTACATGAATATACACCAGGATCACCCTGGCTTCTTTGATGCCATTATTAATATTGGTAATGAGCAATGTTATGTTGATCCTATTTAAGGATCAGGTGGCACCTTTTACAGTTTTTAGTTTTGCAGTAATTTATTTGGTCCCTGTCAGACGCATACGTTCACAAGGTTTATGCCTTACGATGCCAAAGTCAGGGTGTGTCACTGGGCATCTGCCAACCATAGGGACCCATTGTATAAAAAATAATATTACATACCATACAGTTAAACAAAGGTATGCAGGGCATGCCGGACATATAGAGGCCGACAGAACACACTGTTAAAACAGGACCAAAGGAAATGTGAAGGTATGTGTTGGGAAAAGCCCCAAAAAGCTTCAGAGTTGAAATCCCCAATTTAATTATTTTTTTAAGCATTATATGCAGAAAAAAAATATGTAGGTGAAGCCATTCTTAATTCTTTTTATGTGTTTTTTTTTCTAGTTTTCCATGGCCTTTTTTCTATTATTATTTCACTTATACTATTTCACCATATTCCTTATAATAAAAGCATGTAAGCTGGTAAATGATTATGATATGCTTAGTACAGCAATTTTTTTTTTTTTTTTTTTGCGAAATTGTCAATGTTCTGTAAAACTGTAAAAATAAGCTGTCTTAACTGTTTTTCCTTTTTTTTACAGATGATTTAGATGAAGCCTATAGCAAGTTAAGAGTATTGGTAAAAGAATACCTTGGCCTAATAGAACCAGCAGTGTCTAATGAGAGTTCTGGCACAGCAAAATCTGCCACTGGTTAGTCTGTTTTAAGGGTTTTTGCTTTGCATAATCCCAACTTGCTAGGTCGGCCCTTTGACAATAAGCCGATCACAAAGGCCTTTGCATTTTTTTAACTGCTTTTCTTTTTTATCCTGTGGTATTCATTGCCGTTTTTTGTGCCAAAGTCTTCAAAATTGTGCACGTGAGTTGATGACTTTTGCAAGGAATCAAGGATGCTTTTTTTTTCTTGTCTATCTTTTTTAGTAACTTTTTAGCGCAAAAGTCATATGACCTTTTGAAATGTCACATGTTAGTATTAAAATGTGCAAAAATAAAACCGGACAGATTTTGTACTCCAGTAGGGCACTAGAGTGAAATTGTGCTCGACATTTAAAAAAAAAAAACACAAATGATGAATTGGGCTAAAACATCTGGGTAAGGAAAATGAAAAGCATGCCCACATTGTCAAAAGAAAAAAAAAAAGAATAAAAGAAAAAATAAAAAAAAAATAAAACAGTTATTAAAAAAATGGAGCAAAGATTATAAGAAGTTGGGGCCAAAGTGTGCACTTGTCAGAACACACAGTAGTCAGCTATAATCTGTGGGGAAACCTGACAGTATGGACGCATTAGATCGTGTGTCTTTCACTTCCATGATTTTGACAGCTAAAACACGTACCCATTATAATCTATGGGGCCGTTTACATGTGCGTGTTTTTTTGCGGACTGTGTGTCAGTGCAATAATCTTGGAGATATGTCGCATTTTGATTGGAATCGCGGATCAAAATTACCCATATAAGTCTATGGGTCCGTGAAAATCACAAAGAGTACATTGATGGCTTTAGTATACCAACCATGTCAGTGATTAACATTGTAATGAATAATGAAGCTTTGCAATTTATTTATTTTTACATATGAGAAAATCACTGATGAAAAACGAAAACTCAGACCAAATGTTGATGAAAATCGGATGAGAAACACTTGGACCATTCCTTGTATGTGTGAAAAATCACGGATGTCTGAGACCACAGTGTTCAGTTTATTAATAAGCGGCTATACAGGATTAGAATAGATTCTTCCAAAAAGACCACCATGGGTATTGTCTATTAATGTAGCCAAATATAGTACATATAGTGTTGCATTGTTTTTCTAGATTTTGGAAAACCACTTACTGGATCTTCACCAAATGGACCTTCACAAAACAATGAGTTTCAGGATTCTGCTGCAAGAAACTATTCTGCGAAAATATTTGTAAAAGTGTCACCACAGAAGACCCCCGCAGTAAGCACGTCTTTCTGCAGTTTTTTGATTTTTATAGTAAAAGTGGTCTTCATGTCCTCAGCTGAAAACTTAAAGTACAATGCTATGTATATTAGTAATGTTTTACAAGAAACACAGCTCAGATTTGAGCGTGCGTCTTCTGCAGATCTGTCATCAGATTTCACAATATAAACTGTATACGTTTCTAAATAAATCTCTAGGACCTTAATTACATACTTAAAAACAGACAGAGGTCCATCAAGTTCAACTTTTCTTAATTAATTAATTAATTATACATTATCTATGTATGGATTATTTATAACCAGCAAGCATCTAGAGAACTGGTTGATCATCAGTTATTTACCGGGTTGCTTGCAGCAGTTTTGATATAGTGATACATTGCTGGAATCAGGGTCTCTGCTCTCCATCATACTGCTCTCAGAGAGGTTAGCAAAAATCCTGTCACAGTTTCCTTTTATATGCTGTTATAGTGCCATTACTACCTCTTGTGGTCGGGCATTCCACAGCCTCACTGCTCTAACTGTAAAGAACCCTTTCCTGTTTAGATGCTGGAATTTCCTTCCCTCCACACTTAATTTTATGTCCTTTCATCATTTTGTAAAGTTCTTGGAATAAATTATGTGTCCATTCTTTGTATTAACCACACATGTACAGTGGATATAAACCATCTTCACACATGTGTTAAAATGCAAGGTTTTGGTCTTGTAAAAAAAAATCACACCGAGAAGAATCATTTCAGAATTTTTTCTACCTTTTAATGTTGCCCATAATCTATACAAATCCATTGAGAAACAATCATTTTGAGGGGGGGGAAATATAATAAAACTAAATGGTTGTGATTGCATTCGTGTGAACACCCTCTTATAATTGTAGATGTGATTGTGTTCAGAATTAGCCAATCACGTTTAATCTCATGGTAAATGGTAGTCAGTACACTGCTGCCATCATTTACTGTGACAGAATGCTGTCCTAATTTAAAAGGTACTTCAACAAAGTATTAGTTTAAAGGCGTGCATATATATGCAACCACATTATTTTAGTTCTTTACTTTTCTTTTTTCACCCGAAAAGATTTCAGTTTATTTTTCAATTGAATTGTACAGATTATGGGTGACATTAAAGGTGGAAAAAGTTCTGCAATAACTCTTCTTGAATGATTTTTTTTTTACATAAACCTGGAATTTTAACAGCGGTATGTAGGATTTTTATATCAACTGTATTTATACATTGAAGTGAGATCACCTCTGAGGTGTCTTTTTTTTTTTTTTTCCTAAGCCCAATAAGCCCAATTTTTCTAACCTCTCATTATAAGACAACTTCCAATCTAATTATCTAGTTGCACCAAATTAGTATATTTCTATTTAATGTAGACCTGATAAGAATGCTATGATGACTTTGAATATCCATGTCAAAATGGCTGTATAATCCTTTTATGAAAATTCTCTGCCCACCTAGTCTGACTGGTAGCTCCTCAGTGCTCCTCCTGCTGCTGAGATCTCACACTGATCAGTACAAGCTGCTGGGTTTGTGGAGACTGAGACTACACTTGGACTCGTGTTATTTCATTCCTTAGTTGGACTCATAAATTGGTTATTGTTCTCGATAGGTTTAATCTCTAGTTAGATGTCTGGTGACAGATTCCCTTTATGTCACTGTCAAATAATAATAGTATTTTGATCAATATTTTTCATCAGTATAACTCAGGCAAAACAGGGAGTGGTTCTAAAACATGGACAAGAGACAAATATTTGCATTATAGCTCTTTTCTCATCGAGCCCCATTCCTGCTTTTGTCTTCGAAATACTGGCCAGAATAACACTGTGAAACTGACCTTATTCCGGGCTTGGTATGAATTTCACTAATTGCGATGATAAAGGTAATAGATGCAGATTCTTGCACATCTCAGCAGCAGAAATGCTTCCACTGTAAGGGAACATATGGGCAACACTTCCCTCCCAACTATATAACTGCACTTGTGTCTGTCCGTATCAGGAAGAAGCCTCAGTGCAAAGGCGACAGCAAGCAGCACGACAGGCCTTGGCGGGGAAGACCTCAGGGACATACACCCAGCTGTTTCAAAGGTGAGATTGAGGCCCGGTTTAGATAGCCGTGTGAAAACTTGGGCCAGTCATGTCCGCAAATTTGTAACCGGATCCATGTGCAGCTCTGTGTGCCCGTCTAAATCGGACGAGTGCAGAAGCATTTGTCTGGTCCGTAAATCGGACTAAAGAGTCTCTGAGCACTGAACACCTTGTACTTCTGGCGCTCCAGGGAGGTTCCAGTTCTGGAATATGACAGCACTGGGGATAATGGGTTCCTGGTCTCTTCACGTTTGCTTCTTCTTTGGCAGTTAATGTGCGTCTTTTTTTCTCAATACGTTTTTACGACCCTGTTCACTATTTGCAACAAAGCTCTTGACGGTTCTGTGATCACGACCCAATATCTTAGCAATTTCTAAAGTGCTGCATCCCTCGGTGCACCTGATGAAGGTGACGGACCGTCTCTGAAACGCGTAGTGCCATTAAACGTCTCATCTTGTGAATAGGTTGGTCTCCTCCATCGCAACACCCGGAACATATCCACCCCCTCCCTTTTCCTCCTGAATTGCATCCTTCTGGAAGACTTTTAACAATTGTTAACTTTTCAGGATCAGTTAAATCTCTTTTTTTTCACATTTTGCTTGAGAAAAAACAGCTGCCTAATAATTCTGCACACCGTGATAAAGAGTGTTGTATCCTTAGGGCTCATCCTCCGTCATTACACAAATACACATCACATGATCTGCTTCATCCAATGAGCATTCAAGTTTATATATGCAAAAAAAATGATGAAATGGTCAAAATACCCACTTGCCTAATAATTCAGCACACAGTTAGTATAAAATGTCACCTGCTGATTTAACATCATAGCACATAGTCATTCTGAATCTTTTTTCCTCACTGTACAGAGGTCCTGTAACAGCTCCTGCAACCTTGGGGACCCACAGACGTCTTCTAGATCCAACATCATGTTCATCCATGAAGCCAAGTGGAAGCAATGTTACCGCAGAACGTAGTTATCCACCAGCCAGTCCTGAGAGCAGGTAACAATGGAAGAGACGTTATCAAAGATGTTACCATTGCTGCAAGCAATGTTCATTAAGCAGTCCTGACTGTATCCATACCACCTGTACCATACCATGACTGTACCATAGTATCCTTGGCTCTGTACAGATACAGCAGAGCTGAGATTCCTACGTGGCAAAAGTCATTATGATATTACAATGAGGTAGATGTATCAATGTGCCACAGCTGTAAAAGGGGCACAAGAGGTTGCCTGAATGTTGTAGCATGTATTATAGGATACCCAAGACATTCTGGATTCTTTATTCTTAAAAGTGGCAAGTAAGGTTGTGTTCTCTAAAGCAGAAATTTGTTCTAAAAATTGGAGTAGATTACTGGTCAGACCTGGTGCAAAGCTTGTTCACATTTTGCTTAGTGCCAGGCATACTATGTGTTTATTAGTGGTTGTTCATAGGACTACACATAAATCCTATTGAAACCTCACCTAAATTCTAATGAGTGTATACACCTTTGTAATCCTTACCCTAACATAGAAAATGAGACATTAGAGGATTAGACTTCTATTATGTGTTTTTTTAAAGAAATCATAGCATTTAAGCCATGTCATGTGAGGGGGGAGCGTAGGCTAAAGCTTTTACAGAGTGGCTGTGTAATTCTTTATGAACATTTTCCTGCCTTAGAGGTTAAAATAATAATTTTAATATAAGCTGGACTGGTGACTTATAACATTCTCATTTATACAACCATGCTGTCCTTGATTTCACAATAAATACACCAGCCTCATTGGGTCTAAGTGATTTATTTAACAATGTGTGCTGCTTGCATTGTGCATTCTGGTAACAAATCTTTGGTTCTGCTTACAAACCTACACAACACTAATATAACTGATACATATCCATCTGGTGTAATAATTTCAGTTCTAGAGATTCAAGGCCCAGCTCTGGGCTGTCCTTGTTGTCTTCAGCTGGTGCCTTCTCTGCAAGAAGATCGTCGTCTCAGTCAACTCCGGTCATTAATATTAATTCGCCTCCAGATAATAACATAGAGCCATTGGATTTGTCTGGCATTGGGCAGGATACATCGTCAGGTTGGTACGGTCTTACTTTTTAGTTTTAAGACAAAGGTCCCTCCAGTAATGTCAGTAATCGAATCTCCCACTAGAACAATTTGCAGCACCCACCGTAGATTATAGTTGTTATTTTACAAAGACAAGCCCTTTTTTAAAGTTATATTCAACTTTTTCAATGAAATCCATCTATTTTCATGTAAAATCTCTTGCAAAATTCCATTTACATATCTGAAGCTTCATTATATTACAGTACATATCAAGCTGCAGAATGCTATCAACAGCCATATTCGCTTGCTTGTCACAATCATATACGTTCTATTCTAATCAAGTCAATCGACTTTGATAAAAGGAACGCTTAGATGATCCCTCAGGAGGGCAGAGGAGCCGCAGGAGGCTGTGCCATGAGATGAACTCTAAGGCCACGGCCCCACTATCAGTATCTGGTCAGTATTTGGTCAGTATTTTTTCTCAGGAGTGGGAGCCAAAACCAGGAGTGGGTGATAAATGCAGAATTGGTGACTTGTTTCCATTATACCTTTTCTCTGATTGTTCCTCACCTGGTTTTGGCTCTGACTCCTGAGAAAAAATACTGACCGAATACTGACCAAATACTGATAGTGGGGCCGTGGCCGAAAAGATTTGTCTGTAAACCGCATTCTGCAACCTGTTCACACATAGCAAATTTGTTACACACATTACTGCAACTGTCCCAATATAAGGCTTGCAGAAATCAACATGCATGTTTCCAAACAACACTGTTTAGATTAGGGGTCCTCAAACTACGGCCCGCGGGCCACATGCGGCCCGCGGAGGATTTTTATCCGGCCCGCCGGGCTGTGGGCGGAGGAGAGCAGTGCCAGTGCCCGCTCCCCCCCGCTTGGTCAGGGCCCTGGCAGCCGGATACTTACCTCTCCCCGTGCCTCCGCAGATCCGCTGTCTACCTGCTCTGCGCTCCCTGTGACGTCTCAGGTTAGAGGGTGCGGTGACGTCTTTACACCGCGCCCTCCCCTGAGCCGTCACAGGCAGCGCAGAGCGGTAATGGGGCATTATATAGGGGGGGAGGGGGGTGACATCCTGAATGGGGCATTATAAAGACAGGGGAGTGATATCCTGCATGGGGCATTATAAAGACAGGGGAGTGATATCTTGCATGGGGCATTATATGGTGGGAGAAAGGGACATCCTGCATGGGGCATTATATGGGGGGTGACATCCTGCATGGGGCATTATATGGGGGGGGTGACATCCTGCATGGGGCATTATAAGGGGGGAACAGCCAGCATGGGGCATTATAAGGGGGGGGACAGCCTGCATGGGGCATTATAAGGGGGGGGAACAGCCTGCATAGGGCATTATAAGGGGGAAACAGCCTGCTTATTGAGGACCTATGCTGCCTATTGGGGACATTTACCTGCCCATTGAGGACCTATGCTGCCTATTGGGGACATTTACCTGCCCATTGAGGACCTATGCTGCCTATTGGGGACATTTACCTCCCCATTGAGGACCTATGCTGCCTATTGGGGACCTATGCTGGCTATTGGGGACATGTACCTGCCCACTGAGGACCTATGCTGCCTATTGGGGACATTTACCTGCCTATTGGAGATCTATGCTGCCTATTGAGGACCTATGCTGCCTATTGGGGACATTTACCTGCCTATTGGGGACCTATGCTACCTAATGGGGATATTTACCTGCCTATTGGGGACCTATGATGCCTATTGGGGACATTTACCTGCCTATTGAGGACCTATGCTGCCTATTGGGGACATTTACCTGCCTATTGGGGATCTATGCTGCCTATTGAGGACCTATGCTGCCTATTGGGGACATTTACCTGCCTATTGGGGACCTATGCTACCTAATGGGGATATTTACCTGCCTATTGGGGACCTATGATGCCTATTGGGGACTTTTACCTGCCTATTGGGGACCTATGCTGGCTAATGGGGACATGTACCTGCCCACTGAGGACCTATGCTGCCTATTGGGGACATTTACCTGCCTATTGGGGATCTATGCTGCCTATTGAGGACCTATGCTGCCTATTGGGGACATTTACCTGCCTATTGGGGACCTATGCTACCTAATGGGGATATTTACCTGCCTATTGGGGACCTATGATGCCTATTGGGGATATTTACCTGCCTATTGGGGACCTATGCTGCCTATTGGGGACATTTACCTGCCTATTGGGGACCTATGCTGCCTATTGAGGACCTATGCTGCCTATTGAGGACCTATGCTGCCTATTGGGTACATTTACCTACCTATTGGGGACCTATGCTGCCTATTGGGGACATTTACCTGCCTATTGAGGACCTATGCTGCCTATTGGGGACCTATGCTGCCTATTGGGGACATTTACCTGCCTATTGAGGACCTATGCTGCCTATTGGGGACCTATGCTGCATATTGGGGATATTTACCTGCCTATTGGGGACCTATGCTGCCTATTGGGTACAGTTACCTACCTATTGAAATACTGTTTGATTTAACTTCACTTGTTCTTCATTTTAAATATTGTATTTGTTCCTGTATTGTTTTTTTTACTTCAAAATAAGATATGTGCAGTGTGCATAGGAATTTGTTCATAGTTTATTTTAAAAACTATATTCTGGCCCTCCAATGGTCTGAGGGACCGTGAACTGGCCCCCTGTTTAAAAAGTTTGAGGACCCCTGGTTTAGATCAAGGGAACAAATTTTCAATTGCTTACATTTCTGCATCAAAGCTTCCGCATAAGAATATATTATCAAATGTCAGCTGTGCTGATACAGTATAAATGAAAAAGATCAGCACTGAACTGCTGTCCAGTTAAATAGTATTACTAGATGATTAATTTGCATGAGACCGGTTCATTACAATGAATAAAACAAATGTAATTACAGTACAGACCAAAAGTTTGGACACACCTTCTCATTTAAAGATTTTTCTGTATTTTCATGACTCTGAAAATTGTACATTCACACTGAAGGCATTAAGACTTTGAATTAACACATGTGGAATTATATACTTAACAAAAAAGTGTGAAACAACTGAAAATATGTCTTATATTCTAGGTTCTTCAAAGTAGCCACCTTTTGCTTTGATGACTGCTTTGCACACTCTTGTCATTCTCTTGATGAGCTTCAAGAGGTAGTCACCGGAAATGGTCTTCCAACAATCTTGAAGGCGTTCCTAGAGATGCTTAGCACTTGTTGGCCCTTTTGCCTTCACTCTGCGGTCCAGCTCACCCCAAACCATCTCGATTGGGTTCAGGTCTGGTGACTGTGGAGGCCAGATCATCTGGCGTAGCACCCCATCACTCTCCTTCTTGGTCAAATAGCCCTTACACAGCCTGGAGGTGTGTTTGGGGTCATTGTTCTGTTGAAAAATAAATGATGGTCCAACTAAACGCAAACCGGATGGAATAGCATGCCACTGCAAGATGCTGTGGTAGCCATGCTGGTTCAGTATGCCTTCAATTTTGAATAAATCCCCAACAGTGTCACCAGCAAAGCACCCCCACACCATCACACCTCCTCCTCCATGCTTCACGGTGGGAACCAGGCAAGTAGAGTCCATCCGTTCACCTTTTCTGCGTCGCACAAAGACACGGTGGTTGGAACCAAAGATCTCCAATTTGGACTCATCCAACCAAAGCACAGATTTCCACTGGTCTAATGTCCATTCCTTGTGTTCTTTAGCCCAAACAAGTCTCTTCTGCTTGTTGCCTGTCCTTAGTAGTGGTTTCCTAGCAGCTATTTTACCATGAAGGCCTGCTGCACAAAGTCTCCTCTTAACAGTTGTTGAAAAGATGTGTCTGCTGCTAGAACTCTGTGTGGCATTGACATGGTCTCTATTCTGAGCTGCTGTTAACCTGCGATTTCTGAGGCTGGTGACTCGGATAAACTTATCCTTAGAAGCAGAGGTGACTCTTGGTCTTCCTTTCCTGGGGCGGTCCTCATCTGAGACAGTTTCTTTGTAGAGCTTGATGGTTTTTGCAACTGCATTTGGGGACACTTTCAAAGTTTTCCCAATTTTTCGCACTGACTGACCTTCATTTATTAAAGTAATGATGGCCACTCGTTTTCTTTACTTAGCTGCCTTTTTCTTGCCATAATACAAATTCTAACAGTCTATTCAGTAGGACTATCAGCTGTGTATCCACCAGACTTCTGCTCAACGCAACTGATGGTCCCAACCCCATTTATAAGGCAAGAAATCCCACTTATTCAACCTGACAGGGCACACCTGTGAAGTGAAAACCATTTCCGGTGACTACCTCGTGAAGCTCATCAAGAGAATGCCAAGAGGGTGCAAAGCAGTCATCAAAGCGAAAGGTGGCTACTTTGAAGAACCTAGAATATAAGACATATTTTCAGTTGTTTCACACTTTTTTTGATAAGCATATAATACCACATGTGTTAATTCATAGTTTTGATGCCTTCAGTGTGAATGTACAATTTTCATAGTTATGAAAATACAGAAAAATATTTAAATGAGAAGGTGTGTCCAAACTTTTGGTCTGTACTGTATATCAGAACTAAGGACATGGCATTGCTACATACCTAACTTGTATATCTTCATTTTTTTTGTGCTCTTGACAGGTGACCTGAAATACATAGAAAATACTCCAGAGACTCCACGGCTTCCATCCTCAAATCACTCTGATATCAGTGCTTCCAAGTCCAAATCATCATCCTCTTCACCCTGGGTCTATACAAGTCGCTCAGGCTCCAATAACAAACCAATTCTCCCCCCTATTCCATTGGGGCGCAAGAAGTCAACAAGTTAGATTTTGTTTTTAAAGGTAACTGGTCATGTAAAAAAACGCTATCTACCTGAAGATATGGAGCTAGTCTGTAGGTTAAATGGGTTCTACAGCTGCCTGTTACTTGCACTAAAAGCCCAGTTGCCGGGAGGAAATAAACTTAATTCCTCCCGGCAGCCTTGAGCTTTCAGTCATTGAAGCACATCCAGAGCGGCTTCAGGTCACTGCTTAGTACATAGTGAACTGCGGCTGAAACCATGCTCCGGCATTGACTGACAGTCGGCTCCGCACTATTGCACTGTAGAGCTGGCTGTTAGTCAGTGCAGTGGCGTGATTTCAGCTGCCGTTCACCATGTACTAAGCAGTGTCTGAAGCCGCTCCGACCGCGCCCCTATGGCTGAAAGCCAAACGCTGCTGGGAGGAATAAAGTTCATTTTCTCCTGGCAGCGGGGCTCTCCGTGCAGGTGCCGTGCAGCTTCAAAATGCTATAAACCTACATATTAACCCCATATTTGCAGGTTAATACAGTTTTTTCACATGATGGGTTCCCTTTAAGGTTGTGGCTACAGAGCGATACTTGTCACATGACAGCAGTTCTCGGAGAAGTCACCAGACCAAAAACATTTGCTAGACTAAATTAGACCTACAATTGTGCTGTAAATAAAGCGGCCAAGTTTCAGACAAAGTCATATATTGCGCGCAACTTGCATTGAAGTCTACGGCAGTTGTATCGCATGCAGCTTATGACCAGAGGCAGAAAATCAAAACACATTTGGAAACGTGACTCTGTATCATGATATGTCACAGGTCGCAACGCGACACCATAGGAAGTCATTGCATTCAATGTGTCACTGTGATTTTAGTGTGGGTGACACATGTTCCTGTATTGCCTAAATATCACAATGTAAGGTCCTGGCTTTACCTGTGTGTTGAGATCCATTTCTCTATTCTGTTTTAGGAGTAGAGAAACAGAATTTATGTGGAATATGGAGCTGTTACATAATAGGTGAAGACAGATGCCGGCGGGCGCTATTGACTGTTCTGTTTTGTGTCCATTTTTTTTAACAGAGCAAAAACCGCACCATGCAGAAGTTTTTGTATTAAAACCTGATTCCAGTCAAACCCGTTCTGCATCCTTCATGTAACAGATATTAATTCCTTTTCTCTGTCCCTAAAACAGAACAAAGAAACAAAACCCAGGTGTGAACACAGCCTAAATTAGATTATTTATAAATTAATAATTTTTCAGATTGTATTTTGAATCTTAAATGTTAGAAATATATTTTTATGCAGATCAATTTACACTATACTTACAGCATATATTGCATCTACTGATGAGCTACACCTTTTGATAAGATATTTTCACATTAAAGAGGACCTGTCTGATCTCGTGTTACGTGTGCTTTAATTAATATTTGCCTTAACACATGAAATAATTCTAGGAGCGTCTTCTCATATAACTGTGTTGTCATTCCTCCTGTAAATGCATGAAGAATTTGACAACTGGGCAGTACCAACCCCCTTGTCAGTTGGGTGTGTGCTATCACAGTCAGCACTATTTGGACAATGTCAGAAAATACCAGAAATAATATAGTGCCTAGTTATACATTTATTTATACATTTCCAGTCGAAATAAAGCAATGGCACAAATACAATTTTGGGGTATTCTCTCTTTCTGCAAGTTTCAAATGTGATAAAATAACAGCAACACAAAACACTTGTAAAGACACTTAAAGCACAGCTTTTTTTTCCCTTTAATACAGGTGTGCGCATGTCTTAAAAGAGAAGAAAAAAAAAGTACATTTTGGCCTAACTGCTGCACCAAGTTACATGGATGAGGGTAATAGGAAGATATTCATTATTACAAAATAGAGACGTTGCATATGAATTTTGGAATTTCCATTTGCAGCAGAAAAAGCAGGACTTGCACTGTAGCTCTTAAATGTGCACAAGGGTCTCCTCTGTGCTCACAGACCCTGCATGCTGATGGTTTTCAGGTGCCGATTACCTTCCTGCAGATTGGGTGCTGATATATTAAATTGTAGTAACAGTCACAATCATCATTCAGCACACAAGAAATTGCAATTGAGCGGAGTCAAAATCACAGCCACAAATCCAGGCCTGATTGAGGGTAGGATACCCCAAACTCACATACCGCACACTCACACCAGCCACAGTGCCGTTAGTTGTGCTCATCAGATTCATGGTTTGCCCAGTTTGCAGGTTAATGTATACCCTTACCCTGCACCCTTATTGCACTTGTGTGTGAACGACATCTACCAGCTAGCAGGAAATCAGACATTACAAGTTCACTTATTTTCTGATTTATATTTTTATAAAAGAGTTCAGTGTAGACACTAAAAACAAAAACTTAGGGGTTAAAAACAAAAAATTGCTATAATGACTATAATGTCCATAATTTGATTTATTATTTTTTTATAATTATTGATAAAGAACGGGATCCGTCCTAAATAAAACGTAGCCTACATTTGCATAAATGAAATACACAGAATATATAACAGATTTTGCTTTTAAATAACACCATCCCAATGTATAGAACACAATGTAAAAAAGAATTAAAATTGAACTGATTTAATTAAGCTGTTATGTTTTTTTTTTTTTTTTTATAAGTTGATGCAGTAGCAAAATACCTTGTGCGTAGAGGGTGTCCCAGGTCCGAACCCATCTCTGTTTCTTAGAAATAAAAGGGTAAAAAAAAGACTATTTGCAACAGAAAGTTTAAAAGAGCAGAAAAAGAACTTTTAAAGGGAACCTGTCAGCAGGATTTTGTTAAGTACACAATTAGCTATAATGGTGCTGTAATACTGATTAAAACCATACCTGTGGCGAAGAAATCTGTTTTGTGTAATCAGGGTTTGAAGTTATAATCATAGCTTTGTGCATTGGGGCAAGACTGTGGGTATGGTCTTCGGCTCTGCCTCTGTCCCTCCTGTTGTCTTTATCGTCCTCCTGGTTTAAATTTCATGCTGCTGCCAACCTAGCTGCGAACGGCGCTTGCACATGTTGATCTCCTGGCAGTCTTGAAGTAAAATGGAGTCGGAGGCAATGCACGCGCAGATTGAGATCTTGGCTCTTCAATAAGCAGAGATCTAAATCTGCGCATGTGCAGCCACAGGTGCCATTTTTCTGAAGACTGCCAGGAGATCAATGTGTAGGCACATGCTCAGCCCAGGCATGGGTCTTGGTGCAAAACAAGGTAAGGTTTATTGCATTTCTCCGCACTCTAAATGATCATGCTTTCTCTAACATAAGAAAATCAAAACATAACAGCTTTTCTTCAGCCCAAAACATATAATAAACCTCACAGTCCTTTTGTCAGGGTAGGCACAGTACATTAACATGGCTGTACTCACACCACAGCATGGGCATGAGTTGTCGCAGGCACAGTCTGTAAATCAACAATGGCTTCTATTCAGCTCCACATTTACACATGGCCTGTGCATTCTCTTTTCAGAGAGATTCTATCTGGTCTCACCAGCTCCTACACACCCCACTCTGTTCAGCTTCTCCAGCTGACTAAAAAGGAACACAGGGCCTGGCTCTAGCCATAGCCAGGTACACATGGATCAGGACTTTCAGTGCTAGGTTTAAACCCTGTCATACCTGGCTTTCCTAAAATGTTTTTATTAATTATTTTAGGAAATGAACTATTTCATTTTAAATTGAATGAGAAAATACCCTGCAGTAAATAAACAACAATAGTGCATGAAAATAATATAGGGTACTTGGTTAACATAATTTTGATAAAAAAATAACATAAAAGCCATCCCACCACATCAAGGTGACCCTATTCGGGATGGTCCTAACCTCTAGTATTAAAACCTTAAAGGGGTTGTCCGGTCAAAAGTGAAAAGTCTGCAGTCACTCTGTTTGACTGCAGACTTATGACTTTCCCCAGCGCAGACAGTGCGCAGCGGGAATTCGCCGGTATAAGACCCGGGACCGGAGGCTAAGTATACGTTATACATACCCCTGGCCATTCAGCGCCGCATCTCTCCATTTACTTTTAAGGAGCGAGGCCACGCCCAGTCTAGTGATGTGGACGGCCAGTGGGTGTGTCTGACTAGAAGGTGAGGCCTTGCTCAATACAAGTGTATGGAGCACAAGGCCACGCCCACTGGGCGGGGTATGTATAACACGTACCCTCCATTACCGGGTCTCATACCGGCAAATCCCTGCAGCGCACAGTGCCTGCGCTGGGGGGATTCATGTGACTGCAGACTTATCACTTTTGACTGGACAACCCCTTTAACATGTGTCTAATGACGTAAATGTGAATAAGGGCCAAGAAGGACTAAGACCCCAACTCTTTCACACGTCCGTGTCTCCAGTACGTGTGGTGACAGTTTTCAAACGTACTGGAGACACACACATAGACCCATTCAAATGAATGGGACTGCGCACGTTAGTGTTTCCACGGACCATGTGTTCATGGGCAAAACACACTCACATGTCTTTGCATGCCGCACGAACCGCAAAACATCCAATACACGTTCACACTGACACACGGATGACATCCGTGTGTCATCAGTGGGACATGTACCGGCGCTTGGGAAACAGCAATACAGTTCCCGCTGTTCCCCAGCACCGGGTGCTGGAGGCATCCCTCATCATTGTCCCCAGCTTGCGCTGCAATCAGCACTAGCAAGGGACAATGTTGAGAGATGTATTCAGCCCCTGCTGTCTACAACAAATGTAAAATAAAAAACACATTATACTCACCTAATTCCCTGAAGCCATTGTCCCCTGAAACAAACCAGAAATAAAAAACACAATATCCCTCACCTGTCCGAAGTTGAAATAATCCAGTGTCCCATGCCGTAATCCATCTGATCGCCATTTCTTCATCAGCACAAGCGGTGGCTTGAGGCGATCGCACGCTGAGGAGCAGGAGAGAATAATTCGCTGCAGCGAGCGGGCCCCTGAACATTGCGGAGTTCAGTGAGTAACAGGACATTTTTGTGATTAGACACATGGTAAGGTTTTAATACTAGGACCGTCCTGAATAGTGTCACCTTGACACAGTGGGATGGCTTTTTTTTAATCAAAATTGGAAAGGGTCTGGGAGGTGGAACCTCTGAGCAACGATACAAAGGGGCAGTCCTTGTAAGGAAGCGGGTGGCTCCCAGGGAAGGCGGGCAGGTAGTTACGGAAAGTGACGGGGACAGTCTCTGGGTAGGAGGGCAGGAGGTCACGGCAAGTGACGGGGACAGTCTCTGGGTAGAGGGGCAGGAGGTCACGGCAAGTGACGGGGACAGTCTCTTGACGGGCGGGTGGTCACGGCAAGTGACGGCTAAGCCTCCAGATAGGCTAGCAGGCGGGTAGCAGGTGGACGCTCCCAGGTGAGCGGGCCAGAGTCTCTGAACAGGCAGGTGGTCACAGCAAGTGATGGCTAAGCCTCCAGGTAGACTAGCAGGCAGGTAGCAGGCGGACGCCGCTCCCAGGTGAGCGGGGAAGAGTCTCTGGACAGGTAGGTGGTCACAGCACGTGACGGCAGAGCCTCCAGGTAGGCTAGCAGGCAGGTAGCAGATGGACGCTCCCAGGTGAGCGGGTAAGAGTCTCTGGACAGGCAGGTGGTCACAGCACGTGAAGGCAGAGCCTCCAGGTAGGCTAGCAGGCAGGTAGCAGATGAGCGCTCCCAGGTGAGCGGGCAATCAGATCCATAGACAGACTGGCAGGGCTGGTAGGCAGACTGTCGGACCGCAGGAATGCAAGTAGATAGACAAGAATCAGGCAGGTATCAAGCAGGTAACTGGCAGGTATCTGGTAACGGGACCTGAGGGCTGAAGCAGAGTGATAGGCTATGCAACAACATTGCTTGGGCACCTCCATTTTGGAGGAGGTGCCTTATATATGGTGAGGTCCTCCGGCCATTGGCCGGGGACTCCTTAGGACGGCGCGCGCGGCCCCTTTAAGAGAGGGGGAGCGCGCACGCGCGCCCTAAGCACAGTTGCCGGGAAGCAGCGCGCGCTGCCAGCAGAGCAGGAGGAAGACGCCGGGCACGGAGCGGAGAGGTGAGGGGAACAGCGTCCCTGCCTAGCAGGAGGCAGGGACGCCGACGCTACAAAAATTATGTTAAGCAAGCACCATATATTATTTTCATGCACTATTGCTATTTATTTACTGCAGGGTATTTGCTCATTTTGTTTTATCTTAGGTTGTCTGTTTATTGGCCCATATGTACATGCACCTACACGTTACATGCACACAAACTTATATTCCAGTTCATTGCTTTTGATTTTAAGTTCAAATTGGCAGACTTCTCTTGGGTGGTATCTCCCATTTGGTACCTTTTTTTATCTATTTAAACCACTGTTTCTCAAACCCTGTCCTCACGGACCCCAACGCATCGTGTTTTCAGGATCTCCTTAGTATTGCACAGGTGAGAGAACCTGTGGCAGTTTCTGATGCCTTAATAATAATTCTATCACCTGGGCAATACTAAGGAAATCCTGAAAACATGACGTGTGGGGGGCCGTGAGGACTGGAGTTTGGGAAACACTGATTTAAACCATTGTCTTCTGTATTTTTATATAATGTATTTTTCTTGAGGAAAAGGTCAGTCAGACCTAGGAACACGTCCATTTCTATTGCTAGACACATGTCTTACATCATTGGCCACAAAATCGTTTTTCACCAGCAGTGCAGCCTGAAAGTCCTAGCTTCCATGTCACAGGCAGCCAGTGAGGGGCAGGGGTATTACAGCAGAACTGCAAATATGTTTGCAATGAGAAGAGATTTAACTCTGCTGTACTGTGTCAATTATAAGAAGTATAGGCAAATATGTTTGTAATGAGACAAACAACACTTCTGTTGTATTGTGTTCTGATTTCACTGCAGAGCTATGTGTGATTTAGAGAGCAAAGTGTCAGTGATTACTTGTGTCAGGGATTACTTGTCTCACACTGGTAATGCCCCCTTTCTTGTAAAATAATCTCTGGAGACAGATTCTCATGCAGATCAGTGTCTGGCGCCCATAGATCTTAACAGCTCATTTACATATAAGAAAAACCTGGATTTCTCTGGAATAAGACATCAGATCGCAGACCTCAAAGTATCATGTTATTCAGCTGACCTGCATGCCCATATAGACAGCTTAGGAGGGTTGACCCTACTGACAGATTCCCTTTAAAAGAAGGGAGATACACTTTCTTTGCCATAGGTATCTCAAATTCTGAAGCAGAAAAAAAAAATGCCCAAAACATTAAACATACGACTAGCAAAGTGGTTTTACTAGACAGATAATTAGGAAGAGCTTTTCAAGCGCATGTGATTTTCCTGGGTGGTGGGGGGTTGGATTTGCTCCAAAAATAGTGTGTTCATACCCTAAGGTTAAGTGCCTATAATGAGTAATTGATGCTGCACAAAAAAAGGCAGCATCTTAAAGTTCGAGCAGAATGGATGGGACTCATAGAAATCTCATGCAGACTCTGCTTTTTTTTGTATGTTGCGTAAACTGATCCGCGGTGCGTATTTGAAGTCTGCCTCATGTCAATTTTTCTTGTTGGTACGATTAGTTTTATGTGCAGATTTTCCCCATTGAATTGCATTAGATGTGGAAAATCCGCAGGTAAAAAGATGCATATGCATTTTTAGTGTGTTTCCACATAACTGTATCAAAGTTTTGTCAAAGCCAAATAGCAGGAAGTATAAAAAAGCAGTTTTGTTTAATACAAGACAAAATTAGGCAAAAATATTTTTTTCTCTTTGATATGAGCACTTGGAGACATACTTAACACCTCACTCCAACCAGCTTCTTACACCTTCCACAAACCCATGTACTTGTAAAAACAGAAAAAAAGCAAAACATAATAGGTGCATACATGGAAACTAAGATTAAAGGCTACAATGTTTTACATAGCAAACATAATAAACATCCTCGTAAAATATTCAAAGCTTCTAAACGAGACAGAGCTGATAAAGCAGTAGATCTGAGCATGATTGCATATAGATCATATGGATCAGGAAATCTACTATCCCTTAGGAACTGATCACAGCCCAAAGGGGAAGAGAAAAATTCTCCGATATATTTCTTTGTCCAGTTTTTAGGAAAATATTGAAATGTCTACATAACACTTTGATGTTTGTATAGCATTTTTGGAGTTCATCATTTTTCTTTAAAAGCTGTATCCTCTAGGTATGATATTTGTTACCCATACACTCTTCTATAAAATGTTAGCTATGCCAGAAAAAAAGCAAGTAAAAAAAAAAGTAAAGTAAAACGCATGAAAAAAAAATAAGTAGTTGGAAGCAAAAGTTCTGACTCCTTTATTTTTCCAGACTCTGATTAATAAAAGTTTAACAAAACTTTTTCTCACCATCATGTAAAGAACCTAGATAAAATATAACATGAGAGCTGATAACTATTTTTTTTGTGATTACTATAACATCCTGGTTATTTATTTTTCCATAAATAAGGGTCAATTGATTGAGGATCATAAAATATTTTATTAACATTTCTAAATTCCTATGAAAATTAATTATACAAGTTGATTTATTTTATTTTTTAAAGCAGGATTTGGTACATTTCTATCGACTAACTAAAAACTAGCTCTAACATAGTCCTGAAAAAATGCCGTTAAACGTATGTAATTTTATTAAATGCGTTTTAAAAACACACAAAGGCTGCGCGACGCAACACAAAATGTATCTGGAGGCGGTGTTAGAATGGAGACATTTTTAGACTTCCTGACGGTAGTCATACTGGGCAACGGGCAAATAAGAGGATTTCTTTCAATGAAATTTTAAAAGACTAATGACATCTCAGGGGTAACATTTCTCCTTGTGTAGAGTGACAAGTCAGGCCTGGCATGTTCAGAGTGAGGAGACTTGTATGCCGTGCATTCTCCTCTGAGGATCGCTACTTCCAATAGGTGGCACTAGAGTTCAAGTCCTCTTCCTCTCTAAAAGGCAATTTGCATATAAAAGACAAATGAGAAACACTAGGCCTGGTGTTCTGTTAAGGCCAAGTTCACTTGTTCTGTATTTTTCACCCACTCCTGGTTTTGGCTTACAAAGACTGATGTAAAATATTGAAGTGCTGCACGTGTTTCTATTATACTTTTCCTCTGATTCTTCCACTCCAGTATTTTACATCCGTATTTGAAAGCCAAAATCAGACCAAATACTGAATATGTGAATGTGGCCTAAAAAGGACTTACTGGTTAGAACCAAAAAAAAAACATGGACAGTACATGAAATTACAAGTCTTTTCTTAAAATATAGATAATTAACAAATCCGATGTTTTCCCTCAATTTACCAGGACACAGGTTTCACTTTCCCATAATGAGCACAAAATCTGGAAAGATTCTCTTTAGTGTTGATAGAATGTGCTCGGATAACGTGTTATCCGAGCATGCTCGGTCTTATCCGAGTATTTTCGGTTTATGTTTTCCAGCGGTAGACAGACACAACACATGTGGGGAATGCCTGTTTGTTTGGCACTCCTCGATAACACGTTATCCGAGCATGTTCGCTCAACACTAATTCTCTTCACTGGGAGATGGCAACACTGAGGAGGGAAGAGGGGGCTGATTCTTGACGGCATCTGGATGGAAAGTGATCCCTTTGATCAGAATGACAGGATTTGGTCCGTTTTTGACTTTCTGATCCATAGAATATGATAGGAGAATTGATTCACATATTTCTCTCACCAGTTCACCAAAAGTAATTCAGCAAAACACAAATCAAGCAAAGATATACCTCACCTCCAACCAGGAAACTAGTCTTCACCTCAAACAGAATGTAGCAAAAGAAGGATTCAGTTGCTTGCAAAGGGTTAAGCCGAGCCTCACTACATACTGTATACAGAGAGACCTAAAAAAAACAATGGTGGGTTTACATGTGCCAATGGAGGAGGTCTAATGGCCTGTCTAGTGAGCACAGAATATAAATGTTATCGACAGCTCTTTACCTGTTTACACAGGAGAAAGTGCTGCCTAGAACTGTTTTTTTTGAGCAGTTAAAAATCAGCACACTCATCAAATGCGCATTTTGCTAATTTGTCAGCCATCTACTGACTTTTTTTTTTTAGACGGGCCAATAGTCAGGAAGGAACCTGTGACAGAAGTACAGTTGCTGTTTCTAGCCTTCTCCTTATAAGTTAGGTAAGAAGACGTGAGAGCAGGAGAACAGCCTCTCCAACTGTTTTCAAAGACAAAAGCATATCTCATGTGTTTACATGCTGAAGATTTCCATTTTATCCCCACAGAATCTGCCAGCTGAGAAGCAGAAAGTCTCAGAACTGTCAAATAGTTAGACAGCAGAGAGCCCCAACTTCAGCTTCTCGATTCTTAAAGGGGTGATTTGAGCGATGCCAGGCACTTCTAGTTGGAATGTGGCTGGAAGTATACTTATTAAATACTTGTGGTCACATGATCGCGTGGTCTTGTCGCCGGCATCAGGGAATCCTGACTGCGCACTCTTTACACGATGTGAGGATTCACAAGTCTGCAGTCACATAGAATGACTTTAGATGTTTGTGCCAAACCTAGACAACCCTTTTAAAAGTCCAGAACTATAACTAAATTTCGATTTATTCTCTTTTTCCATAAAATGAGAAGATTTATATTTTGAACTCCTTTCATATCACAAAGTTTTCCAGAAAGTAACAAGTTCTGTTTGAACACCTGTAATACATTAAAAAGAAAAACCACTAAATGTTGCCATAAATGTTTGGTCATATTGATCATTTCTAATACATACAATTGGTAACAGCAATTAAAACAAAACAGATTAGGGATACAAATGAAGTGCACAGAATTTGAGGCTAAAATTGTCACACAGTTCTCTGCAACCAATAATACGGAATATGGTGAGGCGATGCTAAAGTATCCCCTATGAAGGCTAATGTTCTTATCCACATAAGGCCTTCATTACACTTGCATGACCATTTTGAATCTGAGTGCTGGACTGTTTTTTACCCATTTGCATTCCATGTACCTGATTTTTACCATGCACGTCATGTTTTTTGACTATGCTAAACATAAAATAACGGAAGGAAGCTGAAGTGTCTCTTAGCAAATAGTCTGTGAAAAACAGGATTTTTTTTTTCCTGTTTGAAAATCGGACAAGCTAGTAGCCCCATAGACTATGTGCAGTGCGTTGAAAACATGGATACCACATGGATGACAAGTACTAACATTTGAATCAGGCCTAAGGAGGATAATGTAAGGGTGTATTCCCATCTTGTACATTTATGCCATATCCACAAGTGTCAATGCAAGTCCCAACAGTAGGACCTGCATATATCACGAAAATGGCCCAAACGCACAGCTGACAGTGGAGAGATGAATTTTGACCATGGGTTACTCTGAATTGTGATGAGATCACTGAGAAACTAAGCAGAAGGACGCTGGATCCCAGAGAGAGCAGCGGTAGGTGAGAATATTAATACACTCACACTACATTACAGGCACATACACACACATTTAATATAATAGACGGGAGTGTTTCTTTAATATATGCATCTCTTCATCCATTGTAACCAACATCAGCTGTTTTATCGATATTATTACTCTCTGATCAGATACAAGAGAAAATAAAAATACTAGTAGGAAACAGGAAGCCTGAAAAGGCTGAACTGCCAAAAGATTTGCATTCCTAATCTGTCAGCGTATAAATAAATTACAATATCATCTGCAGGACAGAAGACACGTTATATATTTTACTACTCTACTTTTGACTTCCTTTTATATAATTGATAAGCTATAGATACACAAGACACAAACAAAAGTAAAACTAACCTTCGTACAAGAATAAGGCAGAATCTAGCTTGTTATTGCTTCCGTAGTGGACTGTCTGTTCGTCTAAATCTATGCTTAGCATCTTAAAGGAAACCTGTCAGTCGATTCATGTTGCCCAAAATATGGGTTGAAGTGTATGTCTTTCTGAAATGCTGTGGTATTTCAGAGAAAACAATTTGAAAAACTTGCTGGGCATTATATGGAGAGACAAGACTAGTCTAGTCCGGAGCCAATTTCTCCCCACCCCCTTCAGTTGATTGACAAGTGTCTCCTTTTTGTATATAAGGAGAGACCTGTCAATGAACTAGAGTCAAGCAGGGAGAAATCAGCCAGGGGAAGTGCCAGACTAGTCTGGTCTCTCCCTATCGTCTCCCGTCAGGCTTGTCATACTATGTTTTCTCTGATTCGCCAGGTTGTTTCAGAGTAAAACATACTTTGCTCCAATCGTGCAGCCAGGTCTGATTCATGCTGCCCCTAGTTTGGGCAGCGTTATTCTAGTGCCAAGTTCCCTTTAAATGGCTACTAGACTTAAAAACGACCATAGATCAATAGTACGGCTTGTAAGACACATTTGTTCTAATACTGATGGACCCGGAATCTGCAGCTTATAAATGATAGTTAGGTAGTATTGTTCATAAACACATTGTAAGACCTCTTCAACAGCCACAACAGACTGTATAAGATGAGCTTTATGTCATCCGTACATTCTGCCATACAATGCTTGGTACAAAAGTATGGATTCGAAAAGCTGCAAATCTAAATTGACCTGCTGTTCTTCACAGATATGTGAAGGTATCTGGAGGAGAAAAAAAAAAAGGTGAAGATTATTGGGGTGATATACGAACACTTTTCTGGATTTCCGGTCATTACCCTCTGTCAAGCCTAAAATCATGGCTTACACACAATAGATTTCATTCTCATTTTTCTGGGAGATTTTACTACTGAAACTAGCGATATGGCTATTTAGTTCCTATTTCAACAATATAAATTATACCTGTTTTGTAGTAATCTAGACATCAAACTTTAAAACGCCACTCCAGCATTTTGTTTTTTTTCAGCATAGGAGTGGCGCTTCTAAACTAAGGTCAGTGCCTGCAGTATTATACTTATCCGCCGGGCGTCTTCACCTTATATCGGCACCGCTCTGGTCCTGCAGCACCATCTTGTGACCACAACTTCTGACTGTCCAGAAGTCAGTAGTAACGGTCACAAGCGCTCACTGTAAGTCTAGGAAAGCCAGAACAAGGCATTGAAAAATGACACTGGAGCACAACTGCTAGAGACCTACGGAGAGCGGCAGCGCTAGAAAGTGAAGATGGAGGCTGGTAAGCATGACAGTACGGGCAGGAACACTAGATTAATAGCACCACTCCAGCGGTAAAATAAAATAAAAAAAAACCACTGGAGTGGTGCTTTAAAGCACATCAATATAAATCAAGAAGTGCATTATGGGAACGTTGGCGCACTAGGAGTATAGAGACATGGCCGCGATAAATTAATGTATTGTAATACCACGAGTTTCTGAAGTAAAAATGTTCTGGCAAATTCCCCATAACTTCTTTAGGATATGAAGCCAAGATGGAAAGAAGGTTTAGCGTCTCCATACTTGACTGACAATTTAAAGTACGCTCAGCAATGCCTGGCTGATCTAGTACAATTCCAGAAACCCAGAACGATACATGTACATTAGTTAGATAATACTGAACGGTGAGGGTTTTAATGTTCAGGAATCAGACCACACAAGGTCACTGTCCATAAAAATGAATTGGAGATACAGAAATAGCTGAGTGAGCGCCTCCAGCCGGCTCTGAAAAATAATAGGGACCTGGGGTATTCCCAGCTTCACAGTATGTCTAATACGGTACATGACGTAAAAATCTCTTGCTATAGATCACATCACTGGCCTTACATAAGTCTGCATTACCAATATACCAATGATCATTATGCATCACCACTCCAAAACAATGCAGATGATGGACCCCAAAACACAACTTGTTGTGACTTGAAATGAAAAAATCCTGTAAGTACAGCTAGTACATATACATGACAGGAGTAACACTTAAAGGGGTTTTCCCAAGATTTTACAACATTTGCAATGGTCCCCATTGGTCCTGAAGCAACGACGTCCCTTACAATAGTCACCACCTCTCTGACCACTGCGGCCAATCATTTACCCTAGGGTTAATGCAATCACCAGAGCGAATGATGTCCTGGACGTCTACAAGGCCAGCTGGGAATACAAACTGGAAGAAATGCTTTTTGTTCTTTATTTTAGAATATTCCAAAACTTTTTGTACATTCCTGAAAACCCGTTTAAGGTTTAAAAAAAATACAAAAAACCCCTCACAATGTCAGAATGCGAAACGGCCAGAAATCCTAGTCCTACACTGAGCAGGAAAGGAACTTAAAGTTATACTAATTCTTTAGTAAAAAGCTACTAAACATGGATTGTGTAAGGACGGCTAGAAACGGTCACGGTGTCCGTGTGTGTAGATGACCAACCTCCACCCATACAAAGACACTAATAAAATGAAAATGTAAAAAGTAACATCTTTTGATACAATTAATCTATTTCGGCGTGTAATCTATTTTTCCTCACAATTCCTTTTTAAGTCTTGTAGCATGTAACATTTGGTTGCATTTTCTACCTACAATGTAGCTGAACCAGTCATGAAATTGACCTATCAGTCCCTTATTACCTAATATCTAATCACTCTCGTATTATAAAAATGGTAGAGGTCTAAAATTACAAAGTTCAATGGAAGGAATACAAATAATGCTGCTCCCCGTGAGAATTTAGGGCAGCAACATTTTGCATAAAGTATAAGAACGTCTAGTCCTTCTTGGCTTCCTTTTTGTCCTTGCCAGGAGCAGTCCGGATGGTGTTCCACACTTCGGTGTACAGCAATGTACCCAGAAAAACTAGGAAGGTGCCAATCCAGTGCCAGGCAGTAAAAGGGTTCTTGAAGTACAGAATGGAGAAGATGAGACTTAGGAATTTTCGCAATGTGACAACCAGGGTGACAGTTAAAGATGGACATTCAGTTGTGAGGATGAATACTCCACGGATGCATACATATCTTGAGAAAAGTGTTAAGGCAAACTGAGTAACAGCAAGAACATGGACAACTGGAGCCTCTACAATATAAAAGAAGCAGAACTCCCATTAAAAGAGGTTGACAACAGAGCATTACAAAGCTGCAACCTTAAAGAGTAACCGTCATTTTAATTTTTAGTTCATAAATCAAAAGAACATATGAAAATAAGAAACATAATATATTTTATTAGAGGAATTTACTTCTTTGCCCTCCTGGACTGCTCTATCATTCCTAAATCACAGGTAAAATCTGTCCTCACTGAATATAGACATTCCCATTACTGAGCTAGGAGATGACAATTGGTGCTCATAAAGTTCTATGGAGAACTATGACTGGCAATTCAAGAGAATGTCTGTTTGCCTCTAGTTTGTCCTCCCTCCCCTCTCCATAAAATTTTACAAGCACAAGCTGTCATCCATCTCATTAATGGAAAAACCTGTCTTCACTGAATACAGATTTCTTTCCCATGAATTAAGAGTGAAAGATCGATCCAGGAGGAGAAAGAAGCACATTTTTTCAGGTAAGATAGATTACAAAGTTGCCCATTTTGTTGTGTACTACTGACTTATGAAATAAAAATGTAAACGGTAGATACTTTAAATTTTACACCATGCAGGTATGATGAATACAGCATGTCATACCTTTTTAAGAATATAATGTACAGAAACCTTTTGCAGGAGCAATGTCCATCTGTCTAACAGACCCTGCTGTCATCTCTGATGTGAACTGAATAACAGCTGGAAAATCAAGGGAAGGATACTGAGTGATCACATTCATGAGAAGATAAAACCACATGATCGGCATCTGGATTTCCAGTAGAGGCAGCTGAAATGGTTCTGTAATGCAAGGAACATGTACAGTTCAGCCTTAATTTAAATTACACGCATGCTTACTTATTCACATTTATAATGTATACACACACAATTCACATCCAGGAGATACAAGTGATCACCACATGTGTAGAAAGCCACGAATTCTGCTGTAAAACATTCAAGAAAGTCTAAATTTGCGCAACATATTAAAACTTCTCACCATTTAAAAGGGGTTTTTCAAGATTATTGTATTTTTTACTATGGGCTTAAGAACTGATTCAGTGCTTCTGCTTTTCCTCTTCCAGGCTGCTCTGTTGACGGGGCGTGATTGCAGACATCATGCTGATTCACAGCCGGCTACCCTCAGATAAGTAGCAAGGAGCCGCTGTCAATCAGCATGGCATCAGCAGTCACGCCCCATTGACAGAGCAGACTGGAAGAGAAGCAACTGCTCTGTTGACGAGACGTCAGTCGCAGAATCATCGGCAGGAGCCATCTGTGACTGCTATGAGCCAGAAGAGATCGGTGGCGAGCACAAGAGGCAGGTAGTTAGCAACTACCTGCCGTTTATTTCTTAGACCCATAGTAAAAAAATAAAATGAAGTCCAGGATAACTCCTTTAAATCAACATAAAGAGTTGATGATCATTGCAAATACCTTGTCCTTAGGAACACTATACATCAAAAGTACATTAAATATGAAAAAAAAATAAAATTCCAGCAATTCTTACCTTAATTTCTTCCTTTCCTTTAGCATACAGAAATACAGATGTGTCCTTCCTAGTGATGAGCGAGTATGTTCTGTTAACCCTTTAAGGGAGCATGTTCGGGTGCTCGCCAAGTATCTTCAGCGTGCTCGGGTGTTATGTTTGAGTCACTCTGTGCTCATGATTTGCGACTGTTTGACAGCTTTAATACATGTGATGAATGTCTAAGAAACAGGCATTCCTCACATGTATTAAAGCTGTCAAACTGTTGCAAATCATGCGCACGGAGTGACTCAAACATAACACCCGAGCATGCTTAAGATACTTGGAAAATACCCAAACATGCTTGTAAATCTCGATTAATGTGCATGCTCGCTCATCACTAGCCCTTCCTTAAACAATTATTTCCATCTCGGCCCTCATGGCTGACATGGGATTAGCTCCATCCAGGCACTGACCCACTGGGGTGACGCTATGGAAATAGCTGTGTGCATAACTACCAGTAATTTTAACGGGAGTTAAAGAACCAGCTTAGTGCAGCCACTTTTGACTGTTAACAGAGCCACATTTTAAGTGGTCAGCAACTAGACAAAGTTATTCCAGCGTCAACCATGAAAAGCTAATGTGGAAATAACCTCTCATCTTGCCTCTACACCTTGTTAACATTTATGGCACGTGACATTAAATCAACACAAAAATAAAGCGCAAAAATAAAATTTTTTTTTTTTTTACTACATGGTGGAAGAGTACTAAACTGGTGTCAAGCCAAATTGCATAACTTAATGCAACTCAAAAAAGGCTAATGGTGGGCACTAGCGATGAGCGAGCGTCTTCGGCACTCGAGTGAGCATTGGGGTGCTCAGGCACGCATCGAGTATCGCTGGTGCTCGAGTTCCCATCCGGAATGTTTTGCGCCTGTTAGACAACCAAAAAACGTGAGGATTGCTTGTGTATCCCATTTATTCAATTCTCAGGTTGCTGCGGTTTTGCTCACATTCCAAAAATGTCGATACTGGCCCTATTCTGCATAGTGTAGGTATTTGGTGATGTAGGGATATGCACTGAAGAGGATGAATATTTTAGCAGAACAGCAGTGGGGAGTATGTCTCTACTATACAAACAAAACAAAATCACATTAGGCAACCATCCAGAACTTCTTAATTTACTGTCAGCATCATATTTTGTCTCCCTATAGTCCAATCTAAGTATGTAACAATTACTCTTGGAATATTTTTAGTGTACTCTGCTGTGAGACCTTTTGAGAACTTTTTCTTTTAAAATATCTAGAAGTGACGGATCAAATTCACAACGGTCCGCATCTGGTGTATACTCACCGCTTTCTGTGAACATCACTGCATGATTATATATGTCAGGAGCAAAAAGCAGGAATCCAGGCAGTGGCAATGCATGCTGAGGAGGAAAAGGATAAGCAGGAACAAGTTTAGTCAGCATAATAGAGCTATTATAGCCAAGCTCTTACTTTACAGTGCTAAATCCTTCTGACGGGTTCTCTTTTAATATCGGTTTTGCAGTAATCTAGATTTTGTGCTCACAGGACCTCTATCTTTTGCTTATATTGTGATCTATAGTAATTGCATGTCATTGTACAGCACTGTGGAAAACATTCACTCTTTATATATAAAATTATTTTGCTTGGTGTGCTCATATGGACAGACGCAGTGCAATAAGGATGGCAATTCTATAACAATGCTTCATTTAGTGAATGAAAATATATTTAAAATGGAAGCATAGCATTTCTTGCATTCTCTGATGCTGCATGAGAAAATCTGCCTATGCTAGCAGCACAGGAGAGCACACAGTTCGGGCCAGCAGCCCAGCCATGTTGCTGGTCTGAACTGCCAATCATCAGGAGTGTACCGACCCTTGCAAGCAGGAAGCCAAGACGGTGGGGAGCAGCGTGCTCCTGAAGATCGAAGAGGTGGCTAGCTCTCCAAGCTCCAAATGCAAGTAAGAGCTCCAGAGTCACAAAGATACAAACAACATTGGGTTGTAGTTCTGTGGCAGATTTCCCCAAACTACCCAAGGCTGTTGTCATATTGTAGCTCAGCAGCCAAGAGCACACAACCCTAGCTATACGAGTGGTTGTTATTGTACATTCTAGTTGTGATTTATTTGCTGTATTCTGAAGTTCTTCAAATTTCTGGCTTGTGAAGTGTTCCTATCCTTGTGTTTTTGTCCCTATATTTAAAAAAAACCTAAATTTTTTAGGAAACAGAACTAAGAAAGGTCTTTTACCAATATCTATGCACAGCCCGAATAGGCATTCTTAATGTGGGCTGAAGGGATTATTGTTAAATTATTTTGACAACAATTAGCTCAGTTAAGAGGGGTTATCCATTACTGAACAACCCCTTCCTAAATGCTAGTGCCCCCAATAACTGCTGGTAGGCGGAAACCTTATGTCAGACAGAACTCCATTCGACGGAAGGCTGATGGGCTGAAACACTCATGGGACACCATGTCATAAAATCACCCGGAAACACAGCACCGATATCACTGGAACGCCATTTGTCTGAGGGGAGTGTCTGCGTTTTTATTATATTTATTATATTTGGGACACTAACATTTAAAAAGGGTTGTACAGTAGGACAACCTCATTAAGATGTTCCACGTCTTACATTATAAAATAAGGCTTCTTTAGAATGTTTCCCATATTCTTTATAGAGCGTTTCCTGAAATATTCCCATTCTAGCCGACAGCAAAAGAGCAAAGGTCAGAGCAGCAATACCTATGAAAAACAGCAGAAGCATATTCATTAACACGTGATCATGAAATTTCAGTAACGACATGTTTTAGCTACAACTTGTGTTTAATCCCGACAGTCCTAATGACATTCTGCTTTAATAAGAAACTTTATAGTGTGTTTAATGTGACATCAATGGCAGTTGTATTGCTTCAATTTACTGTTCTTTCACTTCAATCCATTTTAACAGGTCAGGAGGAAGACAGAGAATTCCCAGACACATGTAACATGTTCCTAATGTAAACCATGCAGGAAAATGGTCACATCAGTGGGCTTCAATAAGTAAACAGAACACAAAGGTATGCAATGCCCCGAACCTATTCTTTTATTCAGATGTCACTCTAATCAACAATTATATAAAGTGTGCACTACCTATTAATAGTGGAATTGGAGGAGATACTTTAGTACTGGTACAGGAGTGCTGCAGTGCTCTAGTACAGTGTGCACCAGATTCATCAACACTGTGCAGCAATAGAAAAGTAGCGGAAAATGTTGATTAGTGAATTA
Source organism: Phyllobates terribilis (assembly GCF_046119375.1). NCBI lineage: Eukaryota > Metazoa > Chordata > Amphibia > Anura > Dendrobatidae > Phyllobates > Phyllobates terribilis. The sequence goes on from NW_027362771.1 coordinate 306,035,499, forward strand.
TTCTGGACAACTCTGAATCCCCATCCACTATGGATAAATATGTCTAGCAGAATATATGTTGTGGCCCTTCACCAATGACTCCAAAAAGCACACACCCAAAAGCCACCATAGAAAACTTGTTAAACCATCTTCTTCACTGGACGTTGAATGGGAAGCCTTAAATAGAGAAAGAGGAAAATAGAGAAAGAGAGGGAATTATTTGCAAATTATACGGCTCCTAGAAACATACCTAGAAATAGTACATTTCATTATTTATGGTTTTACTATAGAACCCCCATAGATAGAGAGTGTTGATGCCTGGAACCAAGTTCCAGCGAACAAGTGACCATGTTTTTTAGATTATTGGTGTCCTTGCAATACAATTTTATGTTCCTTGTCCCAAGTTTTGATTAGGAAAAGATAAATGCAAGGCCTCTGCACAAAGCAGTATTACAGAAGTGGAAATCCTTAGAGGACACAACACCTGGCATGTTGAGAACCTTCCTAGCCAATAGATCTGCCGTTGGGGCAAAGTCGTGACACCTCTATACATAACAGATGGTCAGCCATGTTTACAGCTACACTTAGGCTTTGCTCACATGGACCAAGTAGAATAGGTGACAATCTAAGAGAACAATTACATACAGATCTTCTGTGACAATTATGAGATAAATGCTTGTTACATCCATACAATATGCCATAGAAGACCAGCTGTTTATTTACTTGGAACATTCATTTTTAAATAGTCCACAATAGATTTGATAGATAAATAAATATGAAGTTTACCACTTGCTTTGCAGACATCAGTGTGCAAATGAAGATTCCCAGAGAGACCAAAACAATGGACAAGTACTTGGAAGCACTATACCTGTAAAGTTAGATTGTAAAACGTCAGAACAGAAAACTGATCGTACACGGAGAAAATGGACACCTTGCGTGACCCGTCACAATCTAAAGAGAAAAATTTGCACTCGTTCTCAAATTATGGATCCCTGGAAAAGGATATGTTGAGAAAAGCTCCTGTTGTATACAGAGTACTCCAATCACCAGACAGTGCCAAAACAGTGTTGAGTTATCCGGCAAAAATATATATCGCACAGTGTATATTTTTGTATGCATGCAGTGTTTTCGTGACTTACAAGTCAGAAGGTCATGAGCCATTTTAATGGTAGAAAAAGAAGCTTTAATTCTAACACTTGTAAAAATGCTTTGTACTAACAAGGAGTTGTAAAGTATTCAACAAAATATCAAATAAACTTTAAAGGGAACCTGTGAGCCGAGTCATGCTGCCAGAACCACGGGCAGCATGCAGAAGTGTCCGGTTCCATCATTTCAGAAATGTATGTTTTACTTTGAAACGCTGCGTCCATACGACTAAGATGACCAGTCACAGAGGCAGGTCCTCACAGGACGGGTCTCTCCCTATACCCCCAGGCAACAAGAGACCGGACAATCCAAGAAAGTCGGGCAGGGAGAAGCTGCCAGGAACACCCCTGTGACTAGTCAGCCTAGTCACCTTGTTCCTGGCTTCTCAGAGTAAAGTATGTATGTCTGTCTGAAGTGAAAGAGCCAGTCTCTGACCCATGCTGACCGTGTTTCGGGCAGAAAGAATTTGCTAACATGGGAACCCGTCACCAGGGTGTCCCCATATAAACTTATTTACCACTTATAAGCCCTTTTACACATCACTCCAGCAACAAGTGTATATCACAATGATGGTCTGTACTCAGCACCACCGCTCTCCTGTAGCCGATCTTCCTGCTTTATTGGACGTCACCCCACCCAGCACTGCAAATCTTAGGCCTGCGCAGCTAAAGCAGAGACTTGTGCACACACGATACGTTCTACCCTGAGGAATCCGATGACGCAGAAGTGAAGCTGACGCATTACGGGACTTTGTTCTGCCCTAAGCAGAGCAGAGCGCGACTCACAGCCTGGGATTTACAGCACAGGGTGAATGATGCAGAAGTCTTCCACGTCCATCAAAGCAGGAAGGCCAGCTATTGCGGGAAGAGAAGACGCCTTCTGTCCGACAAGACCACTGTGAATACCATATGGCGCCTGAGAATTATAGAAGGTATTTTCTTTGATTTGTGGGGTGCTGGGGGCTTGTACACATGTGCTGGATTGGTGTGTAGGAGAGCTAAGTGGTGATTTAGTTTATATGGAAAAAACCTGGTGAAAGGTTCCCTTTAAGGACTAATGTTAATAAAACTGTAATATTCACTGTGCCAAAATGTTATTAGAGAGAGATTTTTTTCCAGCTCCAAAGTTCAGGTCCCCATTGATTTCAATAGGGTTTGGGTACAGTTCTGGTACCTGAACCGAACTGTGGACTACAGTTCTGTCAGGTACCAGAACCCGAATTTCCAAGGATCCGCTCATCCCCACTGATGAGTGCTCAGCACAGCACTTTTGGGGAACCCCTCATGTAATCCAGCACAGAGTCTCATCAGAAGAAGCTCATCAGAAGAATGTCTGCTTCTTACACATTCCTCACATGTATTAAAGCTGTCAAACAGTCGCAAATCATGCACACAGGAGTGAATCAAACATATCACCGAGCAGCTGGAAATACTCGGAACTCGGCCCGAGCATACTCGGCGAAAGGCTTAACATACTCGCTCATCACTAGTAAGGAGGCATTTCCTGAAGGATAGCCAGGGGCCACGGGGAAGGCTGTCCAGTCTCGCAGCAGCTTTCTCAAATGTGGTCATGAAAGTAATGAAAAAAAAAATGACTGCAGGATGTCTTTGGATGTTTTTTTCTTTCCGTACGTACTACTATCAATAGTGATTGATAAAACAAAATCTTACCTTTTATGAAGAATTATTATACCTAAGATCATATTTGCAATCAATGATCCCTAGAAAAGAAACAGTAATATTATGAAGAAGTCATGACTCACGATACATATGTACATGTTACAAATTCAATCAAATTTCATTATCTATTATTCACAGAATATCGAAAGGGAATCTGTCATCTGATTCATGTTACCCAAACCTCGGGCAGCATGAATCAGAGCCTGGCTGTACGATTACAGCCAGGTATATTTTTCTCAAACATTATGGCGTTTCAGAATAAGTATACTTTCAAAGGTTAGGCAACTATAGTGGGAGACTGGACTAGTTTAGTGCCACCCCTGGCTGGCTTCTCCCCACTCAAGGTGATTGACAGGTCTCTCCCTTGTGTGCAGATGGTGGGAGCGCCGCATAGGCTCACCAATGAAGTGGTTGTATGTATAAATAGCTAGTGCCTTAGCCCGGACATCACCCCCCGGAAGAAGCCATATGCGAAACGTGCATCAGGGGTGTTCTTTGGTATGCCTTTTCTTCTAGTTATGGGACTCCTGGCTACTGCTTAATTATTCCATTGTGTTCATTTTAATAGTAGGAATTTTTCCACTGTTTATTTCTGGATAGGATCTGACCCCATTATATAGTATGCTTTAGAATCAATGTGCTATACTAAGTTTATATATGCCGGACAGGAATCCTATATTATATATATATATATATATATATATATATATATATATATATATATATATATATATATATATATATATATATATATATATATATATATATATATATATATATATATATGCACATAGTTAACAGATAGATAGATAGATAGATCCAGTACAGACCAAAAGTTTGGACACACCTTCTCATTTAAAGATTTTTCTGTATTTTCATGACTATGAAAATTGTACATTCACACTGAAGGCATCAAAACTATGAATTAACACATGTGGAATTATATACTTAACAAAAAAGTGTGAAACAACTGAAAATATGTCTTAGATTTTAGGTTCTTCAAAGTAGCCACCTTTTGCTTTAATGACTACATTGCACACTCTTGGCATTCTCTTGATGAGCTTCAAGAGGTAGTCACCGGAAATGGTCTTCCATCAATCTTGAAGGAGTTCCCAGAGATGCTTAGCACTTGTTGGCCCTTTTGCCTTCCCTCTGCAGTCCAGCTCACCCCAAACCATCTCGATTGGGTTCAGGTCTGGTGACTGTGACCCCATCACTCTCCTTCTTGGTCAAATAGCCTTTACACAGCCTGGAGGTGTGTTTGGGGTCATTGTCCTGTTGAAAAATAAATGATGGTCCAACTAAACGCAAACCAGATGGAATAGCATGCCGCTGCAAGATGCTGTGGAAGCCATGCTGGTTCAGTATGCCTTCAATTTTGAATAAATCCCCAACAGTGTCACCAGCAAAGCACCCCCACACCATCACACCTCCTCCTCCATGCTTCACGGTGGGAACCAGGCATGTTGAGTCCATCCGTTCACCTTTTCTGCGTCGCAAAAGACACGGTGGTTGGAACCAAAGATCTCAAATTTGGACTCATCAGACCAAAGCACAGATTTCCACTGGTCTAATGTCCATTCTTTGTGCTCTTTAGCCCAAACAAGTCTCTTCTGCTTGTTGCCTGTCCTTAGCAGTGGTTTCCTAGCAGCTATTTTACCATGAAGGCCTGCTGCACAAAGTCTCCTCTTAACAGTTGTTGAAGAGATGTGTCTGCTTCTAGAACTCTGTGTGGCATTGACCTGGTCTCTAATCTGAGCTGCTGTTAACCTGCGATTTCTGAGGCTGGTGACTTGGATAAACTTATCCTCAGAAGCAGAGGTGACTCTTGGTCTTCCTTTCCTGGGGAGGTCCTCATGTGAGCCAGTTTCTTTGTAGCGCTTGATGGTTTTTGCAACTGCACTTGGGGACACATTCAAAGTTTGCCCAATTTTTTGGACTGACTGACTTTCATTTCTTAAAGTAATCATGGCCACTCATTTTTCTTGACTTAGCTGCTTTTTTCTTGCCATGATACAAATTCTAACAGTCTATTCAGTAGGACTATCAGCTGTGTATCCACCTGACTTCTGCACAACACAACTGATGGTCCCAACCCCATTTATAAGGCAAGAAATCCCACTTATTAAACCTGACAGGGCACACCTGTGAAGTGAAAATCATTTCCAGTGACTACCTCTTGAAGCTCATCAAGAGAATGCCAAGAATGTGCAAAGCAGTCATCAAAGCAAAAGGTGGCTACTTTGAAGAACCTAGAATATAAGACATATTTTCAGTTGTTTCACACTTTTTTAAGTATATAATTCCACATGTGTTAATTCATAGTTTTGATGCCTTCAGTGTGAATGTACAATTTTAGTACACACCATGTCGTAACCCACAGTTCAGCGCAGGCTCCGGCGCTGAGCCCGCTCTGAACCGGGCACATGTCAGCAGATTTATACAGCTGACGTGTGCCCGCAACAGCCGCAGGTGGAATAGAGATCCACACGTGCCTGTTAACTAGTTAAATGCCGCTGTCAATCTCTGACAGCGGCATTTAACTGCGCCGCGCCAGAAGCGCGTCACTTACCCCGCCCCATCAGTGACCCCGTCACATGATCGCGGGTCACCGATGGGTTGGCATGACAACCCGGGGTCTGCAGCAGACCCCTGTGGTTGTCATGTCCAGATTGCTATGAGCGCCGCCCAGTGATCGGCGCTCATAGTAAGTCAGCAAATCTGCTACATACAGGCAATCTGCTCATTGCCTGTATGTAACAGAACCGATCGAACAACTGCAGCTTCTAGTCTCCAATGGAGATGGAGACTATTGAAGCAAGCAGAAAGTGTAAAAAAAAAGTTTTTAAAAAATTACAAAAATAAAAGTCTAAATCACCCCCCTATCGCCCCATTCAAAATAAAACTATAATTAAAAAAAACCCACATACACATATTTGGTATCGCAGAGTTCAGAATCGCCCTATCAGAATAAAAAAGAATTAGTCCGATTGGTAAACAGCGTAACGTGAAAAAAATTCTAAACACCACAATTACACTTTTTTTGGCGCTGCAACATTGCAATAAAATGCAATAAAGGGTGATCAAAACATCGGATCTTCCCCAAAATGGTATCAATAAAAATGTCAGCTCGACGCACAAAAAATAAGCCCTCTCCCGACCCCAGATCACGAAAACTTTGCAAAGATCAAGCAAACTTTGGATTTTTTTTTCACCACTTAAATAAAAAAGAATCTATACATGTTTGGTATCTAAGAACTCGTAATGACCTGGAGAATAATAATGGCAGGTCAGTTTTAGTATTCAGTGTACGTGGTAAAAAAAAAAAAACAACAACTGGGGAATTGCACTTTTTTTGCAATTTCACCGCACTTGGAATTTTTTTCCCATTTTACAGTACACGATATGGTAAAACCAGTGATGTCATTCAAAAGTACAACTCGTTCCGCAAAAAAATAAGCCCTCACATGGCCATATTGACAGAAAAATAAAAAAGTTATGGCTCTGGGAAAAAGGGGAGCAAAAAACGCAAAAACGGAAAATGCTCCGGTCCGGCGGTTAATCATAGGTCATGATCCTATGATTAAGGGTGCTGATATGCACCAGAAACGCGTTTGGGAAAAATATTCCACGGCTGTAATCACCAGTGGATATGGCACCCACCGGAGCAACTCCACATGGATAACCTACCTGGATTTATGGACGTAGTGAGCTTCAAACTACCCCTTCCCCTCCATGTGCATATATAATATACTGCATTGTTTTATGTGTCTCCCAGTATTTCTCTATTTATTAGAATATTACTTGGTTAGATCATTTGCAGCTATTATTTATGATATATACATTTAGCTCCCACTCCTGAGAAAAAATACTGACTGAATACTGATAGTGGGGCCGTGGCCTAAGGTAAACTGTCACGATAGCAGTCTTTTCTAACAGGAGACATTTATCACATGCTGCAAGGTAAGTCACACATCGCTCACAATAATATCATCTTTTACATAGTGATATACCCCTTCCCAGAGACAATATTAGAATACTGCCCCCACTTCTACTCACCGATCTAAATATCATGTGAAGTGGCATTGAGATATTGAGGTTGAGTGCATAGTTATTCACCACGCTAACAGTAAAAAACATAGTCACCATGATAACATAATACCTGAAAAATAACAATAATATAGTGAATACTCGCCTGACAACAGGGTTACATCGCTCAGTATACACAAATAACCTCACAAGAACAATATACCTAATTGGAATGGCAGGCCGCTTCCTTCCAAAATTTGCCTGGAAGATGAATCCTTCTATTGCTATAAGTAAGAACTGTGCAAACGTCACAATGTTTCCACATCCTGGAAAATTCCTGGAAATAAACACATCGTTACAATTAAGAAACTAGAAAACACAAGGGCTGATGAGCAGTGGGGCAATGTGGGAAAATAATCTCGGGGAGTCAAGCCCTTGTGACAATGGCATATTTACACTCAAGACTACATCCCACCCCAAGATAAGCCGAACAAAGTGCGAGCGACCAACTAGAACAGACTGCCGTAGGTTTGCACCATGTTTCTTTTCTATCCTGTTGGTTGTCAAGATTTTTTTAAAGCATGTAATAAAAATGTACAACAGGATGGTGCAACAGAAGCCAATACAGTTACATCCTGCTGCTATAGGTTTAATAAGTCTGCGGTCACTATGTGGCCACTTGCTACTGAATCAAACCATCAGGAATACAGGGGAATCGTGACAGTGTGCGCATCGCACCATCAGGAATACACAGGAATCGTGACAATGTGCGCATCGCACCATCAGGGAAACGGGAATCGTGACAGTGTGCGCATCGCACCATCAGGGAAACAGGGGAATCGTGACAGTGTGCGCATCGCACCATCAGGGAAACAGGGGAATCGTGACAGTGTGCGCATCGCACCATCAGGGAAATAGGGGAATCGTGACAGTGTGCGCATCGCACCATCAGGGAAACAGGGGAATCATGACAGTGTGCGAATCGCACCATCAGGGATACAGGGGAATCGTGGCAGTGTGCGCATCGCACCATCAGGGATACAGGGGAATCGTGGCAGTGTGCGCATCGCACCATCAGGGATACAGGGGAATCGTGACCGTGTGCGCATCGCACCATCAGGGATACAGGGGAATTGTGACAGTGTGCGCATCGCACCATCAGGAATACAGGGGAATCGTGACAGTGTGCGCATCGCACCATCAGGAATACAGGGGAATCGTGACAGTGTGCACATTGCACCATCAGGGAAACAGGGGAATCGTGACAGTGTGCGCATCGCACCATCAGGGAAACAGGGGAATCGTGACAGTGTGCGCATCGCACCATCAGGGAAACAGGGGAATCGTGACAGTGTGCGCATCGCACCATCAGGGAAACAGGGGAATCGTGACAGTGTGCGCATTGCACCATCAGGGAAACGGGAATCATGACAGTGTGCGCATCGCACCATCAGGGATACAGGGGAATCGTGACAGTGTGCGCATCGCACCATCAGGGATACAGGGGAATCGTGACAGTGTGCGCATCGCACCATCAGGGATACAGGGGAATCGTGACAGTGTGCGCATCGCACCATCAGGGATACAGGGGAATCGTGACAGTGTGCGCATCGCACCATCAGGGATACAGGGGAATCGTGGCAGTGTGCGCATCGCACCATCAGGGATACAGGGGAATTGTGGCAGTGTGCGCATCGCACCATCAGGGATACAGGGGAATCGTGACAGTGTGCGCATCGCACCATCAGGGATACAGGGGAATTGTGACAGTGTGTGCATCGCACCATCAGGAATACAGGGGAATCGTGACAGTGAGCGCATCGCACCATCAGGAATACAGGGGAATCGTGACAGTGTGCACATTGCACCATCAGGGATACAGGGGAATCGTGACAGTGTGCGTATCGCACCATCAGGGATACAGGGGAATCGTGACAGTGTGCGCATCGCACCATTAGGAATAGTGTCAGTGACCACAGACTTTTCAGCTTTGAAAACTACTTTAAATTGTCATGCTATAGCATTAACATTTGTAATCTAGTAATATCTATGTGATGGTCACCGAGTAAAAAGTTAGCAGTTTTTGCTCTTATTTTATTCCCGCTGTTTTTTTTATTTTAAATCGGTCATGCGTTTCCAGTGATATGGGCCTTTTTATCTTGTGCTAATTTTTATGGTCATTACAAGGAGGCGTTGCTCGCAGGGTAATTATGCAGAGAATCTGGAGAGCCACGCCCCCTTGTAAAGACCTAAAAAATTAGCACGAGATATAAAAGGCCCATATCACTGGATACGTAGCCGGATTTAAAAAAAATAAATAAAACAGCAAGTGGGAATAACACAAGAGCGTATACTGGCTACGGATGTCCTGGTGAACGGTCACTTTCTATTGTTCCCGGCGGTTACAGCCCAATTACTGGGATTACTGGACCTTGTGATGTTTATTATTAGGGAAACCATCAGCCATAGCTGTAGATGCACAGCCAGCAGCAGGAGGATTACACTGAATGTGCACACAGACTGACAACGTTAGGATTATGTCACGATTATCGCAATATGCAGGAAGCAGTAACCGCAGTCCTATGCACTATGTGCAGCCTGTGTCTGCCGATACCGCTCCGTTAATGAATGAGCGGCTGACTACTGCTCCTCACCTGGCCAAAAGTTCTAAGAACACCACATTACTGCAGCAGCCAGAGAACACCAGGCCCACGGCCAGAGCAGGGTGCATGGTGACCGGAACAACCCCCGCCACCGGCTCCGGCAGTCCGCACAGAACACCGCAGCTCTCTCCCGGCCGGCGTCCTGCTGAAACTGTAACAACCGGCCAAAATCAAAGCGACACGTCTACCAACAGCGCGCTGCCTTGTGGGAGTTGTAGTTCATCCGCTACGAAGACGCCATCGTTTCTAGAACAAAGAAAAATACAATTCCCAAGAAGCACTGCGCATGCGTCTCGCAATGTAGTATGACGGCTGCCGGCCGGATAGGTCGTTGGCTGACGGCTGTAGCTTAGGGAGACCAAAACGAAATGCAAAACCTCCGGGGTGTGGAGTGTTAGCTATTTCCAGCACAGCTAGTTCTTGTTTCTACATAGAGGCCTGGTGTACTGAGCTCTGTAGTACACGTTACTGAGCAGCGGGTATAGCTGTGAGGTGATATATGTGGCATGCAGAGGTGGATATAGCAGCCATGGTGCGGTGTATAATCTATACAGTGATGACATCGCCAACATATCCCCCTCAGTGCACACATAATTGTGCAATCACTTATTAGATCACTAACATGCCCACACAAATTAAAAATGCAAAAAAGATTTTCTATTTTTGTGAAAGGAAAATGAATAGCATAACAAAATCCGCCCCCTATGGTCTAAACCTGTATGGCCAACAGCCGGGTACACCTGTGATGGAGTTAGTAAAGAAACTCACATGAATATGGCTTCTATTTGCCATAATCTAGTAATGCGCTGCCAGTCCTACTGTTTTGGATCCCTAATAAATACGTCATTGTATTTAATAGGATCCCAAGCAGTCGAACACTGTCATTTTCCCCCTAGTGAAAGCCATTCAGACTTTAGGTGGCGCTCTCTCACTGGAGTGCTGGGCCTCTCACTGGGGTGCTGGGTCTCTCACTAGGGCGCTGGGTCTCTCCCTGAAGCGCTGGGTCTCTCACTGGGGCGCTGGGCCTCTCACTGGGGCGCTGGGTCTCTCACTGGGGCGCTGGGCCTCTCACTGGGGCACTGGGCCTCTCACTGGGGTGCTAGGTCTCTCACTAGGGTGCTGGGTCTCTCACTGGGACGCTGGGTCTCTCACTAGGGTGCTGGGTCTCTCACTGGGACGCTGGGCCTCTCACTGGGGTGCTGGGCCTCTCACTGGGGCGCTGGGTCTCTCACTGGGGCGCTGGGCCTCTCACTGGGGCGCTGGGCCTCTCACTGGGGTGCTGGGTCTCTCACTGGGGCGCTGGGCCTCTCACTGGGCTGCTGGGTCTCTCCCTGGAGCGCTGGGTCTCTCACTGGGGCGCTGGGCCTCTCACTGGGGCACTGGGCCTCTCACTGGGGTGCTGGGCCTCTCACTGGGGCGCTGGGCCTCTCACTGGGGCGCTGGGTCTCTCACTGGGGCGCTGGGCCTCTCACTGGGCTGCTGGGTCTCTCCCTGGAGCGCTGGGTCTCTCACTGGGGCGCTGGGCCTCTCACTGGGGCGCTGGGTCTCTCACTGGGGCGCTGGGCCTCTCACTGGGGCGCTGGGTCTTTCACTGGGGTGCTGGGTCTCTCACTAGGGCGCTGGGTCTCTCACTGGGGCGCTGGGTCTCTCACTGGGGCGCTGGGCCTCTCACTGGGGCACTGGGTCTTTCACTGGGGTGCTGGGTCTCTCACTAGGGCGCTGGGTCTCTCACTGGGGCGCTGGGTCTCTCACTGGGGCGCTGGGCCTCTCACTGGGGCGCTGGGCCTCTCACTGGGGCGCTGGGTCTCTCACTGGGACGCTGGGTCTCTCACTAGGGTGCTGGGTCTCTCACTGGGACGCTGGGCCTCTCACTGGGGTGCTGGGCCTCTCACTGGGGCGCTGGGTCTCTCACTGGGGCGCTGGGCCTCTCACTGGGGCACTGGGCCTCTCACTGGGGTGCTGGGTCTCTCACTGGGGCGCTGGGTCTCTCACTGGGCTGCTGGGTCTCTCCCTGGAGCGCTGGGTCTCTCACTGGGGCGCTGGGCCTCTCACTGGGGTGCTGGGCCTCTCACTGGGGCGCTGGGCCTCTCACTGGGGCGCTGGGTCTCTCACTGGGGCGCTGGGCCTCTCACTGGGCTGCTGGGTCTCTCCCTGGAGCGCTGGGTCTCTCACTGGGGCGCTGGGCCTCTCACTGGGGCGCTGGGTCTCTCACTGGGGCGCTGGGCCTCTCACTGGGGCGCTGGGTCTTTCACTGGGGTGCTGGGTCTCTCACTAGGGCGCTGGGTCTCTCACTGGGGCGCTGGGTCTCTCACTGGGGCGCTGGGCCTCTCACTGGGGTGCTGGGTCTTTCACTGGGGTGCTGGGTCTCTCACTGGGGCGCTGGGTCTCTCACTGGGGCGCTGGGTCTCTCACTGGGGCGCTGGGCCTCTCACTGGGGCGCTGGGTCTCTCACTGGGGTGCTGGGCCTCTCACTGGGGCGCTGGGCCTCTCACTGGGGTGCTGGGTCTCTCACTGGGGCACTGGGCCTCTCACTGGGGCGCTGGGTCTCTCACTGGGGCGCTGGGTCTTTCACTGGGGTGCTGGGCCTCTCACTGGAGTGCTGGGTCCGTTCACAGACAGGAGATGGCTTTTAGTGCTGGATCGGTCGTGAAGGACACATCACTATTATGATGGAGGGTGACCTGGTGTGCAGCTACCAGTCTGCTAGATCCAATCAGGATCATGGTGATATTTATAAGACACTGCTGCAGCTATATGCCGTATACAAGGGGAGATACAAGGAACCGCATCACACACTTTTATTTACAAATACTGATGTAAAATACTGACCAAAAGGTGTGAACGTGGTTACACTGATTTCTCAGTATGTGGTGAGTTGATCCCCTGTCTCCGTTGGTGGTGCCCACCCCTCTGTTCACTTTTTCCCTCTTAAGGTAAAAGTGCAAGATGTCTCATATTAATGCGAGATCTCACATGATGAATGAAATAAGCTCTGCCTCATCTTTTACAAAACAGTTACCGACCAGTAATCACTCTAATGATGTCTCAGTTCGGTAACTGCTTAGTAAAGGATGACTCCTTAAAGGAGTTGTCTGGTCCAAATCGATAAGTCTATAGTCACTCTGTGTGACTGCAGACTTATGAATCCCCCCAGCTCAGGCACTGTGCTCTGCGGGGATTCGCTGGTTTCTGAGCCGGGACTGGAAGGTATGCATTAGTGATGCATACTCCCGGACAGGGTCGTCTAGTGGGCGTGACCTTGCTCCATACACTTGTGTTAAGCGAGGCCGCACCCCATCTAGAGACACAGCCGACCAGAGGGCGCGGACTCGCCCCATGCAAGTGTATGGAAGCGAGGCCACACCCACTGGCCGGGAGTATGTATAACGCATACATACCCTCCAGTCTTGGGTCAGAAACCGGCAAATCCCTGCAGCGCACAGTGCATGTGCTGGGGGGATTCATACGTCTACTATCACACAGAGTAACTGCAGACTTATTGATTTGGACCGGACAACCCCTTTAAGCAAGTGAAAAGATAATTTCACCAGACTGACGAAGGAGTGTTTTGCTCGTTCATTCGGTGATTAGCATCCTATTTACACCGTGTGATTATCAGGAAACGAACATTCTTGATAATCGTTTAGTAGAAATGCAACTTCAGTAATACAGGGCTGTCATTTGTGAAGTGTCGTTATCAGCATGGTCTGATGCCAATAGCAAACTAATAAATAACTATCCTGTAAAGGCAGTTTCTGATGTGTACAATTTCCAGAAGAGATAAGACCAATACTTTCTGACTAAACAGGTCTCTTTCTTGCTAGGCACTTAAGCCAGTGAAGAAATTAAAGTCAACATTTACTGGCTTAGTAATATCTTGCTCAACCCCTCCTTGTATTCATGCACAATGAATCCTAGCAACCCTACACGGTGTAATGTGCATTTATTGTAGCACTATGTGCTCTGCACACTGAAGTTGGTGTCATTCCATTACCAGGTGAGCCTAGAGATCTGGGGCTACAAAATGAATGAAACTTAAGTTCCTATGTGGCAATTTTTGTTTTGGGTTAATTTTTGCCATCATAAATTAGTTTTTGCCAATATTTTTTGACAAAACACTGCTGTTTCTTTAGAACAACGAAGCCTACGATGATCATGTAATTGTAAGAATCTGACGTTCACTTTTTCTCTGGTGATGGAATCCAATGGTGACACACTTATGTTGTAATAAGTCTGAAAGATTTGTTTAAATTACATCAGAGAAGTTGGAGTCACCAATTGAGAAATGTGAATTGCATAATTTTTATTTTGAATTTGTATGAAACATATCTGTAGACTCTAGACAACCAGGAAAACAGATTGTACTTCACCATGGGTCATGAGCAAAAGAAATCCAGCTACTGTGATCCAATAAAAAAGGCTTTATTCAAGATTCCAAGAAAATAGAACACGGTGCAAGAGCAAAATATGCAATGTGGATCACTTATGATCCTTCTTCATGGCATGAAAAAGGATCATCAGTGATCCGAAATGTGGTGCATATTTTGCTCTTGTGTTATGCTCTCCTTCTGTGGAATTTTGAATAAAGCCTTTTTTGGATCACGGGAGCTGGATTTCCTTTGCACCTGCTGTTGAGTCAGCTTGACGTTTCTCTTTTTGATTCACCATGGGTCATATCCCATGAATGGTTCCAAGTCTATGTGCACCATTTGTAGTAAATAATTATTAGTAATGAGATGTAGAATACATTCTAGAATGTTTTGATAAAAAGAGGTTGCTGTTAATTTTTCTTCAGAAGTGCCTTTTATTCGACAAATGACTGCTCACAAGAATGGGTTCAATGGTAATCAGTAGTGTTGAGCGAGCACTAAAATGCTCGGGTGCTCGAAGCTCGGGCCGAGCTCACTGTGATACTCGGGTGCTCGACCCGATCAACGAGCCCAATGTTAGTCTATGGGAGACCCGAGCATTTTAGCGGCGGCACCCCCGGCAGTCTGTAGAAAGCCTAAAAAGTGCCCAAAACGATAGTGATAGTGCTCAAAAGACATGGGGACAGCATGGGCATCGCCCCAGGAAGCATTTCTGACCCCCAGGTCACTGCTGTCAACAACGTGGTCAGAGGTATTAAGCCACTTTTACGGGCTCACAATAAAACGTTCAAAAACGAAACTGAAACGGTTTTCCTGTGAAATATGTTAAGGAACTTCCTTTCCAGGGTAAAGACTTGTGTATAAGGTAAAATAAATAACCAAAAACAAAAATACTCCTCCACACCTTGGGCTATGTTCACAAGTAGCATTTTTTATGCGTTTTTGCACTTTTGTATTGCTTTCAACCGTGACAAATGCATTCACCGGGAAATGTCATTTTAACATTTTACAATCTTATCTGGCCATGTGCTGTGTAGTGTTGAGCCACCCCCGTAGTGTTCGGGTTCGGTTCGGTTCGTCGAATACCGGGATGTTCGAGGAACTGTTCGTCGAACACCTTAGAACAGGGTTCCCCAACTCCAGTCCTCAAGGCCCACCAACAGGTCATGTTTTCAGGATTTCCTTAGTATTGCACAGGTGATGGAATTATTGCCTGTGCAGGTGATGCAATTATCACCTGTGTAATACTAAGGAAATCCTGAAAACATGACCTGTTGGTGGGCCTTGAGGACTGGAGTTGGGGAACCCTGCCTTAGAACACAGTCGAACACCGTCGAACACCGTTAAAACCAATGGCAGGCAAACAAAAACACATAGAAACACATAGAAAACACCTTCAAAGGTGTCCAAAGGCTGACAAACTGCTCAGAAGACACTCAGAAGCCGCTGCTGAATTGAAGACACTCAATTCAGCAGCGGCATACACCGGTACCCGACAATTTAGACAAGAAGGAATAGAGCATCACACATAGATTAGATAGATAGAAACATGTCAGTCACATATATAAGAAGTACAGTGACAGTGTTGCTTACTGTACTTGTCATTTAGTGTTAAAGGATTTATTAAAAAAAATATTAGTGTTTTCTTGCACCGTCTCTTTAAAAAAGCCGGCCGGCAATTCAGCAGCGGTACCTGACAATTTATAACAGAAAGAATAGAGCATCACACATAGATTAGATAGATAGAAACATGTCAGTCACATTTATAAGAAGTACAGTGACAGTGTTGATTACTGTACTTGTCATTTAGTGTTAAAATAAAGGATTTATTAAAAAAAAAAATTGGCGTGGGGTTCCCCTTAATTTTAGTCTCTAGCGGAGGTTAAGCAGACGGCTGGGGCAGATGTTTGAAGCCTGGGAAGGGGGTAATACCCACGGAGCTTCCCATGCTACTAATATGAGCCCCCATCTGAATACCTAGCCTTTACTAGCTATTAAAATGTGGGGCCCCAAAAAAAAGACGTGGGGTCCCCCCTATTTTAATAGCTAGCAAAGGCTAGGCAGACAGCTGGGGGCTGATATTAATAGCCCAGGAAGGGTGCCATGAATATTGGCCCCCTCCCAGGCTAGAAACACCAGCCGTCAGCCGCCCCAGAAATGGCGCATCCATAGGATGTGCCAATTCTGGCACTTAGCCTCGCTCTTCCCACTGCCCTGTAGCGGTGGCAGTGGGGTAATAGGGCTGGGGTTGATGTCAGCTTATAATGCCAGCTGACATCAAGCCCAGGTTAGTAATGGAGAGGCGTCTATAAGACACCCCCATTACTAACCCCATAGTCAAAGTTACAAAAAAACACAAACACCCAGAATAAAGTCCTTTAATTGAAATAAAGACACAATTCTTTATTGTTCTAAATTAAACCATACTTACCATCACGCCCATTCCAGCTGAAGCCAACGATCTCCTTCAATAAAAGTAAAATAATAAAGCAACATCATCCTTACCTTTCCATGGTTCCCACGACAGCTTCAGCTCTGCTACATTCACATGACAGGCTGGACCGCAGCAGAACGCTGCCATCCAGCTTGCCATGCGGCAGACACTGAGAAGCGCAGGCATGCTTGCGCTCCTCAGTGTCTGGCTGTGACGGCATCCAGATGAGCCGAGTTCATGTCCAAGGAACTCAGCTCACCTCATGCACTTCACTGACAGCTTGGGAAAATTCTCAGCGCTTGAGCAGGAGAATTCTCCCACGCTGGGATGGCATTCAGATGACAGGCTGGATCACAGCTGAGCGCTGCCATCCAGCTTGTCATCCTTCAGAGACACTGCAGAGCACAAGCATGCCTGCGCTCTGCAGTGTCTATGAATGATGGCATGCTGGATGGCAGCGCTCAGCTGCCATCCAGCCTGTCATCTCAATGCCATCCCAGCGTGGGAGAATTCTCCTGCTCAAGCGCTGAGAATTTTCCCACGCTGTCAGTGACGTGCATGAGGTGAGCTGAGTTCATTGGACAAGAACTCTGCTCATCTGGATGCCGTCACAGCCAGACACTGAGGAGTGCAAGCATGCCTGCGCTTCTCAGTGTCTGCCGCATGGCAAGCTGGATGGCAGTGTTCTGCTGCGGTCCAGCCTGTCATGTGAATGTAGCAGAGCTGAAGCTGTCGTGGGAGCCGTGGAAAGGTAAGGATGATGTTGCTTTATTATTTTACTTTTATTGCAGGAGATCGTTGGCTTCAGCTGGAATGGGCATGATGGTAAGTATGGTTTAATTTAGAACAATAAAGAATTGTGTCTTTATTTCAATTAAAGGACTTTATTTTTTTTTGTAACTTTGACTATGGGGTTAGTAATGGGGGTGTCTTATAGACGCCTCTCCATTACTAACCTGGGCTTGATGTCAGCTGGCATTATAAGCTGACATCAACCCCAGCCCTATTACCCCACTGCCACCACTACAGGGCAGTGGGAAGAGCGAGGCTAAGTACCAGAATTGGCACATCCTATGGATGTGCCATTTCTGGGGCAACTGACGGCTGGTGTTTCTGTGACACCCCAGGGGTCTGGTTGCCACAGTGATAGAGATATTACGTCTGAGAGCAGGTGGGAGGTCTCTTGGTCAGGGATCCTATGCATGCCACACCTCCTGCCCAGTCCTGGGAGGGGAAGAACTTCCCCTATATAAACCTAGGGCTGAGGCAGGGTTGGTGAGTAGAGAAGAGGTAGAGAAGAGAAGCAGCATAGGAAGAAACTACAGGAGCTCTGTAGGAGCAGTGCAACAAGGAGTCAGGGGCTGGCAGCTGCAGAGCTCGCCCTGACTGAGAAGATTTCTCACCGGACCCGGAGTCCTAGGCTGTGGGGACTAACTTCTATCCAGCAGCAGAAACCGACCGGCAGGGGATTGCAGGTCCTCTGGCCCAGAAACCCGAAGGCACGGTCACACGCGTGGGACCAGCACCGCCGTCGTGGAGCGGAAGCTACTAGAAGGCCCCGAGTCACCGGCCATACGGGTGAGCACCACACGGTACACTCAGGGACGTGGGCTACTTATACCCGCCTCTAGCAAGGTAGCCAGAAGAGTACAGTCAGTTTGGGAGGCCTACAACTCCGCCTGGCCAGGGGAGATCCCATCTGCTCAAGGACTGACCAGGCCCCAATCGCTAGCCAGTACTCCGGGAGGGTCTATCTTTGTCACCAGTAAAGACCCTGAACTACACCGTACCATCTCCGAGTGGTTCCTGCTACCCCCATCGTCCACGTCGGCTGCCCTGAGGCCATACCCCTCCCGTTGGGGGTTATGCTATCACGCTGCACAATCCTACCACCGGCCTCAGCGGTCTGCCCTGCAGCAGCAGCTCCTTAGCTGTACTCAACGGGTGGCGTAGTCGTCCAACATCTACCGCTGATACAGCGCCACTTAGTCTGACTCCCTGGGCACGGACCGGATCATCGCCACGAGACTACAACCCTCAAGAGATCCGGCTCCGGGTAAGCTCCCGCGTGCGCAACGCAGCGCGACACAGGCCCAGGGGCGCGTCATTTCTAGCCTGGGAGGGGGCCAATATTCATGGCACCCTTCCTGGGCTATTAATATCAGCTGTCTGCCTAGCCTTTGCTAGCTATTAAAATAGGGGGGACCCCACGTCATTTTTTTTGGGGTCCCCCATTTTAATAGCTAGTAAAGGGTAGGTAATCAGCTGGGGGCTGATATTAGTAGCCTGGGAAGCTCCGTGGGTACTACCCCCTTCCCAGGCTTCAAACATCTGCCCCAGCCGTCTGCTTAACCTCCGCTAGAGACTAAAATTACGGGGAACCCCACGCCAAATTTTTTTTTTAATAAATCCTTTATTTTAACACTAAATGACAAGTACAGTAATCAACACCATCACTGTACTTCTTATATATGTGACTGACATGTTTCTATCTATCTAATCTATGTGTGATGCTCTATTCTTTCTGTTATATATTGCCGGGTACCGCTGCTGAATTGCCGGCCGGCTTTTTTAAAGAGACGGTGCATGAAAACACTAATATTTTTTTTAATAAATCCTTTACACTAAATGACAAGTACAGTAACCAACACTGTCACTGTACTTCTTATATATGTGACTGACATGTTTCTATCTATATAATCTATGTGTGAAGCTCTATTCTTTCGGTTCTAAATTGTCGGGTACCAGTGTATGCCGCTGCTGAATTGCTGGCTTTTCATGTTTCACTGTGAGCACTGTTCCCATCGATTTGGGCAACCACTGTAATGCCACAACCACCATGGCTGTGGCATTACAGTGAGTGGCAGACAATCCCTGTGTAACATACCTGGCGGCGTCCTTGCATGGTGGTCCATCTCCCACAGTGCAAGAGCGCGCACTTGATCTCCAGTCCAGAATGTCTCTCTGGCTTACCTCCATGCTGTCTGTTTGTGTCTGTTTCTGCTGCTTAAGGGCGGCGCCCGATCACTTCCTGCTTTTTGTACCTGCTGTGGGTCACACCCCTTGTGCGTCCTCAGCCTATTGCTGTCTGTCACCTGGTATATAGCTCAGCTGCTCCCATCTATCCCTGCCTGAGCATAGTGTTTCATTCAGTGTGTGCTTGCACTCTGAAAGTGCCAGGTCCCGTTCTGTGTTCTCTTCTGCCTTTCCTGGAGGCTGTATTTCCAGGCCTGTCTGAACACGCTCCTAGCCTGTTCCTCCCGCCTTCTAGGGGCCGTTTACCTAGACCCGCTCCTGTATCTTGTCTGTCCTGTCTGAACACGCTCCTAGCCTGTTCCTCCCGCCTTCTAGGGGCCGATTACCTAGACCCGCTCCTGTATCTTGTCTGTCCTGTCTGAACACGCTCCTTGCCTGTTCGTCCCGCCTCTCTGGGGGCCGTATTCCCAGACCCGCTCCTGTATCCCTCTGCAGTGTTGGTCTCCTCCGTACACTCAGTTCCAGTCTGAACTCTCTCCTATCCTTTACCTGTTTTGCCTCTATGTCCGATGTCCGTTCCCTTCCTTTTTCTGCAGAGTCTGAACTCGTACCTAACTCCTGCTTGTTGTCTCTGTACTCCCGTTTGTGAGTTTGTGGTCCACTCGCTACTTCACTGCAAGTACCCTGTGGGTATCTGGCTCTGCCTTTCTCCTCCTGTCTGTTCCGTGTGAACAGAGCCCTGTCCCCCCTGCTCTGCCTTGCTCACCGCTCCGGCGGTTCTAGCCTGCTCTGACTCCTTTGCCCACTGCTCTGGTGGTTCTAGCCTGCTCTGACTCCTTTGCTCACCGCTCCGGCGGTTCTAGCCTGCTCTGACTCCTTTGCTCACCGCTCCGGCGGTTCTAGCCTGCTCTGACTCCTTTGCTCACCGCTCCGGCAGTTCTTGCCTGCTCTGACTCCTTTGCTCACCGCTCCAGCGGTTCTAGCCTGCTCTGACTCCTTTGCTCGCTGCTCCGGCAGCCTTGCTCCGCTCTGACCCTTTTGCTCACTGCTCCGGCAGTCTCGCTCCGCTCTTATCCTTTTGCTCACTGCTCCGGCAGTCTTGCTCCACTCTTGCTCACCGCTCCAGGCGGCCTCGTCCTGCTTTACTCTTGCTCACTGCTCCGGCAGTCTCGCTCAGCTCTGACCCTTTGCTCACCGCTCCTGGCGGCCTTGTCCTGCTCTACTCATGCTCACCGCTCCAGGCGGTCTTGTCCTGCCCTGTTCTCGCTCACCTCTCTGGGCGGCCTCACTCTGCTGTGTTTGTCCGCCACATCTGTGGTTCTGTTCCTGAGTCCCAGTGTGTACTGGGTCCTATCCCGCCAGTGTCCCTACCTGCTAGTGCCTCCCTGTCTGCACTCTAGCTGTGCTTGCCTGTACCCCTCTGCCTGTATTGTTCCTGAGTCCCAGTGTGTACTGGGTCCTATCCCGCCTGTGTTCCTACCTGCTAGTGCCTCCCTGTCTGCACTCTAGCTGTGCTTTCCTGTACCCCCCTGCCTGCATACCCGCCTGCCTGCATACCAGTCGTGCCTGCCTATACCCACCAGTCTGTGCGCCAGCCTAACCAGTCTGTTCCTGTATTCCCCTGTGTGGGTCAACAGCCGTGTCCGGGGTCTGTCCTGGAGTAGCACCTGGTCCCTCTGCTCGGTTCCTCCTTGGTGCACTGGCGTCGTATGCCGTCGTGCGACCCTGGTCGGATCGGGTGAATACCTAGTTACGCCCCTCCAGGCATTCACTCTCCGGCACGGTCCAGTGGAATCACTACAATCACACGCACACGCCGCTCAGCCCGGGCGTGTGCATTACAACATGCTCAGGCCATGGTTCCCGTTGAGCCCCACGGCCTTCGCTCTCTGAGAAGTTTTCCAGCGAATACATGCATTAAAATAAATAAATAAAAAAAAATTTTTCTTAGCTAGTTCCAGGCGAATTACGCACCCGTCCAGATGGATCTATCTGCTCTCGTTCCTGCGGATCCGCTACGTTACTATGGGGATCCAAGACAAAGTCGTGCATTTGTGGAGCAATGCATGCTACACTTCAAGTTCTACCCTCTATGTTTTCCCACCGATCGGGTTAAGGTGGCATTCATTATGTCTTACCTGGCGGGTGATGCCTTGGAATGGATCAACCCCCTATATGAAACACAGGATCCGATCCTCCTGGACCTAATGGCCTTCCTGGTGGCCTTTCTAATGGTCTTTGATGATCCTAACCCGGAGGCTCCTGCTGAAGCTTCACTTCCCAATATCCCGGAGCAACCCCGATGGGTAATGTGTGTGGGTAGCGCAATAGTCCTCCAGCCCAATGAGACTACTGCCCACCCAGAATCCTCACAGGGTGATTACGCTTTCCGGAATACTTCTCCCAACCTCAAGAGGCAGTCCAGACGTGCTAGACGTAGAGGCAAGCCGTCACGCCAGGGTCTGTCCTCCCTGAGACCTCCTGACCCCAACCTTGAAGTCCCTACTGAAGCTTCATCTCCCTGTATCCCGGAGAAGCCCCAACGGGTAATGTGCGTGGGTAGTGCACCGGTTCTCCTGCCCGAAGAGACTTCTGCCCATCCAGACTCCACACAGGAGAACTTCCTGCACCCGGCATCAGATGCTTCACCCACTTTAACCAGTGTGCATGTCCAAGGATGCTCCAAAGCTGTGGTTACCTCAGAGTCTGTGCACCTCTACTACCTGGCGGAGGACCCCCTGTTGCCTCCTGAATCCTCCGGGATACCACTCGATGACAAATGGAGAGAGACTTCTCTACACCCGGTACTCGATACTTTGTCCGCTTCGTCCTGTGAGCCTGACAATGGGTACCCCAAAGTGGTAGTTACCCCCGAGTCTCTACACCCCTCCGACCAGGCGGAGGACCTCCAGTTGTCTCCAGAACCCTTCGGGGTGCTACCTGGTAGCGGAAGGACAGAGACCCTCCTATACTCTGTACCTGATACCTCACTCGCTTCGTCCAGTGAGTCCAACCTAGTGTACTCCGAAGCAGAGGTTACTCCCGAGTCTCTACACCCCTCCGACCAGGCGGAGGACCTCCAGTTGTCTCCAGAACCCTTCGGGGTGCCACCTGGTGGTGAATGGTCAGAGACTTTCCTATATCCTGGATCTGATACCTCCCTTGCTTCGACCAGTGAGTCCGACCTTGTGTACTCTGAAGCAGAGGTTACCCATGAGTCTCTACACCCCTCTGACCAGGCGGAGGACCTCCAGTTGTCTCCAGAACCCTTCGGGGTGCCACCTGGTGGTGAATGGACAGAGACTTTCCTATATCCTGGATCTGATACCTCGCTTGCTTCGTTCAGTGAGTTCGACCTAGTGTACTCTGAAGCAGAGGTTACCCATGAGTCTCTACACTCCTCTGACCAGGCGGAGGACCTCCAGTTGTCTCCAGAACCCTTTGGGGTGCCACCTGGTGGTGAATGGACAGAGACTTTCCTATACTCGGTACCCGATACCTCGCCTGCTTCCTCCAGTGAGTCCGACCTAGTGTACTCTGAAGCAGATGTTTTCTCTGAGCCTCTGCACTCTTCTGACCCGGCGGAGGACCTCCAGTTGTTTCCTGAATTCTCCGGGGTACCACCAGATAACAAAGAGACAGTGACTTTTCCTCATTATGTACCTGATAACCCGTCTATTTCTTCCTGTGAGCTTGACAAGATGTACCTCGAAGCAGAGATTACCCCCAAGTCTCTGTCCCCCTCCAACCCGGTGAAGGACTTCCAGTTGTCTCCTGTACCCTCTGGGGTGCCACCTGAAAATATGTGGAGAGAGACTTCCTTGTGTGCTGTTCCTGGTACTCCACCCGTTTCGTCTGTTGCTGAGGATGGCTGGATAGGAGGTAGCATCCTAGCTAACCAGATGAGATCAGTTTTTCCTGTGGACAGTGGAAGTGATCTCCTTGAAGTGAACGACTGGTCCTCGAATTCCCTGCGGAAGATTCTGGCAGGCCTGAAGAAGAGGGGGCGTAAGGGGGGGGGTACTGTAACATACCTGGCGGCGTCCTTGCATGGTGGTCCATCTCCCACAGTGCAAGAGCGCGCACTTGATCTCCAGTTCAGAATGTCTCTCTGGCTTACCTCCATGCTGTCTGTTTGTGTCTGTTTCTGCTGCTTAAGGGCGGCGCCCGATCACTTCCTGCTTTTTGTACCTGCTGTGGGTCACACCCCTTGTGCGTCCTCAGCCTATTGCTGTCTGTCACCTGGTATATAGCTCAGCTGCTCCCATCTATCCCTGCCTGAGCATAGTGTTTCATTCAGTGTGTGCTTGCACTCTGAAAGTGCCAGGTCCCGTTCTGTGTTCTCTTCTGCCTTTCCTGGAGGCTGTATTTCCAGGCCTGTCTGAACACGCTCCTAGCCTGTTCCTCCCGCCTTCTAGGGGCCGTTTACCTAGACCCGCTCCTGTATCTTGTCTGTCCTGTCTGAACACGCTCCTAGCCTGTTCCTCCCGCCTTCTAGGGGCCGATTACCTAGACCCGCTCCTGTATCTTGTCTGTCCTGTCTGAACACGCTCCTTGCCTGTTCGTCCCGCCTCTCTGGGGGCCGTATTCCCAGACCCGCTCCTGTATCCCTCTGCAGTGTTGGTCTCCTCCGTACACTCAGTTCCAGTCTGAACTCTCTCCTATCCTTTACCTGTTTTGCCTCTATGTCCGATGTCCGTTCCCTTCCTTTTTCTGCAGAGTCTGAACTCGTACCTAACTCCTGCTTGTTGTCTCTGTACTCCCGTTTGTGAGTTTGTGGTCCACTCGCTACTTCACTGCAAGTACCCTGTGGGTATCTGGCTCTGCCTTTCTCCTCCTGTCTGTTCCGTGTGAACAGAGCCCTGTCCCCCCTGCTCTGCCTTGCTCACCGCTCCGGCGGTTCTAGCCTGCTCTGACTCCTTTGCCCACTGCTCTGGTGGTTCTAGCCTGCTCTGACTCCTTTGCTCACCGCTCCGGCGGTTCTAGCCTGCTCTGACTCCTTTGCTCACCGCTCCGGCGGTTCTAGCCTGCTCTGACTCCTTTGCTCACCGCTCCGGCAGTTCTTGCCTGCTCTGACTCCTTTGCTCACCGCTCCGGCGGTTCTAGCCTGCTCTGACTCCTTTGCTCGCTGCTCCGGCAGCCTTGCTCCGCTCTGACCCTTTTGCTCACTGCTCCGGCAGTCTCGCTCCGCTCTTATCCTTTTGCTCACTGCTCCGGCAGTCTTGCTCCACTCTTGCTCACCGCTCCAGGCGGCCTCGTCCTGCTTTACTCTTGCTCACTGCTCCGGCAGTCTCGCTCAGCTCTGACCCTTTGCTCACCGCTCCTGGCGGCCTTGTCCTGCTCTACTCATGCTCACCGCTCCAGGCGGTCTTGTCCTGCCCTGTTCTCGCTCACCTCTCTGGGCGGCCTCACTCTGCTGTGTTTGTCCGCCACATCTGTGGTTCTGTTCCTGAGTCCCAGTGTGTACTGGGTCCTATCCCGCCAGTGTCCCTACCTGCTAGTGCCTCCCTGTCTGCACTCTAGCTGTGCTTGCCTGTACCCCTCTGCCTGTATTGTTCCTGAGTCCCAGTGTGTACTGGGTCCTATCCCGCCTGTGTTCCTACCTGCTAGTGCCTCCCTGTCTGCACTCTAGCTGTGCTTTCCTGTACCCCCCTGCCTGCATACCCGCCTGCCTGCATACCAGTCGTGCCTGCCTATACCCACCAGTCTGTGCGCCAGCCTAACCAGTCTGTTCCTGTATTCCCCTGTGTGGGTCAACAGTCGTGTCCGGGGTCTGTCCTGGAGTAGCACCTGGTCCCTCTGCTCGGTTCCTCCTTGGTGCACTGGCGTCGTATGCCGTCGTGCGACCCTGGTCGGATCGGGTGAATACCTAGTTACGCCCCTCCAGGCATTCACTCTCCGGCACGGTCCAGTGGAATCACTACAATCACACGCACACGCCGCTCAGCCCGGGCGTGTGCATTACACCCTGCATGATTGGTGCTCTAAATAGCGCCAGACATGCAGGACACGCTTTTGGTGCACGAACAGTTATCGAACATAACCTCGAACAGCCGAATTTTTTGCAAATCGTTCGCGTTCATTGAACTACTCGAACACCGCCCAAAACAGCTCGAATTTGAGATTGGCGAACAGTTCTAGTCGAACACCGCTCATCTCTAGTGCTGTGTGACACATACATACAGTGCTGAAAAGACATGGGAACAGCATGGGGAAGACCCCTGGAAGCATCTCTGATACCCAGGTCACTGCCTAAAAGTGTGCCCATCAGAACTGATTTTTGCCGCATCAGAAGATGCAGACTTACAACTATCCCCGTGCAAGTCCTTGTCCCAGGGCAGTGTTCAATTGTACCTCCCCCATTCCTTGCAATGCAAGCGCAAGTATGCAGCCTGCCACCCGCCCACCCCCAGGCTGCAATACCATACTGCTAGCTTGCACTTGAAATGGGACTTTTAGTTTGGAGGAGGCCGAAGCTGGCCACTACCTCATGGCTGCTTTGGTAGCGAGGTATCCATACTCAGTCCCCAGCCGCCCGGCGGACTGGTGTCCACGCTCGGTCCCCAGCCTCCAGGGGGCGGCCGGGTGTCCTTACTCGGTCCTCAGCCGCCCTGCGGCCGGGTGTCCACACACGGTCCCCAGCCGCCTGGGGGCGGCTGGGTGTCCATAAACGGTCCCCAGCCTCCTCTATTTCTCCTTGGAAGTTCCCCCACACTTTTCTTAGCCTGGCCTGCTTTAGGGCAGCATTGGATGAGCCCACCAGAGAACCAGACTCCTCCGGAGGGCCCTGGCTTCTCCATCAGGGGAGTTGAGAGTGCCAAGGTGAGGAACATGATGATGATGATAGAAGTTAGCGTCTGCTTTGTTTTCTTGGAATGCAAGCGCATGTATGTAGTAGCGGCTAGGCCTGAGGTGGTCAGCGTTTCGGCGCATATCCTACCTCCTCCGAGGATTGCTGGATGTTTTCCTGCTACTATCCCAGTTCTATGACTCTCATTAAAACAAAGCTTCAGGTGATGAATGATGGATGAGGTGGTGGCAAAGGAGAAAGAGCAGGAGGAACAGGGACCATTCACATCAATATCAGGCCAGTCAACCACACATGTCTTGTAGGATATGTTCCTGTACCAAAAGGAGCTGTTTGGCTACACAGTTATAGGGCATACAGTGAGTGCAATGCCTACCAAAAATTTTGCAGCACTCCAATGCCCTTTGGAAGTGACATGGAGGTCAGAGGGCCTTAACTAAACCATTTTTTCCATTTATAGCAACTGGGTCTCCTGTGCACTGTTGGCCTAAGCAGTGAATGGAAGGCTTTCCAAAAATTATGAGGAACTGCAATGCCACTTGAAACAGACGTGGATTACAGCATACTAAAAACCTTCTACCCATTATTGGGGAGTGGGTCTCCCTTAGTGTTCTCCTATGCATTGAAAAGCAAAAGCTGACTAAAATTAGGAGGAAATGCAATGCCCATTGGAAGAATGGTGGAGGTCGCAGTGGAATAAAAAGACAATATCAATGCCCCTTGGAAAAGTGGTGTAGGTCGCAGTAGCTTAACAAGACGGTTTTAATGTCCCTTGGAAGAATGGTGGAGGTCGCAGTGGAATAAAAGGACAATATCAATGCCCCTTGAAAAAGTGGTGGAGGTCGCAGTAGCTTAGCAAGAAGGTTTTAATGCCCCTTGGAAAAGTGGTGGAGGTCGCAGTAGCTTAACAAGACCGTTTTAATGCCCCTTGGAAGAGATGTGGAGGTCGCAGTGGAATAAAAAGACAATATCAATGCCCCTGAGAAAAGTGGTGGAGGTCGCAGTAGCTTAACAAGAAGGTTTTAATGCCCCTTGGAAAAGTGGTGGAGGTCGCAGTAGCTTAACAAGACGGTTTTAATGCCCCTTGGAAGAATGGTGGAGGTCGCAGTAGCTTAACAAGACGGTTTTAATGCCCCTGGGAAAAGTGGTGGAGGTCGCAGTGGAATAAAAAGACAATATGAATGCCCCTGGGAAAAGTGGTGGAGGTCGTAGTAGCGTAACAAGACGGTTTTAATGCCCCTTGGAAGAGACGTGGAGGTCGCAGTAGCTTAACAAGACGGTTTTAATGCCCCAGGGAAAAGTGGTGGAGGTCACAGTAGCTTAAGAAGACGGTTTTAATGCCCCATGTGAAAAGTGGTGGAGGTCGCAGTAGCTTAACAGGACGGTTTTAATGCCCCATGGAAGAATGGTGGAGGTCGCAGTGGAATAAAAAGACTTTATCAATGCCCCTTGAAAAAGTGGTGGAGGTCGCAGTAGCTTAACAAGACGGTTTTAATGCCCCTTGGAATTGACGTGGAGGTCGCAGTAGCTTAACAAGACAGTTTTAATGCCCCTTGGAAGAGATGTGGAGGTCGCAGTGGAATAAAAAGACGGTTTTAATGCCCCTTGGAAGAGACGTGGAGGTCGCAGTGGAATAAAAAGACAATATCAATGCCCCTTGGAAAAGTGGTGGAGGTCGCAGTAGCTTAACAAGACGGTTTTAATGCCCCTTGGAAGAGACGTGGAGGTCGCAGTAGCTTAACAAGATGGTTTTAATGCCCCTTGGAAGAAACGTAGAGGTCGCAGTAGCTTAACAAGACGGTTTTAATGCCCCTTGGAAGAGACGTGGAGGTCGCAGTGGAATAAAAAGACAATATCAATACCCCTGGGAAAAGTGGTGGAGGTCGCAGTAGCTTAACAAGACTGTTTTCATGCCCCTTACAAGAGCCATGCAGTACAGCATATTAAAAACATTATTCCCATTATTGGGGAGTGGGTCTCCCATAGTCTTTGCCTATGCCTTCCAAGCAAAAGCTGCCAAAAATTAGGACGGAGGAACTTGCAATGCTGGCAACATTTACCACGGTCACCCTGGTGGTATAGTGGTGGTGGAGGCTGAAGATAAGGAGAAGAGCAAAATACAGCCGAAATGAGGAAGCGTATACCCATGCGTGCGTGTGAAGCGGTGCATGGGAATACACATCCCGAAATAACACAGTGGATTTGACTTTGTTACTCTGCTGTCATTTGGTGGTGATGAGAAGTCTGGCCCAATCCAGCCCTTGTTCATTTTGATAAGGGTCAGCTTGTCAGCATTGTCAGTTGACAGGCAAGTGCACTTATCAGTTATAATTCTCCCAGCGGCACTAAAAACACGCTCCGATAACACGCTAGCGGCAGGGCAGGCCAGGACCTCCAAGGCGTACAGAGCGAGTTCATTCCAAGTGTCCAGCTTGGATACCCAATAATTAAAAGGCACAGAGGAATCACAGAGGACGCTGGTACGGTCGGCAAGGTACTCCCTCACCATCTTTTGAAACTTTCCACTCCTTGTGAGAGTACCCCGCGCCTCAGGGCCTGTAAGCTGGGCGGGTCTCAGAAAACTGTCCCAGAATGTTGACAGTGTTCCCCTGCCTCTGCTGGATTGGAGTTGCGTCTCTCTCGCCTGTACGCCTTGGTTGGTCAACGAACTGTGACCTCTGCCGCTAGCGTGTTCAGACGGGAATTTTTTTAACAGTTCTGCAGCAAGGGCCTTCTGATACTGCCCCATTTTTGTAGACCTCTCCACCTCAGGAATAAGAGAGTGAAAGTTCTCCTTGTAGCGGGGGTCTAAAAGTGTCACCAACCAGTAATGACTGTCACCCAACATTTTGACAACGCGAGGGTCACGGTTAAGGCAGCGTAACATTATGTCAGCCATGCGTGCCAGACTGGTAATGGGCAAGACTTCCGTGTCCTCACCAAGATGACGACTGACCATGCTCTCCTCCTCCTCCTCCCCCCTGCCCTCAGGCCACCCACGTTGAACCGACTGTATGACAGTTGTACAGGTACTACAGTCTACAGCGCATGATACCAGCTCCTGTTCTTCCTCCTCCTCCTCCTCCTCTCCCTCATTGTCCCCTAATGCACGTTGGGATGAGATTAGGCTGGGCTGTGAGTAATCGCCCATTACGGGTTCTTGATCCATCTCATCATACTCTGGCTGCAATGCCTCCTCTTTAATTCTCTGCAGAGAGCGTTGCAAAAGACAGACAAGTGGGATGCTGACGCTAATGATGGCGTCATCGCCACTCACCATCTTGGTGGACTCCTCAAAGTTTGTCAGGATGGTACATATGTCAGACATCCAGGTCCACTCCTGAGGTCTTATGTGTGGAGTCTGACCTGAATATCGACGGCCTTGTTGCAGCTGGTACTCCACAACTGCTCTCTTCTGCTCACAAATCCTTTGCAACATGCGGAGGGTAAAGTTAAAACGTGTGGGGACATCACACACCAGTCGGTGTGCCGGAACGGAAGCTACAAACGCTGCTGCAACACAGCAAGGGCGGCGGAAGCTGTAGCCGACTTGCGAAAATGAGCTGACAGGCAGCGTACTTTGACTAGCGGATCTGGCAACTCGGGGTACGATTTAAGAAACCGCTGAACTACGAGGTTAAGCACATGAGCCAGGCATGGTACGTGTGTGATCTCGCCTCGCCTCAGAGCTGCCACCAGGTTACGGCCATTGTCACACACGACCATGCCTGGATGTAGGTTCAGCGGTCTCAGCCACAGATCTGCCTGCTCTTTCACAGCTGTCCACAACTCACAAGCAGTGTGAGGTTTATCACCTAAGCTTATGAGTTTCAGCACAGCCTGTTGCCGCTTGGCTGAGGCAGTACTGCAGTGCTTCCAGCTTGTAACTGATGTGGTGATATCTGAGATGGAGGCTGAACATGAGGAGGAGGATGATGCGCAGGAGCTGTACACTGTGGGGGCAACTCTGACTGATATAGGGCCCGCAATCCTCGGTGTGGGGAGGATGTGTTCCGTCCCAAGGTCCGACTGGGTCCCGGCTTCCACTATGTTTACCCAGTGTGCCGTCAGGGAGATGTACAGTCCCTGGCCACAAGCACTTGTCCACGTGTCCGTTGTCAGGTGGACTCTCCCAGTAACTGCATTGTTGAGGCCACCGCCATAAGGTTGCGGAAGGATTCTGTCTCCACCAGCCTAAAAGGCAGCATTTCCAACGCAAGCAGTCGTGAAATGTGCGAATTTAGGACTGTGGCCTGTGGGGCGTTGGCTACGAATTTGTGCTTTCGTACAAAGCTCTGGGATATGGACAATTGAACGCTGCGGTGGGACGTGGACGTGGGCGTTGATGCTGTTTCTTGAGAAACTGCCATAACAAGTGAAGACTGAGAGGAGGGGGCATCTTTGCATGCAGTATGGACAGGGGATTGCCTTGCACGCACAACAGGGGGTTCTATTACACGCACAACAGCGGAAGAAGCAGTGGTGACACCCGCTGACACTGGTCGTGGACCCTGGGGTTCGCCCCACGAAGTCGGGTGCTTTGCTGCCATGTGCCTGATCATGCTGGTGGTGGTCAGGCTGGTAGTTTTGTCACCCCTGCTGATACTGGCAGGTGGTACAAGTGGCCTTTTTGGGGTTATCAGCCGAGTCTTTAAAAAATTTCCAGACTCTGGAAGACCTACCGGTTGTACAGGCAACGTCCCTCGTGTTGGTGTTACGGGGAGCTGTTGCCCGCCTTCTGTGTGCGGCCACCACACTGCTTCTTCCTGCCTGTTGGGGTACTCTGCCTCCCTCCCCCTGTGTGCTGCTGGCCTCGCTTTGCGTGTCCTCCTGCCACGTTGGGTCAGTTACTAGATCATCCACCACCTCCTCCTCACTTCGATTCTCCTCCTCACCACGATCCTCCTCCTCACTTCGTGGCAATTGTGTCTCGTCATCGTCCACCTCTTGTGACAAATTGCCAGCGTCGACTTCCTCTGGCCATGGCTATTCAAATATTTGGGCATCGCTACATGGGATCTCCTCTTCCACCTCTTCAAACAGAGCAGGCGAGGGGCCCAAATATGGAAATGGCCCAGTGAACAGCTCTTCAGAGTGTCCAAGTGTGGGATCAGTTGCTGTCTGGCGACACTCGGCATGGTGGGAGGAAGGAGCATCAGGGTAAGGAGGAGTATGCGGTCGAGACTCACGGCTACTAAAACTTGACCATGTGGAAGACAGACCGGAGGTGGTGGTGCCCAGGTAGCTGGAAGTATTATCTGCTATCCAATTAATAACCTGTTCACACTGATCAGTTCGCAATACTGGTGTTGTAGTGTGCTTCCCTAGTAATTCGGTCAAGAAGTGGGAGCGAGAAGATGTGGCTGTTGGTTGTGGCACATTTTCACCTTGGCCACGGCCTCGTCCTCTACACGCACCATCACCAGAACGTCCCATTCCACGTCCCTTGCCACGCGCCTTGCCCATTGTAAATGAAGTAAAATAGCTTACACTCGCACTATCAATGGAAAAAGGGTAATAAAAAGGAGATTAGAACCGTGGAAGAGGAAAACCACAGTTCTATTCCTCTGGCCTACACCAGACTCTTTTAAACAGATATATTGGTGTCTGAACAGTCAGGGAGATACTATTACAGTTTTTTTTTACGGCAAAAATGCCAAAAGCAGAATAATACAGAGATTTGACCCGTGGAACTGCAAAACCACAGTTATAGTTATGTGGCGTACACCAGAATCTTTTAAACAGATATATTGGTGTCTGACTAGTCAGGGAGACACTATTACTGTTTTTTTTTAACGGCAAAAAATGCCAAAAGCAGGATAATACAGAGATTTGACCCGTGGAACTGCAAACCACAGTTATAGTTATGTGGCGTACACCAGTATCTTTCAAACAGATATATTGGTGTCTGACCAGTCAGGGAGACACTATTACAGTTTTTTTATGGCAAAAAATGCCAAAAGCAGGATAATACAGAGATTTGACCCGTGGAACTGCAAAACCACAGTTCTATTTCTCTGACCTACACCAGACTCTTTTAAACAGATATATTGGTGTCTGACCAGTCAGGGAGACACTATTACAGTTTTTTTACGGCAAAAAATGCCAAAAGCAGGATAATACAGAGATTTGACCCGTGGAACTGCAAAACCACAGTTATAGTTATGTGGCGTACACCAGAATCTTTTAAACAGATATATTGGTGTCTGACCAGTCAGGGAGACACTATTACTGTTTTTTTTACGGCAAAAAATGCCAAAAGCAGGATAATACAGAGATTTGACCCGTGGAACTGCAAAACCACAGTTCTATTTTTCTGGCCTACACCAGAATCTTTCAAACAGATATATTGGTGTTTGAACAGTCACAGACACACTCAATTATTTTTTTTTTTGTTGGGGGGGAAATACCAATAGGTTAATAAGACGCGTATTTGTACAGTCTGACTGAGGAAAAAAAAAAAAGGATTTTGATAAAAAAAAAAAAAGGATTTTTTCTGGCCCCTGAGACCGGGGGATAAGTCTAGCAATTTGACCAACAGGAGCACACAGGACTGTAATGCAGTGTTTGTTGGTATAACCACTGCCTCTCCTATACAGCCTGCCTGCCTGATATCTGGGATGGATATTAGTTTCATTTTTGTCTTGTCTCATCAAGTTCTATTTAAAGGGAATCTGTCAGCTCATTCTACTATTCACCTAAATTGATTAGATGTGTTTGTAGATGATAAGAACACAAGAAAATCCTTACTTTTGTTAAAAAGGACTGCTGTGTTGCAGAGAAATCCATTTTAGAAGTGATATGCAAATGAGGCTGAAAGTGCTCTGGTTCGTAGAAGGTACTTCTACTGCCTCGGCTTCCAGTTTCATTCTCAGCCTAACTCCATTCTCCACTAGGTGATTGACAGTTAGTACTGCTGCAGCGGAGTTAGGCTGAGAATGGAGCCGAAACAGTGACAGTGCTCAGTCCCGCCCAGAGCACATCCAGCCTCATAAGCATATCACTTCTTAATTGGATCTTTCTGCCACAGTTCAACGTTTTTGTTAAATAAAGATATGAATTCACTTGTGTTCTTAAATCCTACACACAAATGTAATGGAGCAGGGGAGGACTGCATGATCTTACAGATTCCCTTTAACTCCCAACTTAGAAGTGTAACTGTGAAAGATCTTTCCTCACGATCATAGCAAATTCTTTGAATCAGATACACATATTTATTAACATTTTTATGTTGTATCATTTCCTCAGCATCCTTAAATAGGGCTATTTCGTTCCATGGATCACACAATTAGACGTCAGTTTGTGGAGGACCGTGCCACTATATTAGATGTGCTTCCAGTCACATGGAATGTGAAAACTCCCGGTCCTTATTATTGTATTACAATGAAAATGTCTCGGATAAAAGACTTTGTTTTCGATTTCGAGTTCGGATCTGCACATTCCAGGTAGGTGTGGGATTTTGTCATTTTATATGATGTAAAAAGGGATAAGAAGCTATTTTATCATTAAATAAAATACCTTGCAGTTTATTACTCCAGAATTCCTAATATATAAAGAAGAGGGTTAAAACAGAGACAAGACAGGTTTCATTTGTATTTCAATTTATTACTGTCGTTCTTTTTAAAAAAAGAATGTTTTGTGAGAATTACAGTATTTTTTTGTTAGATGGAAGATCGTAAACCGAACCACTGTCAGCATGAATTAGAGTTCGGCTCCATTACTACAGCCATGTATGTTTTACTCTGAAATACCATGGCATTTCAGATAAAACATTTTTTTTAAAGTAATTAAAAAATGATGTGACAAGGATTACTAGTCCAAGAGGCAGATCCCCAGTGGCTGCTACCAGACTGGGAGGTCGCTCTCTAGGATCATCAGGATCAAGAAGTGAGGCTAGGAGAAGCCATCAGGTATCTGCCTCTTCAACTAACGTCTGCCACTTCTGCTAGCTGTCTTCGTCGTATTGTCCCTAGCTGGCTTTTAAAAGTATGTTTTCTCTGAAATGTCACAACGTCTCAGTGTAAAACATACACGGCTACAAAACAGAGCTAGGCTCTGATTCATGCTGCCCATTGTTCAGACAGTATGATTCAGCTGTTAGGATCCCTTTTATCAGTGGAGAAAGACGGTATTGTTATATCCAAGGAACAGGTTTTTTTTTGCATTTCATATGCATGAAATCCAAGGTGCTGTTAGCTTGTACTTCAGGTTGAGATATTGGGAAACTATTTCCAAAAAGCTCTGATTATAATTATTTACAAACTGATAGCACATTTTTGGACTCCTAGATGTACCGTTAGTAGTGTAAATAGTAAGTTGTCAAAATTCTGTGCTGTGTACGCATGTAATTTAAAGGGGTTGTCCGTAGGGATGAGCGAGTATACTTGTTGCTATTCGGTACTCGCCGAATAGTGCGGTACTCGGGCTACTCGTTACTCCCCGAGTTTCGTTGTGATTACTCGCTAGGAGTAACGAGTACAATGTAAGTCAATGGGAAATGCGAGTAAGCCGAGTAATTGTCTGCTGGAGACTATAAAGCGGTCTGGGGGCTGAGGAAAAGGCTGAAATGGGTGCATGATTGTTTAAAAGCCAGCGGTAAAAAGCCGCCGGCTTTTAAACAATCACTCAGCCCCATACTTGCTTCCCCGCAGCCTCCCATCCCGGGGGTGGGCTGGCGCAGCTTCAGTCACCGCTCAGTACATAGTGACCGCGCCCCCAGCACTGACTGACAGTTGGCTCTAATGCTAAGCCGGTTGTCAGTCAGTTTCACAGCGTGGTTACATAGTGAGCCGTGACTGGGGGTTGATCCTACTAACAGATTCCCTTTAAAGCAATTGCTGGAACAATCTTTTAGATATCATACCTAGATTGCACTAACGACTAGTGATGAGCGCAAGTTTCTCGAGTTTGCTGAGGGTACTTGGATATGCACAGAATAGTGCGGGTGCTCGAAAGAGACGTTTCTGTCCCCGCAGCCGCATGTTTCACGGCTGTTAGACAGCCATAAAGCATTCATGGATTGCCTGACAAACACGGGCAATCCCGCATGTTTTGTGTCTGTTTAACAGCTGTGAAACATGGGGACGCGAACATGTCACTCGAGCACCCACGCTACTCGGTGCATACCAGAGCACCTTCAGCAAACTCCAGTAACGAGCACTTGTGCTCATCACGCAATCCTGTGATCCTAGTGGTTGACATGGAATGTTGCTTAGACTATCCTCCAGTTTTCCACAAGTGACAATATATTGGAATTACTAGTCAGAAACTCTTCTGCACACTGGACCAACACCTGTAATTTAGACATCAGAACAGTATAGTGAATGGATGCGGAACAAGTTTACTTTTGAGAGTTTAATAGGGTTGCAGCTATAGTATTCCCTTTGTTCTCACTAGCACATAGCCTATACTTGGAGTGTCTCTATCACTTTTTGTGTCTCACTTTCTAAGTGGATACAGAGATTGCACATTCTAAAATATGCAAACGGATTCACACACAAAAGCACTAAACCTTGACTGCATATAGCAGAAACAGCACCCGGGGGAGGAGGATGTGCACATATTCTAGGGCAACAGAAATTTAAATAAACATCTAATCCACAGTGTACAGCATTATCCATAAAGTGTGCGTATGCCTGTCTGTCTCTCACAAAAAAAAAAAAAAACATACATTCAGTTTTCTTCAATAATTAGTTTTCAAGAATCCAGAGCTTGCTGTCAGTGACATTGAACATTAGGAGTGACCTAAGTAATGGGTCCTTGTCATGTCACAGATTATACAGTATATCCTATAGAAATTGTATGTTGTATAAAATCAATCACGTACCATCTTAACATTTATTTTCTGTTTTTTCTTCAGAGATGAGTTTCCCGTTACAGACTTTCCAGAGAGGTAAACAAATTTTACCTTTGGAACAGCAAATTCCTTTACATTTCCTTATTACTGCCTGCCTCTAGAATGCTATTTTCATACATTTGACTTTATTGAGCTCTTCTTTTTTTGGGGTCTTTTCTTTAGGAATTGGGTATTGGCAGGAGTGCGTGTTCATTTTCCTGTAGTTAATTTTTCTAAACAGCATATACAGAAACCATGGAGGGAAAGCAGGTGATTGCTAAGGCAAAACAGAATTATAGTCAGAAACCGTAGTCACGGAGCAGTTGTCAGAAGTCACACACTCTGCGGGTGTCACAAATTAATAAACAGCTAGAAAACTTACCTTGTTTGCAAAAGTGATGGTAGAAATCCAGTCTAAGTAAATAGGTAGAACATTCTGCAAAATCCAAATGCAGCTGCAACAGGGAAAAAGAGCTAGGTACAGAAAACATCATATGGATTGCTCCAAGTGAAGCATAGCAAAATAGTGGGTCCTGTAGTGTGATTGGCCAAGTATCTATGCTATAGGAGGCTGGTGTCAGCAGAGACAGAACCACAGCAATAGAGCAGAACAAAGTAAGTTCATGGTAAGCACATTTGCATAATTCTGATAAAGGGTTATTGTGAGAATTAAACGTTATAGGGTTAATTTATTACCGGTAATTGTTGTGGGTTTGACCCATGAAATCACCAGAGAGCACAACAATTGAGTTTTATATAAATGGAACCGGTCAAAGCCCTGCCATTCTCTATGGGACTATTGGAGAAAGCCCACTGCAATGGTGGGGTCGAACCACAAGCACACAGTAAGTTAACTCCTATTATATGGATAACTTTTCTTCTTTTCTGGGCATTACCTCTTATATTCAGAATCTTCATGTGAGTGCAGAAAGAAACAGAAACTCACATCAGCATCACTTAGGAAATTCTACCAAAAGACTATGCATGAATTTATGATCTACAAACTATACTTATTCAGCGGTCTAGGACAGCCACTCAGCCACCAGCATGTGGGTGTAGATGGGAGCCTCCCAAAATCTGCCATCAGTTAGATACTCTTGTGGTCTCCATATTTGTCTCCCAGCAGTGACTGTTGCTGACACTGATAGTGGCGCCACGGCCCCACTATCAGTATTTGGTCAGTATTTTTTCTCAGGAATGGGAGCCAAAACCAGGTAAGGAACAATCAGAGAAAAGGTATAATAGAAACAACTCACCAATTCTGCATTTATCACTCACTTCTGGTTTTGGCTCCCACTCCTGAGAAAAAATACTGACCGAATACTGACCAAACACTGATAGTGGGGCCGTGGCCTTAAACACAGAATTTTCTCAGAATGCGATGGCTATCCTAGTCTTTTAAAAACTAAAATGGTTATTATTTTATTCTAATGTAGATGAATTTTGAATATAGTTTGTAATATCTTGCTGTGTTTAACCCCTTAGTGACCAGATCCCAATAGGCCTTAATGACAGGACAATTTTTTTCAGTTTTTGCCTCTCCTCTTTTCAGCAGCCAAAATTGTAAGGCATATAATATGGTTATAATATCTTAAAGTGTGAAAAGGAGGGAACTGGCGCAAGTTGCTGTCTTATTCCCTAGAACAAATAGTGTTTGCAGATTCAAACTTCTTTTTGTTCTTTAGGATAACATGTGTAGAGCAGCCCATGCGCCTGGTGGTAGTATATTGAAGCTTTAAATGTTATCTACACAGGCGGTGCTGCTTAGCTAAAGCCCCCGTCTCACATAGCGAGATTGCTAGCGAGATCGCTGCTGTGTCACGGTTTTGGTGACGCAACAGCGACTTCACCAGCGATGTCGCTATGTGTGACACTTTGCAACGATCAGGCCCCTGCTGTGAGGTCGCTGATCGCTGCAAAGTGTCCTGGACCATTTTTTGGTTGTTGCTCTCCCGCTGGTCAGCACACATCGCTGTGTGTGACAAGCGGGAGCAGCGATCAGGCTGGTAACCATGATAAACATCGGGTTACTAGGGGCACACACGCACCTAGTAACCCGTTGTTTATCATGGTTACGAGCCTGCTAAAGTGAGCGGTAACCTCCCGCTCACTGTAGCAGAGTGGTAACCATGATAAACAACGGGTTACTAGGAGCGCGTGTGCCCCTAGTAACCCGATGTTTACCATAGTTACAAGCCTGCTCCTGCTTCAGCAGGCTCGTAACCAGGAGCAGGACATCGTGGAAAGATTCTTTCCACGATGTCGCTGCTCCCCTGATCGTTGGTGAGCCTGCCTGTTTGACAGCTCACAAGCGACCACATAGCGATGCAGCAACGATCCCTGACAGGTTGTATCGTTGTCGGGATCTTTGCAGCGTCGCTATGTGGTCGCTTGTGACCACAATCCACAATCCAAAATCTGTAATATTATATTTTTCAAGAAAAGTATTGAATTCATTGGGGGTTGTAGCTTGTAAAATGAGAACACTTATGTTTTTTTTTTGCTGTTCTAGCACCTCAGGGTCTCTGCCAATGTACAGTAACATGGCACCCTCAAACTATTCCAGCAAAATCTGAACTCCAATATGGCGATTCTTCCCTTCTGAGCTTTGCACTATGCCTCAAAAGTAGTTTTCTCCTTCCCCCATGATGGCACCACTGAGAGAGGGGATCCACCCTTCAAGCACAGGAAACCTACAGATAAAAAGGGCGGTACCTCTCTCCCGCATCAGTTGGTTTCCTGTCCTTGACAGGGAACCTACAGTCAGTGTACCTGTAGAAAGAAGAAAGGTATACCTGAGTGCCAGAAGAAAGAATCATTATTGGAGGCTAGGCCGGGACAGTCCAACTCATGCAGCCAGGGTTCCCTGCCTTGGCTGGTGCAGTGACTCGAAGAGCCACCGGTGGGCCTCTAAGGTGTGCGGGTGTAGAAGCAGCGGGAGACGGAGCGGCGTGCTGCCTCTCCCTGGATCATCATGACCTGTGGCGCAGGCAGCCCGAGGCTGCGCTGGTAAGAACGTGCACAGGAACTTCCAGGTTCCAGGGTGTGGCACGCCCCCATACCGTGCGCTCCCATAACGCTTCTATGACGTGGTGCACCCCCTTCTGACGCGGCACCGCAAAGCCTGACTGGGAATCCAGTTGGTGCATGCACACGGGCCCTTCCGGGACACTGAGGTCCAGGCATCCGTAGGAGGAGAGACGCGCGGGCGCCATTCTCCCTATTAAAAAAAAAAGGGGGAAATGGGGCTGAAAGTTCTGCAGACAGGGGAGGGGGAGCGCCAGGTATATATATATTGCCAGAGAGCACTAACAGAGTGCTTCTGATAGAGCTCTGGCAGTCTCCCCTTCAGTCATGAGCGAGCAGGAGCACCAGGAGGTGCAGATTCTGTTCCCCAGTCATCACCACCACCGCAGCAGCTTCAGTCGCAGCCACAACAAAGGAAAAAACGGGATAAGGAAACGGGACGTCAGTAGGAACCTTCCCATCATCACAGTGTAGTAACAGCGGGAGTGAGCATTCCGGCAGATCGTCCCAGCACAGCAAAGACTGCAGTGCGACATCTAACCCGAGAGAGAACCCGTTTACAAAAACGGTTCCTTCTCCGAACCCAGTACCTCTTCTTCCATCAGAATGGTAAGTGATCTTTGTGAAAGTTCACCTTATAATTGGGGTCCCCCTTTTTCTCTCTCCTCTTATTAGGGAAAGAAAAGTGCTGGCAAGACCAAACACAAGACCTGCGCACTTTGCACAGAAGAGTTACCCACTACGTGGGGGAAAAGACTCTGCAGCTCTTGTATAGAGCAAACAATCTGTGAAGAGACCTCAAAGTACACTCTTTGATTAGGAAAGAGTGGAAAAGACCAGAAAGAAAGGGCCTTTTATCCCCAAAGAGAAAATACCCATTTGATGACCCTTCCATTTGAGGATATGGGTGTATTAAAATATCCTGTGGACAAAAAAGCGGACACCTTGCTAAAGAGTTTATGGGAGGCCGCCGGGGGGGGGTTAAAACCCACGGTAGCAGCCACTTGTACGGCCAGATCACTGATGGTCTGGTTAGATCAGTTAGAAACACAACTGAAGGAAAAAACGTTTAGAGATGCTATATTAGGGTGGATGAGGATAGACAATTTAACCCGGGGTATTCCGTGGGTGATTTCAGTCCATCAGATCCTGACCACAGATGCAAGCCCCAGAGGCGGGTCACTTGAACGACCAGATAGCTCAGGGGGTTTGAACAGAGGACCTGAGTTCAGTATCCTCAAACATGAAGGAACTGCTATCAGTAGAGTTCTCCCTTTTAGAATTCCTGGACACTCTCTGCAGGGTTACCACGTAAGAGTGTTCTCAGACAACCGGGTAGTAGTAGCATACCTGAATCACCAGGGAGGTACTCAGTCCCGTCCTCTGTTGCACTTAACAGAGACCATTTTTCAGTTAGCCGAAAACAATTTGAAGTCCCTATTGGCCCTCCACATAAAGGGGATAGAAAATCGCAGAGCAGACTTCCTGAGCAGGACCCAGCTGAGACAGGGCGAGTGGGAACTCAAACAGTCGGTATTCAATCAGATCGTAGAGATGTGGGGACGTCCTACCATGGATCTATTCGCCAACAGTCAGAACAGGAAGGTAGATGCATTCTGCTCAATAGACCCCAAAGGGAACTCCGTAGAGTTAGACGCCTTCACGATCCCATGGAATCACCCTCTAGGCTATGCTTTTCCTCTGATTGCCCTGATTCTGGCAGTTCTGAGGAAGATCAGAGAGGACAGAGCAAAAGTAATCTTAATAGCCCCCTTCTGGCCGAAGAGGACGTGGTTTTCTTGGCTGATGATGATGTCCATCGCTGACCCCTGGGTGCTCCCGGAACTTCCGGACCTTCTTTCCCAGGGACCGGTTTGTCATCCTCACGTAAAAAACTTAGACATGGCAGCCTGGAATTTGAAATAACTCTCCTGAGGGATAAAGGTATTTCCCCAAATTTAATCTCCACATTGCTAGAAAGTAGAAAACCTGTAACCAGGTTACGGGAAAACTTGGTGGAAGTTCTTTTCATCTTCAGGTTCTAGGTTAGAAGGAGGGGTTCCACTGACAGTCAGTTTAGAATTTCTGCAGAAGGGGTTGGAACAGGGCCTAGCTACAAGCACCTTGAAGGTTCAAGTCGCAGCATTAGGGACCCTATACAATTGCAACCTGGCCAGAAATAGGTGGATATCTAGATTCGTCAAGGCATCGGCTAGATCTAGACCTATCTCCTCTCGGAACATGCCTCCTTGGGATCTAAACTTAGTCCTTACAGCTCTGACCAATCCTCCTTTCGAGCCCCTGACAGACACATCACTAACAACCCTATCCCTTAAAACATCACTTTTAGTAGCTCTCACGTCAGCACGTAGAGTCAGTGATATCCAGGCATTATCTGCAAGCCCTCCATTCACACAAATCTTGGAGGATAGAGTTGTTCTTAAAACCAACCCAGCCTACCTGCCAAAAGTGGCGTCACGTTTTCATAGGTCTCAGGAGATCACCCTCCCTTCCTTTTGCCCCAATCCCAAGAACAAGGGAGGAAGGAACTTACATACACTAGACGTAAGAAGGTGCCTAATCCAGTACCTAGCTGTCACGCAAGAGTGTAGGAAGTATAGGGCTCTCTTTGTGTTCTTTCAGGGACCTCGAAAGGGGCGGAAAGCTTCTAAAAGCAAGTTGGTGGATCGATAAGAGAAGCCATCACCCTGTCATACTCTTCACATGGGGAAGCCACCCTGGAGAATCTGAAGGCTCACTTGACAAGAGCAGTGGCAGCCTCCTGGGCAGAAAGAGCTGGGTACCGCCCTTTTTATCTGTAGGTTTCCTGTCCTTGAAGGGCGGATCCCCTCTCTCCGTGGTGCCATCATGGGCTCTGAGAAATACTGTTGCTGGTAAGTAACTACGTCTTTTGACCACATATGGGGTATCGGTGTACGCACGAGAAATTGCACAACAAATTTTGGGTTCCATTTTCTCCTGCTATCCTTGTGAAAATGAACAAATTTGGGGCTAAAACAATATTTTTGTGGGAAAAATATATTTTTTTCATTTTAACAGATCAACGTTGTAAAATTCTGTGAAGCACCTGTGGGTTCAAGTTGTTCACCACACACCTAGATAAATTCCTTGAGGAGTCTAGATTCCAAAATGGGGTCACTTGTGGGGGTTTCCACTATTTAGGCACATCAGGGGCTCTCCAAACGCAACATGACACCCGCAGATCATTTCATCAAAGTCTGCATTATAAAACATCACTCCTTCCTTTCTGAGCCCTGCCGTGTGCCCAAACAGTAGTTTTCCCCCACATATGGGGTATTAGCGTACTCAGGAGAAATTGCACAACATATTTTGGGGTTAATTTTCTCCTGTTACCTTTATGAAAATATAAAATTTGGGGCTGAAAGAACATCTTTGTGGAAAAAAATTGATTTTTTTATTTTCATGGCTCTACATTATAAACTTCTGTGAAGCACCTGGGGGTTCAAGGTGCTCACCACACATCTAGATACATTCCTTGAGGGGTCTAGTTTCCAAAAGCGGGTCACTTGTGGGGGGGGGTTCCACTACTTAGGCACATCAGAGGCTCTCCAAACTCAACATGACGTCCGTCAATGATTTCAGCTAATTTTCGCAACAAAAGTCAAATGATGCTCCTTCACTTCTGAACCCAGCCATGTGCCCAAACAGTAGTTTTCCCCCACATATGGTGTACTCTGAAGAAATTACACAGCAGATTTTGGGGTCCATTTTCTCCTGTTACCCTTCTGAAAATAAAAAAATTTGGGTAAAGTAAAATTTGTATGAAAAAAGTTAAATGTTCATTTTTTCCTTCCACATTCCATTAATCCATCCATCCTGTTTTTTACGCTTAAGCAATTACTGTACATCAGACCATTAGGTCCTGAGAATATTAACAACAGTTCTATCCTTACTCTTAGTGAAATTGCCATTTAAAGAAAAATGTCCTCATCACCAAGAAAACCAGTGGCTAGAGTGGCTAGAGCAGGTAGTAGAAAAAACTCTACAGCAGGGTTGTCAAACTCAGGCGGGTAAATGGGCCGCTCATAGAAAAAATTTGAATAGGAAGCGCTGTGTTCTTTGCAGGAGATTAGATTAAGTTTTCAGTAATACCATTATTTTTCTATATGACTTTTTGATCATCATCTTTTTTTTGGCATGTTTTTTTATTATTTTTAACCCCTTTACTCCCCAAGCCTGTTTTCACCTTCATGACCAGGCCAAATTTTACAATTCTGACTAGTGTCAATTTATGTGATAATAACACTGGAACACTTCAATGGATCCCACTGATTCTGAGACTGTTTTTTCATGAAATATTGTACTTCATGATAGTGGTAAAATTTGTTCGATATCACTTGTGTTTATTTGTGAAAAAATTGGAATTTTGATGAAAATTTTTAAAATTTAGCAATTTTCAAACTTTTCATTTTTGTGCCCTTAAACCAGAGCATTATGCCACACAAAATAGTTAATAAATAACACTTCCCACATGTCTACTTTATATCAGCACAATTTTTGAAATATAATTTTTTTCTATAGGAAGTCAGAAGGGTTAAAAGTTGACCAGCGATTTCTTATTTTTCCAACAAAATTTACAAGACCATTTTTTTAGGGACCACATCACATTTGAAGCGACTTTGAGGGGCCTTTATGACAGAAAATACCCAAAGGTGACACCATTCTGAAAACTGCACCCCTCAAAGTACTCAAAACCATATTCAAGAAATTTATTAACCCTTCAGGTGCTTCACAGGAATTAATGGAATGTGGAAGAAAAACATGAACATTTAACTTTTTTCACAAAAATATTACTTTAGACCCCAATTTTTTTATTTTCACAAGGGTATCAGGAAAAAATGGACCCCAAAATTTGTTGTGTAATTCCTCCTTAGCACGCCGATACCCCATATGTGGGGAAAAACCACTGTTTGGGCACACAGCAGGGTTCGGAAGGGAAGGAGCACCATTTGACTTTTTGAATGTAAAATTTGCTTAAATAATTAGCGGACGCCATGTTGCGTTTGGGGAGCCCCTGATGTGCGTTTCCATTTTGGAAACTAG
Source organism: Phyllobates terribilis (assembly GCF_046119375.1). Taxonomy (NCBI): domain Eukaryota; kingdom Metazoa; phylum Chordata; class Amphibia; order Anura; family Dendrobatidae; genus Phyllobates; species Phyllobates terribilis. Next base: position 306,079,530 of record NW_027362771.1, read on the forward strand.
ACCCCTCAGGGAACTTATCTAGATGTGTGGTGAGCACCTTAAACCCCCAGGTGCTTCACAGAAGTTTATAACATTGAGCCGTAAAAATGCAATTTTCACATTTTTCCCACAAAAATGTTTTGTCAGCCTCCAATTTTGCATTTTCATAAGGGTAACAGGAGAAATTGCACCATGCAATTTGTTGTGAAATTTCTCCTGAGTAAGCCGATACCTCATATGTGGGGGAAAACCACTGTTTGGGTGCATGGCAGGGAACGGGAGAGAAGGAGCGCCATTTGACTTTCTGAATGTAAAATTTGCTTGAAAAATTAGCGGACGCCATTTTGCGTTTGGAGAGCCCTTGATGTGCCTAAACAGTGGAAACTCCACACAAGTGACACCATTTTGGAAACTATACCCCTCAAGGGTTTTATCAAGGGGTATAGTGAACATTTTGAACCCAGAGGTACGACACAGAATTTGATAACATTAGGTCATCATATTGAATAAGTTTTCATTAGTCTTGAGCGCAAGTGCTCACTACTTGAGTTTACATCGGGTACTCAGGTATGCACCAAGTATTGCGGGTGTTCAATTGACATGCTTAGGGGGAGACTCGAGCATGTCACTCGAGCACCCACGATACTCGGTGCATACCAGAGCACCTGATGCAAACTCAAGTAGTGATCACTTGCGCTAAGCACTAGTTGTTATATTGTCGTCATTTTTTTTCTTTACTTTTGAGAAAATCCCAACCCTAACCCCAACCCTAATACAACCCCAACCCTAACCCTAGCACAACCCTAACCCTAGTACAACCCTAGCCCAACCCTAACCCTATCCCAACCCTAACCCTAGCACAACCCTAACCCTAGCACAACTCCAACCCTAGCACAACACTAACCCTAGCACAACCCTAACCCTAGCACAACCCTAACCCTAGCACAACCCTAATCCTAGCACAACCCTAACTCTAACCGTAGCACAACCCTAACCCTAGAGTTTATTTTTTATGCTGTTCCTCGTGCGGTATAAGTTATTAGACAACTTTATTCTTCGGGTCGGTACGATTACAGCGATACCAGATTGATATTGGGTTTTTATGATTGACAGCTGTCACACACTAAAAAACCATTTGTTTTGCAAAGACTAGTGTTTGCATCGCCATATTTTGAGAGCTATAATTTTTCCATATTTCGGCCGACAGAGTCATGTGATGGCTTGTTTTTTGCGGGACAAGTTGACATTTTTATTGGTACCATTATTGGGCACGTGACATTTTTTATCACTTTATCAAGAATTGTTTTTTGTTTTTGTTTTTTAGCCATTCTGCGTAAAATTGATAAGGCAGCTTTATTCTTCGGGTCAGTACGTTTACAGCGGTATCACATTTATATTGTTTTTTTATGTTTTGGACGTTTTTTTTATAGAAAAAATATTTTTTTTTGTATCGCATTATTCTGTGAGGTATAACTTTTTTATTTTTCAGCTGATGGAGCTGTATGGAAGCTTGTTTTTTTGCGGGACAAGATGACGTTTTCAGCAGTACCATTTTTATTTATATTCATCTTTTTATCGCGTTTTATTCCATTTTTTGTTTGGCGGTATGATAATAAAGCATAGTTTTTTGCTTAGTTTTTTTTTTTTGTTACTGTCTTCACTAAAGGAGTTAACTAGTGGGACAGTTTTATAGGTCAGATCGTTCCGGACGTGGCGATACCAAATATGTGTACTTTTATTGTTTGTTTTTTTTCATAATAATATTTATTTATGGGTACAGTATATTTTTATTTTTTTGGATTATTATTTTTTTAAATATTTTTTAATTTTTTTATTTTTTATCACTTTCTGACACTTTTCTTATTTTTACACTTTGTCCCACTATGGGACTTTCACTTTTTGCAGTCTGATCGCCTGTATTGCATAGGGATGCAGCAGCATCCCTGTGCTATACAGCCTGTCAGCGCTGCTCAGGGAAAAGTTACTTTGATCGCGCACTGCGCATGATCAAAGTAACTTCCTGCTGTCTGGTGAAAGGGATGTCGGCATGACAACATTGGGTCACCATGACAACCACTGGGACCTGACAGAGGCAGCGTGGGACACCGGAGAAGAGGTGAGTAAGCAGCGCTTACCTCCCCTTGCCACTGGAATGCTGCAATCGACTTCGATCGCAGAATTTTGGGGGTTAATGTGCAGGGAGCTATGCGGGACCGCTCCTTGCACATAGTACCAGGTGTCAGCTGTGACAATCAGCTGACACCCGGTGGCGATCGCCCCGCACTGCTTCTGTGTGGGCGCGATCACATTTGCAGTAATAGTACATCCCTGGCCAAATAGGCCCAGGTCACCATGATGTACTATTACCACAAATGTCAGAAAAGGGTTAAAAGTTATCACCCACTGGACTCATATGGAGGCAAATACCATGAATTTAAATGGATAAAATGCAAGTTCTACTGAATCTTTCCCACAGAAATATGCAACAATTTGTTTAGCTCCTCCTGCTCTATAACATCCTACCTGCAGATCAGATGCTATTATTTCAACATGACAGGTTCCCTTTAAGGTTAGACAAACGTTAGATCAGACAATAAAAGACCACTCACCTTTAGTAGACATCAGAAGCAAAAACCTTTCCTGGTTTCAGACCAAGTAATAATGATGATACAAACCCTGTCTCACTTTCTAACTGAATGGAACATGTTTTGATTTCTCTGCTTTGTCTGGAAAATTTTCTGCCTGCTTGATCTAAAAAAATTGCAAATGAATATAAATGTATTGGCCTGTCTATTCTTTTCATATGTCTGCAGAACGTGAGTTGCCTGTTTGTTTAAACTTGTGCAGCCCCTCCATTATCTTCATTGTTTTGGATACTTTCCTGTCTCTCACTACAATTCCAAAGCTAACTTCAAACAAAACGGTTTGATGAACAAATGAAAGAAAAATTACTACCCCTGAAATATAGTTCCCCCAAACTCTTTTGATTCAACATCTAGCTCTAAATTCACCCATGTTCTCTGAGTCCTGACAATCGATTCAGCTTCCCATTAATGTTGTTCTTTTTTAATAGCGAGACTTACCACTAAAATCATTTTTATTAAATCTTTAGAATTCTTCAGCTGGACTTATCTCTCAATGAATTGACTGAATTGAAGGCTACCAGTTTTCATCACTTTCACAATCTCCTGGAACTCAATGCCTCCTGTAACGTCCTCCACAGGTGTGAACTATTTCTAGATAACATGATTGCTCTGTACATACAATTCATCTTTACAGTCCTATGGAATAAAATGCTTATTTTCATGCACAAGGAAAGTAACATTATGCAATTTTTTATTGGGAATAATTCTCTACCTATGTCATATACATGCATGGCATTCATACTTAGTTAGCAGACGTAATGTTCTCAAAAAACTTGGAAACCATCCCAACCTATCCAGAAAAGCTAAAGCAAATGCTTATGATAAATAAAAATGTCAGTACAACGGCCTATAGTTATATTTAAAGTTACGGTTTCTAAACCTTTAAGATCAAGAAATACTCTTTGTAATTATATGTTCTCTATGCTTATTTATACATTTATATATATTATTTATACATTCCAAACGGACTTCTCTCTTTATATGGTGGATGGTAGGAGGCTTTAAAGGATAACTCCAGCTCATCGATCATCTTCCTCACTTATGTGTGCATTTTATACACTCAGTTTTGTCATATATATTTTATGATTTTGAATGTATGGTCATTTTATAGCGCTATGATAACTTTGGACATGCACAAAATGTTATAAAATATTATAAAAATAATATCATATTTTATATAGAAAATACCTATCCAAACATGTTATATTATAAAGACTTCACAATTTTCAGTCTGTTGAACTATAAATCATGTACCAAGAATTGCAATATTTACCGTAAGTTCTATTTTGGAGCCTTAACCACTTAAATGAGTATTCCTGCTGTAGACATTTAAATGCTTTTGGTGGTGGATAGAAATATTAGCAAAAGCACTCTCATGTGATGATACCTTGCCTACTTAACTGTTTCATTAGTTTTTTTCTGTATTAACTATTCTGTGGGAGCTGACAAGACTGGCTAGCACTCCTTCACCTCACTCAGGCTTAGGTGTCCATGACCCTGTGATTTTCCCACTAGTCGTCCATACTAGCATCACTTTTGATAGATAATAACTACTGCATACTACCCTACAAAACCTGCCATTTTAAAGGTTCTCTGACCTGGTCATCAGCATATCATAATTTGGCCTTTGGCAAAGCCACCCAGATCCTTGCATTTACTGCCTCCATTTACTTTTAGGAAATTACTATTCCCTTACTGACTAATATCTCAGGTGTCATTAGTTGATGTACAATTTGGCATTCAGGTAAGTGATGAAAAAGGAATATTTTATTCAATAAATGCAATCCAGAATGAGAAAATGTTTCAGTCCAAACACTGGACCTTCATCAGTTCACTAAAAAAGACATACATGTATATAGAATAAGGCAAAATAAAACAAATTAAATAAGCATGATGTCAAAGAAAAATTTGTATGATACAATTGTCGTACAAAACACATAACCTCATATGTCCCAAATATCTATCAAAATTAGAGGAAAAAAGGCGAAAAAAAATAAAAGAAAAAAAAAAGGAAAAAAAGGGGGAGGCCTCTCCCCCTTTTTTTCCTTGTTTTCTTTTTCTCCATTTTTTCATTTTCTCTTTTTTTTTACATATAATTTTGACATATTTGGGACATATGAGTATGTGTTTTGTTCGACAATTGTATCACACAAATTTTTGTTTCACATGATGCTTATTGTATTTTGCCTTATTGTATATATGTGGCGCCCTGCTGCGCATTGGTGCCACAGAACCCAGAAGGGTGCATGGATGGACTTCTCCACAAGAGGCCCTCACACATTCACACACCTCCACCCTACCACCTCAGACCACCAGAGGGAGCCCGTTAGGGATTTATATAGGGAGGGTGGAGCCAGGCAGCTCAGTTTAGTTGGAGAGAGTTCCTGCTCAGACACAGAGAGGGACAGAGCTCAGAGTTGAGCTGAGAGCATGCTGACGCTCAGAGAGCAGCAAAGAGGCTGCATGCTGGCTGCCGTGCTTAGGCGAGCCAAGGCCTACAGCACAAGTGAAAGCCTAGTGAGGGCCTGAGTGTGGCCGAAGGCAAGAGGAGAAGGAAGAAGTAGTGAGGGGGTAGTGGAGCATACCAGGCTCACCCCGATATATATACCGGACACCAGGTCCGCGCCTACAGGGACCCTTAATGCCCAGTAGGAACCACCGGAACCCCTGGAGGACTACAGGTCCCAGGTTCACCAAACGCTGACTACAGTACCAGGGCTAGGAGTCACGGAGGCCCCAGCGTCCAGTGAGAGTGTTCTCCAAAAGAGAAGGCCCTACGACCAGGTCAGCAGGTGCAAGAGAGAGAGACAGTAACCAAGCTAGGCCTAGCTCCAGGCAGGTCAGAAGCTTAGAGAGTAAAGCCATGGATCAGGAGGCCCTATACCCGCTCACTGGGAAGAGTCCAAAAGTGCACCCTTCGCCCGGAGTACCCTGGACCGTGCCTGCAGCATCATCAGTAAAGGTACTGAAGCTTACCCCCGTGTGAGTGTCCTGCCGTCTCTCCCCTGCACCACCATTTATTCCTACACTGCCCTGGAGCTTGCTCTACCTATGGAGAGCCACACCACCCCTGCTGCCGTAATGCCAGCTCCAGAGGACTGCTCCGCAGTGGCAGCTCCCTTTAGCCGCAATCCACAGGTGGCGTCACGAACACTTATATTCCCCTACAAATCTATCCCCCTTTTTACTGACCGCCCTGGGTCACGGACCGGGCCAGCTACCGTGATATCCCCCAACAAGCAACCAGAGGCCCGGCTGCCGAGTACCCTGCGGCCCAGGGGGCGCGTCATATACATACCGTATTTTCCGGCATATAAGACTACTTTTTAACCCCTGAAAATCTTCTCAAAAGTCAGGAGTCGTCTTGTACGCCGGGTGTCATCTTATAGGGCGTATACCCTTATAGGCCGAATGTTGGGGGAGGAGGGGGTATATATGATGTGTGGGGTGTGGGGGGAGTTGTAGCCGCGGAGGAGCGGGGCACAGGAGGCAGCAGCCGCTTGCTGCAGCCTACACTGTCCCCGCTGCTAAAGAAAATTAATATTCACTGCTCCCCACGCCTATGGGGCGTGGGGAGCACTGAATATTCATGCTCCTTAATAGCGGCACACAGTGTAGCCGCAGCGCAGCTCCTGCTGCTGCTGGAATCACCTGTGCCCGCTGTTATAGGGCCTGAATATTCAACCTCTCTCCACGCCCATGGGCGTGGGGAGGGGTGAATATTCATGCCCTTTAACAGCGGGCACACTCGATCGCCCAGCAGCAGCAGGAGCCGCGCTGCGGCTACGCTGTGTGCCGGCTATTAAGGAGCATGAAGTCACTGCTCCCCGCACACACAGTCCTAGCGTGGGGAGCAGTGACTTCTGGCAGCTGATCTCTCCTTGTGAGCCGCGCATGGTAGGGACGCCATGCGCGGCTCATATAGAGATCAGTGCGGGCAGGCAGGACGCAGCGCTGGAGGAGAGAAGAAAGGTGAGTAGGAGTGTTTATTTTTTTTTTTATGTGCAGCATGATGGGGATTAGGGGGACCATGCATACCAAAATAAGGATGAGGGGGCATACATAACAGGATAAAGATGAGGGGGCCATACATACCAGGATAAGGATGAGGGGCCATACATACCAGGATAAGGATGAGGGGTGCCATGTATACCAGGATAGGGATGAGGGGTGCCATGCATACCAGGACAGGGATGAGGGGGGCCATGCATACCAGGACAGGGATGAGACGTGTTATGCATACCAGGATAGGGATTAGGGGTGCCATGCATACCAGGATAGGGATGACGGGTGCCATGCATACCATGATAGGGATCAGGGGTGCCATGCATACCAGGATAAGGATGAGGGGTGCCATGCATACCAGGACAGGGATGAGGGGTGCCATGCATACCAAGATAGGGATGAGGGGTGCCATGCATACCAGGATAAGGATGAGGAGTGCTATGCATTCCAGGATGGAGGGTTTCCATGCATACCAGGATGGAGGGATGCCAGGCAAACCAGGATGGGGATGGGGACCACGTATAAAAGGAAGGGGGGGCATATATACCAGCATGGGTGGATATTGACAGAATTGGGGGACATTACCCCTATACCAGTGTCAGCAGAAGACACCCTTCCCCTTAAAAGTGCATCGTGAACACATTTTTTGCTTAATTTTTTTTTGCTATTTTCCTCCTCTAAAACCTAGGTGCGTCTTTTGGTCCGGCATGTCTTATAGTCGGAAAAATACGGTATTTATGGTAATTTATAATCCCTCCCTGTCTCCAAGACTATCAGAGCGGTAGCACATCCCTCTGGCCCGCCCTTGTATCCTATTACTGGTACCTCCTTCTCTGCCTCTCTGATCTTGCTCCTGAGGACTGCAGTGACGAGGTGAGGGGGCGCCTAACCGGGAAAGTGTAAGTGAAGCAAGCTGCAGGTGTCCGGGACGCCCGGGGTATGGAAAAAAAGGGAAAGAGCGGTGCTGTGCCCAGAAAAACACGCCTTTCACTCGTCTGGCCCTCCCTTGCATTACCTCCTTCTCTGCCTCTCAGATCTCGCTCCTGAGGACTGCAGTGAAGCGGCGCAGGCGCGCATGTGCGAGATCTGAGAGGCAGAGAAGGAGGTAATACAAGGGCAGGCCAGACGAGTGAAAGAGGCGTGTTTTTCTGGGCACAGCACCACTCTTTCTCTTTTTTGAGAAGCAGGGGCAGGCAGGGAGAGCTGACCAATCCAAGCAGGATTTGTATACAACAACCAGCCAATCGCCGGTAAGGTTCATCACTTTACCATATTGAAATCAAATCTGATTTTTTTTTAAATTTTTACCGTATGTGCGTTAGAAGAGGGGTAGTCTTATACGGCGAGTATATCCCAAACTCTATATTTTAACTGGAAAAGTTGGGGGTCGTCTTATACACCCAGTCGTCTTATACTCCGGAAAATACGGTATATGTCTTTTTCAGTGAACTGATCAAGGCCCACTGTTTGGACCAAAACTTTTTATCATTTTTGATTGCAATTATTAAATACAATATTCCTTTTTCATCACTTACCTGAGTAATAAGTTCTATATCTACTATGTTAAGGGACAGGATCCTACTTGTGCACCAACTGACCAGAAGTGCCGTTCTCCTTTACTGACATTGACAGGTGCCATTGACACAAGATTATCTATTTCATTCACGTCAACTGTCCTAGTTTTTTTTTGTTATTGATGATCTTTGTAGATAATACTATACATTAAGCATTCATGACCAGAGTAATTTATTCAGCTTTTAAACACTGGAATAAGTAATGCCCATGCATTGTCTAATTACCTGTGTTCTGTATTTTGTAGTCTTTCTGGGATTGCCATGCTTCCTAATCTACTTGCTCTGGATATAAGTTACAATGCAATTGAAGAAATGCAACTATTGAAAGCCTGTACCCATCTTGCATATCTGAATGTATCTCACAACAAAATTAAAAGTATTAAGGAGCTTCCATCACTTGCAAACCTCACCGAATTGCACTTAAACTCAAATAAGGTAATATGGAAGTCGCAATAAAACATGTATCATGTATAAATACATGTGTATAGTATTGTGCAAAAGTTTTAGGAAGGCATGGAAAAAAATTCTGCAAAGTAAGTGCTATAAAATATAAGTGTGTTAATAATTTATTTTATCAATTAAAATTCAAAGGCAATGAACAAAAGAGAAATCTAAATCAATTCAATACTTGGTGTGACAAATTCTTCTAGGTACACTTGCACACAATTTATGAAGATTCCAGACATCTCAGAGAACTAACCCCAGATCTTCAGTAGATATAGGCTTGCACAAATCCTTTTATCTCTCAATGTTGAGATCAGGGCTCTGTGAGGGCCATATCATCACATCCAAGACTCCTTTTTCCTCTTTACGATGAAGATAAGTCTTAGAGACATTGGCTGTATATTTGGGGTCATTGTCCTGCTGCAGAATAAATTTGGTGCTAATGAGATATTCCCTGATGGTATTGAATTGAATAATGGGTAAGTATCTGCCTGTAATCCCCAACTTCATTTGCTGAAATGCAGCCTCAAACATGCAAGGAACCTCCACCATGCTTCACTGTTGCCTGCAGCATTATTGTACCATGCTCCAGCCCTTTGGCGAACAAACTACTTTCTGTTACAGCCAAATATTTCACATTTTGACTCATCAGTCTAGAACACAAGCTGCCAAGGTATGGTTTTTGGCTGCAATTTTTCCATGAAGAACAATTGTTTATTTTTATCTATTATACTTGATTACAGGTGCATCTCACTAAATTAGAATATCATCAAAAAGTTAATTTATTTCAGTTCTTCAATACAAAAAGTGAAACTCATATATTATATAGAGTCATTACAGAGTGCTCTATTTCAAGTGTTTACTTCTGTTAATGTTGATGATTATGGCTTACAGCCAATGAAAACACAAAAGTCATTATCACAGTAAATTAAAATAATTAACAAAAAACACCTGCAAAGGCTTCCTAAGCTTTTAAAAAGGTCAATTAGTCTGTTTGAAATGTTGAGAAATGCTTATCCATCATGCAATACCATGAGGGAGATAGATGCTCAAGTAGGTGGGAAGGTTCACTCAACTGTTTGGCCATATAAAAGGTGTACCAAGCACCTGTGCTTGGTTTTTACAAGATTGTATTTCTTTTTTATTTCATTTTGTGCTCACAGACACCTTTAAATAAATGGATCTCATAAAACTATTGAGGCTACTGCATTTACTCTGAATATTCATTTCAAAATGACTTTGTAATCCGATTCCTGATATTAAAATTTGTATTTTTTGAGTCCAGGTATAGAATTAAACAGCTCATGAGTCTCATATGTACAGTCTTAGTCTGATATTGTGAAGCAGTTAAGTCTGTTTATAAGGGAAGTTACAGTAAAAAAAAGTTAAAGAGAAAAAATATATAGCCATGGAATCCTCCTGAGTTGGAAATGACAGGAGAATTTACTCCCCATTCCAAGGCTGTACTTTTAAGGGCATTTTGTCAGCATAGGTGCCTCCTTTCAAACTATTAAAAACCATTGGCTAATTGTTCGACATGACTTCAGTGCTACAGTCAGGGTTTCCAACCTCCTAAAAAAACTTTTTCTGAACTCAAATTTTTTTACCACCTTTGACACGCCCCCTAAAGACCAAGCCTCCTAAAGATCACGCCCCTAAAGACCACACCCCCTAAAGAACATGCCCCAAAATGACCAGAAAAGGAGCCAGATGAGATACTTAGAATTACATTACAGGACCGGAGGGGGTAAAATTCACTAACGGTGCATTTTTCTGCCGGATGCTATGGACGGCAGAGAAAAGCATCGGGTTTTTACGGACTGTCCATAAATTTACGGACGGTTGGCAACCATGGAAACAGGCAGTATCATCTCCCGAGATCTCGATCTGCGCATGCTCCGGCAGCCATTTTACTGAAGCACAGCGCAGGGCTATGTCAGGACTATGTACAAGATAGGGAACCTCACCTCCGCTCACCGCCTACTTCTGAGGACGGGGCCGCAGCATCGCCCTGCTGAACTCGCCCAGCTCCCACCACCACCACTACCGCCTTGAATCACTGACACTTCTGAGGACGGGGCCGAAGCATCGTCCCGCTACCGCCACAGCCGCCACCAACCTCCTGTGTCTGGGACCCCGATCCGACGCTGCCCCCCAGGTAAAATAACGTAACTTCTCATTATAAGACGCACCCCCTTTTTCCTCCCAAATTTGGGGGAAAAAAGTGCGTCTTATAATTCTAAAAATACGGTTGATAGATAGACTTTTTACAACTTAAAGAAGCACTCCAATCAAAGTATTTATCCTCTTAATATATTGCAATCATCAAATTACTGTATATAGCACTATGTACTTACAATTGCTCATTTTGCCCTTCTACCCAATTAATTCTTCTGTTTTCCATTAGGTCTAAGACATCACGGGATTAATAACTGACTAGCTGAATCCTTCTAAGTGCAATGTAGAAACAGGAGGTAAATTTTCCTTGTATTAGTCATAAGTTACTGCAAAAGTCCCTGGCAGGGGGAGGAGGGAGCAGCTGGGTCAGGAGTTAAAGATGGGAATGATAAATGCAGGGACAAGAGACTTTTTGTTTCTACATAGAGAAGAGAAAAGAGAAGAATAAGCTGGGTAGAAAGGCAAAATGAGAAATTGTAAGAACACAGTGCTATATAATATGATGATTGCAATATATTAACCCCTTTCTGACATTGTCAGTAATAGTACGTCCCTGTGCCTTGGGCTTATTGGACCAGGTACGTAATATTACGCACAATGTGATCATGCCCGCACAGAAGCTGTGCAGTGCGATCGCCACCGGGTGTCAGCAGACTCTCACAGTTGACACCCGGTACTATGTGCCAGAAGCGGTCCTGCACCACTCCCGACACATTAACCCCCAAAATGCTGCGATCGAAGTCGATTGCAGCATTTCCGGGCAGGCAGCGGTAAGAGAGCCCCTCTTACCTTGTATCCAGGGTCCCGCGCTGTGTGCGCTAAGTCCCGATCATTGCCATGGTGACCCGATGTCATCATGATTACATCCGGGTCACCAGGCATCAGCCCCTTAGATAGATGGTGCTCAGTGAACGGTCTATCTATCTTGTGTCTTCAGGGGCTGACAGCTATGCAAGCGATCAGCCTGCAAAAAATGAAAGTCCCATAGTGGGACAAAGTGTAAAATTTAAAATCAGTGTCAGAAAGTGAAAAAAAAAATAAAAAAAATTGTAAAAATTTAAAAACAAATTAAAAAATAATCCCAAAAAATAAAAATATACTGTACACATAAATAAATGTTATCATGAAAAATAACAAAACAAACCAATAAAAGTACACATATTTGGAGTTGCTGCTTCTGGAACGACCTGACCTATAAAATTGTCCCACTAGTTAACCCATTTAGTGAACACGGTAAAAAATAAAAATAAAAAACGAAGAAAAAAACGATGCTTTATCATCATACCGCCAAACAAAAATGGAATAAAATATGATCAAAAAGACGAATGTAAATAAAAATGGTACCGCTGAATACGTCATCTTGTCCCGCAAAAAATAAGCCACCATACAGCTCCATCAGCCCAAAAAAAAATAGAAAAGTTATAGCTCTCAGAATAAAGCAATACAAAAAATTTTTTTTGCTCTATAAAATAGTTTTTATTGTGTAAAAGCGCAAAAACATAAAAAAACGATATAAATGTGGTATTGCTGTAAACATACTGACCCAAAAAGTAAAGCTGCCTTATCAATTTTATCACACGCAGAACGGCATAAAAAAAAACAAAAAAAACAATTCCTAAATTGTTAGTTTTTGTTTATTCTGCCTCCCAAAAATCGGAATAGAAAGCGATCAAAAAATGTCATTTGCCCGAAAATGGTACGAATAAAAACGTCAACTTGTCCCACAAAAAACAAGCCCTTACATGACTCTGTCAGCCGAAATATGGAAAAATGATTGCAAAACTAGTCTTTGCAAAAAAAAGCGTGTTTTAGTGTGTGACAGCTGCCAAACATAAAAACCTGATATGAATCTGGTATCAATGTAATCGCACCGATCCAAAGAATAAAGTCGTCTAATCACTTATACCGCATGAGGAACGGCGTTAAAAAATAAACTCTAAGGTTAAGGTTGTGTTAGGGTTAGGGATGTGCTAGGATTGTGCTAGGGTTAGGGTTGTGCTAGAGTTAGGGTTAGGGTTGTGCTAGGGTTAGTGTTGTGTTAGGGTTATGGTTAGGATTGTGCTAGGGTTAGGGCTGGAGTTGTGCTAGGGTTATGGTTAGGGTTGTGCTAGGGTTAGGGTTGTGCTAGGGTTGTGCTAGGGTTAGGGTTGTGCTAGGGTTAGGATTTTGCTAGAGTTAGCGTTATGGTTTTGTTAGGGTTATGGTTAGGAATGTTCTAGGGTTAGGGTTTGTGCCAGGGTTAGGGTTGGGGTTGTACTAGGGTTGGGATTAGGGTTGTGTTGGGGTTGGGATTTTTTCAAAAGTAAATAAAAAAAATGATAATGATATGGTGACTAGTGTTGAGCGCAATTGCTCGTTACTTGAGTTTCCGCCCCATATGTTTCGCGGCTGTTTTACAGTCAAAACATCCTCGCTGAAATCGCCTGCCATGCACGAGCGTTCCCACATGTTTTTTTTTGGGTGTCTAACAACCATGAAACATATGGGGCGGGGACTTGAGCATGTAACTGTCACTTGAGCACCCGCGATACATTGTGCATACCTGAGTACCCGATGCAAACTCAAGTAGCGAGTACTTGCGCTCAAGACTAATGACAACTTATTCAATATGATGACCTAATGATATCAAATTCTGTGTTCGTACTTCTGGGTTCAAAATGTTCACTATACCGCTTGATAAAATCCTTGAGGGGTCTAGTTTACTAAATGGGGTCACTTGTGGGGTGTTTCCACTGTTTATGCACATCAGGGTCTCTCCAAACGCAACATGATGTCCGCTCTCGAATCCAGCCAATTTTGCGTTCAAAAAGTTTTGCAGTGCTTCTTCCCTTCTGAACCCTGCCGTGCGCCCAAACAGTGTATTTTCCCCACATATGGGGTATCGGCGTACTCAGGAGAAATTGAACAACAGGTTTTGGGGTTCATTTTCTCCTCTTACCACTGTGAAAATAAAAAAATTGGGGCTAAAACATCATTTTTGTGGAAAAAGTTTGATTTTTTTATTTTCACGGCTCTACGTTATAAACTTCTGTGAAGCACCTGGGGGTTCAGGGTGCTCACCACATATCTAGATAAGTTCCCTGAGGGGTCTAGTTTCCAAAATGGTGTCACTTGTGGGGGGTTTCCACTGTTTAGGCACATCAGGGGCTCCCCAAATACGACATGGCCTCAGCTAATTATTCAAGCAGATTTTACAATGAAAAAGTCAAATGGTGCTCCTACCCTTCCGAACTCTGCTGTGTGCCAAGCAGTGGTTTTTCCCCACATATGGGATATCGACTTGCTCAGGAGAAATTGAACAACAAATGTTATGGTGCAATTTCTCCTGTTACCCTTATGAAAATGCAAAATTGGAGGCTGCAAAATTTTTTGTGGGAAAAATGTGAAAATTTTATTTTTATGGCTCAATGTTATAAACTTCTCTGAAGCACCTGGGGGTTCATGGTGCTCACCACACATCTAGATAAGTTCACTGAGTAGTGTAGTTTACAAAATGGTGTCACTTGTGGGGGATTTCCACTGTTCAGGCACATCAGGGGCTCCCCAAACGCAACATGATGTCTGCTAATTATTCAAGCAAATTTTACATTCAAAAAGTCAAATGGCGCTGCTTCCCTTCTGAACCCTGCCGTGTGCCCAAACAGTGATTTCCCCCCACATATGGGGAATTGGTGTGCTCAGAAGAAATTGCACAGCAAATTTTGGGATTCATTTTTTCCTGTTACCCTTGCAAAAATAAAAAAAAATGGGTCTAAAGTAACATTTTTGTGAAAAAAGTTAAATGTTCATGTTTTCTTCACATTCCAAATATTCCTGTGAAGCACCTGAAGGGTTAATAAACTTCTTTAATGTGGTTTTGAGCACCTTAAGGGGTGCAGTTTTTAGAATGGTGTCACTTTTGGGTATTTTCTGTAATAAAGGCCTGTCAAAGACACTTTAAATGTGATGTGGTCCCTAAAACAATGGTTTTGTACATTTTGTTGGAAAAATGAGAAATCGCTGGTCCACTTTTAACCCTTATAACTTCTTAGCAAAAAAAATTTTGGTTCCAAAATTGTGCTGATGTAAAGCAGACATGTGGGAAATGTTATTTATCTTTAATATCTTTCTGATTTAAGAACATATAAAAACAGCAAACTGTCCCGCAAAAACAAGCCTTAATATGGCTCATTCGCAAAAAAAGGAAAAAGTTACAGCTCTCAGAATATGATGATGCAAAAACAAATCAATTTTTTTTAAATAGTGTTTTTAGTGTGTAAAAGTAGCAAAGCATAAAAAAAGATAACGACATATGGGGCATCACCACTTCCAGGAGAAATTGCTCAATAAGTTATGGGGTCCAGTTTCACCTATTAACCCTTTACAACAAATAAAAGAATTACAATTTTTACCACTAAAATGTTATATTTCCATGTCCCAATATTATAAAATTCTGTGAGGCACTTGTGAGTTCAAAATACTCACTAAACCCCAATATGAATTCCTTAAGTAGTGAAGTTTCCAATATGGGGTCACTCATGGGGGTTTCTGCTGTTCTGGCACCTCGGGGGTTCGGCTAATGGCACCCACAATCTATTTAAATGGAATCTGCAATCTAAAAGCCAAGTAGCTGTTATGATCTGCAACATAAACTAGGGAAAGAAGGGCATTGTAGCGGGCGACCTGTTCCTTGTGAACAGACCCGCCTTCGTCCTCGGCTAGTCTGAACGGAGACCTATAGAGAAAGGGAGGGGTCCCTAAAAGAACTAAGGACTGGGACAAAAAATGGGACACCTCCTAACAGAAGTTGTTGCAGAGCAAAAGATAAACTGACAAAAGTACTAGAGGTCCAAAGGACCAAGCAAACTAGAGATAGGCACAAAAGCACCTGGCTAGAAAAACAGTCTAAACAACACTGAAGTCCAGCAAGGCCAGAAGGGCGGAGCTGGAATATATAGGAAAATGGTCACGTGACCGCAAAACACAAGATAGAAACAAAACCAAACAGGAGGGTTCTAACAGTACCCCCTCTTTTATGAGGATCCTCCAGATCCTCCAGGCCCAGGCCTATCCGAAAATCTCCTGTGGAAAGCTCTGACAAGTCTAGGGGCAGAGACATCATCCGCCTTAACCCAGGAGTTATCCTCGGGACCGAAACCTTTCCAAGCGACGAGATACTGCAATCTCCCTCTATGCTCTCTGGAATTCAGGATACGAGAAATTTCATATTTGCCGTCTTCCACCACCGGAGGAACTGTGACAGTGGCCTCCCTATCCGATACATCAGCCTTTTTTAACAAGGAAACATGAAACACAGGATTAATCTTCCAGGAGGAGGGAACCTCCAACCTAACAGCAGACTAGTTAACCACCTGAAGCACCTTAAATGGCCCCACAAACTTCGGACCCAATTTTTTAGAGGGAATCCTCAACCGCAGATTCTTTGAGGACAACCAAACCATGTCACCCACAGTAAACAAAACCTCTTTACGTTTCCTGTTAAAATACTTCTTGAACTTTTTGTTAGCCTCTTGAAGGTTACAACGTACATTAGTCCAAACTCTCTCCAAATCACTGGAAAAATTCTCCTCCTCCGGCACCGCCGACCCCAATTTGGAGAACGAACCAAAAGACGGATGTCTCCCAGTACAACAAAAGAAAGGAGAACACCCAGCAGAGGAGGATGTATGGTTGTTAAGAGCAATTTCTGTGAGTGGCAGAAACTCAGACCACCCCTCTTGATTGTCTGCCACAAAGCAACGTAAAAACTGTTCAACATCCTGGTTCTTTCTTTCAGTCTGTCCATTAGACTCAGGATGATAACCAGACGAAAATGACAAATGGACTTCCAACCTGTCACAAAAAACACGCCAAAAGCGAGCCACAAACTGAGGTCCCCTATGAGAAACAATGTCAGTGGGAACGCCATGGAGCCTGACAATTTCCTTAACAAACGCCTTAGCGAGTGTCTTAGCGCAGAGTAGCTTAATGAATGGAACCAAATGACACATCTTGCTAAAATGATCCACGACCACCCAGATGACAGTGAAACCCTCGGACACAGGAAGGTCGGTAATAAAATCCATTGCCAGATGCGTCCAAGGCGCACTAGGAACCTCCAGAGGGCAAAGCAACCCCGCAGCAGGGGTATGGGAAGCCTTTGACCTAGCACACACCGTACATTGACGCACCCACTTGTTGACTTCCTTCTGCCACCCAGGCCACCAAAAACTGCGACTGATAAGTCTTTAGTCTCCGAAATTCCTGGATGACCTGCCAACCGAGACTCATGATACTCCACAAAAAAATCTCTCCTAGAGGTTCTAGGCTCAAGCAACCTCCCATGAGGAGTGTTATATGGGGCATCCTCTTGGGCTTTCAGAATCCCTTCTTCCAAAACGGAGTCCAATGCTGCTACCACAACAACTTCCTGTAAAATGCTCTCCTCTTCCTCGGTACCAACCATGGGAGAAAAGCTGCGAGATAAAGCATCGGCTTTAACATTCTTAGTACCAGGGATATAGGTAACAGAAAAATTAAACCGAGAAAAAAAAAGTGCCCACCTAGCTTGACGGGCATTCAAGCGTTTGGCAGCATCCAGATAGATCAAATTCTTATGATCTGTGAAAACCTGAACAGGAAATTTAGCACCTTCCATGAAATGACGCCAATGTTCAAATGCAAGTTTAATAGCCAGCAATTCCCGATTACCAACATCGTAATTAAGTTTGGTTTCTGAAATTTTTTTCGAAAAAAAAGCACAGGGATGTGCATCCTTGTTCTCCTGAGACAAAACTGCACCGACCCCCACCGAAGAAGCATCAACCTCGACCAAAAAAGGCTTGGTCTCATCAGGCTGCATAAGGATAGGGGCAGAACTGAACCTCTCCTTGAGATACACAAAAGCTTCAATGGCCTCAGTAGTCCACTGGACCGTATTCGCACCTTTCCTGGTGAGATCGGTCAGCGGCTTAACAATTATAGAAAAATTCTTAATGAATTTCCTGTAATAATTGGCGAAACCCAAAAATCTCTGTATTGATTTAAAACCAATAGGCCTAGGCCATTCCTGCACAGCCTGAACTTTCACCGGGTCCACCTCAAAGCCTTCGCTGGAGATAATGTAGCCCGAAAAACTAATTCTCTGCACAGCGAACTCACATTTCTCCAGCTTAGCAAAAAGTGAATTATCACTCAATAACTGCAACACCTCACGTACGCTCTGCCAATGGGACTCCAGATCTGGTGAATAAATCAGAATGTCATCCAAATACACAACCACACTCTTGCCAATCAAAGGTCTCGGGATGTCATCAATAAGGTTCTGAAAAAACGCGGGAGCATTGGTAAGACCGAAGGGCATCACCAGAATCTCAAAATGTCCTACCGGAGTGTTAAAAGCAGTTTTCCATTCATCACCCTCCTTCATTCGTAACAAATTGTATGCCCCCCGGAGATCAATTTTAGAGAACCACTTGGCCCCTACTAACTGTAAACACAAGCAGGTGTAGTGCTATAGAAATATAAAACTTAACATTTATTATCACTGAATAAAATATATGCAATATACAAGGACCTAAAAAAACACAGATATACTGTCTGTGATATTAGATAGCCAAAATACTTCCATGTATTGTTGCGTCCAAAGATATAAATATATGTCATATAAGCATATTGTATCTCCGACGCCACCAAGAAAGTGTGGCAGAAAGAAAATGATGGAGCCTACAGGACACTATACAACTTATTGTGTCTCAGAATGTGAGAACGCAGAAACATTAACCCAATCAATGGTAACCATTTAAACTTTGCTATATATAGAAATGGAACATCCTCACCAATTTTGATATCCGTTCCTGCTCTCAGACTTCAAAGATAGCTCCATATAATGGGGGCAGACCAAGTCTCATTGGGTCACCAACCCATCACAACATACCGCTCCCGACGTGTTTCTTTGCCTTAGCTAGTCATCAGGGGAAAAAAAAAAGAAGACATGTGGTATGCACGCTGCCCACAATCGTGCAGCTCATTCACCAGACAGCGCCATTTGACACTCTGATAAGTCCTCTTTTAAATCCTGGTCGCGCTATACTCGCGATCGTGTCACTTCCGGTTCCGGTCAGCTGACATCCGGTATGTGGAACGCAGATGCCGGCCGTGACACGCAAGCGTCACATCCGGTGTGCGCATCGCAAACAGGGAAAACCGCACACCACGGAGCGACGATTAAAGGGGCATACAAGGTAACCAACTGACATCTTGTTTTGGATGGTGACATGAAGCCCTCCCATCCATAAGTACCCCAGGCCAGGGCAAATGTCCAAGTTAAACAATAACTGACACCCATCCAGGCACATACCGTATGTACCGCGGTATATACTAACCGCGTATATTCTGCCCCAATGGTTTATGAGCTGGAAATACCTCATAGGTCAAAACCGCACAGTGGTGCCACGGCCCAAGGTCGAGAGCGCACTTAAAGCCCAAACATAAATTATTATGAAAATAAAAATGGAAATCAAGGAAAAAAGGGGGTATGAAGAAATGTGGAAAAATATGAAGAGATATGGGGGGACCGCACCTCACAGAATTAGAGGGAGAGAAATGAAGGGGGCCAAGGGACCTATAAAAAGCCCTATTGAGCAACTGAAACAAAATCACCCTACCTGGCAGTGGAGGTTGGCACCCTAAAACCTGCGCAGATGGCGCCCCCACTCCTCGACGGCTGTCCCTACACTCCTTTCCCTAATTCACCCTACACTTATAGGAAGGACCTATAAGACAGCTGTTCATTGAGGCCGTGAGGAGCCATTGTCCGCAGCCTAAAGATCCACTTCGTCTCCCTTTGCAGAATCAGTTTGTCCCAGTCACCCCCTCTTGGCGGGACCATTACTTTGTCAATTCCCATGAATCGTATCATATCCCTACTATTCGGGTGGGCGTTGTTTACATGTTTTGCCAGGGGGGTGTCTCTTTTCAGGATGATATCCCTTTGATGTTCCCCCACTCTTCTCCTCAATTCCCTCCTTGTTTTCCCCACATATTCCATTCCACAGACACATTTGGCCATATAAATGATTCCTTTGGATCTACAGTTGATAAAATGTTTGACAACAAATGTTTTCCCGGTGACGTTACTTGTGAAGTCTTTTCCTTGTATGATAACTTTACAAGATACACATCCGCTGCATCTAAAGCAGCCATTAATAGAACTTCTCAACCAGTTGTTCCCCAGATGGCCCATATAGTGACTATGGACCAATCTGTCCCTGAGGGATCTACCCCTTTTATAGGTAATCATGGGTCTTGAATCGACCACGTCACCAATGTCCTCATCCATTAGTAGAATCGGCCAATGTTTTTGTAGTATCCTACGGACTGTATATGACTGATTGGAGAAGGTAGTGATGAATCTGCAGAAGGTATTATCCTTATCCAGATTCGGGGATGGATGTAGCAAGGAGGAGCGGTCCCTGACCAAAATCTCTTCATAAGCCTCAACTACTACCTTCTTTGGATAACCCCTCTCATAAAATCTTTGACAGAGATCGGTAGCCTGGGCTTTAAAACTGGCATCGTCCGAACAGTTCCTCTGGACCCTCATGAATTGCCCCTTCGGTATACCCCTCTTGAGGGGGACTGGATTGTTGCTTTCCCATCTGAGGAAGGAGTTCGAGGCAGTCGTTTTCCTATAGGTGCTAGTTCCTATCACTCCATCCCTCCCTATCCGTATCAGAATGTCAAGGAAGGGCAACTCATGGGGGCCAAACTCAAAAGTAAAATGTAGGTTGAGGTCGTTGTGATTAAGCTCTTCCACAAAGTCTCCAAAGGATGTTTTGTCCCCCTGCCACAGTACTAAAACATCGTCAATATAACGAACCCATAGTAAAATGTTTTCGCCACCCTCAATGGGGATGTCTCCAAATACAATGGTTTCCTCCCACCAACCCAGGTATAGGTTGGCATACGATGGGGCACAGGGGCTCCCCATCGCAGTACCCCTGAGTTGGTGGAAGTATTTTCCACCAAAGAGGAACACATTTTTAGTCAAGCAAAACTGAAGAGCCTCCATTACAAAGCGATTGTGTCGCTCAAATTGTTTGCCTCTCCCCATAAGGAAAAAGCGTATCGCCTCCAAACCCCTATCATGAGGTATTGAGGAGTATAATGACTCGACATCGATGCTCGCTAGAGTCACGTCTTTATCGACCGTCATACCTTCCAGTTTACGGAGCAGGTCATTGGTATCCCCGATAAATGAGTTCAAGCTTAAGACAAAAGGTTTAAGTACCTTCTCCAAGTATATTCCTAAATTTTGGGTCAGATTGTTTACCCCCGATATAATGGGGCGTCCCTTAAGTGGATTCAGGCCCTTGTGTACCTTTGGTAAACTATAGAAAGTAGACATAACTGGATGGACTGGACAAACAAAGTCTCTCTCCTGTTTGTTTAGGATGCCATCCCTCATAGCCCCATTCGCCAGTTCCTCCAGCTCTTGAGAGAATCTCCTCGTGGGGTCCGCATTTAAGGTGCTATAACACTCCTTGACATTTAGTATTACACTGCACATTGAGTGATAATCACTGGTATTCATGATCACCACATTACCCCCTTTGTCCGATGGTTTTATGGTGATGTGTTGATCATCTTCCAGTGACCTCAGTGCTTGCATCTCACAGCGGGTAAAGTTATGTCTAGAGCGTCCGGGATCATTCTCCAAATCTCTCAAGTCCTTAGTTACTATATTTAAGAATACGTCAATGGGACTCAAATCACTCTGTGGGGGTGGCATTTTAGTGCTCTTCAGTTTCAGATTGGTGAATGGACCATTACCCTCAAGGTTGGGATCAACATCACCAAGGTGAAAAAGGGTTCTAATATCGGGTAGGAGTTCTTCACGAACCCCCAATTCTGCACATGCCTGTTTATCAATCTTAATGAAGTGCTTGCGCCACTTCAACTTGCGCACAAATAAATTTACATCCTTTATGACCTCAAAGGAGTTATAATCTGTTGTCGGTACAAAAGTCAGGCCCCTACCCAAGACCTCCAACTCCAAGGAAGTGAGGCTCCTCGAGGATAGGTTTATGATTTGAGGATTCATAATGTCGGTGTGGGGTTGCTCAGATTGAGGCGATTGCGTAGTGGATAACCCTCCTCTAAAAAATGGGTCCTAGGGGGGGATCTCCTGTTACTATTAGTTCTACCACGGATCCTTCCACCTCCTCTTCCCCTCTGTCTACCACGATGTGATTTAGATCTGACCTCTGACTCAGATAGATCAGTGTCAGTGGACGAAATGTCTGTGTCCGGGTATCTTGGACTCCTACTACAGAGAAAGTTGTAAGCCTTATTTTCCTTGAAATCTTGTAAATCTTTAATAAAGAATTTATGCTTCCGTTCCTTCAGGTGATATTGAAATCTTTCTATTGTGTTCTGGAGTAACGTTTCCTTAGCATTAAATTTAGGTTCTAAAGAGAATTTTTTTGTTAATTCCACTTGTGTTCTCAATGATTCATTCAAAGCGGCTAGTGTAATTCTCTCCTCATCTAAAAGCAATTTCATAAACCTCAGGGAACTCGCGGTCGCCTCCTTTTCCCAGAGGCCCAGTAGGGTCTGACTCTTGTACCGAAATGAAGGAAACAATGTGATCCGAAGGTTCCTCGGGACGATGCCTGCCCTTAAGTAGTTATCAAGTGTTTGTACCTCCCACCAAGATGTAATCTGCTGTTTATAAATTTTAGTTAATTCTCTAAACGCAGCCGAAAAAGTGGGGGTATATTTTTTTTGGGCAAAAGTACGCTCAGAAAAAACCTCTTTGGCCTCAGTGGCCCACTGGCTGGTGTCTATTCCTACTGACAGAAATCCAGCTATACCACTTATAATTCAATTATCAAAATGCAGCAGCAGGGGTTTTAGAAATAACTACACAAATAGATAAATGTAAACACAAGCAGGTGTAGTGCTATAGAAATATAAAACTTAACATTTATTATCACTGAATAAAATATATGCAATATACAAGGACCTAAAAAAACACAGATATACTGTCTGTGATATTAGATAGCCAAAATACTTCCATGTATTGTTGCGTCCAAAGATATAAATATATGTCATATAAGCATATTGTATCTCCGACGCCACCAAGAAAGTGTGGCAGAAAGAAAATGATGGAGCCTACAGGACACTATACAACTTATTGTGTCTCAGAATGTGAGAACGCAGAAACATTAACCCAATCAATGGTAACCATTTAAACTTTGCTATATATAGAAATGGAACATCCTCACCAATTTTGATATCCGTTCCTGCTCTCAGACTTCAAAGATAGCTCCAAATAATGGGGGCAGACCAAGTCTCATTGGGTCACCAACCCATCACAAAATACCGCTCCCGACGCGTTTCTTTGCCTTAGCTAGTCATCAGGGGAAAAAAAAAGAGAAGACATGCGGTATGCACGCTGCCCACAATCGCGCAGCTCATTCACCAGACAGCGCCATTTGACACTCTGATAAGTCCTCTTTTAAATCCTGGTCGCGCTATACACGCGATCGTGTCACTTCCGGTTCCGGTCAGCTGACATCCGGTATGTGGAACGTAGATGCCGGCCGTGACACGCAAGCGTCACATCCGGTGTGCGCATCGCAAACAGGGAAAACCGCACACCACGGAGCGACGATTAAAGGGGCATACAAGGTAACCAACTGACATCTTGTGTTGGATGGTGGCATGAAGCCCTCCCATCCATAAGTACCCCAGGCCAGGGCAAATGTCCAAGTTAAACAATAACTGACACCCATCCAGGCACATACCGTATGTACCGCGGTATATACTAACCGCGTATATTCTGCCCCAATGGTTTATGAGCTGGAAATACCTCATAGGTCAAAACCGCACAGTGGTGCCACGGCCCAAGGTCGAGAGCGCACTTAAAGCCCAAACATAAATTATTATGAAAATAAAAATGGAAATCAAGGAAAAAAGGGGGTATGAAGAAATGTGGAAAAATATGAAGAGATATGGGGGGACCGCACCTCACAGAATTAGAGGGAGAGAAATGGTTAAACAAGTCCGGAATTAACGGCAATGGGTAGGAATTGCGTACGGTAATCTTATTAATTTCATGAAAGTCCAGACAAGGACGTAAACCACCGTCTTTTTTTTTTAACAAAGAAAAATCCAACGGCCCCAGGCGACTTAGAAGGTCTAATGTGACCAGCAGCCAAGCTCGTCTGTATGTATTCCTCCAAGGCCTTTCTTTCAGGGATAGTCAGATTAAATAAGCGACTCTTGGGAAGAGTAGCTCCAGGAACAAACTCAATGGTGCAATCATAGTCCCTATGAAGAGGTAAAACTAGCGACTCCTCCTCTGAAAAAACCTTCCAAAAATCCTGAATAGGTACAGGTAATTCCCCTTTTTCCACAGCCGCAATGCGACCATTACAACATTTATCATAGCACTTAGGACTCCAAGACTTAATCTCATTAGTAGACCAGTCCAGTAAAGGATTGTGCAGTTTTAACCAAGGCAAACCTAAAACGACTGGAGAGGGTAAATTATTTAATACCACCAAATCCAAATTTTCTTGGTGAATGCCATTGATAGTGAGAGGAAATGCAGCAACCTTGTGAGTAATACATTTCAAAGGAGTGTTATCAATTGCAATCACAGAAATAGGTGATGACAAAGGTTTGGATTCCAATTTAAGTTTTTCCAAAAACCCCTTATCAATCACATTAAGTGTTGGACCACAATCCACAAATACCTGAAATTCAATCAAATCTTCCTGCAATGAGGTACTCCCTGAAAGAAATACAAGCAATACGGGCGTAACTCACCTTTTTTTTTTCTTTACTTAAACGAAGCTCACAGTTCTTAATCAAATGGTCAGATTTACCACAATAAAAACACAATCCCTTGGAAAACCTGCGGTCTCTTTCCTGAGAGCGGAGTGACATCGCCCCAACCTCCATCGGTTCTCCGCCGTCCGAGCAGACCCTCTGGGAACTAGGAGCTGCCATTGCAGGAATCTTTTTATCATAAACCCTGGCACGCAGTCTCCTGTCCACACGTATAGCTAATTGCATGGCTTCTTGCAAGGTTTCAGGTGCAGGAAATGCAATCAGCAGATCCTTAACCCTTTCACTTAGACCAGCAAGAAAAAAACATTTTAACGCCGAATCATTCCATTTCACTTCTGAGGACCACCTTCTGAAGTGTGTACAATAATTTTCAACATCACCTGACTCCTGATTCAAACGTCTCAGTTCTGTCTCAGCAGATGAGACTCGATCAGGATCGTCATACAATAGCCCCATAGCAGAAAAAAAATCCTCCACTGACCTAAAACACGGATCATTAGGTTGGAGAGAAAAGGCCCACCCCTGTGGTTCCTTGTGCAAAAGGGACATGATAAACCCAATGCGCTGTGATTCATTCCCAGAGGACTTTGGTCTCAAACGAAAATATAATAAACAAGCATTTTTAAAGGAAAAAAAAATCTTGTTGTTTACCATCAAAAATATCAGGGAGTCCTACCTTCGGTTCCACAAAATGCGCTCCAGGACAGCTACTCAAGTGTTGCCGGAGCTCGGACACCTCCAGAGACAATCCCTGCAGGCGTTGAGCCAAATCTTGAACAGAAACCATACTGATCCCCGGATTTCTTTCCTTAAAGTTTTTTTTTGTTTGGGCTGGACTTACTGTTATGATCTGCAACATAAACTAGGGAAAGAAGGGGAGAGCTGTCCCTACAGTAAGACTAAGCTGAGTCCCTACGTTGTAGCGGGCGACCTGTTCCTTGGGAATAGACCCGCCTTCGTCCTCGGCTAGTCTGAACGGAGACCTATAGAGAAAGGGAGGGGTCCCTAAAAGAGCTAAGGACTGGGCCAAAAAATGGGACACTTCCTAACAGAAGTTGTTGCAGAGCAAAAGATAAACTGACAAAAGTACTAGAGGTCCAAAGGACCAAGCAAACTAGAGATAGATAGGCACAAAAGCACCTGGCTAGAAAGACAGTCTAAACAATACTGAAGTCCAGCAAGGCCAGAAGGGCAGAGCTGGAATATATAGGAAAATGGTCACGTGACCGCAAAACACAAGATAGAAACAAAAACAAACAGGAGGGTTCTAACAGTAGCGCTCCTTCCCATCAGATTCCTGCCTTGTGCTCAAACAGTGTACTACCACATATGGAGTACTGCCGCATTCAGTAAAAATTGCATGACAAATTATGGGGTCCATTTTCTCCGATTAACCCTCATGGACATTATAAATTTGGTGCTAAAACAGTATTTTATTGTAAAAAGTACAATGCTTACTTTTCACATCTAAATGTTATAACAGTTTGTGAATCACCTGCAGGTTAAAATGCTCTGTACACCCCTACATGAATTCTTTGGGGGATCTAGTTTCCAAAATGATGGTATTCTTAACTTACAGTTAGGTCCATATATATTTGGACAGAGACAACATTTTTCTAATTTTGGTTCTAGACATTACCACAATGAATTTTAAACAAAACAATTCAGATGCAGTTGAAGTTCAGACTTTCAGCTTTCATTTGAGGGTATCCACATTAAAATTGGATGAAGGGTTTAGGAGTTTCTGCTCCTTAACATGTGCCACCCTGTTTTTAAAGGGACCTAAAGTAATTGGACAATTGACTCCCAGGCTATTTCATGGACAGGTGTGGGCAATCCCTTCGTTATGTCATTCTCAATTAAGCAGATAAGAGGCCTGGAGTTGATTTGAGGTGTGGTGCTTGCATTTGGAAGGTTTTGCTGTGAAGTATGTAACGGGCCCGGGGGGTGGAACCTTTGTGCTACGGCGCAAGAAGGGACCCACAGGGGCATAACTAAGTATCAACCCGGACCGACCCTGGTCGTATGGCGGCTAATGACTCTGTGACCAGTGAGGGACCGAGCCGAGGAACCAGGTGCTACTCTGGGGATGACCTTGTAAGGGAGCAGGTGACTCCCACTGTACAGATGGCAGGGACTGACCGGGATATCAGGTAGGCACAGCAGGCAGGCTGGCGAGCGGAAGCCTCCAGGTAGGCTATCAGGTAGACACGGCAAGAGATGGCAGGAGTCTCTAGGTGGGCTGCAGGTGGTCACGGCAAGTGACGGCTGGAGTCTCTAGGTGGTCACGGCAAGTGACGGCAGGAGTCTCTAGGTGGACTGCAGGTGGTCACGGCAAGTGACGGCAGGAGTCTCTAGGTGGTCACGGCAAGTGACGGCAGGTAACAGGCAGGTAACAGGCAAGTGCTCCCAGGTGAGCGGGCTGGCAGGCAACAGGCAGGCAACAGGCAAGTGCTCCCAGGTGAGCGGACTGGCAATCATGGCAGGTAACAGGCAGGAAACAGGCAAGTGCTCCCAGGTGAGCGGGCTGGCAGGCACGGCAGGTAACAGGCTGGCAGCAGGCAAGTGCTCCCAGGTGAGCAGACTGGCAGGCACGGCAGGTAACAGGCAGGTAACAGGCACGTAACAGGCTGGCGGGCAAGACTGGAAGTCAGGCTAGCAGTGGAACCTGAGGGCTGAAGCAGAAGTCAGAAACACTGTGCAACAACATTGCTCGGGCACCTCCATTTTGGAGGAGGTGCCTTATATATGGGAGGACCCTCGGCTATTGGCCAGGGACTCATGAGGACGGTGCACGCGGCAGGAAGAGGAGCGCTGGAGGAGGCTGAGCGGGGAGCGAGGAGGTGAGAGGGACGGCGTCTCTTCCTGGCAGGGGGCAGAGACGCCGATGCTACAGTACCAACCCCCCTTTACGCCCCCTCTTTTTAAGGCCAGAAAGGAATTTTTGAAGGAGAAGCGGGGCATGAATGTTCACCCTGGGTTCCCAAGTTCTCTCCTCTGGGCCAAATCCCTTCCAATCCACTAGAAAAAGGGTCTTTCCTTTTACCCTCTTAGTGGCCAGAATGTTCTCTACCTCAAAAACGTCCTCAGCGGAAACTGGAGCAGGGGGAGTACCTAGATTGGAAAAAGAGTTAAACACAACTGGTTTGAGGAGAGACACATGGAAGGAGTTGGGAATCCGCAAGGTGGCCGGAAGTTTTAACTTGTAGGCCACTGGGTTGATCTGTTTGAGAACTTCAAATGGACCGATAAACCGAGGACCCAACTTGTAGGAGGGTATTTTGAGTCGGACATGTTTGGAAGAGAGCCAGACTTTATCTCCCGGGCGGAATTGAGGCGGATCCAGATGTCTCTTGTCAGCATGTTTCTTCATCCACTCGGAGGACTGAAGAAGTGCGGACCTAGTATTTTCCCAAATGGTGGAGAATTCGCTGACAAGAGCCTCTGCAGCAGGGTTGTCCACCGAGGTGGAGATGGGAAACAGAATTCGGGGATGTTGACCGTGGACCACGAAGAACGGGGATTTAGAAGTAGATTCGCTCTCATGGTTGTTGTAGGAGAATTCGGCCCATGGTAGGAGCTCCACCCAATCAGTATGGTGAGCGTTAACAAAGTGCCGGAGGTAGCTGGTAAGGATTTGGTTGATACGCTTGACTTGGCCATTGGACTGTGGATGGTAGGCGGAGGAGAAATCCAGGGTGACATCAAGTAGCTTACAGGTAGCTCTCCAGAAACGTGAGGTGAATTGAACCCCTCGATCTGATACAATGTGGAGGGGTAGGCCATGGAGATGGAAAATATGACGGAAAAAATCCTTGGCCAGCTCCGATGCAGACGGGAGTCCAGGCAGAGGAATGAAGTGGGCCATCTTAGAGAAGCGGTCGGCGACCACCCAAATGACTGTACAACCGGCAGAAACAGGGAGATCAGTAATAAAGTCCATGGCAATGTGCTGCCACTGGGCAGCAGGTATGGGAAGAGGCAGGAGGCGACCAGTTGGAAGATGTCTGGGAACTTTGCTGCGGGCACAAACGAACTGGCCGAGACAAAGTCTACCACATCCTTGCGCAGGGTAGGCCACCAGTAATGCCGGGTAATGAGTAGGAAGGTCTTCTTTTGGCCAGCATGGCCGGCTAGTTTAGATGAATGACCCCAGTGAAGAACCTTCTCACGATCTGGTACCGCTACAAACGTCTTACCGGGGGGAAAACGAGTCAGATCCAAGGGTGCCACATTCATTACTTTGGAGGGGTCGATGATGTGCATAGGCTCCTCCTCTTGATCGGAGAACAGGAAGGCTCGGGACAAGGCGTCGGCTTTGACATTCTTGTCTGCCGGGCGGAAATGTAGGACGAAGTCGAAGCGGGCGAAGAACAAAGACCACCGGGCCTGACGCGGATTGAGTCTTTGGGCATTCTGGAGATATGCCAGGTTTTTGTGATCCGTATAGATGATTACCGGGTATAGAGCCCCTTCAAGCAGGTAACGCCACTCCTCCAGCGCCAATTTTAATGGCTAAGAGTTCTCGGTCTCCTATGGAGTAGTTGCGCTCAGACGAGGAGAAGAGTTTGGAGAAGAAGCCGCAGGTTACCATTCTCCCGGATGAAGACTTTTGGGTGAGTACCGCTCCGGCTCCGGAGGAGGAAGCATCAACCTCCAGGTAGAACTGTTTATTGCTATCTGGACGGTGCAGCACTGGGGCAGAGGAGAAGGCTTGCTTTAAGGAAAGGAAGGCCTCCTCAGCTTCGGGCGACCATTCCTTGGGATTTGCTCCCTTACTGGTGAGCGCAAATATGGGAGCAGTCCGGGAAGAGAAGTGCTTGATGAAGAGACGATAGTAGTTGGCGAAGCCCAGGAATTGCTGAATCGCCTTCAACCCCTCCGGACGGGGCCACTTAAGGACAGCAGAGAGCTTCTCGGGATCCATTCGTAGGCCTGTCTGGGAGATAACATAGCCCAGGAAAGGAAGAGAGGTCTGCTCGAAGAGGCACTTCTCGTACTTTGCATAGAGGTGTTTCTGCCTGAGCCTAAGCAGGACCTGACGAACATCCCACCGGTGTGTGGGAAGATCCGGAGAGAAGACCAAGATATCGTCCAGGTACACCACCACGCAAGAGTAAAGATGATCACGGAAGATGTCGTTGACCAATTCTTGGAAGACGGCAAGGGCATTGCAGAGACCAAAGGGCATCACACGGTATTCATAGTGACCGTCTCGGGTATTGAATGCCGTCTTCCACTCGTCTCCTTGACGGATTCGGACCAGGTTATACGCTCCACGTAGATCTAGCTTGGAAAAGATCCTAGCTCCCTTAAGACGGTCAAACAACTCGGAGATGAGCAGCAGGGGGTATTTGTTCTTTACCGTGATTTGGTTGAGTCCTCTATAGTCAATACTGGGGCGTAATGAACCATCTTTCTTCTTGACGAAGAAGAATCCGGCTCCAGCCGGGGAGGTAGATTTCCGGATGAATCCCCTGGCCAGATTCTCCTCGATGTACTCCAACATGGCCCGGGTTTCGGCCGACGACAACGGGTAAATACGCCCACGGGGTGGAGTGGCGCCGGGTACCAGGTCGATCGGGCAATCATATGGCCTATGAGGTGGCAGTGTCTCTGCTTCCTTTTTACTGAAGACATCTGCATAGGACCAGTAAGGTGCCGGAAGACCGGGTAAATTAGCCGGGGTAGGTGGAGGACGAGCCGGACGAACCGAAACCAGGCAGGTCCTATGGCAGTCCTGCCCCCACCGAAGTACTTCACCAGATTGCCAGTTCAGCACGGGTTCATGTGTCTGGAGCCAGAATAGACCTAGCAATAGGGAGTAGGAGAGTCCGGACAGCACATGGAAGGAGATCTTCTCAGACTGCAGCATTCCCACCTGCAGGGTTATGGGTTCAGTGACAAGCAGGATGGTCACCGGAAGGAGTCTTCCATCCACGGAGGCAACTGACAATGGTTCAGCCAGAGGTTTGGTGGGAATCCGGTATCTCTCTACCAGGGACTGGGAAATGAGGTTTCCAGCAGCTCCAGAATCCAGGTGAGCAATTTCAAAGTGACGGTTCTCTCCCCAGGAGATAGAGACAGACAAAGTCAGGGACGGAGAGGGCTTATTTTTGCCTAGGACGACCTCTCCGAGCGGTCCTAGACACTGGAGTTTCCCGGCTTCTCCGGGCAGGAACGGATGAAGTGCTCCTTACACAATAGAAACAGCTCCCCTCGGCTCGGCGTGACTCTTGGCAAGATTTGACCATCTTGGTCTGATCGATCTGCATAGGTTCGGGAAGTGACTGGTTGAGAGGCAGGTCTCTGGAAAGTAGGAGCAAGGCGAGGAAACTTTCTCTCCCGGGTAGTCTCTTTGGTACGTTCTTGGAACCGGATGTCAATCCGGGTAGCCAGTGACACCAGGTCATCCAGGGTGGTAGGAATGTCCCGACCGGCTAACTCGTCCTTAATCCGACCGGAAAGACCCTCCCAGTAGACAGACACCAGAGCCTCGTTATCCCAGGCAAGCTCAGAAGCGAGGGTACGAAACCGTATGGCATATTGGCCAACGGTGAGATTCTCTTGGCGGAGACGTAGCAGAGAGGAGGCTGAAGAGGATTTTCGTCCTGGGTCATTGAAGACTTTTCGGAAAGCAGCGAGGAAAGACGATAGGTCGGACACCAGGGAGTCCCCTATCTCCCACAGGGGAATTAGCCATGCCAGTGCTTCCCCAGTGAGATGGGACATGATGAATGCCACCTTGGCCCGGTCGGAGATGAACTGATGTGCCAAGAGTTCAAAGTGCAGGGTGCACTGGTTTATGAAACCCCGAGCTAGAGCGGGGTCATCTCCAAAACGAGGAGGTGCAGAAAGCCGGGGACCTGGGTTGGATGCCGGTGTATTGGTGGGCAGCGGGTGTTGCTCGACTATGGGCGGACACAGATGGTACGGACAGGCGAGTGTTGACAGACCGCAGGTAGGTCAGGATGGTTTTCTGTTGGGATCTCTGACGAAAAACCTCCTGGTACAGGTCAGCAAGCGAAGGGGCCTGGGGGCCACCGGGTTCCATGGCCTGAGCAAACTGTAATGGGTCCGGGGGGTGGAACCTCTGTGCTACGGTGCAAGGAGGGACCCAGAGGGGCGTAACTAAGTATCAACCCGGACCGACCCTGGTCGTATGGCGGCTAACGACTCCGTGACCAGGGAGGGACCGAGCCGAGGGACTAGGTGCTACTCTGGGGATGACCTTGTAAGGGAGCAGGTGACTCCCACGGTACAGATGGCAGGGACTGACCGGGATAGAAGGTAGGCACAGCAGGCAGGCTGGCGAGCGGAAGCCTCCAGGTAGGCTATCAGGTAGACACGGCAAGAGATGGCAGGAGTCTCTAGGTGGGCTGCAGGTGGTCACGGCAAGTGACGACAGGAGTCTCTAGGTGGTCACGGCAAGTGACGGCAGGAGTCTCTAGGTGGACTGCAGGTGGTCACAGCAAATGACGGCAGGAGTCTCTAGGTGGTCACGGCAAGTGACGGCAGGTAACAGGCAAGTGCTCCCAGGAGAGTGGGTTGGCAGGCAACAGGCAGGCAACAGGCAAGTGCTCCCAGGTGAGTGGACTGGCAGGCACGGCAGGTAACAGGCAGGCAACAGGCAAGTGCTTCCAGGTGAGCGGGCTGGCAGGCACGGAAGGTAACAGGCAGGCAGCAGGCAAGTGCTCCCAGGTGAGCGGACTGGCAGGCACAGCAGGTAACAGGCAGGTAACAGGCTGGTGGGCAAGACTGGAAGTCAGGCTAGCAGCGGAACCTGAGGGCTGAAGCAGAGCTCAGAAACACTGTGCAACAACATTGCTCGGGCACCTCCATTTTGGAGGAGGTGCCTTATATATGGGAGGACCCTCGGCTATTGGCGGGGGACTTTTTAGGATGGTGCGCGCGCCCTAAGCACAGTGCCCGGGAAGCTGCGCGCGCCGGCTGCAGCAGGAAGAGGAGCACTGGAGGAGGCTGAGCGGGGAGCGCAGGGAGCGAGGAGGTGAGAGGGACGGTGTCTCTGCCTGGCAGGGGGCAGAGACGCCGATGCTACAAAGTAAACATGCGGTCAAAGGAGCTCTCCATGCAGATGAAACAAGCCATCCTTAAGCTGCAAAAACCCATCCGAGAAATTGCTACAGTATTAGGAGTGGGAAAATCTACAGTTTGGTACATCCTGAGAAAGAAAGAAAGGACTGGTGAACTCATCAATGCAAAAAGACCTGGGCGCCCATGGAAGACAACAGTGGTGGATGATCGCAGAATAATCTCCATGGTGAAGAGAAACCCCTTCACAACAGCCAACCAAGTGAACAACACTCTCCAGGAGGTAGGCGTATCAATATCCAAATCTACCATAAAGAGAAGACTGCATGAAAGTAAATACAGAGGGTTCACTGCACGGTGCAAGCCACTCATAAGCATCAAGAATAAAAAGGCTAGACTGGACTTTGCTAAAAAACATCTAAAAAAGCCAGCACAATACTGGAAGAACATTCTTTGGACAGATGAAACCAAGATCAACCTCTACCAGAATGATGGAAAGAGAAAAGTATGGCGAAGTCGTGGTACAGCTCATGATCCAAAGCATACCACATCATCTGTAAAACACAGGGGAGGCAGTGTGATGGCTTGAGCATGTATGGCTGCTAGTGGCACTGGGTCACTAGTGTTTATTGATGATGTGACACAGGACAGAAGCAGCCGAATGAATTCTGATGTATTCAGAGCCATACTGTGTGCTCAGATCCAGCCAAATGCAGCCAAACTGATTGGTCGTCGTTTCATACTACAGATGGACAATGACCCAAAACATAAAGCCAAAGCAACCCAGGAGTTTATTAAAGCAAAGAAGTGGAATATTCTTGAATGGCCAAGTCAGTCACCTGATCTCAACCCAATTGAGCATGCATTTCACTTGTTAAAGACTAAACTTCAGACAGAAAGGCCCACAAACAAACAGCAACTGAAAACCACCGCAGTGAAGGCCTGGCAGAGCATCAAAAAGGAGGAAACACAGCGTCTGGTGATATCCATGAGTTCAAGACTTCAGGCAGTCATTGCCAACAAAGGGTTTTCAACCAAGTACTAGAAATGAACATTTTATTTACAATTATTTAATCTGTCCAATTACTTTTGGTCCCTTTAAAAACAGGGTGGCACATGTTAAGGAGCTGAAACTCCTAAACCCTTCATCCAATTTTAATGTGGATACCCTCAAATGAAAGCTGAAAGTCTGAACTTCAACTGCATCTGAATTGTTTTGTTTAAAATTCATTGTGGTAATGTCTAGAACCAAAATTAGAAAAATTTTGTCGCTGTCCAAATATGTGTGGACCTAACTGTAATATTTTGTTGAACAACCTTTTGAGGCAATCACTGCAATCAACCGATTCCTGTAACTGTCAATAAGACTTCTGCACCTCTCGACGGGTATTTTGGCCCACTCCTCATGAGCAAACTGCTCCAGTTGTCTTGTGTTTGAAGGTTGCCTTTTCCAGACGGCATGTTTCAGCTCTTTCCAAAGATGCTCAATAGGATTTAAGTCAGGGCTCATAGAGGCCACTTCAGAATAGTCCAATGTTTTCCTCTTAGCCATTCTTGGGTGTTTTTAGCTGTGTGTTTAGGGTCATTATCCTGTTGCAAGACCCATGACCTGCGACTGAGACCAGGCTTTCTGACACTGGGCAGCATATTTCTCTCTAGAATCCCTTGATAGCCTTGAGATTTCATTGTACCCTGCACAGATTCAAGACACCCTGTGCCAGATGCAGCAAAGCAGCCCCAGAACATAACAGAGCCTCCTCCATGTTTTACAGTAGGGACTTAATTTTTCCTTCTGTGAACATAGGGCTGATGTGCCTTGCCAAAAACTTCCATTTTTGTCTCATCTGTCCATAGGACATTCTCCCAGAAGCTTTGTGGCTTGTCAACATGTAGTTTGGTAGTTTGGCAAATTCCAGTCTGGCATTTTTAGGATTTTTTTTCAACAGTGGTGTTCTCCTTAGTCGTCTCTCATGAAGTCCACTTTGGATCAAACAACGACGGATGGTGCGATCTGACACTGATGCTCCTTGAGCTTGAAGTTCACGTTTAATCTCTTTAGAAGTTATCCTGGGCTCTTTTGTTACCATTCGTTTTATCCGTTTCTTTGATTTGTCATTAATTTTCCTCCTGCAGCCATTTCCAGGGAGGTTGGCTACAGTCCCATGGATCTTAAATTTCTGGATAATATGTGCAACTGTAGTCACAGGAACATCAAACTGCTTGGAGATGGTCTTATAACCTTTACCTTTAACATACTTGTCTATAATTTTCTTTCTAATCTCCTGATACAACTCTTTCCTTTGCTTCCTCTGGTCCATGTTGAGTGTGGTGCACATCATGTCACCAAACAGCACAGTGAGTATC
This sequence comes from Phyllobates terribilis, assembly GCF_046119375.1. Taxonomy (NCBI): domain Eukaryota; kingdom Metazoa; phylum Chordata; class Amphibia; order Anura; family Dendrobatidae; genus Phyllobates; species Phyllobates terribilis. Next base: position 306,114,613 of record NW_027362771.1, read on the forward strand.
TGTAGCCCTATATGCAGGCCCACTGACTGATTACAACATTGTTGACACCTGTGATGCTAATTAGTGGACACAACTTGATTTAACATGTCCCTTTTGTCACATTATTTTCAGGGGTACCATCATTTCTGTCCAGGCCTATTTCATGAGTTTATTTTTTTTTCAAATTCTGTGAAGCAGGGTTGAAAAGCAATGTCTGACTTTCATTTGTTCATTTTCATAGATTTTTAATTTATTATTACTTTTGTCAGATTCAAGTTATTTCTGTAACCATTGTGGGTTTTTCTTTCATTAAACGAGGGGTACCAGCAATTTTGACCACGTGTGTAAGTGTTATAAAGTTTTATTACCCACTTGTAGGTTTAAAATACTCAGTACAATCCTAAATTCCTTGAGGGGTGTAGTTTCCAAAATGGGGTCACTTGTGGGGGGTTTCTGCTGTTATGGCATGTCAGGGGCTCTACAAATTCGACATGGCATTCACAATCTATTCCATACAAATTTACTCTCTAAAAATCAAATAGCGTTCTTTTCTTTCCAAGCCCTGCTTTGTGCCACTCAGTAGTTTTGTTCGGAAGAAAGTGCATAACAAATTATGGGTTCCTTTTTTTCCTATTATCCATTGTGAAAATTATGAATTTGAGGCTAAAATAACATTTTAGCAGAATAAAATTAATTTTCGTTTTCACATCCACATTTTAAAAAGTTCTGTGAAGCACTTACGGGTTCAACAAGCTCAACACACCTCTAGATGTATTCCTTGATGGGTCTAGTTTCCAAATCGGGGTCACTTGTGGGGAGTTTCTTCTGTTTTGGTACCTTAGGGGCTCTGCAAATGAGACATGGTGTCTACAATCTATTCCAGCCAAATTTACATTCCAAATACCAAACGTCGCTCTTTCCTTTCTAAGCCCTGCTGTGTGTCAAAGCAGAACTTTTTGACTACATGTGGGGTATTGACACGCACAGAAGAAAGTGGGGAACAAACTGTATGGTCCCTTTCTTCATGTTACCTCTTACAAAAGTGAAACATTTGGGGATAAAGCAACATTTTCGTGAGAAAAATGAAAATTTTCAATATGATGACCTAATGTTATCAAATTCTGTGAAGTACCTGTGAGTTAAAAATGCTCATTATACCCCTGGATAAAATCCTTGAGGGGTATAGTTTCCAAATGAGGTCACTTGTGGAGCTTTTTTGCTGTTTGGGTGCCTTAGGGGCCATGCAAATGCGACATGGTGCCCGCAATCAATTTCAGCCAAATTTGTGTTCCAAAATTCAAATCATGCTCCTTCACTTCCAAGCCCTGCCGTTTGTCCAAACAGAGGTTTATGATCACATGTGGGGTATCAGCGCGCTCAGAAAATACCAGGTAACAAATACTGGGGTCCATTTTCTTGTGCTATCCCTTATAAAAGTAAAAAAATTAGGGCTAAAGCAACATTTTAGACTAAAAATTCCAATTTATTTTTTTTCATTCAACTTTGCATTAATTCCTATTTAGGACCTGAAGGGTCCAATTATTTTGTACAGCATGACTAACTGGTTTAAGGATATAAAGATTGAAATTTTAAAAAATTGCGAATTTTTCAACATTTTTGCCAAAATTGCCATAATTTCACAAATAAATGCAAAACATATCAACCTAAATTTACCACTAACATAAAGTAAAATGTGTTACAAAAAGCAATCTCAGAATCACTGGTATACGTTGAAGCGTTCTAGAGTTATTACCACATAAATTGACAGTGGTCAGATTTTAAAAATTTGGCCTGGTCTTTAAGGTTAAAATTGGATCGGTCAGTAAGGTATTAAATCCATTTATTGATGTGGTTACTGGAGCATGGTCAAATGGAGATATGAATCAAATACCAGGGGGAGCAGAATGAAGTGATGTTAGCTGGAGCCATTTTCAGAACAAGAGGCCGAAATATGAATTTGGGAATGAGGCACAGAGTCCAAGAACTGATCAGATCGAGACGAGAACAGTGAGGGACCAGAGTTCAGGAACAGACTAGGTCTGAACCATGAAAACACAGTTAGGCATCTTCCAAAATTAAGAACCAGTAATTAGGTAGTCTAAGAACTGTTGGAACTGCGGCAAGGTCTCCATTGACAGAGGTTGTTAAGGACTTAAATGTCCATGATTGTATGACTACACTAACCTAATTATCCATATCTACATTACTTGTCTAATGCTTGGACATTTATTATTTCACTGGATTGTCATGGTTCAATAACCGTGATGATCTAGTGAAATTTTATTAGTGAATCAATAAATGTCCAAGCATTAGATATGTAGATCTGGTGTTTTTGCCATGGAGCTTACCTTGATTGAGTTATGACTTATCCAAGTCCTCCAATACCACCAAATCACATATGGGAACGACTGCAGAACACGTACATTGTGCAGCATTTTTTAACCAAGCACAGAAAAGAAGATGCAGCGAGATATGATGATGGTGAAGAAAAGTAATTTGACACTGTGAAGACCTGGGGTTTTCCGAGGGTGTAACGCTACTCAGACAACACAGGGTGAGGGTAAGACAGTGTGGCAATACTTTATTGAGCCACAAAACAGGACAATAAACACATAGAACAGTTCCAGCATATACCCAAGATGGTACAACATTACACAGTCACACCCTTCTGCTCAACCCACCTGGGATAGCACCACTGTGACTTTGGGACTTCCAGGGCCAACTACCTCAACCAGTGGCCCCCCGCTTCTGGTGGGCCCACACAGAGAGAAGGTAGCAGCAAGCTTAGGAAGCTAGCAGTCCATCGAGGTACAAGGCAAAGAGACCCGAGGGTTCCACCCTGGCCTCTCCGAGAGTTTCCATGGGGCCAGATGACTGGTTGGTAAACAGCGTAACGAAAAAAAAGTGAAAACACCAGAATTACGTTTTTTTGGCCTCTGTAACATTGCAATACAATGCAATAAGAGGAGATCAAAACATTGTATCTACCCTCAAATGGTATCAGTAAAAACATCAGCTCAAGGCACAAAAAATAATACCTCACTTCCCACAGCCCCATATCTCGAAAAATGAAAACATTAGGGGTCTTGAAAAATGGGGACACAGAAAAGTTGTTTTTTTACGAATTTCCCAAAATTTTTTCACCACTTAAATAAAAAAACGACACATGTTTGAAATCTGCGTACATGTATTGACCTGGAGAATCATATTACCAGGTAATTTTTACCGTATAGTGAACATAGTAAATAAAAAATTTTTTTTTTAAAAAAAGTGAATTTGCACTTTTTTTTGCAATATCAGCATACTTGGATTTTTTTCCAGCCGTTTCAGTGCATCACGTTAAAGTTAATTGTGTCATTCAAAAGTACAACTTTTCCTGCAAAAAAACAAGCCCTCATACGGCTATATTGACGGAAAAATCAAAAAGTTATGGCTCTTGGAAAAAACCGAGGAAAAAGTGAAAAATGGAAAATGGCTATAGCGTCAAATTTTCATGTTCCAAAATGCTATTTACCTGCAGATAAAAGCTTAATCTAACAGGTAAATAGTGTTACAGTGCTGCCCTGCCGCCTTTCTGACAGTGCAGCCACCGGTATAAAATTAATTTATTTCCTCCTGTGTGCCGCCGGCTTTCAGTCATAGGGGCATGTTTGAAGATACAGCCACCACTCACAGCACTGCTCGCTATTCTGCTCACTATTTTGTGAGCGGCGACTGTAAGCACGCTTTGGTAATTTGATTGACAGCTCGCTCTGCACAGATGCGCTGCACCGCAAGCTATCAATCAGCCGCCACTCATGGTATAGTGGGCAGTGCTGTGAGCCGTGAATGTATACACTCCATGACTGAAAGCCGACGGCTCCTGGAAGAGGAAATAAGTTTGATGATGATGTCTGTAAAAATCTGTGGAAATAAAAAGGCGCTTTTTAAGCAAGGAAAATAAATAAAAATAAATAAATATATTTCCTCCCTGAAGCCGCACTTTTATCAAAAAGGCCAGGCAACATTGTAATGCTATTTAACTACAGATTAACCCAGTATCTGCAGGTAAATAGTGTTTTTAAAGGTGACAGGTTCCCTTTAATATGTTGTGTTACTGTATGTTAAGAAATGCTATATGTGTGCATAAATTTACTGAAAAGCAGATATTAAATACCTAATTTTGAAAAATGTATCAAATGTACCAGACATTGAAATGTCACTCATATGAGATAATGTCATCGGTATTTTCCAGATAGTTTTCCTTTCCCTATGGCTAGGAATTAGTTTAAACTTGCATTTTGTTAACTGCATTAAAATAACATATCTTCAAATTTTGTCATATATAATCCTACATTCAATTTGATGGCTGTGGTTTAATATTGCCTGGGACATAGGAAGGAGGCTTACAGATCTTAAAGGGAATATGTTATAAAAAAAAAATCAACAATTGAATAAATGTAAAGTATTATTGTTTTAATTTAAAAGAAAATATTAACATTTTTATTGGTATAAAATGAGAAAAATAATTTTAAAAGTTTTGATATTTTTCACTTTCAAACACTATGGGGATAAGCTGCTAAAATTTGCCATGAAAACCCAGTGTACTGGTGGCTTGCATTATGACTGCTGTAAATGTGAGCGGGATCTGCTCACATGTATGTGATGTAATTTCCCCCTTACCCTTCTGGGTGTTTGTAAAATGATAAATGAGGATGAACTTTCGGATCACAATCACAGAGATATTTTGTTGGTGACTGCAAAGTGATACTACATAAAAACAAAAAGCAAAGACTGACCAGCACCTCTGGACATAATAAAGCAAGTGTGAACTGGTGTCAGCTGCTATTACTGCATAATATAAAACAAAATAATACAGCAGCACTCTGTAGGCGCTAAGATATATGCAAACATTCAATATATGAAATTTGAACTATATTATTGTTATATAGAATATAAGGTGAAGGTATTTAGTGCATAAATTGGCCAATTCATGAGAGCCCACCAACTGTGACAAGGCGTACTTTCTTTGATGGGACCCTAACTTATTATCATGCCTCTCCTGGGCCAAAAGCCTCCAAATTTAAAGTGTAAGTTGGATCCAGCACTAATTTAAAACAGCCTTAGTCTGATGGGAGGATTGCTCAGTCAGAAAAGGAGGCAGTCAAAGCCTCCAATAGTATACAACAAAAAAATAATTGGCCAATATAGACACTATGTACCTTCATTTTTATAAGTATATTCTACCTTCCCTTTAAATTTGTAGGCTTTTTGCCCAGGAGACGCATGTTAATAAGTTAGGTTCCCATCAAAAAAAGGTTGCCTTGTCATGGCTGGTGGGCTCTCATGAATTGCCCAAATTATGCGCTGTATAAGAGTAATGCAGTTCAAATTTCATATATTCAATGTTTGCAGAAATCTTAGTGCTTACAGAGTGCTGCTGTATTCTTTTGTTTGTATATTATGCTGTCATAGCAGCTTGCACCTGTTCACACTTGCTTTATTCTGTTTGCAGGTGCTGGTCAGTTTTTTTGTTTTTTGTTGTATGCTATTGGAGGTTTTGACTGTCTCTAAAAGAAAATATTAATATTTGTATTGGTATAAAATGAGAAAAATAATTTTAAAAGTTTTGATATTATTGGAGGTTTTGACTGTCTCTACTGCTGACTGAGCACTCCTTCCATCAGCCTAAGGCTCTTTTTAATTAGTGCTAAATCCTACCTGCCCTTTAAATTTGTAACTTTTGGTAGAAGAGAGGCATGATATTTTGTTAGGCTCACATCAAAGAAAGGTACGTCTCGTTGCAGCGGTAGCCTAACAGCAGTACAATGTCAGGCTGCCGACCACTGCTCACTTGATGCCCTGATGCATCAGACCTCTGTATCAGACCTCTGTATCAGACCTCCGCTCACCGCATCCCAGCACCTTCTGTCACCGCTCACACTGACCATTGTGAACAGTGACAAGGGAATTTGCTCAAAGCACTGTTCTGGACTACAAAAAATGGCACCTGACTCCCCGCACAGCTGTTAACTGAACAGCCCAGGGGACATGCCCAGTTCACAGCTGAGGCAGCCACAGTTTAGGAGATGCACAGTCTCCTATGCCAAGGGCTGCAGTATTTGGGTTGTGTAAGTGTCCTTCTCAGACCCTTTCACGCCAGCAAATAAAAATGGCCGCCCCCAGGGTCTGCAGAAAAAAATAATAAATAAAAAAAATCTTAAAACACTACATTAAATTTTGTATTAAAAATAATTGATTATATAATTAATAATTATTAATACAAAAATAAAAATCGTAACACATTTTCTTTTACGGGGTTGTCCACCTTTTGGGGCAATTTTTTTTTAACATAAATACATTTATTTTGGGCTAAAAATAATTTTTGCTGCTCGGTTTTGTTACAAATTTTGCACCATTTTCACACCAGTATTCTATATGTCCTTGACAAGGACATGATTTGAAGCAATCCAAACATTTTTTTTGCATTATAGTGATAATGCTCAGTGTCTTCCCTGAGATGACATCACCTTTGATCGTCTATATAAAATTCGGCCAGTAGTTGAACACTTCAGCAGAAAATTTGAGTACAACCCTCAAAGGGACATCTGTATAGGTGAATCTCTGGTTCATTTCAAAGGGAGGCTAAAATTTCCACAACCCTTGCCTGAGTCAGAGGACATGGTACAGAATTAAACTGTACAAGCTGTGCAAGAGTACCTCAGGGTACACCCACAGATTTAGGGACTACGAAGGGAGGGGATCCTGGATTGACCCCCCTGAATGCCACCCTGTCCTGGGAGTGAGTGGGAAAATTGTGTTGGAATAGCTGCACCCACTGCTGGATAAGGGTTGTCACCTCTACATAGATAACTTTTACACCAACATACCAGTCTTTACAACTCCCTCTGCCACAGGTAGGTACATGTGGCACCTTGCGAACAAATCAGAGAGGCCTCCCTAAGCCGCTAATTGGGCAACTGCTGATAAAGGCCGACAACAGAGCACAATGCAGTGACAACATGCTGGTGGTCAAGTATAAGGACAAGAGCGATGTCCTTATCTTGACCACCATACACTGTGACAACAGCTCACTTGTCACTGGCCGAGGTACCACAACAGAAGTCCCAAAGCCAGATTGTATCCTGGATTATAATAAATTCATGGGGTTTTAGATAGTGTTGAGCCACCCCCGTAGTGTTCGAGTTCGGTTCGGTTCGTCGAACACCCGTGTGTTCGCCGAACTGTTCGTCGAACTGTTCGTCGAACACCTTCGAACACCGTTAAAACCAATGGCAGGCAAACAAAAACACATAGAAACACATAGAAAACACCTTCAAAGGTGTCCAAAAGCTGACAAACTGCTCAGAAGACACAACTAACACATGGAAAAGTGACAAGTACATATAGTCATGCGAAAAGAAAAGAGGTGGAGGAGTAAAAGGAGGGGGAGACACAGATATAGGCATGTCATGCCCTTCTAAAATCCAAAAAGTGAGAAGCCGACACGTTCAGTCCGCTCCTGCCCGTGCCACCTCCGTGTCGCCGGGTTTATGCCAGAGCCGCGGTGAACCCTGACGGCCAGCCCCCCTCTCCCAATACTGGTGCCTGTCCGCTGGTGGGTCGAGCGAGCCCCCCTGTGGTGGAGGCAGCTCTAAGCCTTTTAATTTAAATTGTCTCTCTAATTTGAATGAATACACTTTAAATCCATTTACAAGGATCTATTGGAGGGCAAGTCTCATGCCAGCAGCCGCGTAATTCCAGCTCCAGTAGCGTCCACTAAAGCTGCTGCAGTTAAAAAGCTTTTATAAGGATCGAGCTCGGCTGTCCACTGCAAGGCATCCTACTGCCAGTCCCAGCCCCTATGCCTTGGGGTGCCTCCTGATGCTCTTCACTGAGTATCCTGTGGTCCCGAAGCATTTCCTTTGAAAAAATTAAGTGTCCAAACTACAGGTGGTGTAGCTTGCTTAACAGCCGGGATACTCCGCTGACTAGCAGACACTGCTACTAGGCACAAAGTATTTCCTGGGCTAGATGCAGTTAAAAATTTGTAATTAGATACTCTCGTTGGATGCTGAGAAAGCATTCCATAGAGTCTCCTGGCACGCCATATATGATTCTCTTAAAAAGCTTGGGGTAGGGGTCTAGGGGACCCTTTTATAGCCAAAATCACAGCCCTGTATCACAATACGTCACCTAGGCTGAAGATAAATGGAACTGTAGCACCCTGAGGGCTCGGTTGCTACAGAGGTATTGCACCTCACCCAGAGGTGTGATATCTCACTCTCAGGTAAGGATGGAGTGTGGATCAGGACCCGACACCTGCATGCATTACACCACATTGCCGTGGGGCAGGGCGACCAATATGCCTCTGAGATGGGCACGACAGTCCCTGTCCCTGGCTGGAGTGGGGGGGAGGGAACACTGAGGAAGGGGAACCCTGTAGTGCAGGAGCAGGGAGGAAGCAGTTCCTGGGTGCATTGAGAAGGGAGTATAAAAGGTGGGCACCATCTTAGTTCAGTGCAGAGAAGTCTGAGCAGAAGTGGCAGGGAGCAGGGGCTCTGCATGAGCTCTGCTCCGGAGGCGGGCCTAGTAACAGAGGCCCAGACCTGGAAGAGGGAGAAGGAAGGAAGAGGAGCGGAGAAGGCTCCAGGAACGAGGAATGAAGGGATCCCAGGGGTGCGGACGGGCATGTCACCACCGCACGCCCGAATCCACCTGCGTGGAGGGGTCAGGCCAAAGGGGGAGACCGGTCCCCGAAACTAGTGGAGGCAGGAAACGACCCTCAGCTAGAAACCGGAGGCTGTGACATTTTATGTGGCGCAGCCCCTCGCTACACCCGCTAGGAAGGCACCACATAGGGTCAGGGAAACTGGCGCCAAGTTTACCAAGAGGAGGCCCGAGGCAGCCGGACAGAAGGGTTGGTAAGAAAGGCCAGACAAAGGACACACAAAAGGGGTCCTGTGAAGCACTCCAAAGTTATCTGGGAGTTGTCTGAGCCCCTCACCTGGTGAGCACAGTACGACGTGGGCAGCCGTTACCTGCAGACGTGGTCTGGATAATAAGAACTGTGAGTAAAGGCCCTGGACTGCATCACTGACTCCGTGTCGTTACTGCTGCTGCCCTGCATCATCACCCCCATCCTCCACATACACTGCCCTGAGGCTATACTCCTCCCGTGGGGAGTTATGCTACGCTCTGCTGCACCCACAACACCAGCCTCAGCGGTCTGCCCTGCAGCGGCGGTTCACTCTGACCGCAATCCACGGGTGGCGTAGTCGGACATTTAAACATCAAAACCACATAAATAGTTCCGCCACTGGTTTGACCACCCTGAGCCACGGAACCGGGTCGCCGCCACGAAGACTACAACCACCAGCATCCACCAAAAAGGGTCCGGCTCCGGGTGTCCCAAGGCCCAGGGGGTGCATCAGAACATTTTCATCACCTTTCACAATCACCAATGGGACAAGGCAGGGATGTCCTCTGTCCCCTCTCTTATACATCCTAGTGACGGAGCACCTGCTCTCATCAATTCGCCATAACCCCAATATTAGGTGGATTGAGGTGGGAGGCACCGAGTACAAGTGCTCTCTATTTGCTGATGATGTCCTAGTATATATCACTCAATCACATATATCCATCCATGCTGTTATGGCTGAAATAGATCACTTTGTTACATGGTCAAATTTTAAAATCAATGCAGCGAAGTCTGAGGCCCTCGATGTCTCCCTCCCCAAATCCATATAGGATTCCATCCAGTCCAACTTTCCCTTTGCCTGGCCCTCACAGGGTATCAAATACTTAGGAATTCCTATTCATAGAGACCTCTCCCATCTATGTTATCTTAATTTTGGGCCCTTTATTGAACAACTCCATACAGACCACGGTTGGCAAGTTAGAACTGTAAGATTCACTACGTGAACCACTGGTGTTTTGTGGAAAAGCACATGTACACTGTGTTCCAAATTATTATGCAAAAAGTGTTTAGGAGTGATAAGGGAAGAATTTGTTTGTTTGTCAGTTAAACTCATTGATGGTGATGTGTGTCAGGGCTCTTTATATCACTGTAAGCAATTGCAGACACCTGTGCTAATTAGTTTGGCAGGTGTGTCCAATGAAAGGCAAGACTACTTAAGAAGGCTGTCTCACATTATTAAGCAGCCTACATTTTCTGCCAAAATGGGAAAGAAAAAGGATGTGTCGGCTGCTGAGAAGCAACAAATTGTGGAGTGTTTAGGTCAAGGCATGACTACAATCAACATTGTGCGATGATCAGGATGAAGTGTCTTGGCAATCAAGAATTATGTAGCTGATTCACAGTACACACGTGTGCGTGCTGATAAGGGCAAATTGAGGACTCTTTCCTACAGGTAATTACGTCAGGTTAAAAGAGCAGTGGCAAAAAAGCCTTGTCATAGCAGCAGACAAGTTTTTGAAGCTGCTGGTGCCTCCAACGTCCCCCGAACAACAAGATGCAGGGTCCTTCAGAGGTTTGCAGCTGTGCATACGCCATCCTGTCGACCTCCTCTATCCACTTCACACAAGCAGAAACGACTCCAGTGGGCCAAACATTACATGAAGACTGATTTCAAAACTGTTTTGTTCACGGATGAGTGCCGTGCAGCGCTCGATGGTCCAGATGGATAGAGTGGAGGATGGCTGGTTGATGGACACCCCACGCAAACACGGCTACAGCGCCAACAAGGAGGAGGTGGAGTAATGTTTTGGGCGGGAATCATGGGGAGAGAGATTGTCGGCCCCTTTAGGATCCCTGAAGGCGCTAAAGATGAACTCCATAATGTATGTGGATTATCTCAAACAGCACTTCCTGCCATGGTTCAAGAAGAAGAACCGTGTATTTCACAGCAAGATAATTTTTTTGCATGATAATGCACCATCTCATGCTGCACATAAAACATCTGCATCTCTGGCTGATATGGGCATAAAAGGGGACAAACTTATGGTGTGACCCCCATGCTCCCCTGACCTCTACCCCATTCAGAACCTCTGGAGCATCATCAAAAGGAGTGTCTATGATGGCGGGAGGCAGTTCACATCTAAGCAACAGCTCTGGGAGGGTATTCTGTCCTCATGCAAAACAATTGAAGCAGAAACCATCCAACAACCTGACAAATTCAATGGACGAGAGAGTTCAGAAGCTCCTTTCGAACAAGGGGTCCTATGTGAAAATGTAACATCACCTAGAATAAAGTTTTGAGTTGAAAACTGTTTGATTTCAGTTTCTAATAACCTGCTAATGCTTATAATTTCAAAAATGACCATTTTTTTGGTCTTTATTAAAATGAAAAGGTTGATCGAAAAGTTTGGGGGATCTAAGAGTGTGGCAACCCAGTAGTCATGATTACTTCGAATTCTGACAATATGAGGGTCATGTTGCAGGTAGTGCAGCAAGAAGGCACTTATGTGTCTTGCGCATCTCGGAGCCCCAAAATTATTTTCCGGGCTAGATGCAGCTAAAAATTATTATTAATTTTAAATCTGGTGGAGCTTAGTATAGATGGCCTAATAGGATCAGTGCTGCACACTGCTACAAAGCCCAAATTATTTTCCAGTCAAGATACAGATAAACATGATTAGTAATTTTAAATCTGGTGGAGCTTATTATAGATGGCCTAATAGAATCAGTGCTGCACACTGCTACAAAGCCCAAATTATTTTCCAGCCAAGATGCAGATAAACATGATTAGTAATTTGAAAGCTTAAAACGGTTGGTAGGGTGATTTTAACCAATCATCAAGCTTTTACTCTCCCCAGGATGACACAGGGGTAGAAAAGTCGTTTCGGATCCATGATTTGTTCATCTTTATGAACGTGAGTCTGTCTACATTATCAGTGGAGAGCCGCGTGCGCTTATCTGTCAGCACACCACCAGCAGCGCTGAACACACGTTCAGACAGAACGCTGGCTGCGGGGCATGACAAGATCTCCAAGGCGTAAGTGGCTAGCTCCGGCCATTTATCCAGATTGGAAGCCCAAAAAGAGCAAGGGTCCAGTGACACAGTCATGGCTTCAATGTTTACTTGGAGATACTCCTGTACCATCGTCTCTAGGCGTTGACTATGTGTCAGACTTCTTGTCTCCTGTGGCCTTGCAAAGGATGGGCTAAAAAAGTGGTGAAATGATTCCGCAAAATTGATGTTACCAGCAGATACTGTGGTTCTGTTACGGTTTGAGTGCTGAACACTTGACGGTCCCACGGTTGGCAAGTTGGAACTGTGAGATTCACTACGTGCACCACTGGTGTTTTGTGGAAAAGCACATGTAAGATTCTGCAACAGTCTCTGCTGATACTCCTGCATGCGTGCATCCCTTTCTATGGCAGGAATAATTTCTGCAAATTTACTTTTGTACCGGGGATCTAACAGTGTGGCAACCCAGTAGTCAGGATTATTTCTAATTCTCACAATTCGAAGGTCATGTTGCAGGTAGTGCAGCAAGAAGGCACTCATGTGTATTGCGCATCCAGGAGCACCAAGTCCCTGTTGTGTTGGTGGCGAGGTAACAATCATGCTTCCTTCCTCTGTCCTCTCCCCCCAACCTCGCACAACAGAAATGTGATCAAGGTCTCCCTCATCTGATGAGTCTTCCATCAGTTCGTCCTCCACTTCTTCCTGGGCTCCTGCACCTTCCTCACTAGTTTGGCTGCTACCATGCGCCCTGGTAAAACCATCTCCCCCACCCTCACATGCCTGCCGCCTTGGTGCTGCCGACCGTCTGGACCTTGCAGATGTTAGCCCTTCCGCATACAACTCCTCCTCCTCTACTTCCTCCACCTCCTCTTGTGCCACCACCTGACTCCGAATTCTGTTTAACATGTGCTCCAGCATGTAAATCACCGGAATAGTCATGCTGATAATGGCATCGTCAGCACTAAACATCTTCGTCGCCATTTCAAAACTGTGCAGAAGGGTGCATAGGTCCCTGATCTGAGACCACTCCTCCAGCGTGATTTGCCCCACCTCTGGATCTCGTTGGCCCAGGCTATACGTCAGAACGTATTGCACCAGGGCTTGTCGGTGCTGCCACAGTCGCTGCAACATGTGCAGAGTTGAATTCCACCGGGTAGGCACATCGCATTTTAGCCGGTGAAGTGGCAGGCCCAACGACTTCTGTAGAGATGTAAGTCGCTGAGCTGCGGGATGCGAACGGCGGAAGTGAGCACACAGCGACCGTGCCCTCTGCAGAAGGCCATCTAGTCTGGGATAGTGGGCTAAAAATTGCTGGACAACCAGGTTCAACACGTGAGCCATACAAGGCACATGTGTGACATTGCCCCGGCGAAGGGCCGCACCCAGGTTTGCAGCATTGTCGCACACGGCCTTCCCTGGTTTCAGGTCCAGTGGAGGCAACCATTCATGAAATTGGTTCTCCAGAGCTGACCACAACTCCTCAGCTGTGTGACTCACATTTCCCAGACATTTCAAAGTAAAAACCGCCTGATGACGTTGAGCCCTACTGCCAGCATAGTAAGGAGGTGTGCAGGATCCCTTCTGCGCAGTTAGAAAGCTTGTGGCATGACCAGACAGGCTTTGGGTGCAGGTGGAAGACCGAGAGGAGGTTGAGGAGGCAGAAGCAGTGGAGGAACTTTGACATAAAGAGGATTGACGCACAACTCGTGGGGACGGCAAGACTTGGACAGCAGCCCCTTGTCCTGCTGTCACCATATTTACCCAGTGCCCAGTCATTGACATGTAACGCCCCTGTCCATGCCTACTCGTCCAAGTGTCTGTGGTGAAATGCACCCTGTCACACACAGAGTTTCTCAAAGAAGCGGTGATGTTGTGTGCGACATGCTGGTGGAGCGCAGGCACACCTTTCTTTGAGAAGTAGTGCCGACTGGGCATCTGGTACTGGGGCACTGCGACGGACATAAGGTCTCGAAAATCCTCTGTGTCCACCAGGCGGAAAGGCAGCATTTCTGTAGCCAAGAGCTTGCAGATGGTGAAATTCAACCTCTTAGCTTTCTCATGGCTAGGAGGAAATGGTCTTTTACTTGTCCACATCTGAGGGACCGAGGGCTGGCTATTGTGCTTAGACGGGGTTGATAAGGGTGTCCCCGGCAAACTGCCGGTCTGTGAGGAAGATGCAGGCGGACATGTTAGGTTGCCTTGATCCAAAGGTGGTGCTATCAATGTCGGACAGCGCTCAACACCAGCTGGTGTTACCACCTCCAAAGAAAATGATGACCTGCCAATCACGCTGGCTGTTGCGGGTAAAGAGGTGGCAGGTCTGCGCCCCAAAACAGGTGTGACTGCTGTCCCCCCAGTCACAGAGGATGAAGAGGCCGCGGATGCACAAGATATGGCAGACGGTGGTTGGCCCGGCCGGCTAGGCCGCATTGTAGCACACTGAGCTTCCCACTGCAACTTATGCTTCATGTCCATGTGCCGGTTCATGCATGAAGTACTCAAACTATGTATTTTTTGGCCTCTACTTAGCTTTTGCTGACAAATGTTACAGATAACACGAGTTGGGTCATCTTTATCGATCTGAAAAAATGCCCATGCTATGCAAGGCTTAGCACCCATGCGACCTGAAGAGCCACCACGACTTGTGGTAAGAGGCAGAGTTGTGTTTGAGGATGCAGTTGTTGACGTGCTTCCAGTACTACGTCTCTGTCCAGGAAGGCGCAACCTGACCTCGTCGTCACTAGCATCTTCCTCCACCTCCTCTGCTGACCTCATCTCTTGGCTGACTGTGGGTTGACAGTAAGTGGGATCTCCAACCTCATCATCATCACCCTGTGCGTTATCACACCCGTCGTCCTCAGAGCCAACCTGTTCCTGCCCTGACAAAAAACTAAAGTTGTCGCTCCAATCAGGAATTTGAGTCTCATCATCGTCTTCCTCATTGTCTCCACCAACAGGAGTTACAGTTTGGGAATGAGGGTCTACATTATGGTCAGAACCTTCTGCGTCTGGTCCTGGATCCGACTCATAAAGATTCTGGGCATCAGTGCAGATCAATTCCTCGTCTGGATTCACAGAAGCGCTGGAGTCGACCTCTGATTCCCAGGCTATAGTATGAGTAAACAGCTCTGCAGACTCAACCATCTGTTCTACCTCATACTCAGACGGGCAGCTGGAGATTTGGGAGCTGTGAGGAAGCAAGTACGATTGGGGTGACACCTTTGAGGACTGGAGTATTTGTGATGTTGAAGTTGATGTGGAGGAGAGCCCACTTAAAGGAGCACTTGATATCCGTTGAAGCACCTGCTGTTTTTGTGCCTCATCTGGAATTTGTAGCGATTGGCGTGGCCGTAAGAAAGGGATCTTATCACATTGTCCGCTAAAAGAAGTAGACATTTTAGTTTGGCTGGAAGATGGTCTTTCTTCTGCAGATGTTACTGTTGCTTTAACACCTACCCCACGGACACAACCTTTTTTCCCCTTCCCAACACGCCTATTCCCCTTTCCACCAGCAGCAGGCCTTTTTCCACTCATTTTGGTGGTTAACTAATTCACAACTCTGGAGTTGTTTGCACAAAAAAAACAATGGATGGGAACCGAGCAGAGCTGAGTGGCCAAACTGTGGTATTAGGCCAAAACTATTGGCTGGGTTAGATGCAGAAAAAAATTATATTCAATTTGCAACCTGATGGAGGTCAGTATAGATGGACTAATAGAACAAGTCCCACACACAGCTAGAAGCCCAAATATTTTTTCAGAGGTAGATGCAGAAAAAAATTGTATTCAGTTTGCAACCTGATGGAGGTCAGTATAGATGGACTAATAGAACAAGTCCTACACACAGCTAGAAGCCCAAATATTTTTTCAGAGGTAGATGCAGAAAAAAAATATATTCAGTTTGCAACCTGATGGAGGTCAGTATAGATGGACTAATAGAGAAAGTCCCTCACACTGCTAGAAGGCCAAATATTTTTTCAGAGCTAGATGCAGACAAAAAATTATTTTGAATTTGCAGCGTGATGGAGGTCAGTATAGATGGACTAATAGAGAAAGTCCCACACACTGCTAGAAGCCCAATATTTTTTCAGAGGTAGATGCAGAAAAAAAATATATTCAGTTTGCAACCTGATGGAGGTCAGTATAGATGGACTAATAGAGAAAGTCCCACACACTGCTAGAAGGCCAAATATTTTTTCAGAGCTAGATGCAGATAAAAATTATTTTTAATTTGCAACCTGATGGAGGTCAGTATAGGTGGACTAATAGAGAAAGTCCCACACACTGCTAGAAGGCCAAATATTTTTTTCAGAGCTAGATGCAGAAAAAAATTATATTCAGTTTGCAACCTGATGGAGGTCAGTATAGATGGACTAATAGAACAAGTCCCACACACAGCTAGAAGCCCAAATATTTTTTCAGAGGTAGATGCAGAAAAAAATTATATTCAGTTTGCAACCTGATGGAGGTCTGTATAGATGGATTAATAGAACAAGTCCCACACACAGCTAGAAGCCCAATATTTTTTCAGAGGTAGATGCAGAAAAAAAATATATTCAGTTTGCAACCTGATGGAGGTCAGTATAGATGGACTAATAGAGAAAGTCCCACACACTGCTAGAAGGCCAAATATTTTTTCAGAGCTAGATGCAGACAAAAAATTATTTTTAATTTTCAACCTGATGGAGGTCAGTATAGATGGACTAATAGAGAAAGTCCCACACACTGCTAGAAGACCAAATATTTTTTCAGAGCTAGATGCAGATATAAATTATTTTTAATTTGCAACCTGATGGAGGTCAGTATAGATGGACTAATAGAGAAAGTCCCACACACTGCTAGAAGGCGAAATATTTTTTCAGAGCTAGATGCAGAAAAAAATGATATTCAGTTTGCAACCTGATGGAGGTCAGTATAGATGGACTAATAGAACAAGTCCCACACACAGCTAGAAGGCCAAATATTTTTTCAGAGGTAGATGCAGATAAAAATTATTTTTAATTTGCAGCCTGATGGAGGTCAGTATAGATGGACTAATAGAGAAAGTCCCACACACTGCTAGAAGGCCAAATATTTTTTCAGAGCTAGATGCAGACAAAAAATTATTTTGAATTTGCAACCTGATGGAGGTCAGTATAGATGGACTAATAGAGAAAGTCCCACACACTGCTAGAAGGCCAAATATTTTTTCAGAGCTAGATGCAGACAAAAAATTATTTTTAATTTGCAACCTGATGGAGGTCAGTATAGATGGACTAATAGAGAAAGTCCCACACACTGCTAGAAGGCCAAATATTTTTTCAGAGCTAGATGCAGATAAAAATTATTTTTAATTTGCAACCTGATGGAGGTCAGTATAGATGGACTAATAGAGAAAGTCCCACACACTGCTAGAAGGCCAAATATTTTTTCAGAGCTAGATGCAGAAAAAAATTATATTCAGTTTGCAACCTGATGGAGGTCAGTATAGATGGACTAATAGAACAAGTCCCACACACAGCTAGAAGCCCAAATATTTTTTCAGAGGTAGATGCAGATAAAAATTATTTTTAATTTGCAGCCTGATGGAGGTCAGTATAGATGGACTAATAGAGAAAGTCCCACACACTGCTAGAAGGCCAAATATTTTTTCAGAGCTAGATGCAGACAAAAAATTATTTTGAATTTGCAACCTGATGGAGGTCAGTATAGATGGACTAATAGAGAAAGTCCCACACACTGCTAGAAGGCCAAATATTTTTTCAGAGCTAGATGCAGACAAAAAATTATTTTTAATTTGCAACCTGATGGAGGTCAGTATAGATGGACTAATAGAGAAAGTCCCACACACTGCTAGAAGGCCAAATATTTTTTCAGAGCTAGATGCAGATAAAAATTATTTTTAATTTGCAACCTGATGGAGGTCAGTATAGATGGACTAATAGAGAAAGTCCCACACACTGCTAGAAGGCCAAATATTTTTTCAGAGCTAGATGCAGAAAAAAATTATATTCAGTTTGCAACCTGATGGAGGTCAGTATAGATGGACTAATAGAACAAGTCCCACACACAGCTAGAAGCCCAAATATTTTTTCAGAGGTAGATGCAGATAAAAATTATTTTTAATTTGCAACCTGATGGAGGTCAGTATAGATGGACTAATAGAGAAAGTTCCACACACTGCTAGAAGGCCAAATATTTTTTCAGAGCTAGATGCAGACAAAAAATTATTTTGAATTTGCAGCGTGATGGAGGTCAGTATAGATGGACTAATAGAACAAGTCCCACACAATGCTAGAAGGCCAAATATTTTTTCAGAGCTAGATGCAGAAAAAAATTATATTCAGTTTGCAACCTGATGGAGGTCAGTATAGATGGACTAATATAACAAGTCCCACACACTACTAGAAGCCCAAATATTTTTTCAGAGCTAGATGCAGAAAAAAATTATATTCAATTTGCAACCTGATGGAGGTCAGTATAGATGGACTAATAGGATGATGCTATGCCCAAAAGATTTTACTTCACTAGATGCAGTAAAAAAATTGGTATTCTATACACAGGTGGTATATCTTGCAACACAGATAGGCTACTCCACTGACTAACACACTCTGCAATAGGCCAAAAAGGATTAGCTTTGCTAGATTCAGCCAAATGCTGTGAAAAAAACTTGCACAGACCTGCCTGGCAAAAACTGATAGGAACTGATGTAACCTAGTCCTGAAAAGGACTGCAATTACAATTAGTCTTTACTCCCACAATCTATCTATTTAAGAGCACAGACCTGCCTGATAAAAGTCGTAGGAAATGCTGTAACCTAGTCCTTAAAAGGACTGCAATCACAACTATTCCCTACTCCCAAGCTATCTGTAGATTTGTGCGAAAATTGGCTTGAAATTAACAAGGTATAGCGCACACAGCAACAGCGGTGCCGTCTAACACGCAGCTGCAGCAGTGAGAAAATGGTGGCGACGGGGAAAATGGCTTGGTCTTATAGGGCAAGGACATGTGACATACACTGCCAATGACACATGCCCTTGCTTGTGTGAAAAAAAGCACTTCGCTCCGTGTGTGCGCTGCTGATAGGCTGACAGATTGCACCTCCCCACTGTAAATGCGGGAAAGAGAAAAAAAAATGGAGATCTTCATTATTCCTGCAGAGATCCATCCCCTGCCCCTCCCCCCACCCCGCTGTACACTCAAACTGCGTATTAACATTAATTTTCATCATTACTGAGAAAAAATCCAGTTATGATTTTGGTGCACGAACAGTTATCGAACATAACCTCGAACAGCCGAATTTTTCTCAAATCGTTCGTGTTCGCCGAACGGCTCGAACACCGCCCAAAACAGCTCGAATTTGAGATTGGCGAACAGTTCGAGTCGAACAACGCTCATCTCTAGTTTTAGATCTCTCAGATCTGGTCCTCAAACCATACAGTGCCATGCGAAGAGCAAGAAGTATAGCACAAGAAATTGGTCGTGCACATTGTACAGATGGCACTGTACAATGGTTTTGTGCAGGTTTGATGTGCAGGCAAAACGAGGACCTTCCTTTTTCAGGAGGTAGTCATCAAGGCCCTAATGTTTGGCAGTCAGGAAGGTGAGGGTCCCAGTACTTCTGAAACTGACGGTGCCCGCATCGTACCAGGTCAACATTTTCCTTGTGGGGTTACCCAAACTGCAAGGAAAGGAATAACACAAAAAAGGTGCACTCCAATAGGGGAATCCGAAAGGACACAATTTACCATTGTGAAATCTGCCCTGAGAAACAAGGCCTTTGCATTAAGGATTGCTTCAAAGCATATAGTAAATAGTTGAGGGCACAGCCGATATATGATCGGGATCACCGTGAGCACACTTAATATGAACTACCACTCCAAAAATACAGAAGTGTGCATAAATACCACAGGATCACCTAATAATAATCAAATAAAGTTTATTGACATTTTAGAGCAAAATCGACACTACATGATTAAAAATATTTAAAACCAGAAACACTGGAACATAAACATCCAAGGAGTTCAGATAAGGGCTCCTATCAACCTCACTACCACATATTTATAGAATCTGTCCCGGGCATCTTGTCAAATATAAATCACACCCTGATACCATATTGTCCTATGGCCCAATCAAGATATGCTAATAAATAATACCAGATAAATAAATACAATTGATCAGAACGGCATATGGTAACCATAGTACTTATGTACCCAAATAGTGGCTCAAAGCCATAGATCCAAAACCCTGAGCCAACTAGACCTTATAATGCAGGCTGCATAACATAATGGTATCATATATGCCCTAACGTCAAAATGAATCAGCCCATAAGGCAGAAAGTAACCTGTCAGAAGTCAGTGGCAGGCAGGTTGAGCCCATTATTATTAGGTGATCCTGTGGTATATATGCACACTTCTGTTTTTTTGGTGTTAAGCTTCAAAGCATATCACACGTCCATAAATTGATAAAATTTGGATTTACCCTGTTAACACACCACATTGTGAATTCATACACCAGTAAAACCAAAAGCATTATTCTAATTACTTATAACTATGCCTGTAGATAATTCCTTGAGGTGTATAGTTTCCAAAAATGGAGTCACTTGTGGGGGGGTTTCCACTGTTTAGGCACATCAGGGCTCTCCAAACATGACATTGTGCTTGCAGACCATTCCATCAAAGTCTGTGCTCCAAAACGTCACTCCTTCAGTTTGGAGCTTGGCAGTGTGTCCAAACAATAGTTTTCCACCACACATGGGGTATCGTCGTACTCAGGAGAAATTGCACAAGAAATTTTGGGGTCCATTTTCTCCTGCTACCCTTGGGAAAATGAAAAAAATTGGGGCTAAATCAACATTTTTGTTGGAAGAATAATTTTTTTCATTTTCACGGTTCAACATTGTAAAATTCTGTGAAGCAACTGTGGGTTTCTGGTGCTCACGACACCTCTAGATAAGTTCCTTGAGGAGTCTAGGTTCCAAAATGGGATCACTTGTAGGGGGTTTCCACTGTTTAGGCACATCAGGGGCTCTCCAAATGCGACATGGCATCCACTATCGATTCCAGTCAATTTTGCATTCAAAAAGTTAAACAGTGCTCCTTCCCTTCCGAGCCCTGCAGGGCACCCAAACAGTAGTTTTCCAGTACATATGATAAATCGGCATACTCAGGAGAAATTGCACAACAAATGAATGTATGGAGCATTTTCTCCTGTTAAAATGCAAAATTTGGGGCTAAAGTCATATTTCTGTGGGAAAAAATACAATTTTCATTTTTTCCCTCTACATTGCTTTTATTCCTTTGAAGCACATGAAAGGTTAATACACTTCTTGAATGTGATTTTGAGCACTTTGATTGGTGCAGTTTTTAGAATGGTGTCACTTTTGGGTATTATCTGTCACATAAATGGTGACACTTCAAATAAAGTGAGGTCCCTAAAAAATGGTTTTGTAAAAATTTTTTGGAAAAATGAGAAATTGCTGATAAACTTTTAACCCTTCTAACTTCCTAACTAAGAAAATTATGTTTAAAAAATTATGCTAATGTAAAGTAGATAAGTGGGAAATGATATTTATTAACTCTTTTTGTTACTCTTTGGTTTAAGAGCATAAAAAAAAAGTTTGAAAACAGCAAAATTTTCAAACTTTTTGCCAAATTTCCGATATTTCCACAAATAAACTCAAGTCGTATCAAATAAATTTTACCACTAACATGAAATACAATATGTCACGAAAAAATAATCTCAGAATCACTGGGATCCGTTGAAGTGTTCCAGAGTTATTACCTCATAAAGTGACACTGGTTAGAATTGAAAAAATTGGCCTGGTCAGGAAGGCTAAAACAGGCTTCGGGGTGAAGGGGTTAATATATACTCTCACCTGTGTGTTATATATGAATTTATTTATGTTTGATTATTTTAATCTATATTTAATTGTATATTAAGATTTATGACCTTGCATGGATTTATGATAGGCACAAACATACATAAAAACCATGGGGTCCTATAGCTAAAGTCCTAAATGCCCCTCTCTCATCAACATGTTCTCGCCCACTATATACATAGAGTATGTTATAAAATTGCTCACTTTGCCACTTTCCCCCCAGTGTGTGCACTGTGTGGACTGAGGCTACATACAGCAGTCGCAATCTAGTGATGTCATCTCTCCTGCTGCATTAAGACTCTGACTCTCAGGCTAAATGGTGCAGCAGGGAGCTGATGACTCCCTGTTATACCATTCTATTCAACAGTACTGCAACTTGGGGATGCAGATACCCTTGAAATTTTGACAGCACGCGGGGATGGGAGACAATTTTGCTTGGCACTGGGTCCTCAAGACTCACTGGCCCCATAGCGTCAGCATGGTGCTGCGTACTGTATATTTTTTGTTCCTCAAGCATAGAAGTATTGTAACATTTTGGTTGGTGATAGGTGATGAACGGGACTTAACGTACATCCAACCACCTAAATGCTGTTTTGACATTTGATAGTAGCATCTAAAGTGTTGAACTATTAGCTCTAATTTTAGCAGTTACAGTTGGGCGCCAGCTGTATAACACACCCAAAATGTGTTATGAGCCTGTTCTATACATTTAGTGCGCACATCCACTGAGGGTGTTGCCAAGTTGTTAATGGAGCACTAAACCTAGAAATTAATGGAAAAGTACTCAGCAAATATTGTTGCTCACACTGTGTGCCATCCTGAAGAAATGCATGATCATAATAAATCTACTAATAATCTAGTAGAGAACACAGATCAGTTTCCTGCTGATCTGTTCAGTTTTGGCTTGGGGAACTTTCAGAGTTCTGCTGCAGACAGGGCAAAGAAATCAGTCTCCTGCCTACTGCCAGTTTTCCTCAGAAAGACACAGCATTAGGGAAATGGCTGATACACCAAGAAGGAAAAGTTGTGGAATTATGGAATTCGCAAGCACAAGAATTGAAAAAGCCAAGGCAATTTGTGTGTTGGGGTAAGTGGTCTCCATCCTTTGATAGATGGTAATTCATTGCTCCTATGTTTATTATTTTCACAACTTTTTAATTGTTTTTTTTTTAAAGATGTAACCTGCTGGCTTTTATAAGAAGTATGCATTGGGGGGAAATGTTCCAAGCTAAACTCAAATATTAGCATTTTGTAGTCACTGTTTTCCTTTCACATGTAGTGCTGATTGAGAAAAGCTAGCATTATCTATCTTGCGTTGGGAGTACCCCCAAATCCAATGTAATTTTAATGCATTGACTTTGCTGCATTTTATGATCTTTTCAATCATATCATATGATCTAATATAATCATATTTATGTTTAAATCGTGAGTGCATGTGTATTTTTTTATATAGACTAATGTTATCAATGCGGTTATGAATAGTTGACTGAGGAATGTTCTGCTGCACTGAATGTACTTGAGTGTGCAAATCATCAAGATCTGCTGCTCGCAGCTTCCTTTGCAATTGCTGATGTCCCAGACAAATTATACCTCCCCTTATGACATAATCTCAGGAGTATGACCCGTGTGACATTCCCTCATGAAGGCCTCTTCATGCCGATATTCATATGGTCTCAAGGTGAAGACTGGGGCTTGAAAAGGAGTAATGGAGGCTAAAATTGAGGTCTATCTTTTTCAGCAATGAGTCCCACTATTGTCCTAGACTCAATAATAGCTGGAGAGTGGCCTAGGGACCTTGTGAGCAATGCCATGAAGAGGTTGTCATGAACATCGATTTGTGTTTTTTATTTTCTATTTTATCATCATTTGCTACCACATATGGCTAATGCAATATGTTGTTCCATTTACTTTGATGAATGGTATGTAGGGTTTACTACAAAAAAACTGAAATTCCCTTTAAGATATATGACCTTTTTCCATTTGCAAAAAGTGTTTTATCATTATGGTGTTTGTACTGTTCTTGGAGAACAGAGGTTAATTAGATGAGTGCCTCACTAGTTATTCTTTTACATATATACTGTATAATGGCTTTTATGTCCCTCTACAAAAGAGAGACATCCATTCCAAAAGTATGACAACATTTTGAAAGTACATTTATTGAGCTGGCGAGTTGGGACAAATACTAAGATTAAGGTCAATTTCCCTAAACTGCATAAAGTTTACAATTGTAGTAAAGCCGCACATTTGCAAAGCAAATATTTTTTGAACTTTGCAGTGATGTAAGATAAATACCGGTATGTTCCACTTTTAAATGTCAACCACACTTAAATTTTCACTTGAACATTGGAACAACAAATATCAGAATAGAAAATCATTCTGAAGTACAGACATCTGTCACTGATGTTTGTTTGAAATAGGCTGAAATAGCAGACACCTAAACAACGGTGACCCATACTATGGTAATAATTGTGAAGCTTTGTAGCTCTCATGGACTACTTAATGTCTTATTAACCCTTTCGCAACCTTGGGATTTTTCGTTTTTGGATTTTCGTTTTTTGCTCCCCTTGTTCCCAGAGCCATAGCGTTTTTATTTTTTGGTCAATATGGCCATGTGAGGGCTTATTTTTTGCGGGACGAGTTGTACTTTTCAACGCAATTACTAGTTTTACCATATCGTGTACGGGAAAACGGGAAAAAAATTTCAAGTGCGTTGAAATTGCAAAAAAAGTGCAATACCACAGTTGTTTTTTTTTTTTTTTACCACGTTCACTGAATGCTAAAACTGACCTGCCATTCTTATTCTCCAGGTCATTACAAGTTCGTAGACACCAAACATGTATAGGTTCTTTTTTATTTAAGTGGTGAAACAAAATTCTAAATTTTGGTAAAAAAAATAAAATAAAAATAGCGCCATTTTCTAAGACCCGTAGTGTCTCCATTTTTCGCGATCTGGGGCTGGGTGAGGGCTTATTTTTTGTGCGCCGGGCTGACGTTTTTATTGATAACATTTTGGGGTAGATCCAATGTTTTTATCGCTCGTTATTGCATTTTATTTCAATTTTGTGGCGACCAAAAAACGTAATTCTGGCATTTAGATTTATTTTCTTGTTATTCCGTTTACCGATCGGATTAATTATTTTTTTATATTGATAGATCGGGCGATTCTGAACGCAGCGATACCAAATATGTCTATGTAGGTTTTTTTTTTTATTATTTTATTTTGAATGGGGCAAAAGGGGGGTGATTTAAACTTTTATATTTTTTTAATTTTTTTAATATTTTTAAAAACTTTTTTTTTTCAGTTTTTGCATGCTTCTATAGTCTCCATAGGAGACTAGAAGCAGCAACTGTCCGATCGCCTCTGCTACATACAGGGGATCAGCAGATCCCCTGTATGCAGCAGAAATGGTCCTGTGCTATGAGCGCCGACCACTAGGTGGCGCTCATAGCGACCAGCTCATGACAACCGCAGGCGTCTGCTGCAGACCCTGGGTTGTCATGCCCGCCCATCAGTGACCCGCGATCACGTGACGGGGTCGCCAATGGGCGGGGCTTAGGACGCGTTTCCCGGAAGCGCGCTTTAAATGCCGCTATCGGAGATTGACAGCGGCATTTAAGATGTTAACAGCCGCGGGTGGATCGCGATTCCACCCGCGGCTGTTGCAGGCACATGTCAGCTGTAATAATCAGCTGACATGTGCTCGGTCCAGTGCGAGCTCACCACCGGAGCCCTCACTGAACCGGGGGATTACAGCCTGTGCGTACTAATACGTCACAGGCTGTATGGAGATGTTGATGCTGGCTTTTCAAGCACAAAGGAGGTAGGAAAAGTCTACATTGGATATAAAAAGTCATGCCTCTGATAAAGTGCCATGTTTTTGTCATGTAAAAAAATCATACCAAGATGAATTATTTCAGAAGTGTTCAAATCTTTTTCAGGCATTTCAAAAACCTTTAATGTCACCCATAATCTATTTTTTTACATGACAAAAACCTGGTATTTTAGCAGTGGTTTATAGACTTTTTATATCCACTGTATATACAGTGTACACTGCACTGATTTTTTCCCCCAAAATCTTCGGATTGTTCTGTTTTTTAAAAGTTGGCACAAAGAAGGAAATTGCATTAGAAAATAAAATAACTTTACCCACCTGTTAACTCCACTGCTACACCAATGAGACCTTTGGTTTCTGTGAACTGTTTGAATGTGATGATCACCTGAGTACACATCAATACCGAGCAGATCACAAAGAGGGATGAAATAGCACTGAAGTAGTGATGCAATTAGCAGGTGAGTCTAAGTTATAGCAGGTGAGTCTAAGTTATATTTGAATTTTAAGCCATACCCTACTTTGTGTCTATTTTTAAAAATCCTGGACATCCAACATCTCCCTGCTAAGGTCATACATCCTATATCTTTTTATCTGTGTACATTCCACTCCTTTTTTTGGCATCCCTGCCAATCAGCTGTTATCGGTCTCGGCAGCCGCCAGCCGGGAGTACTCACTTGCAAAGTTGGCCGTCTTCTGATAGTGACTGCCACATGGTACTACACATCCGCCTCTTATTGATTTGAATAGGAGGTGGATGTGTAGTACCCTACCTTGGTCACTATCAGAAGACAGAGCAGCTCCGCAAGTATTTCGGCCGATAAAGATAACAGTTGATCGACGGAGGTGACGGACCCCAAGCGATCAGACATTGATGACCTATCCAAAGGAAAGGTCTTCAATGCTCAAGTAGTTGGCAATGTCTTTAATCCTGTGAAATACAAGACCATCATACACTCCCATTGCTGAAAAAATATTGCTATTTTATGATCATTCTTTTTAAATATCTTGTATAAAAAGCCAACTTCTCTTGAATTTTAAAACCGTGGCAATATAAGCTTGAATTGGTTGCGCATTAAAAAAGAACCCTCACACAGCTCCATCAACGAAAAAATAAAACGGTTACGTCTGTTGCAAATTGGTGACACATAAAAACATTATATTATATTATTTTATTTGAGAAATTGGAATTTGTAGTTAAAAAGTAGTGAAAAAAAACAAACATTCTGTATTACCATGTCAGTAACTGTTATGATCTGCAACATGTACTAAAGAAAGGGGAAAGCTGTCCCTACAGTAAGACTAAGCTGAATCCCTATGATGTAGCGGGCTGCCTGTTCCTAGTGAACAGACCCGCCTTAGTCCTCGGCTAGTCTGAACGAAGACCTATAGAATTAAGGGAGGGGTCCCTAAAAGAACTAAGGACTGGGAGAAAAATGGGACACCTCCTTAACAGAGAAGTTGTTGCAGAACACAAAAAGACAAACTGACAAAAGTGTACTAGAGGTCCCAGAGGACCAAGCGAACTTGACAGAGAAAGGCACCGAAGCACCAGGCTAGAGAAACAGTCAAACACTGAAGTCCAGCACAGCCACAAGGGCGGAGCTGGAATATAAAGGCAGATGGTCACGTGACCGCAAAACACAAGATGGAAAAAACAAACAGGAGGGTTCTAACAGTACCCCCTCTTTTATGAGGATCCTCCGGATCCTCCAGGCCCAGACCTATCCGGAAACCTCCTGTGGAAAGCTTTAACAAGCCTAGTAGCAGAGACATCATCCGTCCTTACCCAGGAGTTGTCTTAGGGACCGAAATCCTTCCAGGAGATAAGATACTGTAATCTCCCTCTATGCCATCTAGAATTCAAGATACGAGAAATTTCATATTCGCCGTCTTCCACAACAGGAGGAACTGTGACAGTGGCGTCCCCATCAGATACATCAGCCTTTTTCAACAAGGAAACATGAAACACAGGATTAATCTTCCAGGAAGTAGGGACATCCAACCTAACAGCAGATGGGTTAACAACCTGAAGCACTTTAAATGGACCCACAAACTTAGGACCCAGCTTTTTAGAGGGAATCCTCAACCGCAGGTTCTTCGAGGACAACCAAACCATGTCACCCACAGTAAACAAAACCTCCTTACGTTTCCTGTCAAAATACTTCTTGGACTTCTTGTTAGCCTCTTGAAGGTTGCAACGTACATTAGTCCAAACTCTCTCCAAATCACTGGAAAAATTCTCCTCCTCCGGCACCGCTGACCCCAATTTGGAGAATGAACCAAAAGACGGATGTCTCCCAGTACAACAAAAAAAGTAGAACACCCAGCAGAGGAGGATGTATGATTGTTAAGAGCAAATTCTGCGAGAGGCAGAAACTCAGACCACACCTCTTGATTGTCCGCCACAAAACGACACAAAAACTGTTCAACATCCTGGTTCTTTCTTTCAGTCGGTCCATTAGACTCAGGATGATAACCAGACGAAAATGACAAATGGACTCCCAACCTGTCACAAAAAGCACGCCAAAAGCGAGCCACAAACTGAGGTCCTCTATCAGAAACAATATCCGTGGGAACGCCATGGAGCTTGACAATCTCCTTAACAAACGACTTAGCGAGTGGTTTGGCGCAGGGCAACTTAATAAATGGAACCAAATGACACATCTTACTAAAACGGTCCACGACCACCCAGATGACAGTAAAACCCTCGGACACAGGAAGATCAGTAATAAAATCCATTGTGAGATGCGTCCAAGGTGCACTAGGAACCTCCAGAGGGCAAAGTAACCCCGCAGCAGGAGTATGTGAAGCCTTTGACCTAGCACACACCGTACAATAATGCACCCACTTGATGACTTCCTTCTGCCATCCAGGCCACCAAAAACTGCGACTGATAAGTCTCTTAGTCTCCGAAATTCCTGGATGACCTGCCAACCGAGAGTCATGACACTCCACAAACAAATCTCTCCTAAAGGCTCTAGGCATGAAAAACCTCCCATAGGGAGTGTTAGAAGGAGCATCATCTTGAGCTTTCAGAATCCCATTCTCCAAAACGGAGTCCAATGCCGCCACCACAACTCCTTTCTGTAAAATGCTCTCCTCCTCCTCGGCACCGACCGTAGGAGAGAAGCTGTGAGATAAAGCATCGGCTTTAACATTCTTAGTACCACAGATATAGGTAACAGAAAAATGAAACCGAGAAAAAAAAAAGTTCTCACCTAGCTTGATGGGCATTCAAGTGCTTGGCAGCATCCAAATAGATCAAATTCTTATGATCTGTGAAAACCTGAATAGGAAATCTAGCGCCTTCCAAAAAATGACGCCAATGTTCAAACGCAAGTTTAATAGCCAGCAACTCCCGATTTCCAACATCATAATTCAGTTCGGTTTCCAAAAATTTTTTAGAAAAGAAGGCACAAGGATGTACTCCACCCTTGTCCTCCTGAGACAAAACTGCTCCGACCCCCACTGATGATGCATCGACCTAGACCAAAAAAGGCTTGGTCTCATCAGGCTGCATAAGGATAGGGGCAGAACTGAACCTCTCTTTGAGATACTCAAATGCTTCAATGGCCTCAGTAGTCCACTGGGCCGTATTCGCACCTTTCCTGGTGAGATCGGTTAGAGGTTTAACAATTACAGAAAAATTCTTAATTAATTTCCTGTAATAATTGGCAAAACCCAAAAATCTCTGTATAGATTTCAAACCAATAGGCCTAGGCCATTCCTGCACAGCCTGAACCTTCACAGGGTCCATCTCAAAGCCCTCGCTGGAGACAATGTAGCCCAAAAAACTAATTTTCTGCACAGCGAACTCACATTTCTCCAGCTTAGCAAAGAGTGAATTATCACTCAATAACTGCAAAACTTCACGTACACTCTGCCAATGGGACTCTAGATCTGGTGAGTAAATCAAAATGTCATCCAAATACACAACCACATTCTTACCAATCAAAGGTCTCAGGATGTCATTAATAAGGTTCTAAAAAAATGCTGGTGCATTGGTAAGACCAAAAGGCATCACCAGATTCTCAAAATGACCTACCAGAGTGTTAAAAGCAGTTTTCCATTCATCACCCTCCTTCACTTGTAACAAATTGTATGCCCCCCGGAGATCAATTTTGGAGAACCACTTGGCCCCCGCTAATTGGTTAAACAAGTCAGGAATTAACGGCAATGGGTAGGAATTGCGTTCGGTAATCTTATTAATTTCACGAAAATCCAGACATGGACGTAAACCGCCGTCCTTTTTTTTAACAAAGAAAAATCCAACTGCCACTGGCGACTTAGAAGGTCTAATGTGACCAGCAGCCAGGCTAGTCTGTATGTACTCCTCCAAGGCCTTTCTTTCAGGGATAGTCAGATTAAACAAGCGACTCTTGAGAAGAGTAGCTCCAGGAACAAACTAAATGGCGCAATCATAATCCCTATGAGGAGGTAAAACTTGCGACTCCTCCTCCGAAAAAACCCTCCAAAAATCTTGAATAGGTACCGGTAATTCTCCTTTTTCCACAGCCGCAATGTGACCATTACAACATTTATCATAGCACTTCGGAAACCAAGACTTAATCACATTAGTAGACCAGTCCAATAAAGGATTGTGCAGTTTTAACCAAGGCAATCCTAGAACAACTGGAGAGGGTAAAACAACCAAGTCCAAAATTTCTTGGTGAACTCCATTGATAGTGAGGGGAAATGCAGCAGTCTTGTGAGTAATACATTTCAAAGGAGTGTTATCAATTGCAATCACAGAAATAGGTGATGACAAAGGTTTGGATTTCAATTTAAGGTTTTCCAAAAACCCTTTATCAATCACATTAAGTGTTGAACCACAATCCACAAATACCTGAAATTCAATCAAATCTCCCTGCAAAGTAGTACTCCCAGAAAGAAATACTCCTGCAGAGCGTAAACAAGCTATACTGGCGTAACTGACCTTTTTCTTTTCTTTACTTAAACGACGCTAACAATACTTAATCAAATGGTCAGCTTTACCACAATAAAGACACAATCCCTCGGTAAACCTCCGGTCTCTTTCCTGAGAGCGGAGTGACATCGCCCCAACCTCCATCGGTTCTCCGCCGTCAGAGCAGATTTTCTGGGGACTAGGAACTGACATTACAGGAGTCTTTACCTCATTGAACCTGCACCTCAGTCTCCTGTCTATACGAACAGCTAACTGCATAGCATCCTGCAGAGTCTCAGGTGCAGGGAATGCAATTAGCAAATCCTTAACCCTTTCACTCAGACCAGCAAGAAATAAACATCTCAGCGCAGGATCATTCCACTTAATTTCTGAAGCCCATCTCCTGAAGTGTGTGCAATAATTTTCAACATCATCTGACCCCTGATTCAAACGCCTGAGTTTTGATTCAGCAGATGAGATTAGATCAGGATCGTCATATAATAGCCCCATAGCAGAAAAAAATTCTTCAACAGACCTTAAACACAGATCATTATACTGGAGAGAAAAGGCCCACCCCTGTGGTTTATTGCGCAAAAGTGACATAATAAAACCAATGCTCTGTGATTCATTCCCAGAGGACCTTGGTCTCAAACGAAAATATAACACACAAGCATTTTAAAGGAAAAAAAATCTTGCTGTTTACCATAAAAAACATCAGGCAGTCCTACCTTGGGTTCGACAAAATGCGCCCCAGAACAGCTACTCACGTGTTGCTGAAGCTCGGACACCTCCAGAGACAATCCCTGCAAGCGTTGAGCCAAATCCTGGACGGAAACCATACTGATCCCCGAATTTCTTTCCTTTTAGTTTTTTTTTAGTCTGGACTTACTGTTTTGATCTACAACATGTACTAAGGAAAGATAGGGGAAAGCTGTCCCTACAGTAAGACTAAGCTGAATCCCTACGATGTAGCTGGCTGCCTGTTCCTAGTGAACAGACCCGCCTTAGTCCTCGGCTAGTCTGAACGAAGACCTATAGAATTAAGGGAGGGGTCCCTAAAAGAACTAAGGACTGGGAGAAAAATGGGACACCTTCTAAACAGAGAAGTTGTTGCAGAACACAAAAAGACAAACTGACAAAAATGTACTAGAGGTTCCAGAGGACCAAGCGAACTTGACAGAGAAAGGCACCGAAGCACCAGGCTAGAGAAACAGTCAAACACTGAAGTCCAGCACAGCCACAAGGGCGGAGCTGGAATATAAAGGCAGATGGTCACGTGACCGCAAAACACAAGATGGAAAAAACAAACAGGAGGGTTCTAACAGTAACGACCCAACTCTATAAAAAGAGCATCTTACGTCCTGCCCAATGAACATCATAAAATAAAATAAAAAGTTCAGAATTGGTGTTTTTATGTTAACTTGTTTCAGGATAGGTGGAGTAAAAAGAGATAACTGACTTATCCAGTGTATACTGCAAAGTGGTAGCAATAAAAACTGCAGCTCTTCCTTCAAAAAATATGCCCTCACACTGCACCTTAAATTGAAATATATAAAAGTTATGGTTTCCAGAATATATATGATGACCCAAAAATATTTTTGTTTTTATTCAAAGTATTTTTATTGTTTAAACTTTGTAAACATTGTAAAACATAAATAAAAGCATTCAGATATTTTTGTAATCATAATGAATAAAGTGAATTTGTCACATATACTACACAGTCAACTCTTTAAAATAATAAAGCCTAGTTAGGAAAAATACTAAAATTAGCATTTTTTGCCACCTGCTGCATATTAATTTCTTTTGGAGTCAAAATAGTCATTACGCTTGTTGATAAATACTTTGAAGGTTATGGTTTCCAAAATATGTTCATTTCTGTGTGATTTACTCTGTACTAATACCTACGGGGAGCTGAAAATACAACACGTCAACAGATAACTATTCCGGAAAAATTTGCACTCCAAATGCCAACGGTTCTGAGCTCTGTCATGTGCCCAAACAAATTACGGAATTTGTGGTACTTTTTTTTTCTTATTACCTCTGGTAAAAATGAAAAATTTCACAGGCCAAAGGTAAAGCAATTTGTGAAACACCTGTAAGGTAGAAATGTTCACTACACCCCTAAATTCCTTGAGGGGTGTAGTTTCCAAAATATGGTCACTTCCGTTGAGCTTCCAGTGTACTGTTACCTCTGGGGCTCGTCAAATGCCATATTGCAGCCGAAATATGTTCCTGCAAAATTTATGCTCCAATAGCACAAATACCAAAATAGTAGTGTACAACCACAACCACAAGTGTATACTTTTTAATTGTAATTTTTCTTTTTTGTAGCCCAGTGCAATAAAATAATTATAAAACACCTGTGGGGTCATAGTGCTCACTATACCCTTAGATATGTCTCTTGAGGATTGTCGTTTCCAATATGGGGTCACTTGTTTGGCATTTCTGCTGTTCTTGTACTTCTGGGACTTTGCGAGTGTGACATGGGACCTCCTTACCATTCCAGAAAAATAGTACTCCTTCCCTTTTGAATGGTGATCTTTCCTTTCCCTTTTCATATGCAAATACAGTGGAATTCATCACTAATAGGAAGAGATTTCGGGATAAACTGGGTAACAAATTATAGGGTTGTTTTTTCTTTCTTTGTGGTCAGAAAAATCTAAGACTAAAAGTTCATTTTAGTGTAAAAAATTACATTTTTATTTGTTTTCATTTCACTTTGTAGTAGTTCATGTAGAAGTCCATGAAGGTTTAACAAGCTTTCTAAATACTATCTTGAGTACAATATGGTGTGCACTTTTTAAAATATTGTGATTTGTAGAGGGAGACTTCTAATATATATGACCTTCAAAGGCACTTGAGAACCGAATCGACCCCTAAAAAAATAAGTTTTTTGAAAGTTGAAAATTTAAAAAAGTTGCTCCTAAACTTAGAAGCCATCCAATGTCCCCCAAAAAGATATGGACATTTACAAATCTACGTAGATAGAAAGTATACAGAAAGGAAATGTTAACTATTAATTTTTTCCAAATGTTTTGTAAATTTCAGGATCTGACATATGTAATTATTCTCCAGGTAGTATGCGCTCCCGGAACACAGTAGGTAGGATGCGGTGATATATTAAATAACCAAATTTTATTAACATAGCATACCCTGATCTGATTTAATAAATTTAAAACATATCAACATAAACCTACTATTAATGTAAAATGCAATAAATATCGCATAAACAAAAAACATGCCAGCACCTTGGTGATATTTTAGGCATTTTACAAACATTTTAAGTTTTCCAGCATAAAAATGTTTGGACTCTCCAGCTCTGATGATTTTATAAAGATATGCAGAATGTAGACATATCAGTAATTGGTATATATGGACTCGGCACATGGTAAACTTTTATCTTAAAGAGGTGTTATGTATCCAGTTTTCTGTTTTGGTCATACTTGTAGCCACTGATATAAATTTTTATGCAAATTGTATGTAACTAAAATTAATTTTGACGCAAAATAGCATAAAGTTGCCTTTGTGTACAAAGTGCTGAGTGGCATTTTAAAATGTGCCAGGTGCTAAAATGTATATTTATAGAGGTTTAGCATCAACATTCTATTTTGTAATTTAGGTTTCATTTGTAAATGTCAAAATTTGAAAAGTGTCCTGGCTACCGGTTGAGAAAATGTTGAAAAACCCCTGGCTGAGAAAGGGTTAAAATTCTTGCATGATGGTTATTAGCCATGGAATAGCGTTCCATCTAGGTTCAAACAGGTTAGACTACCATGATGAGATGACACATTTTTAAACCAAGATAATTACATTTTTCAAAATTCTTGGAAATGTAGAATAATTACCGTACATTTTTTCCCAGTCTACTGCAATGAATGTTTTGTATTTTACACGCAGAATTCAATGACAGGGATTCCTAATTCATTGCATGTTGATCTGGTACATGATTTACTATAATAATAATTTTTACTTCTATAGCGCCAACATATTCCGCAGCACTTTAAAATTCAGATGTAAACTGATACTTTTCTGTTCTGCCATCTCTATCCCTTTTTTTATATCTGCCTATAGTATATTAAATTATATAAACATATACTGTTGTTTTTGTTCTTTTAACAGTTATATTCTCTTGATGGAATTCAGAATCTTCCTAAACTTTATGAACTATCTGTTCAACACAATGAGATCACCAGCCTTCTTCCTCTTGCTTCTTCATTAACACTTATTGTTCTTAACGCCTCTTATAACAATATCAGTTCCTTATTAGAAACTGTACAATTATTGGGTGGACTCAAGCATCTCAGTGAATTGAAATTGAAAGTAAGTGTACTTCAATATGTTATGATATCCACAAATGTTCAACACTGCGATACATTTTCACAATATACCATTGTTTTACTTTTTCATAATTTAAAGGGAGCCTTTCAGCAAAGAATAACTGTTTAAGCCTAGTACATGCGCCAGGTGCACCCTTGGTATGGCGAAACACATGTTTTCCCTCTATCTCTACCCCACCCTCTTCTTTGAATGACAGCGCTGGCTTTATAGAACCAGAGAAGAGCAGAGCTAGATGGAAGATAGAAAACAAGTAGGTAGGAAGGTGCACTTAAATGTTTGGCCATGCCAAGGGTGCACCGAGCACCTGTTCTTGGTTTGAACAGTCATACTGTGCTGACCAACTCACTTTAAAGCCTTCATCATCTGAGCTTAACCAATAGTAATAAGTCATTAGAAAAATGTAAAAAACAGTTTTCATATTTTTTAGAGAAAACACATTCATACTTCAAAATAAATTATGTAATTATCTTACCTTCTGTTTTAATGTTTCCATTCTGACACCTTGATTTGTCATCCATGATGGCATCATGTCATGTACTCATCGCGGCAACCTATTTTAAGGATTTTCTTTATAATATAAATTGCTTCAAAGTTATTGCGCAGTGTAATGAAATTGACCAATAACCTCAATAAATTATTTGCTATGGCCCCAATTCATCAAGTTTGTTGTTTTGTACACCAGTCTTGATGAAAAGTGTTGTGGCTAAAGAGGAGCTAAATTCATTAAGATGTGTGTACCTGTAACTGAATTTAACAAATCTTTAAGGTGTTGTGCACTTCAAGATATTTGCTCTAGTTAGGAACTGAACAATATTTCTGTCGTCATTTACTCCATTCTTGTGATGTAAATTATTTTGTCGGTGGCGCTCAGCCATGCCCCATCATAGTGAGCCTCAATACACTTTTCAAAAAGTTTACAGACCTGGCTGGGACTTGATTAAAAATGACAAAAGTAACAAAATTGTCTAGTCAAGAAAGTTACACTGCAAAATAACAGTATAGTAAATTTCCCTCATTATGTTAATTGCATTGGTGTGATTTTATTTCCACCAAGGAAGCATAATACGTATTTTTTGACAAATTTCTCTTTGTTTTCTAACAGGGAAATCCTTTGGCTGAAAGTAATAGATATAAAACATCATTGAAGCGACAAACGTCTATACGCATCTTGGATGATTGTGTTCTGAGAGACCCTTCTGATATTGAGACTTTACCAGCATACCAATCAATACTTAGACAATCACTGAATAGTCTATATGTTGGAGATTACACAAGACAAAAACTGAAGGTTACAGTTAAAAAATCCCAACTGGAGAGAATTAGGAGTAAACAAGAAACAGTAGATAGTAGTATCCATCACTTCCATAGCAAGATAAGGTGAGGATGCAACATTTTTAATATTTGACAATTTGGCATATCACTATGGTTTGGATCCCAACCCGTCTTGACATTTAAAGCTCTGAAGTGCTGCTTTAGCTCCTACACACTCTTTGTCAGGGCCATAGCCCAGCTCCATCTATGTAAATTGGGGTACACTACAGTTTCCTGCAGGGTCAATAGCTGGTAGCGATATGCCATCATTCTCTGTAATGAAACAAAACAACGAACATTTAACCCCTTTACCCCCGAGGGTCCAGGCCAATTTTTACAATTCTGACCACTGTCACTTTATGAGGTAATACCTCTGGAACGCTTCAACGGATCCCACTGATTCTGAGAGTGTTTATTCGTGACATATTGTACTTCATGATAGTGGTAAAATTACTTCGACATCACTTGCGCTTATTTGTGAAAAAAACGGAAATTTGGCGAAAATTTTGCAATTTTCAAACTTTGAATTTCCATGTCCTTAAATTAGAGAGATATGTCACACAAAATAGTTAATAAATAACATTTCCCACATGTATACTTTATATCAGCACAATTTTGGAACCAAAATTTTTTTCGTTAGGGAGCTATAAGGGTTAAAAATTGACCAGCGATTTCTCATTTTTACAACAAAATTTACAAAACCATTTTTTATGGACCACATCACATTTGAAGTGACTTTGAGGGGCCTTTATGACAGAAAATACCCAAAAGTGACACCATTCTAAAAACTGCACCCCTCAAGGTGCTCAAAACCACATTCAAGAAGTTTATTAACCCTTAAGGTGCTTCACAGGAATTTTTGGAATGTGTAAGAAAAAAATGAACATTTATTTTTTTTCACAAAAATTTTACTTTAGACCCCAATTTTTTTATTTTTGCAAGGGTATCATTAAAAAATGAACCCAAAATTTGTTGTGCAATTCCTACTGAGCACGCTGATACACAATATGTGGGGGAAAATCACTGTTTGGGCGCACGGCAGGGTTCGGAAGGGAAGGAGCACCATTTGACTTTTTGAATGTAAAATTTGCTTGAATAATTAACGGATGCCATGTTGCGTTTGGGGAGCTCCTGATGTGCCTAAACAGTGGAAACCCCCCACAAGTGACCCCATTTTGGAAACTAGACCCCCCCAGGGAACGTATCTAGATTGTGATGAGCACCTTGAAGCCCCAGGTGCTTCACAGAAGTTTATAACATTGACCCGTAAAAATAAATTTTTCACATTTTTCCAACAAAAATGTTTTTCAGCCTCCAATTTTGCATTTTCATAAGGGTAACTGGAGAAATTGCACCATGCAATGTGTTGTGCAATTTCTCCTGAGTAAGCCAATACCTCATATGTGGGGGAAAACCACTGTTTGGGCGCACGGCTGGGTTCAGAAGGGAAGGAGCGCCATTTGACTTTTTGAATGTAAAATTTGCTTGAATAATTAGCGGACGCCATGTTGCGTTTGGGGAGCCCCTGATATTCCTAAACAGTGGAAACCCCCCACATGTGACCCCATTTTGGAAACTAGACCCCACAGGGAACTTATCTAGATGTGTGGTGAGCACCCTGAACCCCCAGGTGCATCACAGAAGTTTATGACATTGAGCCGTAAAAATAAAATTTTCACATTTTTCCAACAATAATGTTTTTCAGCCTCCAATTTTGCATTTTCATAAGGGTAATAGGAGAAATTGCACCATGCAATTTGTTCTGCAACTTCTCCTGAGTAAGCCGATACTCCATGTGTGGGGGAAAACCACTGTTTGGGCGCACGGCTGGGTTCGGAAGGGAAGGAGCGCCATTTGACTTTTTGAAAGCAAAATTTGTTTGAATAATTAGCGGATGCCATGTTACGTTTGGGGAACCCCTGATGTGCCTTGGCAGTGGAAACCCCCCACAAGTGACACCATTTTGGAAACTAGACCCCTCAAGGATTTTATCAAGGGGTATAGTGAACATTTTGAACCCAGAGGTACGACACAGAATTTTATAACATTGGGTCATCATATTGAATAAGTTGTCATTATTCTTGAGTGCAAGTGATCTCTACTTGAGTTTGCATCGGGTACTCGGGTATGCACCAAGTATCGCGAGTGCTCAAGTGACATGCTCGAGTCTCCGCCCGCATGTTTCACGGTTATTAGACACCCAAAAAAAAACATGTGGGGATCGCTCGTGAATGGCAGGCAATCCAGCAAGGTATTTTTGGCTGTATAACAGCTGCAAAACATTTGGGACGGAGACTCGAGCATGTCACTCGAGCACCCGCTATAATCTGTGCATTCCCGAGCACCCGATGCAAACTCAAGTAGCGAGCACTTGCGCTCAACATTAGTCGCCATATCGTCATAATTTTTTTTCCTTTACTTCTGAAAAAATCCCAACCCCAACACAAGCCTAACCCTAATACAACCCCAACCCTAACCTAACCCTAGCCCAACCCTAACCCTATCCCAACCCTAACCCTAGCCCAACCCTTACCTTAACCCTAGCACAACCCTAACCATAGCACAACCCTAGCCCAACCTTAACCCTAACCCAACCCTAACCCTTGCCCAACTCTAACCCTAGCACAACCCTAACCATAGCACAACCCTAGCCCTAACCCTAGCACAACCCTAACCTTAGCACAACCCTAACCCTAGAGTTTATTTTTACGCCGTTCCTCGCACGGTGTAAGTGATTAGACGACTTTATTCTTCGGATTGGTGCAATTACAGTGATACTAGATTCATATCGAGTTTTTATGATTGACAGCTGTCACACACTAAAAAAACCTTTTTTTTGCAAAGACTAGTTTTTGCATCGCCATATTTTGAGAGCTATCATTTTTCCCTATTTCGTCCGACAGAGTCATGTGATGGCTTGTTTTTTGCGGGACAAGTTGACGTTTTTGTTGGTACCATTTTCGGGCACGTGACATATTTTAATCGCTTTCTATTCCGATTTTTGGGAGGCAGAATAAATAAAAACCAACAATTCAGGAATTTTTTTTTTATGCCGTTCTGCATGTGGTAAAATTAATAAGGCAGCTTTATTCTTCGGGTCAGTACGTTTACAGCGGTACCACATTTATTTTTTTTATGTTTTGGCGCTTTTACACAATAAAAACTATTTTATAGAAAAAAGAATTGTTTTTGCATCAGTTTATTCTGAGAGCTTTAACTTTTTTTATTTTTCGGCCGTTGGAGCTGT